>NW_022990235.1:861044-1461044 GCF_902827175.1 Gymnodraco acuticeps | reverse complement strand
TGAGGCACAAATCCCATATGTTCCTTCCTACAAGGGATACAAAAATTGGCATGAATTGTCCCTCTTTCGCTAAGGCTCTTTCTGTATGCACAGTTTTGTGAAACGGCACAGGGCCCTGGTGACCATGCTAGTTTAATGCCACACTGATGAGGTCAAACGGAGAGGGGAGTCGGGTTAATTGGCAGCTGCTCAGGTTGAACAATGATTACAAATCCTCCAAATGTTAACGAGGGGAAAAAAGGATAAATATAGCTTCCAGTTCAGTTGAATGGGAATGTGGAGCAGTGTGATGACAGGAACAATCTTCCCAGGAGATGATATCTCTCAGAATTAGGTTATGATACTGTACTAGATAGAGGATGGGACAATTATCGCATTTCCACCCATTCAACCACACTGACTGATTGATAGGACGCACTGTGGGTCCAACTGTTGATTTGACAAAGTCAACAATGGCAGTAGCATTCGTTCAGTCATGTCATTGGGATCTTATAGAGTTATTCCCTGCGGTGGCTTTTTACATTTTAAAGCAAGGGGAAGAAATATTAAGTACATATAGTGTAGAGTTATATTTGTATTTATTCATGTTAGCAAACTATGGATAAGCTTAAAATGGGAATAATTTGGGTAAAACTGTGAGCTGCATTTGGGGCCTGTTGACATGTGTTTTTGAGGACAAAGGAAGATGGGGGAAGGTGAGAGCATGTCCTGATTTGCATTCAACTTAGAACGAGCTACAGTGGTTGTGATATTAAGAGAGGTCCCTTGGGTTTCTCTGGTGGTTATCAATAGTAGCAGTTAAGTGAATACTGTTCAAACAATACCTGTGTTTGTGTTTTATATTGATTTCTCTGTTTTATCCTTTCATAAATGTAAGGACTACAAATGGCTATAAACATTCTGGGCTGGTTGGAGTAAACAGGGTTTTATTGCTCTGTGGGGGAGGTGTAGGTATGCAGGAATTGAGACCTTTTGTCAATGAGATGACCTGAAAAGATGACCAGCTGACCTAACACCAAACCCCTCCTTCTTACTCTGGTATATCTCCGGTGGATCCCTGGCGTTCGGTCTCTCTTCACATGCTGCCCGAGCGGAAGGATCTCCGCAGCACGCGAACCAGGGCAGGAGTAAGCCGGCATTACTCCTTAAGCATTACAATATAACTGTAATATATCATGTTGTATTGTAATGATTGTATTGCATTGTCATATTGCCATTAAAGTAGATTATTGTTAACGGTTACTTTGTAGATATGGATTCCTTCCTGTATTATAACCAGCTTCATAGGAACGCGCGGAGATTTGAAAAGCGGACCAGTTATCCCTTTTAATCTCTAACAAAATGGTGACCCGACGTCTAGATATAACGAAGCTGAGGAAGAATTCAGACGCTTTCAAACATCTCAGACAATCAGCAGGACTCTGCAACTTTGCAAATAAGGTAAGCAGACGATGAAAATCGCCTGTCTGTAATTGGATACGCTAAAACTTTAGGATTGTCTGTAGGCGTTTCAGTGTTTTTATAGTTTAAATGGAATATACAATGCATATTTTACTATGTTAGGAAAGTTATATACAAAACGTAAACGTTGATCGACAGGTAGACGGAAGTCCAGCGTGACGTAAAATAGAGCAGTTTGGCGTGGATCTACAGGTAGTTTATTCCTGAGTGGCGTGGAGACGGGGCAGTTTGTTTGGATGCGAGGTTTGATTCCTGCACGACAAAACCTGGAAACTCGATATATCAGATCGAGTCGCCGTTTAAAAACTGGGGTTTAAATAACAGACCAATGCTAAAAGCTTAAAGCCAGAGGTCTGTTATATATTAAATCGAGGGAGAGCGTTTCCCTTTGTCTGGAAACTTCTGCTGCTGCCATCTAGTGGCTGTTAGGGGGTACCACACCCTTGAAACTTCTGCTGCTGCCATCTAGTGGCTGAAAGGGGGTATCACACCCTTGAAACTTCTGCGAGCTAAAACTGGTACAAAACAATAAGGGATTGAACATTTTTTACAACGACAGCACCAGGAGATGAGTAATCTCAAGAATCTGTAGAGTGTAAATACATTGTGCAAAACACATTTTACACTCGAACTGTTTGCAAATTTAGACAATATAAATAAATGTTCAGAAAGAAGACATAGGCCTACACTTGATTCAAATTTCATTACTGTGATCCGATTGGTGTGCTCTGCAGGTTTACTATTGTTCGAAGTAACAGTGGGATTTAAAATGAGAGAAGATATGGAGATGTTCTTTCATAGTGTGTGGAATATGTGATGCTGGAAACATGTAAGTATTTCGGAGTTGTGTTGGGTAGATATGTAACAATGGATGAAACCATTTTTGGAGTGCGTTTTTGTAATATCATAAGTAGACATTATTTATGTTGTTTAGATGGCATTTAACAACTAAGACAGATAGTATGATTAGAAAGAGACAGAGTGGAAAGGGTTGGATTTATTTAACATCAGTGGGCTAGACTTCTTATAGGTAATGTGTACCGGGACCTGGACTCCCCCTCTGAGTTAGAAAGGCTTTGATCCCGACCCTCCAAGCAGACAACGAGACCTAACCCAACAGGAGACTCCTCCTTCTCCATCGTACAGACAGAGAACCAGAGCTGAACCAACAACGACCTGAGGCATCCAGAACCAAACCAGCATGCTGACAAAGAGGCAAACTCTCATCGGTCCCTCAAACAGGACATGAAGTTCCAAACTGCGCCGCGAGATTTGGCACAATAGACATGAGAGCAGAATCCGCCCTCCATAAAAACAGCAGAGAGACTGTAAAGGAGGAGTGCAACAACAGTGGCATGATGGGGCTGCAGATGTGACTGGGCCAATGGCAGCCTACAAAAGTTACAGCGGATGGATTCAACAGCTGATGGACTGAAGAGAAGACAGAATCAGAGGAGTTGGCATGGTCGATTAGAAGTGCGGAGGCCGGGGTCACGGCTTGAGAAAACCAGGGGAGGAGAAAAGGAGAACGGGAATGAGTGAGTTACACATAAACACACTTATTCACAAAACGCACATTTAAATAACTTGAATTAACTTTATAAATACGTAAAGACAGAAGGATTTGTTAATCAATTGGTCAATTAAAAATAGCAGTAAAGAGGAAAATATTAAGGTAAAATGAGAATCATCCTAAAACACACTGACAGAGTAGAACTTTATTCTTCAATATTTTCATCATGTTAACAAATCATTCTTTAAGAGATTTTTATTCACGTGTGAATGAAGTAGCGATCTCATTGGTTACAATATTGATCACCATTATAAGGATAGTTTTAGGAACCACTCTATAGGACAAATCTTTGTTTGTATTAATGGCTAGTGCCAAGCCACATATTAAATTCCAATCTAAAGTGTTGATTTCACCATTGTGGCATAGTTATTACCAGACTTCGGTTTTAAATCCTTGATAAAGGAGGGAGTAATTGTTGCATGTTCGGACACCCAAGGTTCCACACACTGCTAAAGAGTTTATCATTGTTTTTTAAGTAGACCAGAATTATAATGAGCTATGAAATGCAGAGCGACACAGATCCTAGTAATGTTTTGACTCAAGATAATAGTTATGTACACAAGTTTCTGAAATAAATCATTAGACATTTTAATACTAATTAGGTGTAATTGGATTGCAGTAGTAGTGGTACTCGAAGGAAGTGAGTTTTGTACCAAGTTTCAGGAAAACTGGGAGGCAGAAGTCCCAATGACAAGTGAGAATCATCTTGAAAATCATAGTTGAAATCGTGACATATTTTTGTAGACAAAGGATACTGGCCTATGCTGAAATGTCAAAGTCTCTGCAGAGCACGACACATGGCCAAAAAAGACGGAGACCAACTGACCTTTGACCCTGACCGACAGTGTAACTTGACAAGGCACTGTGGATGACTGACTCTGGGGTGAACCTGACCAAACTTGACATGACAACCAGACAGTGTGAGTGTGAATGAATGCCGGCATGTGATCAGTGTAACTGCATGATTCTAAAACAATAACTAACCAAGCATGTTTTTGGACTAACATATTATTTTGGAGCTCCAAGGGAAATGAGAGGTTTCCTAAAAATTCCACAAAAAGGGGAAACCGCACATGTGATATTTTCCTCTCACATGAGTTGGCGGTTTGCAAATGTCAAACTAAAATCTGAAGATTCTGTTTCTTTTAGGCCGGAAGGACAGAGAGGAACACTTATTTTCACTGAAGTGTTCACTGTGGAAATAATGATAATTATGTCAAATTTAAAATAATGTTCGTTATGTCCCTAACCAATTACCTGACAGTTTTTGTTCCCCTCCCATTACAGGGTTTTGTTACACATGATTTCATGTGTAAAAAGGGGGAGTGAGTATAAGGTATAAATGTCAACATGGCTGTAAAATTCACAATTTAAATTTTTCTTTTAAGGATTGAGCATTGAATGTAATTAACCTGCTCCATATCTGGGGATAAGATACTGTTTGATGAATGTTGAGATGTTTCTAAATATTGATTTGAATTATAACAGGTAACAAAGAAGCAGTGGCCAAGGGGCTACTGTGAAACCGAAGAAGTTGACCTGTGATAATGAAACAATTTTGTAATATTTTAACAGACATTAGAGTAACTGAGGTTTGAAATGTAGAAAGAACATATTACAGTTAAAGCTAAAACATAGTAGTGTATTGAGACAGAATTTAATTTAGACAACATCATGTAACTAGCCTGGTAAAGAAGTAAAAGCCATATACTTTATTGTTTAGGTCATTATGGGGATATACATTTCATCTAAATTTATAATAGAAAGACATTTGATGACAGTTTGTTGGAATTCTGTATTCATTTTTCCAGCGTGATAATATCTAAGCACTGACAGGTAGAAGCAGTATCACCAGGAAATCATTCACTTTGTTAGTATCGTGATTTTGGTTGTTTTTTGAATCCATAACATTAGTGTGTTTCTTTACCAGAAACATTAGCAGTTCATATTATATTTAGATTTTAAATAGGATTTCATCTAAAAATAAACACGGATGCTTGTCAGAAATTCAGAGCTATTGAAATATGTTATTTAGTTTACCTAAAGATGTTGAGGTTCTTATTTAGTTGGCACAATCCAAGTATTAAGATTCTGAAGCTGCACTGGCAGATAGGAGGTCTACAATTAATTTGGAAAACCTGTTCACAGACGGCTGTTGTTTCAAGACACCCCAACAACAGGCTCCAAGTGGGTCAAAAACAGCTGAGCGTAGGCTTGAGGGAGTTGTATCAGATTTCTCCACACAGGTCGCTGGCGCCAAAAGGGGGACCCGAGAAGCACGAGGCTGACAGCAGAGTTCGTCTGGCTGAAAGTCATCAGGACAAAGTGGCTCAACCCCAGGCTCTCCGACCCCGACCGAGTGATCCAGCGGACCTCTTATGCCGTCTGCCTGGGAGAAAAGGGGGACAGCTCGTACCACGGGAGCCAGTGTGCGGCGGGGAAACCACCTACTAGGACCAGGGGACGACATCAGGACGGACGTGGCCCTGGCAGACGTGGACTACTCGGAAGCAGCAGACTGGAGGAGCAGGACCCTGGAGACATCTCTACAGCATCGACCCGGAAGCCGCCATCAGCGGGCCGGAGGACGAGGAGGAGGAAGACATCTCTCTAGCAGGCAGCCCAGAAGCTGCTGTCAGCGGATCGGGGGGACAAAGACACGGCAAGCCAGGACGGCACAGGGGACTTTTCGAGGCAGCAGAGGAGTCTACTTCGCTCTGATCAGTTCTACCCGTGAAGGGAAAGCTGCATCTCCCCCTCCCTATTAGCTGTCCTTGTGGGCTATTCCTCCGAGGGGGGGGGGGGCTGATGATTCTAGCACTCAGCTACCCCCTCATGGTTCCTTCACTGCCATGGAAAGTGGTGTTCTGTCTCCATGAAGGTTTCAAGTACTCTAAATACCAGCTTCGGATGGATTTACGGACACAGTAGAAAAGAATGACAGTGGGTATATTTCAAAATGCCTTGTCTAAGTTTATCTCTGGAGAAGGAGATAAAAAGGGGGATTTGTAGAGTTATATTTGTATTTATTCATGTTAGCAAACTATGGATAAGCTTAAAATGGGAATAATTTGGGTAAAACTGTGAGCTGGATTTGGGGCCTGTTGACATGTGTTTTTGAGGACAAAGGAAGATGTGGGGGAAGGTGAGAGCATGTCCTGATTTGCATTCAACTTAGAACGAGCTACAGTGGTTGTGATATTAAGAGAGGTCCCTTGGGTTTCTCTGGTGGTTATCAATAGTAGAAGTTAAGTGCATACTGTTCAAACAATACCTGTGTTTGTGTTTTATATTGATTTCTCTGTTTTATCCTTTCATAAATGTAAGGACTACAAATGGCTATAAACATTCTGGGCTGGTTGGAGTAAACAGGGTTTTATTGCTCTGTGGAGGAGGTGTAGGTATGCAGGCCTTGAGACCTTTTGTTGTAAAGTGAGCCTGTTTGGTTTCCTGCTGCCCAGCGTTGCGTCTCCCAATGAGATGACCTGAAAAGATGACCAGCTGACCTAACACCAAACCCCTCCTTCTTACTCTGGTATATCTCCGGTGGATCCCTGGCGTTCGGTCTCTCTTCACATGCTGCCCGAGCGGAAGGATCTCCGCAGCACGCGAACCAGGGCAGGAGTAAGCCGGCATTACTCCTTAAGCATTACAATATAACTGTAATATATCATGTTGTATTGTAATGATTGTATTGCATTGTCATATTGCCATTAAAGTAGATTATTGTTAACGGTTACTTTGTAGATATGGATTCCTTCCTGTATTATAACCAGCTTCATAGGAACGCGCGGAGATTTGAAAAGCGGACCAGTTATCCCTTTTAATCTCCAACAATAGTCAAGTTGAACATTTTGGGAGAATTTCCATTTTATTATTCTGTATTTTTTAAACTTTCATATTTGAGCCTTAACTTTTTGTATTTGGTTATGCAGTGATTACCTGATGCTAATAGTTACAGCAAAAAAAAGTTTACAATCAACTTAAATAATAATCAGATCATTTTTCATCATCATTAGCTCAAAATGAGACCCATCGTGTGAGTCAACATCTTATATTCCAAAGATTTTGGCCTGGAAACTGAAATAAGAGGAGATATAGAAGTGTGGTATTCTCACAGACCATTGAAATTAATTAAAGTTGAAAAGTTATGAGACTTTTGAGTGACAACATCCATTAAGGTCAAGAACAAATACATTTTCTATCAGAGTTAGAAACAGAAATGTGAATCCATTTGCTTTTAAATGATTAATTTAGTGGGAATGCTGACACAGCATTCCAACTATCTGTTATGCTACGCACGACATTCTTTATTATTCCGCCGGGTTATTTTGCACCTCTTCTTCTTCCACATTCCACATCGCAGAAACTCCGTTCAAACATCAAAACGTTCAGCTCGGTCGGGAATCGATGGCTATTACTTTTCTTATTCATAACTTTCATAATTCCAGAGATACATCCCATAATTCATCAAATCTTTAACATGGAAGTCAATGGAAAAACTCTTCAGACTTGAACAATCTTCATGCAACTTCAACTGCTCCTGCATACTTTCACTCAGAAACCTCATTCCAACTTTAAAATGTTACACATTTTTCTGACATTATTCGTGTAACACAACTTTTAAATCTGATTCATACTTTTAGATATATTAAACATAGTTCAGACCTTGGTAAAGAGGCCTTCTTCAGATTTTAGAGTGTGTGATGTCACAGCTAGAGTGGAGGACAGATTTAATTTTGCCTTCATATTTTCTTTTAAACCTGCCATAATTCCAAAACCCTACATTCCTGAGACATACTTTTTCATGAGAAACATAGGAAAACCACTCGTAGCTTGAAAAGTAAAAAATAAATTAAGCAAAAATAATTAAACAAAATGCCTCTTGAGAGCATGAAGTGACAAAAACATTCAACATGTCTCCATTAAACCCCATTGTAAATTCAGCCCAATCTTTCCCCACCACAGCAGCCGCACACCTTTAGTTAATCTTCTTATTACAGACACATGCATTTCCTAACATTCGGTCTATATGCTGTAAAATGTATTATCTCTTCGATTTACACACGGCATCTATTGCACGTCTGTCCGTCCTGGGAGAGGGATCCCTCCTCTGTTGCTCTCCCTGAGGTTTCTCCCATTTTTTTCCCCTTAAACTGTGGGTTTTCTCCGGAAGTTTTTCCTTGTACGATGTGAGGGTCTAAGGATAGAGGGTGTCGTTTTTCTCATACTGATATTCTGAACAATCTGTGCTGTTGTTATTTGCTGTAAAGTGTCTCTACTGTAGGCTATTTTTATTATATGTACAGCACTTTGGCTCGACCAAAGATCGTTACGTTAAGTACACTTCAGATGCTCAAGTTCCTTAACATGCTTCACGCTTTGAAATTTCACCGATATTTGTTACGGTTCTTCAACAAAACGTTCACATGTAAGAGGTTTATCTCTCATTCAGAACAATGAAAATGCTCTCCTCTCACTGATTACTGATCACCATGGAAACCTTTGATCTCTGGACACGTCGTTAGCTCAAATATAAACACCTGTGTCATGGAACACGATGATGTCATAACTCCAACTGACATGCTCAGAGCACCAGACTTCAGATAATGGTTAACGGTCCAGCCCTCAACAGCTCTATGTCAATTATGGGGTGTCATCATATGCCATTTCCATGGAAACGCATCCCTCGCCATAAAAGACGATGTCGCTATAACTCCTATGAAAATGTTCAAAAAGTGCTCAAACTTCACATGTGTGAAGTCCAGCCGTGAAGACATCTACGGGAGAGTTTTGAGATTTCTTCAAATGCCGTTGCCATGGCAACACAATGCTCACCATGAAACACGGTTTTCTCATAACTTCAGTGAAAATGCTCCAAACGGCCCAAAGCTTCACAGGTTTGGTAACGATGCAGCCATCAACGCATCTAAGCGTATTATGGGATGTCATCAAATGCCGTTGGCATGGCGACAGATCATTCGCCATCAAGTTCAAAAGTTTGCAGTTCAAATATTCTGCTGCTTTTCCAAGCCTTTTTACATTCTTTTCTCATCACACATTCAAGCCCCCAGTGTTCATGTATAATTTCAATCTAAATTATTCACTTTCTTCTTACACATTATATTTCAGCATAGCAGTTTAGCGTCAGCTTTTCAGCATAAAGCATTCCCACTAGCAATTTCTTCAGGAATTGCAATCTCTAGTTATAAAATGGTGTCCTTTAACTAACCTTTTAACTGAGTTGATTTTAATCCACTAGTTCTGTTTAGGCCCTGAACTTGAGTAAGACACATATCCATGACTGGTCATTTATAAATAAATGCATGCTGTTGGAAATAACAGAATCCCACCTGGACTGTTCAGTTGCATGGGACTGGTGGAGTTTGACGTTTGAATGAATAACAAGTTCTTCTCCTTAGATCTGCTGAATCTGCTGTTTGCTGTCTTTGCTACATTTCTACAGGATCATCCATATGAATTTCTGCCCAAGGTTTTCCTGTTTAGAAGCTACTGCCTCATCTCAGTGGCTGAGAGACATCAGGAAACATTGTCTGCACTGTTTCCCAGTGGAGACCTTATCTGTTAGAGGTGTTTGTGTAATGGCATTTTCAAGCCCGGTCCTGCAGGTCACACTGTCTGGAGCAAACGGAAAAAAATAACAACTAAGAAATAAATGAAGACAGAGGACAGGGGGACAAACGAAAACTGAATTCGTAATAGTATGTTGTTGGCCTTATCATGCTTACATATTGCCTTTATGTACACCTTTCAGCAGGGCTTTGTTATTGAAGCGTGGACTTAACTGAAGCCAGGACTACCCAAATATATATATATATCGTTTCAGCCGCAGTTGTTTGATATTTTTTGTTTTGTTGTCTTGATAGAAACTGAGCATCAATTCAGATCTCAGCAGTATACAATTGTTCTTCCTCTCTATGACTGCACATCCCACACACATACACCCACACCCACACAAATGTAGGATTTTTTTCAGAATACTTCCCACATCTCTCCACCCACATTCCCTTCCACACAGAGATAGCAGCACATGTATAATTGCAGTGTGCAACAGTGCGCACCTTAGAGGAAATAATTACCACCATAAAAAGAGCAATTACTAACCTGGCAGCGAGTTGCAGCGGATTTGAATGCTTCTGCCAGTAACGTCTGCTCAAATACCGCCCTTTGTTTGTTTGACTAATGGTTTCTTTTGAAGGATAAACAAGCCACATTCACCAATACCAAAATGTTGTCTGTTTTGCACACATACAGCATTTAGAGGTATAAACAAAGCTTGCAGTTTCTGTGACAATCAGAGTGAGCATTGGATGATGGAAAGAGAAACAGGGCTGGAGGTTAACATGAGTTTGGTTCATTTAACAAAACATAAATATATATAAGAATTGACTTTTTCTCTTCAATTCAATGCTTAATATCCAGTCTTGATTAGCTCATGTGTTATTTTAATCCGTTTCATGTGTTATGAATCAATGCTTGCTAAACTGGCTGTGAGTGTAGGACACTTATTCCTTTTCTTCTTAAACGTCATTATGAGAGAATCAAATGATAAGAAGAACCGAGTGAGTGTGCGTCTTTGTGATTTGCATTTCAACCGCTCAGCTCTGCAGGCAGAAAATGAAAATATGCATTAAGGCGCATATACTGTTGTCACACACACACCATTAACAGAAAAAAAGGGAAAGTAACTGCAGCAATTTTCCCCCTTTTTTTTACTACTTCCGGCAAATCACTTTGTTAGGGAATTAATCACAATCTGTTTGCTGCCTGCTTCAGAGAACAAGACCATCTATCATGGCCTTCGCTCGTTCTAACTACATCGCAGTATTCACTCGTCATTTAACAACTATTGTCTCTGGGCTTCAGTGATCTGATTGATTTTAAGACAGCTACTGGGAATTATCTGCATCATATCCTGCGTGTAATTGCACAGTATTGACAAATGCTAACCTATAGACAAAGCAAGGAATGAAGGAATGAGTAACAATTCCTCGGTCATTTGTTAAAAGATCAATGACTCTCACCTCAGGAACAAACTGAGCCAAAGATTGTTGAACACTTTGAAACAGGGTTGCACTTTGTAATAGGTCATCCTTAATAAGGGTTTATTTAAAATCAATTAGGGGTACAAAAAAAAGTAATTCAAAGGAAATTAATGAATTCACCAATAGATTATTTTGACAATAAAATAGGTTTGAATAGATCGATTGACCAAATAAAACATTTTGACAGAAACATAAAGCTTTATTCATTGTGAAATTGTAGAATGTAAGTATTTGTTTCGTTTTATTAGTGACAATTAAAAAAATATAGTGAGTAATATGGAAAGAAGCATTAAGAGTTCAGTCCGAAAAATAAGTTAAATCAAAATAATAAAGAATTGATAGAAACACAATTACAGATTTATACAAACAACTGTAACCAAGTCTGTAGTAAAAAGGAATGAGGACATTTGAAGAGTCTACCATTTCACGGGACCCTGATGTACCGTTAATTACTATTGTTAATTAACATACTGGTATGATTTTATCCACACTAGTGGTGTTTTATCTGTCCGATAAACAGTTTACCACTTCTGTTGAGACATCCATTTAGCACCACCATAAGACTCAATGTTGTTGTTGGGAAAATACTGAATGTACTCTTCCAATATCAGAGTAGCACATGATAACAAAGGCCCAACTGTAACTGTGTACATGCCAGGATGTATGATTACCTAGAAGAGCATCAGGACACACTGTTTTAGACATATTACATTACATTACATTGCATTTAGCTGACGCTTTTATCCAAAGCGACTTACAATAAGTACATTCGACCAGGAAGACACAACCTTGAAGAAAACAGAATCATATAAGTATATCAGGTTTCATAGAGCCAAACATTTCAAGTGCTACTCAACTGGCTTTAGGTAAGCCAGTCCTTTATTAGTATAAAAGTGCTTCGTTAATAGTTCTAACGCTCGAAGTGGAGTCGAAAGAGATGAGTTTTCAGTTTGCGCCGGAAGATGTGCAAGCTATCTGCCGTCCTGATGTCAATGGGGAGCTCATTCCACCATCTTGGAGCCAGGACAGCAAACCCACGTGTTTTCGCCGATGGGAACTTGGGTCCCCCTCGTAGCGAGGGCGCAACGAGTCGTTTGGCTGATGCAGAGCGTAGTGCACGCGCTGGGGTGTACGGTTTAACCATGTCCTGGATGTAGGAAGGGCCAGATCCATTCGCAGCATGGTAAGCAAGTACCAGTGTCTTGAAGTGGATTCTAGCAGTTACCGGAAGCCAGTGAAGGGAGCGGAGGAGCGGAGTGGTGTGGGAGAATTTAGGAAGGTTGAAGACCAGACGAGCCGCTGCATTCTGGATGAGCTGCAGAGGTCGGATGGCACATGCAGGTAGACCAGCCAGGAGGGAGTTGCAGTAGTCTAGGCGTGAGATGACGAGAGCCTGGACCAGAACCTGAGTCGCTTTCTGAGTCAGCTGGGGACGTATCTTCCTGATGTTGTAAAGCGTGTATCTGCAGCAACGGGTTGTAGCAGCGATGTTTGCAGTGAAGGACAGGTTGTTATCTAGGGTCACACCCAGATTCCTTGCAGTCTGAGTCGGGGAAACAACTGAGGTGCCGATGTTGATTGTTAGGTCAAGAGTGGGACAATCTTTTCCCGGGAGGAAGAGCAGCTCAGTCTTGTCAAGGTTGAGCTTGAGGTGGTGAGCAGACATCCACTGAGAGATGTCAGCTAGACAAGCAGAGATGCGTGCAACGACCTGGGTCTCTGAGCGGGGAAAGGACAAAATTAATTGGGTGTCATCAGCGTAGCAGTGGTAAGAAAAACCATGCGGGCTAATGACTGATCCGAGCGAGTTTGTGTACAGGGAGAAGAGGAGGGGACCAAGAACAGAGCCCTGAGGGACCCCCGTAGTTAATTGACAAGGGTCGGACTCAGACCCTCTCCAAGTCACCCTGTAGGTACGGTCTTTCAGGTATGAGGTGAGGAGGGAAAGTGCAGAGCCTGAAACTCCAAGTTTTTGGAGAGTGCGAAGGAGGATCTGATGATTTCACCGTGTCGAATGCAGCAGACAGGTCCAATAGGATGATGACAGAGGAGAGGGATGCAGTTTTGGCAGTGTGCAGTTCCTCCGTGACAGCAATGAGAGCAGTTTCTGTGGAGTGACCTGCCTTGAAACCAGACTGGTGCGGATCCAGAAGGTTGTTCTGATTGAGATAACAGGAGAGTTGTTTAAAGACAGCGCGTTCAAGTGTTTTAGACAGGAACGGGAGGAGAGAGACAGGCCTGTAGTTTATAACATCAGACGGGTTGAGAGTGGGTTTCTTTAGGAGAGGGTTTACTCTTGCCTCCTTGAGACTGTTTGGAAAGTGACCAGAAGTTAGAGAAGTGTTGATGAAATGGGTGAGAAACGGTAGAATATCAGGAGCGATAGTCTGAAGGAGGTTTGAAGGGATAGGGTCCAGAGGACAGGTGGTAGGGCGGGCAGAGGTAATGAGGGTAAGAACCTCACTTAGAGAGAGAGGGGAAAAGGAGGTAAGTGTGTTGGTGGAAGGAGGGTCTGGTGACCCAGCGGTGAGTAAAGGTGAGTCAGAAAAAGAAGAGCGAATATCATCAACCTTTTTTTCAAAGTGGGTAACAAAGTCGCTTGACAGAAGTGAGGAGGGGGAGGAGCTTTTGGAGGGTCCAAGAGGGTGGAGAAGATGGAAAATAGTTTTTTAGGATTGGAATAGGAAGATTGGATCTTATCTTGAAAGAAAGTGCTTTTTGCCTGAGAGATCGAAGCAGAGAAAGAGGAGAGGAGAGCCTGATAGGTTAGGAGGTCGTCACGGTGTTTGGATTTCCACCATTTCCGCTCTGCTGCCCTAAGGACGGTTCTATTAGCACGCAGTGCATCATTTAGCCAGGGAGCAGGAGGGGACTGACGAGCCTGCCGAGATGTGAGAGGACAGAGAGAGTCCAGAGTGGATGAGAGAGTAGAGAGGAGAGTTTCTGCAGCAGAGTTTGGAGGCAGGAGATGGAACGAATCAGAGGAAGGGAGGGCTGAGAGCACCGACGAGGCAAAGCTAGAGGGGGAGAGGGAGCGAAGGTTACGGCGGACAAGTGCAGGATGAGAAGAGATTAGTTTGTTATGTTTGGAAAGGGATAGAGAGAATGAAATGAAGAAGTGATCGGATGTGTGGAGCGGGTTTACAGAGAGGTTAGAAGTAGCGCAGTTCCTTGAGAATATGAGATCAAGGACATTGCCAGCTTTATGAGTCGGTGGGGACGGAGACAGTGAGAAAGCAAAGGCGGTTAACAGAGATGTTAGTTTGTCTATCTTCCCCGTCTGGAGGTTGAAGTCTCCGAGAAGTACAGCGGGAGGGCCAGTTTCAGGGATGAGTGAGAGGAGATTATCTAATTCCTCCAAGAAGTCCCCCAAGGCGCCTGGTGGACGGTAGAGAACAACAATGGTTAACTGTATAGGATGGGTTACTGTGACGGCATGGAATTCAAAGGTGGAAAGAGTGAAGTTAGGTAGTTTGAAGAGGGAAAAGCTCCATTTGGGAGAGAGCAGGAGACCAGTGCCACCTCCTCTGCCAGTGGGTCT
Organism: Gymnodraco acuticeps; assembly: GCF_902827175.1. NCBI lineage: Eukaryota > Metazoa > Chordata > Actinopteri > Perciformes > Bathydraconidae > Gymnodraco > Gymnodraco acuticeps. Next base: position 1,446,403 of record NW_022990235.1, on the reverse strand, counting down.
GGGTGTATGGGAGAAGGAATATGCAGTGGAGAGAGCTGCTGGGGTGGATGTGTTGGATGGAGTAATCCAGGTCTCAGTGAGAGCAAGGAAATCCAGAGACTGCAGGGAGGCGTAGCCAGAGATGAAGTCAGCCTTAGGAACAGCTGACTGGCAATTCCACAGGCCACCAGAAACTAGATGTTGGATCTCAGTGGAGCACGTGGGATAGACGAGAGCAGGCCGGTTATATCGATTAGGAGATACACGGGGCCAGTGATAATTGCGAGAAGACACATGAACAGGAATAGAGAAAATACACATGATTATAGCATGCGGGGCTAGAAAACTAAAGAAAAGAGAAATAAGACACCAGCTCGATCAGAGTAGGATTTGCCTCCTCTTTGCCTCCCTCGTGACTCCCGCAGGACTCCAATGTCTTTGTCAGTCTTACTCCCGCAGGACTCCAATGTCTTTGTCAGTCTTCGGCTGTCAGATGATATATGATATCTATGTGACAATGATTAACATGATGATTCAGCCTCTATGGAGATAGCCATATGCAGGGTTCTTACACCTTTTCCAAAGTCAAATTCAAGCACTTTTCAAGCATTTTCAAGGTGCATTTTCCAGCTTTTCAAGCATCTTACAGCTGTTGTAAATTACATATTTATATACACATACTCAAATGATTATTTCCCTACCTCACATTAAATCAAATGTTCTTTATGCTATAAACAACCAAATGTGTGTTTCGTGATAGCCTTCTACACGAGGATGAAAAATTAAAGAAAAGAAAATTAAGTTTAATATTTCAAAATGAGTGACCCATCTGTATGTCCCATATAACCTGTCTGAGCCAATATAAAACAATCAGCCAAATAACTTTTCAATACATTATTGATTACTATTTTTGAGGTACTTTTAGGTTGGCAGTAAACACAAGTCAGAGGTACATGGTATACTTCTACTCCTCTACAGTTCAGAGGTACATGGTGTACTTCTACTCCACTACAGTTCAGAGGTACATGGTGTACTTCTACTCCACTACAGTTCAGAGGTACATGGTGTACTTCTACTCCACTACAGTTCAGAGGTACATGGTGTACTTCTACTCCACTACATGTATTTAATACCTTTAGTTACTTTACAGATCAGGATGAATGATGTGAAATCTAATTGTTAAATCTTTAGTTCCACCTGGAGTAAATCCACAAGCTACCCTGCAGTATACAAAGTCATTCAAACTAGCTGCACCTTTACCAGTTTTGAGAACACTTTCATGATCAATCATTATAAAACATATCATATATATTATTCTGAAATGGACCAATCTGCACAGTGACTACTTTTACTGTCGGTACTTTAACTAGATTTGGATGATAATACTTTTCTACTTTCACTTGAGGAACATTTTGAATGCAGGACTTTTACTGTGACAGAGTATTCCTACACTCTGGTACTTCTACTTTTACTCAAGTACAAGATCGAGTACTTTTTCTACCTCTGGTAGCGTATTAGTCTGAATTGTAGCCACAAAATCACGCAGAGCTGCATAAAAATAGACTCACAATGGTAACAAGTGGAAAATAATATTTACAAATGTGTACAATGATTTGTAGGTAATGCTGACTACTCAAGACACCTGACTTCTTCAAAGAAAGACTGTGTTCATTCTACAATTACATGGGATTAAAGCAAAATGTAGTTTTACTTGTATAATACTTCAATTTTATATAAAAGACAGTTAGTTTTCATCTGTTTTCAAATAAACAAAGTCTTGGCTTTCAGAATATTAAACTTGTTTCAGCAAATTCAGAGGATAAATACAACTTTGAAGCTTGTGACGGCATATTAATTACCAGCAGAGAACGGACTAATGTAACATCACAGCAAGCATAACAACAGCCGGTGTTTCTTGTAAGTGTTTCCCCGGTACACAAACGCAAAAATACACAAACACACTCGCGAGCTTCCCCCAGACCAGTAATACAAACGAAAATGTGTCTTCGGGTCAATGTGACTGATTTCGAGAGAGCAAGTCACATTTGGTTTAGGTACGAAACATACTACCAGTAGAAATACATTGCTTTCAAAATCGCTCTGTGTCGAATCAAGAGATTATATTTCGTGACTATAACACAAAATGCCGTGAGTGCTTCATCCTCTGAACACCACACGATGGCGACTGTAACGCACATAACATAGGTACGCTCCTCTGAAATGATTGTCCCCTGCAACTATTATTATCCCTCAATCGAGTTCGCCATTCAGCTCGCTAACGTTAGCTTAAACAAACATAACATGCAACGTTAGCCTAATCTAAAATGCTCTACTCCGGCGTACCTTTCATGTGGCTCGTCAGCGCAGACTCTCGCATCATTATTTTTGCAAATTTTGCAGGAGGCTACTCGTGGGCTTGACCCTCGTCTTAGCCATGGCTTGTATTTGTCTTCTGCTAGCCAACGCTCGTTGAAACTGCAACCTCCTGGCACACAGTCATCTATCCCTCTCATCAGAATGCCCAGGTCACACGTAACACAAACACTTGCAGGTCGCGCGCATAGCGCGGGAAGGCCGCAGCGGAGCTGTTTTATGTAGAAGCGAAGCAATTCTTTTCTTTTAATCTAAAAAGCGAACTATTCAGTCAGACAGCAATTTATTGTAAAAGTAAAGCATTTACATTTTCAAGCACTTTATCTCAATTTCAAGCACCATTCCCAAAATTCAAGCACTTTCCCAACCTTGAAAACACCACGTCAAATTTCAAGCATTTTCAAGGATTTCAAGCACCCGTACGAACCCTGATAGATAACGAAGCATGATAATTTCTGACGTGAGCCTTAGCTAAACAAAACATAGAATACTGCTTCTAACCGGTATTCCTGCATCTTGTGACTGTGTAACACCCTCTCTTGTATATAAGCATGTGCAGGACACTGTTCGAGGAACTAGTTGTACCATACTGTATGCTCTGTATGTGAATAAATACATGTATTGTGGTGACCACCTATTTATACACTGGGTTCATAATTCACACATGTAACTACAGTTGGGGTTTTGTTTCCACACGGACATGTTATGTGTTGTCTATATATATTGTGTGCCCTCTTGGCTTCTCTCTCTTCTTCCCGGACTGCAACCGGACAACATGACCTTAGCAGCTCTTAAATAAAGTTCCCTTGCACCTTCCTTGCACCGCCTCTGACTCGCTATCTCTCTACACTACACTGGTGACCCTGACAAGTCTCGAGAAGTTTCCGGGACGGACCCGAACACGGCAAAAGGAACTCATGTTGCTTTCTCGAAATGCCGGGGATTTTTTGGAATCGTCCGTGGCTGCCACCGGCACGCGGACTCAGGCTCGGTGCGCACCCCGCAGAAGAGCTGGGCTGAAGTCGAATAGTCCATTTAGCTTAGAACCTTCCTAACGGAGTGAAATGACCCGGAAGTCCCTCAGTGGCAGCCATGATAAGTGCCGTTCGAATTCTCTAGAATGATAGGAAACGAGGTTTCAAACTTCCTTTATAACCTCCTTTAGCTTAGGAACCACTGGACCTCCCTAACCGAAAGGAGAGGAGAAAATGCTGCCCTACAATGCCTTGCAGCCGCAGCATTTGCGTCACACAACAGTCGGCCGTTCACGGAAACAAACGATATGACGGAGAAATTATATTATGAAAGATACGGTGCTTATTAAGCATTTTAAAACGTATGTGGTAAGTTGCCAAAGTGCTTTGTTTTTAACGTTCATCAGTATTATAATCAAAAAGAGAAATATGAACGTTAGTTTTTACTGAAATGATCAAATAAAGTCAACATTTCACTGAGCTGTGTGGGGTTGTTCAACTTTTAAAATATGTTTGAATGGTGATATACACAGTGATAGATGTTAAGGACTAACGTTTATAATAAATACATTTGTATTTATTTTAAGATCTTTTCATAGTTCATACAATCATACGTATTGGGATCATTTGTATTAATGTGGACCGGAGGGAGAGGGTGACTAGCATAAGTTTCACTTTCATTTTTTATTTCAATTCCAACTTTGGTCATGAAGAAAATGTTTCTCTGTTGTCCACGTTTGATTGATTGATTGATTGATTGAAAAGTTTATTAACAGCTTGTATATTGGGTACAGTACAGTACAGCTCAAAACATACAGTTGTTAAGGGGATGCAGACTAGAGAAAGACTTTCGTCTTGTTTACATCAGGGTCCCCCATTTCCAATTCATCATATCATTTAAGACATATAAGACATATTTGACATACAGATGGCTTATTTACAATTTACATACAGGTGGTTTTTTACATATTGCTTATTTACAATTTTCATTTTAGATTTTGTTCTAATACATCCTAACCGGACATTTAAGACATACCAAGTCTACAGATATACAGTTAGTAACAGAGTCTAAAATGCAAGTATATACATAGATGGGGGGGGGGAAGCTGTCCATTGTACGACAGGTTGAGATTTGTACCATTACCGGGGCCAGTTTTGCAATGCTCTCCCCCGAAGGTGCTCTTTAAGATAAAATGCATAAAGCATAAAGCAACAGCATCAGAGCACGGTGCAGAGTCTCTAGATGAGTCCATCGTTCTTATTAAACATCCATGTTGTAGTCCTCTGTATAGAAAACTATAGGTTACTTACGTAACCCCAGTTCTCAGAGTAACATGAAGTGAGATGTCTCACTATGGGATGCGCCTCATCGCGGAGCAAACAGAAGCATCAATCTCATTACGCCAATCCTGATTGGCTGGTGATCTTGACGTCAGCGTCAGGGAATTCAACCCTTATAAGTAGCTTGCGCCACGACGCAGGCGTCATTCAAAATAAGCACCTCTTCTCGCTTCACCATAGCAAGGAGGGCCGTCTGGTGAGACATCTCACTTCATGTTACTCTGAGAACTGGGGTTACGTAAGTAACCTATAGTTCTCATTCATAACACTCCTTTCGATGTCTCACTATGGGAAATTGTAGCTCCCGTATTGTCAGACGAGCTTATCTCGAAAATCACCAAACCAACCAGAACTTAACAGGTAGAGCTCTGACTCAACCAGGTGCCCAGCACTGCTTGAGTCACACTGGGAGCAGAACGTCCAGCCTGTTAAGAGGCGGACAAAAGTGAGCGGCGAGGACCAGCTCGCCGCTGCACCAATGTCTTGGATGGGAGACATCCTGGACAGAGCCCAGGATGCAGCCAGACCCTGAGTCGAAAGAGCTTGCGGACCCGAGGGTGCCTGCGAACTCTGACTCGTATGGGCCCCAAAGCAATTGCTTCTACAAACCAGTGGGAGAGCCGTTGCTTAGTAACAGGCTTGCCCTTATAAGGGTTAGCCCAGGACACAAGGGGTTGGTCATTATGAAGAAGCACCCTTGATCTGTCCCTGTACGTGCGTACAGCACGGGCTAGACACGGCAAATCCGGCCGCTGTTCCCCGGAGGAATACAGTGGCGGGGAGGATGCCTCAATGTCAAATGTGGTACCTGAACCAACCGCCTTAAGATAAAGGCAGGGTTGGGCTTCAACCACACTCTGTTTGCCCTGGGGCGAACTGAGTGCATGAAGACTGTACAGATAGCGCATGAGTGCCACTGGCTCGCTTGGCAGCTGCCAGGGTCAGCTTCATGTCACACTGTATTCAGATTGTACCACTCACGGGCCAGGCCCATAGAGCCAAGCGCTCTGGGTGTGGGTGAAAGATCGCCCCCCCCCCCCGCTTGGGACAGTATGTCCCTGCGTAGTGGGAGCTGCCATGGCTGCCCGCACAGCAGCTGATATATCTCCGCTAGCCAGTACATAGCTGGCCAGTGCGGAGCTATCAGGATAAGTGTGTGGCGTTGCTCTCTCACTCTGGCCAGAGTTGGGGGTATCAGAGCCAGGGGTGGGAACGCGTACAGAAGGCCCGGGGGCCAATCGTGCGCGAGTGCATCCACGCCTAACGGTGCATTTAGATCGCGCATCGAAAAGAACAGCTGACACTGAGCGTTGTCTTTCGATGCGAACAGATCCACCGTAACGCACCCACAGCAGATCTGCCGTAACGCACCCACAGCTGGCTCACAATCCTTGGATGTAGAGTCCAGTCTGCATAAAGTGGTATACCTCTGGACAGTAGATCTGCCCCGAGGTTCATCACTCCCGGTACGTGCATCCAGGGCCGGCCCTCGGCATAGGCAGTATAGGCGAATGCTAAGGGCGCATCAACCCATAGGGGGCGCCGGAAAAAAGAAAAAAAAAAAAGTTAGAAATTAAAAAGAATTTTTTTTTTTTTTTTCATAATACACAATTTCCCGATTTTGGAACAACAAAGTACATCTTATTATCTTATACTAACAGAACTACGCGTACAGCGCCCATAAACTATGGCACACCCCCCCAAAATCAAGTTGAACTGCCCCAGTCCCAGTAAAGAGGTTTATGTGAAATTGTTCTTTTTTTTAAATAATGGTTTTAGTGTGCAATTATAGGTTTTAATTTATTTTGTATTTGTATTTGTATTCATTTAAAATAAATCAAACTCCCAAAAAACATACACAGCTTCTGTGTGCTTTTATTAACATTGGAATTTACATTGTAAGCGGGGGTGAGAGCTTTAGAGAGCTCTCTCCTGAAAGACTGAGAGGCTCTGATAACCTCAGCTCAGTGAGGTAAAGGCACACCTCTATATGATCATTATAGTTATAAAAAAATAAGAGAATAGATGAAAAACAGGTATAAAATACTGACAGTACAAAAAAGTTGTTATTAATAAACAAGAATACAGTTTGAAAGGAGAGTGATTTGTAAAATATCCATAAAGAAAAAGAAAATCTGTTTACAGTTCTGTTTCATATGGGTGTTGAGAGATGTATCCATAGATCTCTTCATGTTGCTCTCAAAGTGCACCAGATTGATGCTTTTAACTTCAATATTTAAAAAAAAAGTCTTCCCGGGGGCATCTTTCTGTTTTGGTGGTCATGCCACTACCGGGGGGGGGGGGGGGGGGGGTGGCCTAGGGTGGCAAATTGGTCAGGGCCGGCCCTGCGTGCATCGCTCTCAGAGAGAGGAGACGTCTACCGCTCCATAGGATCAGTTTGCGCGCCAGTGTGTGTAACTGGAGAGAACGCAAGCCCCCTTGGCGGTTAATATACGATATTGTAGTCGTATTGTCTGTCCTCACGAGGACGTGCACGTCCCCTGAGGAAAGGCAGAAAGCGTTTTAGGGTGAGAAACACAGCTAAAAGCTCCAGGTAATTTATGTGCGCCCGCTAGAGGTCTCTGCTCCAGAGACCCCTCACCGGGCGACCTTCATAAATACCTCCCCAACCTGTCAGACATGCGTCCGTGGTGACCACTTTCTGTGAAAGGACCGCACCCACCTCGTACTAGAAAAGTCGGGTGCAGCCAGTGGCGCAGTGCCATTAAGCATTTCACAGTAACCATCACTCTCTATGGCGCGCGGGGTTTAGTTTTAGGGCGGCCACCCAACGCTGAAACTCCCTCATGTGTAAGCGTCCCAGTCGTACGACCAGGATGGTTGACGCCATGAGCCCCAGCAATCGCAGGCATGATCTGAAGAGAACATGTTTGCGCAGCTGGAAAAGAGCGAGACAAGCTCTGAAAGCTTTCACTCTTTCCGCTGACAAGCGAGCTGAAAAGGGCACCGAGTTCAGGCGTAAACCCAGGAAGAGTATAGTCTGCGCGGGGCACAACATGCTCTTCTCTGTGTTTATTATGAAACCCAGGTTGAGCAGGTGCTTTACGAGGACATTTGTCTGCGTAACAGCCTCCTGCTCTGACTGTGCGAGAAGCAGCCAGTCGTCCAGGTAGGTCGCCAGGCGAATACCCTGTTGTCTTAACGGGGCTATCGCGGCTTCCGTACATCGTACAAACACCCTTGGACTGAGAGACAGACCGAAGGGGAGTACTCTGTATTCATAACAGATCCCCTGAAATGCGAATCTCAGATATTTCCTGTGTGGGTAATATACTGGGATGTGAAAATACGCATCTTTCAGGTCGACTGATGTAAACCAGTCGTCTTGTCGCACGAGCCGCAGCAGAGATGTGTGAGTGAGCATTCTGAACATATCTTTTTAGTAGGGCTGTCAGTCGATTAAAATATTTAATCTCATGATTGTCCATAGTTAATCGCGATTAATCGCAAATTAATCGCACATTTTTGATCTGTTCTAAATGTACCTTAGAGGAATATTTTTCAAGTTTTTAATACTGTTATCAACATATGAGTGGACAAATATGCTTTATGCTAATGTTTATTATCATTTGAACAATGACAAATATTCTCATGAATATTAAACACAACAACCTCTGAACATTACACATATTCGCCTCAATTCAACCTGGAACCTCTCTCATACAATAATACAATACAAATGGTGTGTGTGTGTGTGTGTGTGTGTGTGTGTGTGTGTGTGTGTGTGTGTGTGTGTGTGTGTGTGTGTGTGTGTGTGTGTGTGTGTGTGTGTGTGTGTGTGTGTGTGTGTGTGTGTGTGGTGTGTGTGTGATGGATCGTTGGCGCTATGTGCAACTCAAGGCATATGCTCGAACGGGAGCTGCCTGGACGCTGCAATCATGTTGCGCACTATCCGTGCTGAGTGTGCTGACTTTTCGTACAATGTCCCACTGTCTGGCTTCCTGCATAAAGTCAAGTGCTCGGCGCAGTTGTGGCGAAATGTCGCTCCTCTGTTTTCATTTAAACAGCTCCTTCTATCCATTAGCGCAGCTAGCTAGCACCAGATGCTAACAACAACAATGCACGTAAGGTCTCTCTCTCGCTCGCTCGGGCCACACATACACACACCCTCCCGGTCCTCCCAACAGCCAGTCGGTGCCTGCCGGTGAGCGTGGAAGTGTGGTCTGCCACAAGCGGGCGGCAGGAGCGGGGCTGTCAGCATCAGCTTGGAGATGGTATTTTAAACTCGATGCGCTCTGAAACTACGGGGCGGCCGAGGAAAAAAAATACACATGCGTTAATCGCGTTAAAATAATTAGTGGCGTTAAATTTTGTTTGCGTTAACGCGTTATTAACGCATAGTTTCCCCACAGCAGCAGACGCACAAAATTACGTCCGCTGGCGCATCATAAACACGTCGGATAGTTAAAGTGCATTCGGATTCTCTAAAGTACCGGGTTGCGTTCCGATAATCCAAAAATCAGCTCCTAAATTCTAACCCTATCTCCTATTCCTTGACCTCTGAGTGAAACGTAATGGGGTTAAGGGATAGTGGATAGGAGAATTCAAAAGGACTTAGGAGAAGAGACTGCGGTACTTTAGAGAATCCGAATGCACTTTCACTATCCGACGTGTTTATGATGCGCCAGCGGACGTCATGAATGTGCGTCTGCTGCTGTGGGGAAACTATGGAAACTACAGTTTTCTATACAGTGGACTACAACATGAATGTATAATAAGAACGAGGGACTACTGTAAACTCATCTAGAGACTCTGCACCGTGCTCTGATGCTGTTGTTTTATGCTTTATGAACGTGGACAACAGAGAAACATATTCTTCATGACCAAAGTTGGAATTGAAATAAAAAAGGAAAGTGAAACGTATGCTCGTCACCCTCTGACTCCGGTCCACATTAATACAAATGATCCCAATACGTATGATTGTATGAACTATGAACATATCTTAAAATCAATACAAATGTATTTATTATAAACGTTAGTCCTTAACATCTATCACTGTGTATATCACCATTCAAACATATTTTAAAAGTTGAACAAACTCCACACAGCTCAGTGAAGACTGTGAAATGTTGACTTTATTTGATCATTTCAGTAAAAACTAACGTTCATATTTCTCTTTTTGATTATAATACTGATGAACGTTCAGAAAAAAGCACTTTGGCAACTTACCACATACGTTTTAAAATGCTTAATAAGCACCGTAACTTTCATGATATCATTTCTCGGTCATAATCGGTTGTTTCCGTGAACGGCCGACTGTTGAGTGACGGTAAATGCTGCGGCTGCAATGCATTGTGGGGCAGCATTTTCTCCTCTCCTTTCGGTTAGGGAGGTCCAGTGGTTCCTAAGCTAAAGGAGGTTATAAGGAAGTTTGAAACCTCCTTTCCTTTCATTTGGAGAATTGGAACGGCACTTATCATGGCTGCCAGTGACGTACTTCCGGGTCATTTCACTCCGTTAGGAAGGTTCCTAAGCTAAATGGACTATTGGAATGCAACCCCGCAGTCTCTTCTCCTAAGTCCTTTTGAATTCTCCTATTCACTATCCCTTAACCCCGTGACGTTTCACTTAGAGGTCAAGAAATAGACGATAGGGTTCGAATTTAGGAGCTGATTTTTGGATTATCCGACCGCAGCCCCGGACTGCAACCGGACAACATGACTTTAGCAGCTCTTAAATAAAGTTCCCTTTTGCACCTTCCTTGCACAGCCTCTGACTCCCTATCTCTCGGCACTACAGTATCCTGATATTGAAGCTCAAGCTGGTGATGAGTGATATTTTTCTAACAGTTGTGGTTTTAAGTGAAATGTATGTTCAATTGTTTGAAGTATTATCTTGAAATGTAATTCAGTTTGACTTAACATGTGTTCAGTACTTTGGACTAAACATCCCCATCATTCTCTGTGGTAGATGTGTGTATAATCATCAAATAATACCATGCTAGCATGCTAAATTAGATGGCTTATATAGAAAGCCTAACACCTGCTGCCCATCAGTGACTGTGAGTGTGTTAGCATGCTGACGTTTGTGTTTATCAGTAAGCACAGCTGTGCCTGAGTGCAGGCTAGTATGGCTGCAGACTCATCTTACTCATTAGATGAATCAACAAAGTGTCATTAGGTAGTCAAACTGACTGTGCATTTTTCACAAATCTGCTGTTAAACCACCTCGTATAAAATGTGTCAGTTTAATAATTTAGGGAGTTTTTTCTATCCAGTGTAAAAGAGTAGCATCACTGTACGATTCAAACATAGACTGTATTTTAAAGCAGTTTGGGAGGGAGGCCAGGCTTTAAATACAACAACAGCAAACTCATGATCACATTCCCACGATTCAACACGCTAACAGATTGCTCGCCGGGTTAGGGAGCGATCAGCGTTGCTCCTGCTAGCGGTTTAAGTAACACAATCTGGTGTCTAATTTCAAACAGCTGTCTGCTGTTTCACAGGACAGGAGCGGGGGCGGAGGGCCAGAAACACCTTGATGATTCATGGCCTGCAAAATTAAGATGAATATTTTATATAAACTGGCATTAAGAGGTTTCATCACAGTCATCCAGATCAAACACAACAGCCTGGCAACACGGGTCTCCACTGTCTGTCTGCGAGGCCGCCGGCTGTAACACATTCAATTATGTAGTGGGCTGGTGTAGAGATAGCTTTAATATGCATGCATGAGGAGTATTTGTTCTTACTGGAAATAGATGACACAAACTAACTGATCCCTGCTTTTTAATCAGTCATAGTTGGATTCATTTAAAGATGATCTTTTTTCATACTTCATTGTATTTTAAATACTTTTATGTGGTGACATTTTTCACATTATTGCCTGAACTACTGTATCATTTAAATGTATTGCCCAAAAGAGAAATTGGATTACATTTTTGACTTGATTTAATGTTACTAATCGTGTTAACTAATGCATGTTTTAATGAATGTGAGTCAGCAGCATGCATGCCACCACATAGCATGTGTATGCCTGCATGTCTGTTCCCTCCCTAACTAACTTTGCAGGGGTAAATTGAGTGTGTGACTGCGTATAATTCACTCTCAGAACAGTCCTATTTCCCTCGGCCTGCCTGCTTGATCACGCTGATTCAATGCAACGGTAGCAGCACAAAATCCATACCAATAAATTTCACCTCCAAGGGCTGCATGTCCCATCAGCCGGGGATGCCCCTGCTAGAAACCAAACCATAGCTGGTTAGCCACAAAGAGCAGGCTGCAATTGCCCCTCTGTGCGCATCTCAGGGTGTTTTTCTCTTTTTCCATTATGGTTTATTGTTAATATTACTTAACCTGGGACTGCATTTCAGAACACATCGACACTCGTCTGCCGCTGTCATCAACGTGTTATAATATGTTGTTAAATCAAGGCAAACCCACAGGGCTGCCTGCGTTGGCCATCTCATTTGGTCTGTAATGGCCGATCGCTGTCCCCATGATTGATTCGGCTAATTTGACGTGCATCTCGACGAGGGTCACAGGCCAGGCTCAGATCAGCCACAGCAGTAAGACTTCAATACTCAGATGTGATGCATGTACCATTCCTAGAAGCAACACTCTGGATTTTATATATAACAGCCTCTTCACAGAACATTAACCTGCCCAGGGTCTTCATGTCATTATCGATTCTCAAAGGCTACATGAGCTGTAAACACTCCCGATGCCCTTCAGAGATAGGGCTCCTAATCATCCAGGGACACCCAAATGTGCAGGCAGAAAAGGAGACAAAATGCAGAGAGGTGGACTCTAATCTCACACATGCCATCTTATTGTGTTCATCCAAGTGTGTGTGTTTTGTGTGCTGTGTGGGTGTTATATGCAAAGTGGCGGTTTGTTGATAAAAAAACTGTTAGTGAATCACAGCCACACACTGCTTTCACACTGAAGAGCCACCGAGGAAAACCAAGAGAGCCAAAGTGAGAACTGAGGGATTCAACAATCTGTCTCAACAGTTTGTCAATTTTTCAGCAGGAGACACACGCACTCCGTTATCACTTGGCTGAGATCCCTAAGAGTCCTTATTAATATTCACAGATGAGATTATAGTTTAGCAAAACATTATCACTGCTGATTAACTGGGGATTGCAGTGAGGGACAGATTTTCTCTGGCATTACTATTCATGTTTTGATTTTTCAAGCATGTTGAAAAGTGGATACGGTGCCTCGCCAAGGCTCTAATAAATGGTAATGAGTCTAACTGCGCAGAGTGAGAGAGCAGTGTCCCTGTCTTTATATTCCCAGGTTGTCTGTTCAGGCCAGTGTACTTTAAATCACCTCCTGTAATAGGCAGTGCTAGGATGTATCTTTATGGGGCCATAGCCACACCATGAATTACAATGGCCACACTGTATATCCTCCAATGCTGCATTTCAGTCGTAGTTCCACCTTCCCCTGAGCCCTTGCAATTATGTAACAGCAAACATTGCACAGAGGCCACTTAGAGAGCAGAGGAAAAGAGAGTGGGGTGTTTAAATGAAACACACATGCCCTTGTACTTTTAGCCCAAACTATCCTCAGCTTAATGCCATACTGCTTTTTAATAATCATTTCAATAAGGCGAAGGCGTCTTCTGTGGATAATTGCAAGATGTCGGCACTTTGTAATTAGCTGCATCAATTTCTGATTTAGAATATTCTGTTTGTGATCTCTCTTATGATAACCATAATGCTACTGGTTAATCGTGTCTTGCAAAACATAAATGTTTCCATGCGTGGATAGGTACTGTTGTTAATTAAGAAACCACTCAAGCTGAAAAGTACAAGTAAACAAGTAATTGTAATCAACCGCAACGACTTATATGGCATTTCTCAATCAATATTTTTATAATTTTAAAGTAATGACATCTGCTAACTAAGCCAGTGAATGTTTACAAATCTAAGCCTTAAAACTGAAACAATAATGGATTAATTTAAATACAATTGTATTTTCTTTTTCAATTTATAAATCTTATTTTCCTTTAATGGTAAGCAACCAGAGTTTCACATTTATTACTGCCATCTAACTATGGGTTCATTCTCTTGCACCACATTATTAACTGCAGTGCATTGTGGGAGTTAGCACTGGACTTTACCGTAAGTTCATATTCCCAACATGTAAGCAAAAGTTGCTTATTTACACATCCAGAAGTCGTAAAACATTAACATTTATTTGTAATTAAATCAGCCATCTGATGAAAGTAAGTCCAATATTAAACCAACTTCATCCTTTTATCAGTATGTTTCTCTCTGTTGGGTGTCAGTGTTTTCTATATGATGCTAAGCAAATAACATACAGTTGTTTTCAAGAAATATTATACTGAAAACAGCTACCTGCAGCAGAAAAGATGTTGATGAGAGCTGTGACAGTGAACCACCACAGTAAGGTTGATGAGCTCCGTCAGCATAAAGGACCATAGTGCGTTAATATTGTGAACCTTTTTACTAGTTTTACTGTACTCCATTTTGAGGACAGTGGTGTTATGCGCCTCTTCACTGATTACCTTCTTCTTCTATACTATTGGATAAGCTAACAGACAACTGAACCGACACACAACTGTAATACAAAAGGTTGCCACGACGGTTCCTTGACTTGTGTTAGTAAACTTGACTGCATCATGACCTTACACCTCGTCAATGACTGTTGTTCTAGGCACGTCGTTACGTTCTGGGGAATCAAAAAAGATGGCACGTTGTCGTCCAGCTCGGGAAGTGATATACTTGATAGATATCCACGCATTTCACGCTGTCACTTGGTCACTAATGGACCAATAAACAGGATGATGGGAAGAGATGGAAGAGGGCCAAGGAAATGTATTTTTCTCTCTCTCCTGGGAATATGGTCGACTGTTATCACGCCTCACTTCAAATCCATACTCCCATTACGGATGATAAGGCTTATGTTTCCCATTAAAGTCTCTTGAGCAATGACCCATAATAGCCAATGTGTATCTTAAGCTGTAGTTAATATCTCCATATAATATTAGCAGTAGCGATATTAGATAAAACTATTATTGCTAAAGAGTGTATAACAATGGATGAGAGCCATGGAATTAATACTGAAGTCCACTTGTCACGTATTGATTCACGGTGGAAACCATCTACCATTCGATGAGGTTTGACCACGCTGAGGGTGTGGGCCTTTATGTTTGTGTATTGTGTGTGAGTGATGCAGCAAATTGTCCATTTGCAGTATATCCGATGGGCTCAGGGATGTCATTAGTCACAGCGTGCTCGTTCTCATTAAATGGCCCAGTCGCCATGGCAGCCCCACAAAGGCCAACCCCTCCTCCTCCAGCGCATGGAGAGTGACAGGCCAATTAGAGCGGGGCGCTGTGACACGCAGTCTGCTGTGATTACAGCTCTGAGGGGAGAGGAGCCAGGCAGGGGACACCATGCACCGGCAAGGTCCCAACAAGATCCATCTCCAAACAAACGCGATGAGCCGGGGCCCTGGAGGTCATGTCATCTGTGAGAGCGCCACATTCTCTTCCCTCCATTGCATGTGGCACCTGCCATCAAGAGCAGTTGGCTGCGATACCAATAGAGAGAGCAGTATAGACTACACCACCCAGAGGGCTTTGGGCACACGTCAGCCGCCGACAGGTTGCTTGTACCACATTATACTGTGTTGGAGATCTTCATCATCTTCACATACAACAGACCGCTGCCCAATTATCCTTTGAAGTGAGCTTCTTTTGGAGAAAGCATGTGACGATTTTGACACAGCAGAAAAGTGAAGGACGTGTTATTTTAATCGTGGCATTAAATGCAACTGGAATGGCACTTCCAGTTGCAGACCTCCACTAAGGCCATGCTCTATTTTGCAGTGTTAACAAAAGTGAAAACAATTGTGTATTTGACAATGTTCCAAAATGTAAAGGGTAATGCCTAGTCCCATGCTACACCCTTTTTATTGTACAGCTACTGTGAGACTATAGCTGAGTATCTACAATGGCATCCATAGATTTCCACCAAGGCCAATCTTTCGATGGTCATGAGTTGAGGAGTCGTTATTTCGGACTTGAATGTGTTTATGACCGTTAAGCTGTAATGTGGATTATTATTTAATTGCTCACAGTCTAAACAACCAGCAGCAGGCTTAGAGTTCATTAGAACATACTCCTGAAAGAGGTCAAAGGGGTCAGCATAATCAGTTGGCAAATATTCAACTAATCATTACTACATTTTTCAATAAAATCTCCCAGTCTGTCTTCTAGAAACTAATCATTATCTACTAGTCCTCCATTAGGAGTTATTAGGAAAATTATTAAGGATTAATCAATTTACCAAGTTGTTTTAAACTTCCTCGTAGGCTGTATCGTTACATCCTTATCTAACTGGAACTGAATAATAAAGACCAGGAGAAGGTTGAAAAACCACAGATATAAAACATATATTTTTGTGATTTCTACCTAGCTATCTAGAAAGTCCCTATTTTTAAAGGTCAATATATATAGAAGTTGGTTTTCCTTCAATGTTCTTCTTGGATACAAGGAGATACAGTCAAAGGGGCTATCTACTGTAGTAAGCTAGCTACCAGATCCAAATATGCATACCGAAACCCCAGTTTCTTTTGACTAATGTCACCAAAACAGTCACTAAATAAATGATTGGCTTTATCTAACTTGTGTTATCTACTTGACTATAATTTGCCCCTGTCTCACCCTCACTCGATGAGTTGCTGTGAAGTGTGGTAAAAGTTGTACCACTGTCACCCCACAAACTCAACTGACTCCACTGTTCTCCCCTCCTCTTCATCTCCATTTCTGTATTAAGCTTTTCCTGTAATCCTGCTCCTCTTTAAGGATACTTTCTTTAATATTTTAATAAATATTCTTTCTTCATGTATAATGTTTTATAACGGTGGGATTACATTCCATAATTACTACCTAAAAGAGGTCACTCTAGTGGTCAATTTAAAAAAGCTATCAGTAGTGTTGACTGTCAGGCTGTCCATCCAGGTAACCACTGGAAATAAACCAACCCTGTTTTGTATGAAGTGACTTCACTAAAAAATCTAGGCTTGCTAGCTAGGTAGCTAGGTAGACAATACATTTTTCATATCTGTGTTTTACCAACTTGTTTAAAATCATATTTTATCCCAGGTGGTTTGTCTAATATCTTCGGGCACTACCAGTGCCAAAACATGCATGTTTCATGTTATCTTTAACAATAACAAAATCGCTTGACAATACAAAAATATAGATATATCTGGGATGCTGTTATGTTTCATGTGTGTATGGAGAGAAAGAGCTTCTGAGTTTAGCTGCTGAAGGCTATGTCTGCAGCGAGAAAATAGTTAAATGCCACTTAAAGCTTTTCTGTGAGCCACAATAGAGAAAATAGAAAAAAGGGAGAATAAAAGAACATTCTGTGGGCAGATCGAGCAATTGGCCTCTCTCACTGCACATCTTTTGTGTTTCTGGGAGAATGGTTCACTGCCTTTTGACAATAAAAACCATGGTGAAAAAAAACACATAATTTTCTTCAGGCATTGCTAGCTGCTACATGAACAGCTTTACAAAAAGCTGGAAATACGCATTTTGGTGGCAGTTTTGTGTGAATTGCATTTCTACTCGTACATAAACATACTGATTTTTTTTTTCTCTCAGCCCAAGGAGGCGGAGACGACATGATAAAAAGGCTGCGACAGAGTAATGCTTTAATTGCTGGCAAGAGCGAAAAGGAAGCAAATGCTTTGATTTTGTTTTACAATATTTATCTTGTTGTCAAACAGAATTACAACGAAACACAAGGTTATAACTCGCCTGAATGCATCTGGACAGCAAGTTTTTTCACGGGAGGATTATCCCAAAATGATTTATTTAGCTACAAGTAAGCAATGTGTGATTTCCATGAGTTTTCATGAATGGATAGAACTTGGATAACCTTCTCTGCTGGCTTTTTTTAAGACTGCATAAACATGTTTGAACTGATATTCTTTTACTTTTTGCATGAAAGTAACTATTTCTCCAAGAAAGGGTATTACATTTTTTGAATATCTTTACAAAGCAAAACAAAATGCTGCCCTGAATATCACAGCCCTTTGAGATTGTTGAACATCTGATTCTATGCTACTACAAGCCTATACTCTTCAGTTATAGGATTTTCTACTTGATTTTCTACACACAGTACAGAGTGTATTTTCTAAAGTATTATATTTCCTTATGGTCGGACAGATTTGTATTCTTTTCTGGAGTTATGACAAGACAAATGGTTACAGTATTTCATAATAAAATATATCTGAATAAGGCCTCCATGTTGCAATCTCAACCTGACAAAGAATCAGATCTGCAGACAGAAACAATTGCACAGTATAAAAGTTCTGTAAACAACTTTCAGAACATTTGTATTGCAGCACACAACTATTGTATTTGCTATGTGTATCTATTGTGAACCAAAAGGCTGCAACTAACTATTCATGTAATAACCAATTATTCTGCCAATCATCTTCTAGAAATAAACAAAAAACTATTGGTCTGTAAATAGCCTGAAAATAGTAAAAAGTTTCCTCTGAGGTTAACGCTGTTGGCTCTGTTAGCACTGCCATGTTTGTCACTGTAAAGATTGTAAGTACCATTAGTTACTATTGTTGGAGATTTAAAGGGATATCTGATCCGCTTTTCAAATCTCCGCGCGTTCCTATGAAGCTGGTTATAATACAGGAAGGAATCCATATCTACAAAGTAACCGTTAACAATAATCTACTTTAATGGCAATATGACAATGCAATACAATCATTACAATACAACATGATATATTACAGTTATATTGTAATGCTTAAGGAGTAATGCCGGCTTACTCCTGCCCTAGTCCGCATACTGCAGAGCTACTTTCACCCGAGGGCAGCATGTGAAGAAGAGGCCGAACGCCAGGGATCCACCGGATATATACCAGAGTAAGAAGGAGGGGTTTGGTGTTAGGTCAGCTGGTCATCTTTTCAGGTCATCTCATTGGGAGACGCAACGCTGGCCAGCAGGAAACCAAACAGGCTCACTTTCAAACAAAAGGTCTCAAGGCCTGCATACCTACACCTACACCTCCCCCACAGAGCAATAAAACCCTGTTTACTCCAACCAGCCCAGAATGTTTATAGCCATTTGTAGTCCTTACATTTATGAAAGGATAAAACAGAGAAATCAATATAAAACACAAACACAGGTATTGTTTGAACAGTATTCACTTAACTGCTACTGTTGATAACCACCAGAGAAACCCAAGGGACCTCTCTTAACATCACAAACACTGCAGCTAGATCTAAGTTGAATGCAAATCAGGACATGCTCTCACCTTCCCCCATCTTCCTTTGTCCTCAAAAACACATGTCAACAGGCCCCAAATGCAGCTCACAGTTTTACCCAAATTATTCTCATTTTAAGCTTATCCATAGTTTGCTAACATGAATAAATACAAATATAACTCTACAAATCCCCCTTTTTATCTCCTTCTCCAGAGATAAACTTAGACAAGGCATTTTGAAATATACCCACTGTCATTATTTTCTACTGTGTCCATAAATCCATCCGAAGCTGGTATTTAGAGTACTTGAAACCTTCATGGAGACAGAACACCACTTTCCATGGCAGTGAAGGAACCATGAGGGGGTAGCTGAGTGCTAGAATCATCAGCCCTTCACGGGTGGAACTGATCAGAGCGAAGTAGACTCCTCTGCTGCCTCGACAAGTTCCCTGTGCCGTCCTGGCTTGCCGTGTCTTTGTCTCCCCAAATCCGCTGACAGCAGCTTCTGGGCTGCCTGCTAGAGAGATGTCTTCCTCCTCCTCGTCCTCCGGCCCGCTGATGGCGGCTTCCGGGTCGATGCTGTAGAGATGTCTCCAGGGTCCTCCTTCTCCGGCCCGCTGATGATGCCTCCCGGGTCGTCTGCTGTAAGGATGTCTCCAGGGTCCTGCTCCTCCAGTCTGCTGCTTCCGAGTAGTCCACGTCTGCCAGGGCCACGTCCGTCCTGATGTCGTCCCCTGGTCCTAGCAGGTGGTTTCCCCGCCGCACACTGGCTCCCGTGGTACGAGCTGTCCCCCTTTTCTCCCAGGCAGACGGCATAAGAGGTCCGCTGGGTCACTCGGTCGGGGTCGGAGAGCCTGGGGTTGAGCCACTTTGTCCTCGTGCTTCTCGGGTCCCCCTTTTGGCGCCAGTGACCTGTGTGGAGAAATCTGATACAACTCCCTCAAGCCTACGCTCAGCTGTTTTGCCCCACTTGGAGCCTGTTGGTGGGGTGTCTTGAAACAACAGCCGTCTGTGAACAGGTTTTCTAAATTAATTGTAGACCTCCTATCTGCCAGTGCAGCTTCAGAATCTTAATACTTGGACTGTGCCAACTAAATAAGAACCTCAACATCTTTAGGTAAACTAAATAACATATTTCAATAGCTCTGAATTTCTGACAAGCATCCGTGTTTATTTTTAAATGAAATCCTATTTAAAATCCAAATATAATATGAACTGCTAATGTTTCTGGTAAAGAAACACACTAATGTTATGGATTCAAAAACAACCAAAATCACGATGCTAACAAAGTGAATGATTTCCTGGTGATACTGCTTTTACCTGTCAGTGCTTAGATATTATCACGCTGAAAAAATGAATACAGAATTCCAACAAACTGTCATCAAATGTCTTTCTATTATAAATTTAGATGAAATGTATATCCCCATAATGACCTAAACAATAAAGTCTATGGCTTTTACTTCTTTACCAGGCTAGTTACATGATGTTGTCTAAATTAAATTCTGTCTCATTACATTACTATGTTTTAGCTTAACTTAACTGTAATATGTTCTTTCTACATTTCAAACCTCAGTTACTCTAATGTCTGTTAAAATATTACAAAATTGTTTAACTATCACAGGTCAACTTCTTCGGTTTCACAGTAGCCCCTTGGCCACTGCTTCTTTGTTACCTGCTATAATTCAAATCAATATTTAGAAACATCTCAACATTCATCAAACAGTATCTTATCCCCAGATATGGAGCAGGTTAATTACATTCAATGCTCAGTTTGAACATCTGGGTTGGGGCGGAAGGTTTCTGTCAATCCTTAAAAGAAAAATTTAAATTGTGAATTTTACAGCCATGTTAACATTTATACATTATACTCACTCCCCCCTTTTACACATGAAATCATGTGTAACAAAAGCCTGTAATGGGAGGGGAACAAAAACTGTCAGGTAATTGGTTAGGGACATAACGAACATTATTATCATTATTTCCACAGTGAACACTTCAGTGAAAAGAAGTGTTCCTCTCCGTCCTTCAGGCCTAAAAGAAACAGAATCTTCAGATTTTAGTTTGACATTTGCAAACCGCCAACTCATGTGAGAGGAAAATATCACATGTGCGGTTTCCCCTTTTTGTGGAATTTTTAGGAAACCTCTCGTTTCCCTTGGAGCTCCAAAATAATATGTTAGTCCAAAAACATGCTTGGTTAGTTATTGTTTTAGAATCATGCAGTTACACTGATCACATGTCGGCATACATTCACACTCACACTGTCTGGTTGTCATGTCAAGTTTGGTCAGGTTCACCCCAGAGTCAGTCATCCACAGTGCCTTGTCAAGTTACACTGTCGGTCAGGGTCAAAGGTCAGTTGGTCTCCGTCTTTTTTGGCCATGTGTCGTGCTCTGCAGAGACTTTGACATTTCAGCATAGGCCAGTATCCTTTGTCTACAAAAATATGTCACGATTTCAACTATAATTTTCAAGATGATTCATTGGGACTTCCGCCTCCCACTTTTCCTGAAACTTGGTACAAAACTCACTTCCTTCGAGTACCACTACTAATTAAAATGTCTAATGATCTATTTCAGAAACTTTTGTACAATAACTATTATCTTGAGTCAAAACATTACTAGGATCTGTGTCGCTCTGCATTTCATAGCTCATTATAATTCTGGTCTACTTAAAAAACGATGTTAAACTCTTTAGCAGTGTGTGGAACCTTGGGTGTCCGAACATGCAACAATTACTCCCTCCTTTATCAAGGATTTAAAACCGAAGTCTGGTAATAACTATGCCACAATGGTGAAATCAACACTTTAGATTGGAATTTAATATGTGGCTTGGCACTAGCCATTAATACAAACAAAGATTTGTCCTATAAAGTGGTTCCTAAAACTATCCTTTTAATGGTGATCAATATTGTAACCAATGAGATCACTACTTTATTCACACGTGAATAAAAATGTCTTAAAGAATGAATTGTTAACATGATGAAAATATTGAAGAATATGGTTCTACTCTGTCAGTGTGTTTTAGGATGATTATCATTTTACTTTAATAGTTTCCTCTTTACTGCTATTTTTAATTTACCAAATGATTAATAAATCTTTCTGTCTTTACGTATTTATGAAGTTAATTCAAGTTATTTAAATGTGCGTTTCGTGAATAAGTGTGTTTATGTGTAACTCACTCATTCCCGTTCTCCTTTCCTCCTCCCCTGGTTTTCTCAAGCCGTGACCCCGGCCTCCTCACTTCTAATCGACCATGCCAACTCCTCTGATTCTGTCTTCTCTTCAGTCCATCAGCTGTTGAATCCATCCGCTGTAACTTTTGTAGGCAGCCATTGGCCCAGTCACATCTGCAGCCCCATCATGCCACTGTTGTTGCACTCCTCCTTTACAGTCTCTCTGCTGTTTTTATGGAGGGCGGATTCTGCTCTCATGTCTATTGTGCCAAATCTCGCGGCGCAGTTCGGAACTTCATGTCCTGTTTGAGGGACCGATGAGAGTTTGCCTCTTTGTCAGCATACTGGTTTGGTTCTGGATGCCTCAGGTCGTTGTTGGTTCAGCTCTGGTTCTCTGTCTGTACGATGGAGAAGGAGGAGTCTCCTGTTGGGTTAGGTCTCGTTGTCTGCTTGGAGGGTCGGGATCAAAGCCTTTCTAACTCAGAGGGGGAGTCCAGGTCTCGGTACACATTACCTATAAGAAGTCTAGCCCACTGATGTTAAATAAATCCAACCCTTTCCACTCTGTCTCTTTCTAATCATACTATCTGTCTTAGTTGTTAAATGCCATGTAAACAACATAATTAATGTCTACTTATGATATTACAAAAACTCACTCCAAAAATTGTTTCATCCATTGTTACATATTTACCCAACACAACTCTGAAATACTTACATGTTTCCAGCATCACATATTCCACACACTATGAAAGAACATCTCCATATCTTCTCTCATTTTAAATCCCACTGTTACTTCGAACAATAGTAAACCTGCAGAGCACACCAATCGGATCACAGTAATGAAATTTGAATCAAGTGTAGGCCTATGTCTTCTTTCTGAACATTTATTTATATTGTCTACATTTGCAAACAGTTCGAGTGTAAAATGTGTTTTGCACAATGTATTTACACTCTACAGATTCTTGAGTTTACTCATCTCCTGGTGCTGTCGTTGTAAAAAATGTTCAATCCCTTATTGTTTTGTACCAGTTTACCAAACAATACCGGCCAGCAATGTAATGATTAAACTCTAAGCTCGCATAAGTTTCAAGGGTGTGATACCCCCTTTCAGCCACTATATGGCAGCAGCAGAAGTTTCAAGGGTGTGATACCCCCTTTCAGCCACTAGATGGCAGCAGCAGAAGTTTCAAGGGTGTGATACCCCCTTTCAGCCACTAGATGGCAGCAGCAGAAGTTTCCAGACAAAGGGAAACGCTCTACCTTGGTTTAATATATAACAGACCTCTGGCTTTAAGCTTTTAGCATTGGTCTGTTATTTAAACCCCAGTTTTAAACGGCGACTCGATCTGATTTATCGAGTTTCCAGGTTTTGCCGTGCAGGATTCAAACCTCGCATTCACACAAACTGCACCATCTCTACGCCACTCAGGAATAAACTACCTGCAGATCCGCGCCAAACTGCTCTATTTTACGTCACGCAGGACTTTCGTCTACCTGTCGATCAACGTTTACGTTTTGTATATAACTTTCCTAACATAGTAAAATATGCATTGTATATTCCATTTAAACTATAAAAACACTGTGAAACGCCTACAGACAATCCTAAAGTTTTAGCGTATCCAATTACAGACAGGCGACTTTCATCGTCTGCTTACCTTATTTGCAAAGTTGCAGAGTCCTGCTGATTGTCTGAGATGTTTGAAAGCGTCTGAATTCTTCCTCAGCTTCGTTATCTCTAGACGTCAGGGTCACCATTTTGTTGGAGATTTAAAGGGATATCTGATCCGCTTTTCAAATCTCCGCGCGTTCCTATGAAGCTGGTTATAATACAGGAAGGAATCCATATCTACAAAGTAACCGTTAACAATAATCTACTTTAATGGCAATATGACAATGCAATACAATCATTACAATACAACATGATATATTACAGTTATATTGTAATGCTTAAGGAGTAATGCCGGCTTACTCCTGCCCTAGTCCGCATACTGCAGAGCTACTTTCACCCGAGGGCAGCATGTGAAGAAGAGGCCGAACGCCAGGGATCCACCGGATATATACCAGAGTAAGAAGGAGGGGTTTGGTGTTAGGTCAGCTGGTCATCTTTTCAGGTCATCTCATTGGGAGACGCAACGCTGGCCAGCAGGAAACCAAACAGGCTCACTTTCAAACAAAAGGTCTCAAGGCCTGCATACCTACACCTACACCTCCCCCACAGAGCAATAAAACCCTGTTTACTCCAACCAGCCCAGAATGTTTATAGCCATTTGTAGTCCTTACATTTATGAAAGGATAAAACAGAGAAATCAATATAAAACACAAACACAGGTATTGTTTGAACAGTATTCACTTAACTGCTACTGTTGATAACCACCAGAGAAACCCAAGGGACCTCTCTTAACATCACAAACACTGCAGCTAGATCTAAGTTGAATGCAAATCAGGACATGCTCTCACCTTCCCCCATCTTCCTTTGTCCTCAAAAACACATGTCAACAGGCCCCAAATGCAGCTCACAGTTTTACCCAAATTATTCTCATTTTAAGCTTATCCATAGTTTGCTAACATGAATAAATACAAATATAACTCTACACTATTCAGCCTTCTTCATGTTGAAAGCAGAGGAAATCCCTGACTGCCACTTCATTTTCTCCTTCAACACATAACAGGCTCACTACTTACTGCACTGGCACTGCACTGTGCACCGGGCAGAAATGGTGAGCTGTGAAAATATCCAATATGAATTATATCCTCCAAATAAAACACCACTGCATACAGATATACCAGAACACCTACAATTTGTTCAGCTTTCCAATAATATGCAAGACCTCATTCGTTATGTTTGGAAACTTAGACAAAGAACATTGCTCTCTTTTATCTCTATCCTTTGATCTTTTGCTCTCCCTGAGGATAAAAAACTGAAATTCAACATGACAAGGTGAGCTAAAGGAGAAGAAGCTCAAAGTGACTTGAGAGGAAAAACTCTATGAAAATGAACTACAGAGTTACACAAGCAAGGAGTGAGTCGCAAAAAATGTCTTGAAGTGGCAGTGGAGTGAGGGAGTCTTGGCTTTGAAAATGAAAGTAAAACTGTAAAGAGAGAGAGAGAAGGAGACAAAGAGAAAGGGACAGTGGTTGAAGGGTTAAAGGCGAAGTTGGAGTCTGTGTGACAGTATCAAAGCCACAGGAGCAGCAGAGAAAAGCTGTTAACGGGAGCTCACCGTGCCTTAATCGATTATGAACTGTGCTGCAGAGCACAGCCAATCACAAGAGCTCCTGGAGACTTCTCTGGGTTAGAGCACTTACACGCTGTCTGCCGCCCGATCAGGGAGACGACACAGGGAGAGGAGAGTGAAAGAGACAGAAAGAGAAAGAGGAAAAAAACAAAGAGATGAGGAGAGAGGCTGTTGTTAGTCCGCGAGAGGGAAAAGTGGGACTTCAAGGTTATGGTTTCGCTTTTTCATCTTGGTGACCTTGAAAGTCCATGTTAAGGGTTGCTGTTTTAATATGCATCAAGGGTCCTTTTTTGGCTCCATTTCACTGTCTTATATCTATCTCCCTGATTACTTTAGGGCTGTGTTACGACCCTGGTCGTTATGTGTATTGTGTGTAGAGATTTCCTTCGAGTCTTTTAGTCCTTCAGAATTATTAGGTAGGTTTAGTAGTAGGCATGGTTAACAAAACTGTGAGTTTGTGTCTTAAGGGGGGGGGGTGTCACGGCTGCTGCTGCTGTCTGCTCGTTAACCTGTCTGGAATTGTTTTCAGCTGTGTATGTTATATGTATATGAGATGTGCCGTTGCCCGGACGCCATTGGATGCCAGTTTCCTGTCCCTCCTCCGGTAGGCGTGACCGAAGATCTGGATTGGAGCAGGTCGGACCCGACTCACCAATCCCTGCCCACACCTTCCGGGGACTCTTACAAGAGTGTGTGCATCTCAGTTAGACAGGAGAGGTCTGAATCTGTGTCAGACGTCTCTCGGTGCTCTCCTTATGTTCTGTGTAGCTCTGTGCTAGTTCAGCTACAGTGGTTAGTTAGGGTGTGTGCTTAAGTGTGTATTCTGTGATTTGTGACGACGTCGAACTTGTGCGAGACGCCTCACTATTTTAGCCTTAAGTGCCCATGACTGTGATAATCTGTGGCCTTCGTTTTGTGTAGCGTTATTTTGAACAGATAGCTGGTTTTAAGAGCCTGTATTTTTGGTTATATCATCATTTTGAGTTTATTATTAAAATCAACCTCTTACCAAGAACACCTGGTTTCGTGTTGCTTCCCTTTTACCCTAAGCGAGCTGGGGACGTAACATATTTGGGGGCTCGTCATTTCTAATCAGGTTGGTAATTTGATAAATTCGAATCAGATGGTACATTTGTAAGCTTAGGTTAAATGGCGTTATTTGGCTGTGAGTCAGTTGAATTATGTCCTTCGCTTGAAGGAATAGACAAGTGTCGAAAAGACCATTTATTTCAGATCGCAGATCATTTTAGTCTCACGGTAAAGAAAAATGTGATAAAAGATGAGCTTAAGGCTCAGGTCATAGATCAGTTGGTGGAACGGGGTGTCCTTAAGTTGTCCGGCGAATCAAAGCTGGCTGTGTCTGACGGTACCATGGCCCATATAGAGTTCACACAGGAGCTTGATGGGGAATCCCTGGCTGCTGGTGCGTCGGGAGGGCAGGATGAGGAAGGTACACAGCGGGAGACGCCGGGTACACTTCCTCGATTCGATGCGCTATCCATGGCAAGTGATGGCTCTCAAGATGTGGTGAGGATTAAAGTCTGCATAGCACGTCTTGAGATAGAGGCTAAGGAGCGGGCCGGGCAGGCACAGCTACAGTTTCAGCTGGAAATAAGGAAGCTGGATGCGCACACACACGCACCAGCCCCACCCGCAGGTATGACACCCAGTTCCACTAACTTGAATTCTGTTGGCTTTGATATTAGCAGAAATATTTCTTTGGTTCCGGTATTCCGTGAGACTGACAAACATATGTGGAGTTCGGCAGGGAAAAGGGAAGCATGTCCGATAAATGGGTCACAACATGTAAAGCGAATGATTTTGCTTCTCTGCGAGAATTGCTTCTGTTAGAAGAATTTAAGAAATGTTTGCCGGATCGTATTGTGGTGTAGAGTGTTTTACTGTTGCGAACCTGGGCATGTCATCGCCAACTGTTTGTCGCTGAAACGCAAAGAGCAGCCGCAGTCAGGCACATTTAGAGTCCTTATGAGTCCGTTATAGTCCTTCAGAGTCCGTTAGTCCTTCAGAGTCCTTATGAGTCCTTATGAGTTTGTTAGTCCTTCAGAGTCCGTTAGTCCTTATGAGTCCTTATGAGTTTGTTAGTCCTTAAGAGTCCTTCATAGTCCGTTAGTCCTTATGAGTCCTTCAGAGTCTGTTAGTCCTTGAGAGGTCAAACATTTTCTTTAGGGGGAAATGTTTGATTTTTAGTTGGGGGGGGTGTTACGACCCTGGTCGTTATGTGTATTGTGTGTAGAGAGTTCCTTCGAGTCTTTTAGTCCTTCAGAATTATTAGGTAGGTTTAGTAGTAGGCATGGTTAACAAAACTGTGAGTTTGTGTCTTAAGGGGGGGGGGGGGGGTGGTGTGTGCTCGTTAACCTGTCTGGGATTGTTTTCAGCTGTGTATGTTATATGTATATGAGATGTGCCGTTGCCCGGACGCCATTGGATGCCAGTTTCCTGTCCCTCCTCCGGTAGGCGTGACAGCAGGTCGGACCCGACTCACCAATCCCTGCCCACACCTTCCGGGGACTCTTACAAGAGTGTGTGCATCTCAATTAGACAGGAGAGGTCTGAATCTGTGTCAGACGTCTCTCGGTGCTCTCCTTATGTTCTGTGCTAGTTCTGCTACAGTGGTTAGTTAGGGTGTGTGTATTCTGTGATTTGTGACGGCGTCAAACTTGTGCGAGACGCCTCACTATTTTAGCCTTAAGTGCCCATAGTGCGCTATGACTGTGATAATCTGTGGCCTTCGTTTTGTGTAGCGTTATTTTGAACAGATAGCTGGTTTTAAGAGCCTGTATTTTTGGTTATATCATAATTTTGAGTTTATTATTAAAATCAACCTCTTACCAAGAACACCTGGTTTCGTGTTGCTTCCCTTTTACCCTAAGCGAGCTGGGGACGTAACAGGCTGTCATCCTTTAACTATACATGGGACTTTTTCTTGATGACAATATGTTGTTTGCAGGACCTTTAAAGCATGGCATCAGTAGGAGATATTAACATTTAAACAGCACATGTAATTTCACAAGGTGTGAATGGACAGATATTTGTATCATAAAACTTCTGGAAACTGTTGCTCTTGCAGAAAATATAATTTAAAAAAGTGAAAAGCCCCTCAAATAAGACTTGGATATGTCTGTAAATATAAAAAAGAAAAAAGCAAGTTAAAATATTTTTCTCTATTGAAAGATAAGTGAAATTGTAAATAGATTCAGCCAAACAGAATTTATAACCTTGTTCTGTCATATTAAATTATTTGTTTGATCTAACTATCCTTTATAGTTGGAGTCTTGACACAGTAACTGCCTCGCTCGTTGGAACAACTCACAAAGCATCTACTAAACTCAGATATGACTTGAGACAGAAGTAACTGACTAAACTTGTAAGGTCTCTTTGTGACGACTCGAGGACTAATTCAAACTTTCAAAAACTCTTTATTTTGTATATATTTGACATTTGTGACAAGTAAAAAGTTACCTCAATTTGTGTTGTTGGCTGATGACACACATTTTTTTTAGTTCAGGGGATGATTTAAATATTTTGGCAGAAAGTATTGCAAATGAAATGATCCAACTTAAAAAAAGGTTTGATGTAAATAAGTTATCTTTAACTTGAACAAAACAAGAGAAAGTCTCTGAATCTAGATTGTTGGAAGTTATAATGGATGATAAATGAACATGGAAATCACATGTGAAAAGTAAAATATCCAAAAATGTGTTTGTGTTGAACAAAGCGAAATATGTGCTTGACTACAAATCAATGCACATTTTGTATTGTTCATTGATTTTTCCATATGTACATTACTGTGGGGCAACATCTGTATCTACACGACCAGAAAAAGCAGAGATTATTTTTTTTTCTCTTTTTTATTAGGGGCAAGTAAAATAAGATTTTATTTTCCCTGCTCCTTTCCATGATGGGCTTAAAAACTGTGTACAAGTGTACATGTTTTGTTTAAAAAATAATTGCCATGAGTGAAATAAACTAATAAATACATTTATGTACAGCTGTGAGTCTTTAGTCTAAATAACAGTATGCTTGCTGTAATGGATATGTGTTAATTAGTACTGTAACAGCTCAGAACTGACTCAGTAAATTAAATCTCTGTTTATGTTTGGGTGTTACAGTGAGATCCGTACAGCAGCATGTCTGATGCCTCGACTTTGAGCCTAAACTGTTCCAATTATTTAAAACTATGGCATGCACAAATGAAACTTTTAATGTGTATGTCAACTTTTAATGTGTATGTCAATTTAATTTACTGACAATAATTGTTTCATTTAAACTATTTCTCTGTAAAGCAGGTTAATGAAGTATACCAAGTAAATATAGTTTGAATTATTGCTGAGTTTTGAAGCATTTAAAAGTCTCTAAAGTAAAATTGGGTCCAATCTACTGTAACTTTCTAATCTTATTAACTACATTTGGAATTCCTTTTTGGAAAAAATGGTAATAGAAATGTCTCTTCTCTTTGTTCTTTTTACAAGCATTATCATTGTATTTGATCTGCTCGAGTGAAAAAATAATGTATTAATGGAAATTAGTTAAACATACTTAACAAGAACTGAAACTGGACCAATGAAATTGTAGAGCAGAGAGTCCCAAACTTTCCTTTCCCTGGCCACATCAACTAGCTCTGACTGGGGGATCCCAAAGCGCTCCCAGGCCAGCGAAGAGATATAATCCCTCCACCTGGTCCTAGGTCTACCCCTTGGTCTCTTCCCAGCTGGACGTGCCTGGAACACCTCCCTAGGGAGGCGCCCAGGTGGCATCCTTACTAGGTGCCCGAACCACCTCAACTAGCTCCTTTCGACGCGAAGGAGGAGCGGTTCAACTCCGAGTCACTCCCGGATGACTGAACTTCTCCACTTATCCCTAAGGGAGACGCTAGCCACCCTGCGGAGAAAACCATCTCAGCCGATTGTATCCGCGATCTCGTTCTTTCGGTCATGACCCATCCTTCATGACCATAGGTGAGGGTAGGAATGAAAATGGCCTGGTAGACAGAGAGCTTTGCCTTCTGGCTCAGCTCCCTTTTCGTCACAACGGTGCAGTAAAGCAACTACAGTACCACTCCCGCTGCTCCGATTCTCCGGCCCATCTCATGCTCTATTGTTCCCTCACTCGAGAACAAGACCCCGAGATACTTGAACTCCTTCACTTGGGGTAAGGACTCATTCCCTACTTGGAGTGGACAGTCCATCGGTTTCCTGCTGAGAACCATGGCCTCAGATTTGGAGGTGCTGATCCTCATCCCAGCCGCTTCACACTGGGTTGCGAACCGATCCAGTGAGTGCTGAAGGTCGCAGACCGATGAAGCCATTAGAACCACATCATCTGCAAAAAGCAGTGGTGCAATCCTTAGTCCATCGAACTGCAGACCCCCTCCCCCACGACTACGCCACGAAATCCTATCCATGTATATTACAAACAGGATTGGTGACAAAGCGCAGCCCTGGCGGAGGCCAACCCTCACCGGAAATGGGTCCAACTTACTGCCAAGGACCCGGACACAGCTCTCGCTTTGGGAGTACAGAGATTGGATGGCCCTGAGTAGAGACCCCCTCACCCCATACTCCTGCAGCACCTCCCACAGTAACTCCCTGGGAACCCGATCATACGCCTTCTCCAAATCTACAAAACACATGTAGACCGGATAAGGGGCCAGGATCCTTGCGAGAGTAAAAAGCTGGTCCGTCGTTCCACGACCAGGACGGAATCTGCATTGTTCCTCCTCAATCTGAGGTTCGACAATCGGCCTGACCCTCCTTTCGAGTACCTTAGAGTAAACTTTCCCGGGGAGGCTGACTAGTGTGATGCCTCTGTAATTGGCACACACCCTCTGATCCCCCATTTTGAAAAGGGGAACCACCACCCCGGTCTGCCACTCCTTTGGCACTGTTTCCGACTTCCACGCAACGTTGATGAGACGTGTCAACCATGACAGTTCCTCAACACCCAGAGCCTTCAGCATTTCTGGGCGGATCTCATACACCCCCGGGGCTTTGCCACTGTGGAGTTGTTTGACAACCTCAGTGACCTCCCCCCGGGAGATTGGTGTTGATCCCCCGTCATACTCCAGCTCTGCCTCTACCATAGAGGGCAGAGTTGTCGGGTTCAGGAGTTCCTCAAAGTGTTCCTTCCAACGCCCTAACACTCCATCAGTTGAGGTCAACAACGTCCCATCCTTACTGTACACAGCTTGGATGGTTCCCTGCTTCCCCCTCCTGAGGTGTCGGACAGATTTCCAGAACAACTTTGGTGCCGCCCGAAAGTCCTTTTCCATGTCTTCTCCGAACTTCTCCCACAACTGCTGCTTTGCCTCGGCCACGGCTGAGGCTGCTGCCCTTCGGGCCTGTCGGTAACTTACAACTGCCTCGGGAGTCCCCCGGGATAACAAATCCCTGAAGGCCTCCTTCTTCAGTCGGACGGCTTCCCTGATCACCGGTGTCCACCAGGAGGTTCGAGGGTTACCGCCCCTTGAGGCACCTAAGACCTTGAGACCACAGCTCCCTGCCGTGGCTTCAGCAATAGAGGCTTTGAACACCGCCCACTCTGGTTCAATGTCCCCAACCTCCACAGGAATGCCCGAAAAGCTCTGCCGGAGGTGTGAGTTGAAGGCCTCCTGAACTTGGGCCTCCTCCAGACGTTCCCAGTTCACCCGAACTACACGTTTGGGCTTACCAGGTCTGTCCAGAGGCTTCCCCCGCCACTCGACCCAACTCACCACCAGATGGTGATCAGTTGACAACTCCGCCCCTCTCTTTACCCGAGTGTCCAGAACATACGGCCTCAGTTCCGATGATACGATAACAAAATCGATCATGGACCTTCTGCCTAGGGTGCTCTGGTACCACGTACACTTATGAGCATCCTTATGTTCGAACATGGTGTTTGTTATGGCCAATCCATGACTAGCACAGAAGTCCAGTAACAAACCACCACTCCGGTTCAGATCAGGGGGGCTGTTCCTCCTGATCACGTCCCCCCAAGTGTCTCCATCATTGCCCACATGTGCGTTGAAGTCTCCCAGCAAGATGAAAGAGTCCCTTTCAGGAGCCTCATACAGGACTCTTTCCAGGGTCTCCAAGAAGGCTGTATACTCTGAACTGCTGTTTGGTGCATAAGCACACACAATAGTCAGAGTTTTCCCCCCCATAACCCGGAGGCGTAGGGAAGCGACCCTCTCGTCCACTGGGGTAAACTCCAACAAAGAAGCACCCAACCGGGGCTTGTGAGTATCCCCACACCCGCCCGGTGCCTCACACCTTGGGCAACTCTGGAGAAGAATAGAGTCCAACCCCTATCCAGAAGTAAGGTTCCAGAGCCGACGCTGTGCGTAGAGGTGAGCCCAACCAGATCCAACTGGTAACGCTCCACCTCCCGCACAAGCTCCGGCTCCTTCCCCCCCAGAGAGGTGACGTTCCACGTCCCCAAAGCCAGCTTCTGTCGCCCGGGTCTGGTCCGTCGAGACCCTCTGCTTTCACTGCCACCCTTCTGGCAGCGCACCCGACCCCATCGCTGTTTCCCGTAGGTGGTGGGCCCGCGGGACGGAGAAGCGGAGGTGTTGCCCACGTTGCCTTTTCGGGCTGTGCCCGGCCGGGCTCCGTGGCAAGCCCGGCCACCAGACGCTCGCCGACGAGTCCTCCTTCTGGGCCTGGCTCCAGAAGGAGCTGTCCTTTTTTTAGGCAACATTTTACTGTAAATCTGAACAAATCTTTATGTCACTGACATCCTTGACTTGCCAGTAGTACTACTTCCTCTGTCCCCATATGGAGATAATTCTCCTCTACAGTCTTCTTATGGCTTAATTTTAAATGTAGTGCACTGTAGGGTGCCAGTTTTTAATAAATGAGATAAACTAGTTGTTCAGTTTTTCAACTGAATGGTGGCAAGCTTTCTCCTTTTCCACAATCCCCATTTTAGGCTGTTTTCTTCATCACGCATATTCATCCATCCTTGATTTAAAATATCTGCTTTGTCCATCCTGCTGCTTCATAGTAAAGGGATAGTTCGCAGGCAGTTTGCATTTGTTTTGATTTAGTAGCCCTTCAGAGGTAAATAATGAAACAGTAACAGGTTGAACCAAACAGTTTTGAAGTACAAGCAGAGTGCTGGTCAAGGGCAAACAGTCACTAACCAGAGCCGCCCCTTGCCCCTTTAAATGTCAGTTGTCTTGGAAACAGGTGCAGAAATCGAGCATTTTGGATGGTGGCTGAGCAACCGGGGAGCCACCGTTTTGCAACGCCCAAGAACAACAGCGTGCCGAAAGAATGTTGCCCCGTGGAGCCACGCTGCTCCACTGAAGCACTGAAAGATGCAATTCAAGCCAACTGGGGGGTGGGAGACCGTGAAAAGCAGCAGAGACCACCTGATGTTATAATCCTCATCTTTAGTGTAATTCATGAAAAGGATGTGTGGAAATCACAACACATGCAGGAGAAAACAGTTTCAAAATAACAGTTCTTGAAATGGACATTTCACACATGTTTCTGTTGTGAAATGTTCCTGCAGTTAAAACCAATTCCTTTAAATTCAAGCATGAATGAATACCAAAAGGCAATATTTCATGTTGAATTCTTTGGCACCAGTTCCTGAATTTGAAATTATGGAATACTGTTAAACACAGCCTTTCATTCGTTTGTATTTTTAGAGATCACATCTAACCCCACTCATCACACTCCAATTTCGTTGGAGACGACAAGAGGCACAACACTCACTGGAGGTAAAATACAGACTTATGAACTCGCTCAGAATTACTGAAGATTCTGTCTCAAGGTGAAACATTATTCACTACTGCCCCCTACTGTGAGCATACATATTAACCTGAATCCTTATATATCAAATGCTGACATTTTTAACAGAGGTGGATATCCTTTCAGTGGAACTAATGTAACTTCACTTCAATAGATGAAAAAATATGAAAGCAGCACAAATGTTAAAGGTAAAATGTGGCCAGTGACGGCCTGTATCAGATATTAGGCTCTCCCCTCAACATTAAACACTGTGACCTGCAAGTTTACATTACATTAGATCCACCTAGGACTGATTCACTACAATACGTTAATGTTAGACTTTCTTTGTTTTTTGTAAGATCTCTGACCACAACAGTTAACAACTATAAATGATGTTGCTTGTATACATTTGGACTGAAACTAGGTATATGAAATATGTAATATAAGTTGCAGGTAGTTGCTGAACATACAGCTGATGACTTGGGTTTCCTTTTAATTAGGATATGAACAAATTGCTTTGTAAAATGCAATCACATTTTTGTAACTACACTAGAGACTTACCCCCGCCACTCACCCCATCATTTACAACTGAAAGAAAAAGACATGAAGTCAATTATTTTTCATGGATCTAAAAGGACATTTTCCAAAAGCGTGCAGGAGAACATAGCTCAAATGGAGGACAAGAAAATTCCAAGTTTACACCTACGAATGAATTAGTAACTGGTCATCTACAGTCAATCACTACTCTCAAGAGACAAGTATTTCATAACAACCAATCAGAACAATTCCATAAATCGGATTTTCAGAAGGTTACAGAGGAAATGGCTACAGACTCCAAACACCTCTCTGAGCTGGTGCTGCTTGACCTTAGCAGCGTTCAACACCACGATCACGCTACAATCATTAATAATGATTAGGTAGTTATAAGGTCATATCATTTGTCACATTAAAGGGGCCCTATTGTGCTTTCTGGGGTCTTCCCTTTACTGTAGCATTTTATATAGGTTTGTGTGCATGTAAATGGTCTGCCAAGGCTAAAATCCCAAAGGGAGTTTCTCTCCAACACACACACCCCCCCTGCCTGATACGCCTCCATTGGACTCCTTTGTTTACTCTCATAACATAGTGACATCACTATGTAACAATTGTGCTTCTATTGGCCAGCCCTTGAACACATTATACGGTATAGGCTAAAGGGCGGGACATCTCTAAGTGGTTGACCAATCACAACAGATCCAGTCAGCCAACCAATAAAAGCAGACTGATAAAGCACTTATTGAAAATGAAAGCATGTAAACATGTCACAGTAAAGGTACAAGATACACATATGACCCAGGAGATGTGCATAGGGCCCCTTTAATATGTAATTCAGTTTTTTTTTAAATCAGAACTGTAAACTACCATTTAAAAGAGCAATTTCAAAGGCTGGAGTTGTTTGAAAGTATCCTCTTCATCCTTCATAGGAAGTATCAAACAAGATGGCAAATTATGTATTGTAGAGCAAAAGAGCAATGTGCAATAAATGGAAATGCTCTTAAGCACTTAAATTCTTTCAGGTCCTTTTTGAAGGCTGCCGTCTTATCAATGTCAAATGTGTTTATGTTTTCAGGATGTTTTTGTGAATATCTTTTTTATGTGAAGTTAGAGAATGTGCCACTGTGCCCAGGACAAATTACCCCACTGGGGCAATAAGGTTTATCTATTGTAGCGCCCATGTGTCAAACAGTTTTAATGTTGACATGTCAGCTAGATGTACTCAAGGTTTTATGTTGTGTTTTCACTAGATGTACTTGTCATTGTTTATGTATTGGGTTTCAACATGGCGTGGCTCTAGGAACAGTTGATCAGACGGTTGGTCAGTCGATGAGTAGATCAATCACTTTTGTCCAAACTAAAGAATTCCTATGACTTTTGGAAAAATAGCTTTAGGAGAGCATTTCAATCAAAGCAGTTCTTAAGTACCTTCTGTTGACTCGTGTTATGGTATGGTTTTACGTATCTTATATTTAATTCTGTGTGTGTTCTGTGTATTACCTGGCTGCAAGACAAAATCTCCCTTGAGAACAATAAAGTTGAAAAGGAAATCACAATGATGAAAAGAACAAGAGTACAAATACATTATTTTGTAATGCCGAGTAAACTTTTCCCCTTCTTTATTCTACCTTTAATCATTAAAATAGAAGGAAGCATCCCGGCAGCTGCCTTTTTTACTGCAACATTGTTTATGTAATGCAGATTTTCAATTTGTCTATCCAAGCTGACATCAAGGGCAACCTCTGATCGTTGTGGTTTATACAAGGAGCAAGCATTGTCAGTTTCATAACTCATGACCTGTAGTGACAGATACACGTCAGCACTTCTGCAAACACGTCTACTTCTAATACCACAACCATCTTTTTCCCACACATCCTCTGTCAAATCCTACTCTCCAACTATGTTAGTTCATTAATAGAGCAGCGGAGAAGTGTTACAAATTATTTGGTCATCCTATTTTCACAGTCAACTTAGTATTTGCTACATGTCAACATCTTATACATTCAAATGACTCTTTCAAATGTATACATTTATCATTAGAGGATATGTGACAGTTCGTGACAAACCTACATAATATTATCTGAATAATTTAGCTAAACTGGTATTACTCACTACGTGAATTGAGTAACTTGAGTGCTCATTCAAGTGAGTAGTTACATTTCGACTTCAACTAAATTACTGTAAGAATGTGTATACAGGCTTTGTTCATGAATTATTAATAATACTATATTATCTGTTAACCATAAGATAAGATAAGATAATACTTTATTGATCCCAATTTGGGAAATGTTTGCATTGCAGCAGCATAAAAAGACATGGTATTGTACAATAAAAATTCAAAGACTAGTAATAAACAAGAAAGTACAAAGATATACGTTGAATTTAACAACCATGTGTTGACAAAGAGAAACAGTTCAATTGATGAAGCTCAACTCATAAGCTGTTGAAACTTTTTATTTTTTTTAAAAACGTTTTGCAGGTGAACTATCTAAATTATTATTTATATGTATTTTTGCATTACACTCCTATTAAATATCTCCACATCCTCTCCTCTCGAGAGTCACCCAGCTCCTATTCACCAGCCACCGCTGATTAATTGAGGGCAGGGAGATGCAGATATGGCGGGACAGATGAGATCCTTGAAACGTTGCGACGTGCCGTATATTGCTGGTGTTGCTGAACTGTGGAGGCAAGATAGCCGGTGGGCATGACTTGGATGGGGACCTTTCAAATCCAATCGCATCGCGTTTGGTCCTCCGCCCCGGCCCCGCCATATCAGAGCAGATAATGTGCTCCAGTAAAGGTTACGACTCACAATGACATTTGTGTTGAGGTTGAGACCCAGCAATCCTTGAATCCTGGGGACTAATCTTGAAATCATGAGTGCATGCTATTGTGTGTGTTTCTGTGCATGGGCTCCATAGGCTACTGTAGTTGTTTATAATAAAAGTTGGTAAATTAAAATAGAAGGAACAGACAGTCGATTAAGATAGTGAAATAGGAGTCATGAATCCCATTAAATCCCACTCTACCTTTATGTATTTTAGTATCCGAGACCACAGCAGTTTCCGGAGGCAGGAAATGACTGTTGCACCACTTTGTTGACCTTATTCATTCATATAATAATATAAGGACATGAAGTCATCTATGAAAATAACTTCTTGCTTATTGCAGAGACTGTTTTTCACTTCTAGAAATGTCGGAACCAAGCATAGTTTATTTTTTTAAACGCACGCCATGTTGAGTATTTAGGGGTGGAATAAGAATCATGATAATTATCGCTTCACTACGTTAGAAATCTAATCATATTTTCTGAGCTGAATTGTTTCTTCCACTCTCACAGAAATACTCCAAAAACCCTTCTTTGAGCATGTGTGTGTGCTATATGCCAACGCTGGTAACATTGTTTTAGCTGTAGTCACTAAATGATGCTGACAAGTTTTTCCTGTTGACTTTTTGAATGCCAGTTTTACAAAATAAAGCAATATATGGCCAAAAGGATGACGTAGTGACATAGGGGACCAATATTTTATAGTATTACCCAATTATTAATTTACGCAGCAGCCAGATACACTGTCTAATGCTAAATATTAACCGTTAAATTAAAGTGTTATTAACCTCAACAACAAAATAAAAACCCATTCTCTAAAATGTTTTGTGCTTTCAAGACTTCTATACAATCCAACATGGGGACTGGCTTTATTGCTGCCTTGTGTATAAAACCCCTCTTTCCCATTTCCATAAACACTCGGTCCAACGCGCTTAACATTCAAACTTTGTCCACAAAAAAAATTATCGTTATTAGTATTCTGCATTATATTAAATCTGCTATCCAATCAGCATTTTTCCCACTGAGGTGACCAGTGTGAGACTCCTTAGTGCCACTGCACTCTCATAACAAAAGCATTTTCTTCTGAGATCCACTTCATTACCCAGACTAATATGGAGCAAAATGTTTATTCAAATGAGCCAAGATCAAATCCTTTCAAATGAATGAGAAAAACGCTGAAATGGATTATGCTTGCAGAAAGAAAAAAATATCACAAATTACAAACTGAAAGACTGCCTGGGTTGGGAAAATGCTTATTCTCTTTCCACTTGCATAGTTAGTTTCTGATTAGCTTGCATTATTTACCCTCATCATCCGTCACCGACCACCGCTATCAATATCTGTCCATGAAACAGGAGAATAATTACATTTGATGATGATCAACATGACAGTGACAAGCATTGTGAGCAACTGATTGGCCGTTGTTTCAAGGAGAAAGCACACAGCCAGCATATGATTGGCCGCTACCAGATGAAAGATTTTCTATTAGCGATTGATTGGGTAGTGTAATTTTCCACCTGAATGGCTCCTGGGGCACACACAGTTATTGTGTGGCGTTGGCAGGAGCCACCTTTGTATCACAAGTGTGTGAATGGGTGTTTCCTTTTGCTCTAAAGCTCTGATGGGGTCTTGCAGGGCGGGTGGGGTTGGGGTTGAGCGCAGTGCTGCTCGTCTCAGGAGAAGTCACATGGGACAGTCTGTCAGGTCACCTCTCATCAGGAGGCAGCAGAAGAAGCAAATCCTCAACAGCAATAACACACACACTACGCTTCACACACACGGAAACTGAAAGACACAGTGGTCTGTTCTTTCTGCACATCCCTACACATTCATTTATGTGCAAATACATTGATCACCTGGTCAGCGACTCCTATAGGATGTGGTCTGACTGCAGCTGGTGGTGATCCTACCAGTCGGTGCAGAAATGTCAGAGCTCCATCTCAGAAATAGGACACTGTGACCTCTCTCACACTCTGCCTTTCATGTAATGTCTCTGATCCCCTGCTCTGATTTCATTTACGTACATGGAGATGTGATAAAAAGTGATTCAATGACCCCTCTCCATCGGTTTTTATAGCCTACTCACTCACAATCAGTAGCTGTAAGTATGAAGTAGTGGCATGTAATTCCAGCTCATAAAAAAAGGTGTGGTTTACCATCTGCCAAATGCATATAAATGCAAATGCCCTAGCTCGAAACAAAGACATTCTGGCTATCCGTTCTGATTTAAAAAATGTCTTTCCAGTGTTTATGACTTAACAGGTGGGAAAAAAACACTTTTTCACAGATAATCTTGCGTTGTTTTTTTTCATCGGTTAAACAGGGGGGAAAACATTTTCAGGAATATTTCCTATTTACTTTTTTACACCTGTCAAAAAAAACTTTTAATCTGTGAAAACATGATAACGTTTTGTTTTTATAAATAAAGAACTATGAAAGAGTCATTTTTTTGCAAGGTAAATCCTTATAGAAACCATTTTTAACCTGTTCTTAAGTCGTCAACATAGGAGTGAAGACAATTTAGATCAGACCTGAGAAAATGGATCACCAGATTTGTTTTCCCTCACTTGCCTTTCAGAGGTTCCATCATTTCCATTGCAGGAATAGTTTAACCTTTTTGGACAGGGAAAGAACGCAGTGAGCGCACCCTCCTACCAACCCTAATGTGTAATGTTCACAAAGTCTTACATCCTTTTTGTTGTACTAAAACCAGTAGGGACTGTCAGAGGCCACTGCTCCCAACCAAGACATAGTCCAGCACATAATGATTTGGGTACAGTTAGGGAACAACTACAGTCATAGTTGAAACAAATATTCACAGGAAACAGGAAACAACCAGCGTGAGAGTTTTCTATGCGCTAAACTAAGCTAAGCTAACCACGTGCTGGTTTTAGCTTCACATTTAGTGCAGAGATACCGCCATTGATCTTCGTGTCTAACTCTAAGCAATCAAGCAAATAGTTGTACATCAAACTATTCATATAAAAGTCTGATCAAAGCACAGCACGTGTCTTTGGTGACATGTAGACATGTATGATCTGTATGTGTAATGTGTATTTGTAAAGTGCTTTGAGAGTCATTGATAAAGTGCTATAATAAATATAAGGATTATTATTATTATTATTATAAATCATGTAAACAAGTGCGCATCAGATCTTTAAGAAACCTGATCAGAGTCGACTCCTCTGAAGGACAAAGACACGGAGCGTGACAAAACAGTTATTAAACGGAGTGCGAGCGAGACGATCTCTAGACCGAGCAGCAGCGAAAGGGGAGACGTGACCATGGAGGGGTGACAGAGCGAGACGCTAAAATGAAGAAATGCAGAGATGAGAGGATAGAGAAATAGAGGGCCTGCCAGACCTGACAGAGGGTGGAGGGGAAAGAAGACCACTCAAACCAGATAAACAGATCAGACTGGCGCTGCTCATGTAGTCATTTATGACACTGAAAGGCAATTTCAAAGTTTGTGGGATCATTTGATAAATGCTGCTCGTAATGTGTGAAATTCACCGTGTCAAATTATTTCTGCAAGTTTTTCTTTTAAAATGTGAAATACTGGTCCAAAATGTTAAATATGACATTGCATAATGAATGGCATGTAATATTGTAAACAACATCTTTAATAAACCCAAGCCTATTAAACAACAACACAGCATTATTATAATTCTGTCTCTCTATTTGGACAGAGGGAGTGGATTTAAGGCTGCCAAGGTGAACATAATAATCACAAATAGATTGACAAGCAGCACAAACGTCAATCAGAAGGAGAGCCTTGTTGTGTTTCCTTCTGCCATTATCAAGAAACTAAATATAGGTAAATATAGGCTGGACATTACATTCTGTCTCTGGCTTATGAAACGCAAATTGTTTTTCTCCAGAAACTGCACAATCAATGCCAAAGACTTAAATTATGTTTTAAAAGAACACAGGCTGAAAACCTATCTCCAGTTTAAAAAAGAGCATCCATCTTCCCTATAATCCAGCCAGATGATGATAAAGCAGGAAGCAGGAAGCAGCAGGACCTTGTGGGAGTCTGTTCTTCCAGCCTGTCGGCCCCGCAGGGGACAGAGGGGGAAATCACAATCAACAACACCAGTTTGGAGCAGCGGTGGCTATCAGATAAGACAACATTGTACAGCCACTCGTAAATCAATCAAGGTCACCTTGTGCCCTCTCTGCTTCTCTGTCAGACTTGAACCCTTCATGGACGCTGCGGCGGCTGCAGAGTTGGAGCATATAGTCAGAAGAAGCGGATCTACTGAGTCAATTATTTTTGTTTCCCCTACACTGATTTGACTCTCCTTGTGATTACTAACACCCAGAGCTCTGACCTTGATGTCTCATGCATCTCTGCCAGTTAGCTGTCCCACAGCGCCACCTGCTGCTCGGAACCATTCACAGAAATATTTAATATGAAAGCCACAGCATCAAACTTATTGTAGGCAAGTTGTTTTACTCAAGTAAGTCCCATCATACGGTTATTTCAATAAATATGCATACAAGCCAATAAGCAAAAGTATCATCAGTCAAATGTACTTAAAGTATTAAGAGAAAAAAATCCTTATAATTCAGAAAGTCCCATCATATATTGTGCTGTTAATTTGCAAGCAGCTTTTAAAAAGGTGTTCATGCAATCAGTAATCTCTTGCAATAAATCATATTTCCCTTGGTTGATACATTTGTATTAATTGATTAATCATTTTAAAGCCCTAATCTTTAAAGCAACTAAAAGCTTCCACTGAAAAAAACAATGATTAAAATGTACAATATTTCCCACTGGAATGTATTGCAGTAAGAGTATAAAGTAGCATGTGGTACTACATAATATGTCTCCTTCACTGCATCCATAATTCCATTCTCAGGTTTTGTGCACTGGATGGTTCCGGTTTTCCACATCACCCAAGATCCTGCATGTACAAATCGTTTAAAGTCAGATGTGTAAACGGTTTTCTAGCGACGAACACTGCACATAAATCATTTTGTGCAGTGAGGCTCAAACATCCAAGTGATGAAAATCAAGGGAAATGTAAAAAAGGTCAATTGTAAAAAAATTGACCTTTTTTTTAACCATTCTACCCATGGAGTGGTTCATTTTGACACGTTTTAAAGACTTGAATGCCATTTATGATACCAATACAGTCCTTGAAACTCCGTTAAGGAAAGTCTGTTATCCTTGCTTTCGTTTGGAGCAGCTCTCCCCGCCCCATCCAGGGTAGCACTTGCACCGAAACTCAGACTTCATGAATTTTACCTCGTGTTTTTTCATCTGTCTTAAAACTCTGTAGTTCTGCCGTCCCCGTGGTCTCTTCTCAGACACCACCTTCCACACGGCAGGGTCCAGGTGGAGGTAGGCCCTTGATTCTGAGTTCCTCCTCTGGCATCTTCCCTGAGAGGAGCACATGGTCCGGCTGCAGAGAGTGGCAGCCGCCGTGACGTTCACCAGGTAAGGACCCAGAGTCTGGTCCATATACAATTTGACAGCCTCACAAGTAGCCTAAAAGGAGGAAAGAAATAAGAGAGACATAAATAAAGCATTCACATTAGTATTGATTTAAAAAAGAGAGAACTTAAACACATATGAGCCTCTGCTCATAAAAGAGCATCGCATTTAAAACAGGTCAAATTTCACAGTATGTTTGGGAAATTCTATTAAACTAGATATTTGTTAAGAGGTGTATGAATGAGTAGTGAGGGTTGGATCAGTTTAGTTTTTAGGGTGTTTGGTTATTGTTTGGTGTTTTTAACTTGGAAATGTTTCTGTTTTAACATGAACTCTCTCAAATATATAGATGTGTCAGTAATATATCATGTAAATATTACAGAAAATGAAACTCTAATCTGAAGTTTTGGATTATTTCCTATAATTGCAATAGTGCTATTAAACTGTTTGTGAATACAAATAATTGAACTTATTTGAAGGTGTTCAGTATAAGTGCCCATGATGGGATTTGCTGACATGAGATAAATGAGATATAGAATAATACTAGATGTTCTTTTAGTAGAACACTTTCTAAGACATTAGCTAAAGGACCAGAAAGTTACAACACAATAAAAGAAGCCTTAATTCAAATGTGTTTTTATTTTAACCTCTGAGAAAGGAGCTAATGATAAAGATCACTGAAAGCATCAAGATACTTTTTAAATTGTCTAAGCAAGAACACACACTATAAAAGTTAAAACATGTCGTACAGCTCTTTTCCAAATTTTCTTTATGATTTCCTTTGGCTATCTTGCCTTCATCATGATGTTTGAGGTTATTTCTGGTTTTTAAACCATTAGTCAGTGACTTTTAAAATAACCATAGAGACACTAAGTAAAAACAAAACAAAATCACCATTGTCTATCGAGCAGTAAATACAAAACACTTTTGAGTGCTCATGATCAATGTAAGCTTTACATGAGAAATATGAATGACCATAAACACAAAACATGTACCCAGACATACTGTGTGAATGGTTACCGTGTGAGTCACTGTACCTGAGATTTGGAGAAGGTATGGTCGCCCCACAGCACCACCCCTGCAGATCCTAAAGCAGCGCTCTCTCCGACGGTGTAGACCAGATGTTCCTGCAGTAAGGAAAAAGCATGCAGAACAATCAGAATCAAATCACGACAATCCCACAATGAGTTTAATTAAAACATCTGCCA
The DNA here is from genome assembly GCF_902827175.1 of Gymnodraco acuticeps. Taxonomy (NCBI): domain Eukaryota; kingdom Metazoa; phylum Chordata; class Actinopteri; order Perciformes; family Bathydraconidae; genus Gymnodraco; species Gymnodraco acuticeps. The sequence continues at coordinate 1,402,330 of NW_022990235.1, read as the reverse complement.
CTTGCCTGAGAGAGGAAATCTAACGTGTATGTATAGACGATGCGAGCGTAGGGGAACACAGGTGGTGCTAATGGAGCTCTCATGGCCTCCAGGATACGGTGGTGGGTGTAGAGGAGCACTTCTCTGCTCAGGTCTCGCAGCTGCAGGCTGAGGTAGATGTCGGGGTAAAGAGCGGAGGAGACGTTCCACAGCCACATCAGATGGTCGTTCCTCTTCAGCTCCACAGGTGGACACTCGCCTGTGTAGTTCCTGCTTCTGTCGCTGTAGTAGTTGTAGCAGTTGGGGAAACCGTAAAAGCCCCACAGCCCATTTGGTCTCTCCTGCTGCCCCAGCTTTAACGTTTCCTCCATGAACTTCCTCCCACCTTCCTCAAACTCCCCCCGGGCTGCGGCCTCTATCTCTGCAGGACTCCAGTCTGGATGTCTGGACTTCACTAGTGCTCTTGAGCCCGCCCAGTACACCTGCTTACTGTCCCAGTTTCTCTCCCAAACTGGTCTCCAGCTCTCCCAGTCCACCACAGCCAGGCCCTGGAAATCCCTATCAGGGATCCAGGTGTGGATATCTTCAGAGGCCACCCTGAGGTGTTTGTCCAGACTGGCGTTCTGCGGTACCCCGCCATTGATAGCCTCTGCATTGTCATTGTACCTGGGATACAAACCAAGCTTTTCAGAGTAAAATATTGTAATGTTTCCACCTATAAATGTCTGGTTCTGGTTCTGGACAATGCTGAACGTGCCCAAATCGAGGTCAATGCCATATTGTGAGAGACAGCTGGCAGTAGGGGCGTTCCACACCGTGAGGAAAGGCTCTTCTGTGGCAAACTGCAGCCCTGACACTAGGCTGATCAGATTTAAGAAAAGCAACACCTTGTGATGAAAGGAACTCATCCCTGCAAAGAAGGAAAATACAGCACTGTTTAGATCACTCCACTGTGTTGTAATACTGTGATATTGCGAAATTGTTATCTTCATACTTGTTGGTTGTGGTTGGTTATATGTTGGGAGATAACTAGAGTCTCAAGCATCAACATTTTAAGCAAATTCGAATTTAGTTTTTTAGTTTTTGACCAAACTTTGACAACTTTGTGTTTTTTCTGTCTAATGCTAATCCTCTTACTTCCCAGAAAACCTCAAATGTTGTTGTGGTGTAGCTAAAGTTGACAAAAGTAACCGACCATAATGTTATGTAGTGGAGGAAAATAAAGGATTTAGGACAAAATGACAAACAGACACTTACCTATCTTACAACTGGAAAAGGTTTTTTTGGTTAGTACTTTGTGGTCTGGAAGAGCAGGGAACAGCAACCAGAAGTCTCATGATCTGAATGCATGAAAAGGGGAAGGAGCAAAGCAGAAGTGCCTCTAGGAACCAGAAACAACCAATCAGAAGTGTGCAAAGAATCTCGAACAGCCAATCACAGGAGACATGCAGATCATTTAAAGGAGCAGATTTAAAGTCACAAGCAAGTTAAAACTTCCTATTCTGCCTTTCATAACGTATTTTTGTTTTAGTAAAATCGAAGTGACTATTATTTTTAACAAACAGTTAACTAAAGAGATTTGACCTCGAAGGGCAATTAAGTTTGACTTTAAATGGATTTCAAGCAAGCCATAATGAACTTGTTACCCTGCAAATGTAATATATGCCTTGCACAGCTCTTAAAACTAGTAAAAATAACTCTTGGTTTAACAGCACCCTGTAATTACATGGGGAGGGGGTATGAGGCAGCAGCCTGCAAATGAGTCCCTCCCTGAGGACTCGCTGGCTTTGCCTCCCCTCAGTGGACAGTGATGCCATGTCTCCCCCCTGGAGCCTCACTTTTATTGGCTACAAACAGCAGAAGCACTCCTGCATTATCGGAAACCAAATCTTCTGTTTACTCTGCCCTTCTTATTGTGTCCTGTAAATCTTGAAAGAAATTCAAAATAGGCCGTAACAAATACATTTATTTTCTTAGACAAAAGTCACATTTTTAGAAAACATCACAAAGAAAGAAGCGGTCATGTACGTGAAATTGTGGAACATATAAATTGTCGGACATTTTATTTTTACATTGTGCTTCTAGCTGCTAAAATACAAAAATACTGTTTTAGGATAAAACTAGTAGTCATGTTTTGGACACTATACTTCATATAAAGAAAAACTCATATAGAACACCTAAACATACATTCAAATAAATAATAACACTGTAGTTGCCACCATAAAAAAGATCAGATGTCAGAAAAAAATCATGTTTAAAAAAGATAAGGCACTTTGAATACATATTGCGCTATTACCAGATTTAAGTGCATAAATTCCACTTTCACAACATTACTTCTGACATACATCAACTAATTCATCACATTTCCACCTAAAACATGAAATTTGACACTTTGAAACAGTAACCGAGAGGAAACTGAGAGCGAAATGTAAGTACATTTCATGCAAGGTCTCCATTGTTTAAAAACTGATTTAAAATTCTTTCCACATTGTTTTCACAAAATGTCACTTTGTCATCCATATTTTACAGCAACTGAAAAAAGATTTTTAAAAATGACAATTTCTCCTCTCTAGATTCCCACCTTCTCATCTCATACGCTCTTTAGACAAAAATAAAATGCAACCATGTCTACAGTATGTTTGGTGTATTAACAGAGGAGCTGAGAGATAATCAGTAAGATGGCACATTGCAGAGCTGACGCCATCATTTGAGACGCCGTCCCTCTTTGGTGTAGACGTAGAGGGTCTATCTGATCGCAGCCCTCCCCCTGATAGCCGCTGAAGCACTGGCACTGAAACTGGGTTTGTAAAGTGGTCTTTTCCAAGCTGCCCTTCAGACTGCCGCTCTCTGTGGCACTAGCGTCGCTGACGGGGTCCAGATGCAAGTAAACATCGCTGTCTGGGTTTTTGCGCAGGCAGCGGCCGTGAGAACCACACAAGGTCTGGCTGCATAGCTCTGCTGCCGTGGAGACGTTGAGGAGGTATTGACCCAGCGGACCCCGGAGATAGGCGTCCAGGTCAGAGCAGCTGTTCTGAAGAAGAAAAAGAAAGAAAAAAAACATTCATCACTCACTGAGGCCACGTCTGCACTGCTGACCTTTAACACCAAACCTGCCTGTTTTTCTACATTCATCACGGAGTGTGACGGGATCCTTTGTGACTTTTAAAGGTATGTTAACAGCTTTCAGTGTAACATTTATTAGTGGTAAAAGTGTTCTGTACTTATGTGGAGTAGGTAATAACACTGTGTACACATACTCTGTTACAACTACTATTTACTCCATTCTAAATTGTACTTAGGTTAAAGTGCATGAGCATAATCGTCAAAATATATCTAAGTATCAAAAGTAAAATGTCTCACTGTGCAAAATTGTTTTTTTGCCCATAAAAAGAAACAATAAGATGAGTGATGGTGATTGATGGATATTCAATTAATCATAATATTTCTAGAAAGTACAATACTTGAGTAATCCTTTATAAATATAAATATTGTTATGAGGTACTTTGTACTTTGTGAGCTACACATCTTATCTATTAAATGGGCTGTGTAACTGCTGCACATGGTTCAGGACAAACTGCCTTAGAAGTGATCACAAAGATTGCCTTCTAGAATAAAAAAGAGCCTGAATCTAAACAGAACATATCAATTACATGGCACCTGATCACAACCAGCATAGGATGTGCTCATGTATCCAAAATAGAGGCCAACAAGGAAAAAACACAATGCAATTTCACTGTATAAAAAGAAAAATATGCAGTTCATATTCTATGTATTACTTATACACCATACAAAAATGTAAGATGGATGAAAAATAAATTAATATATAAATTAATATCAAAAGATGTGTGTGACCCTGGTGAATTGCTGCTGCAAAACAAAACATGCATTTGTCATCATTTAAGTATAATAAAGACATTTTTCTCCAATGAATGCCTGTTTGTCTTCAGATTTGTACCAAGTGTGTCACCATTCACTGTGGATCATTCTGATCTTCTTTTTAAAGACTATGAATCGGCCATGTTCATTTCCTCTTTTTCGTCAGTATGACTGTGAGATATGCACTGTTCATAACTAATTTTAAGTTTTGCAGCATAAATGTGACTTTAAAGAAAATAGAACTATCTCCTGTGTTGCCTGCCTATCTTCAGACGTCCATGTGACCCCCTTTGAACTGAAGCCTGAGGAATAAATGTTATCTATCAACTGACTGCACATACGACTTATCAACTTACCAGATGACCGTGTTTATGGTCAGTGTTGTAAGTAGTGTCTGAGTGATTCATGATTTATGATTAGCACATGGGCACTTACTTTGCTGCTTGCATACGCTGCATCTCCCCACATGATGATTCCAGCTGCTCCCAAAGCCACGCTCTCCCCAATGGTGGAGACGAGGTCAGTCTGTAAAAGATGATACAGCATTTCAAACGCCTATCAAAACCTTTTACTTTTCTAAGACTACAGGCCAAGCACAAGAAAAATACACTGTGCAGTATCAGTATAACAGGGTCAAAGTGTTAGTGAGCCATGAGCTACTGTGTGTGAACTGAGAAGTGCAGCAGCAGCACTTATCTGTTCATTCTTCCATAAGGAAATGGTCTATAGGATGTAAGCGAGATTTTCAACTTGAGCAACACCCATCCCTCCCCGGCCCACTCCACATAAATGAGAGGTATTGGGGAGTCTGTCAGCTACCAGAACAGGAAAGGACTGCTCCTGCCGATAAGGAAAAGCAGAGCTAAAGCTCCATTGAGCACGCACTGATCAGAGAGAGAGAGAGCTGTGACTGGGAGTTCATCTCAGAGCAGGACAACTCCATATCCTAAATGTGCATTATCATACATGACTGAGCCAGCTCAGCAAAATATTAGAAAGGTTATCTTAAGGAGACTCAATATGCATTTTTTTAGCGATACTCTAAAAACGGTAATAACCTGTTTACCAAGGCACCGTGCCGATTTAATAACTGATCATTTCACTTCACAAAAATCTTCACACCACTGAGCCTCGGTTGGCTTTTTAGTCAGTGAGTTGCGTTTTTTCTGTGTTTAATGTGTTGATTTGGAGATTTCAAACTTCACCAGAAGGGTAAAAAAAAGTTTCAGAAAGACAAACAGAAATCAAGAGTGTTAGAGTTTCACCTCTGTCAGCTGCTCCAGGGAGTTGCTGTATGTGGGCTGGGTGTACACAAAGACAGGACGTGCCAACCCATCGCCTGATGATGCCAAACGCATCCCCTCCTTTATACGGTTCCGGACAAACTTCCGTCCGGAGTCCGAGGAACGCAGCACAGGGGCCATGTAGATGGAGGGGAAGAGGGCAGTGCTCTCAGTCCACAACCACTTTAGCTGCTCGTTGCGGGCCACCTCCACGTCAGGACAGCGGCCCGTGTAGTTCTCCAGAGTGCGCCTGTAGTCGTGATTGTAGCAGTCAGGGAACAGGTAGAACCCCCACAGCTGGTTGGGCCTCAGGCTCTTGGCGTGCCTCAGGGTTTCCAGCATGAACTTCCTGGCAGACATCTCAAATTCCTGCTGGGCCACTTTGCTCACCTGTTCTGGAGGCCATGTTGGGTTCTTCTGACGCACCAACTCACGAGAATGTTTGCGGTAAACATCTTTTGTTTCCCAGTTACGTATCCAGAGTGGGCGCCAGGCCTCCCAATCAATAACTGCCAGGCCCTTGGCCCCTGGTTCCCGTATATACTTCTGCACTCCCTCAGGCATCTTCTCCAGGTGCTGAGTGAGACTGGCCACCTGCGGCAGTCCCCCATTCACTGCTGTTTCATCTGACTTGAAGTATGGGTATGAGCCCAAGCGATCTTCATAGAAGATGGTGAGGTTCTGCCGAACAAAGCCCTCATTGGGTGAGGCCACGATTTGGAATTTATCCAACTGAAAGCGTATACCATGCCTCGGGCCACAGTCCTCAGTCGGGGCATTCCAAGCGAGGAGCAAAGGCTTTTTAGAATACAGTGGCCATCTCGTGGGCTTCAGTCCCAAAGCACAAAGGCAGTCCCAGAGCAGCACAGTCAGAAGCAGCACTTTCCAGTCAGGCAGAGTCCAGTACAACATGTCTTCAGATGGGAATTGACAGATAGGACTGTCGCTTTCTGCTCTACAAATCACAGAGGAGAAAGATATTTAGTTTTTATTATTATTAATGTTATTATTTAAATCAGTGGCAGTCCTCAGTACATTCCTTTATTAGGTTAGTAATTCAAAAGGTTATATAAAGCATTTTTTATAGGACTGTTTAAAATTTAGAGCCAGAAATTACAATGAACCGGCAAAAAATCACAGAAGGAATTACATTTTGTTTACTTTTCTAATAAATGCAACAATTCCCTGCTTATCAGTTGGCTAATGCTTATAAATTAAAAACCTGAAAGTACAGTGACGTTTTACTGTTATTGTGCAACATAGTATAATAAATGCTATTAAAAAAAACAAAGCCAAAATAAATAATGATACAAAATCTAAATAATGTCCCATAGTTTTTTGTGCAGATTCCTAAAGTCTCCCAAAACATTATTATTCTGTAGTGAACTAGTTTCAATTATTTGGCATTTTGAGCATTTTCTAAGCAATGAATGACTTGAAGTCAACAACAAAGTAAAGTCTCACTGCAGCGGGACACACTTACCTTTACAGGCAGGCTGAGGAAGCATTCCCAAAAAAACAGAAGCCTGCTACTTCAAGCTGCTACTTTTCTATGTTGCCTCAAAACTAATAGGAAAAGTTATTTTGCATTGCTTTTGAGGAATAAAAAGACGACGGAGTGAAGTTACAACAGCCCGCGTTGCTGGTCGGTGTCCCACAACTTGTGTTGGTCGGTAAAGTGAAGTGAAGTTGCCCCCTGCGATGTTGTCAGTTGCTACTCTGCGAGCCAAACCACTTTTAGGATGTACCATTCATGTCGCAAAAAGGGGGGGAAATGCAAAACCAAACCGGACACCCCAACAACTCCGTCCGCGTGTCTAATATGTTACAGCGACGTGTTTCTTTACCACAAGCCTACACATAAATGTAGGGATGAGATTAGTGACCGTAGGATGTAGTTTGATGGCGATTTTAAAGATATTTACTGTATCCGAGAATGAATTAGTCCAAGAAGTTAGCCTCGTCCGCCGTGAAACAGATACACTGTAAAGAGCAATGTCAAGACTCTAAGGTCGCAGGGGGCCAGTTTGCCACATCCCTAAAAATAAGATCATGCCCACAAATGACCACTGTATTCCGTGACCTTTCAGCTATATTACAATTAGATATAGCTTATGAATAGTATGGCATTTAAAGTATAGGAAGACTTTATTCTAATATGACGTAAATTCTGGCCATTAAAACAACTGAAAACTAGCTTTAATTCATCCACTTTCAACCAGTAAGAATAGCACAAAACTCCAAAATAGCTTTCAAATAAAATATACATTCTTCTCATTATAGCTGAAAGTCTATTTGTGTATACATCCATTATGTAGATTATGAACATTATTTAAAAACAAACATTGTTTTAAAGACCTTGGAACCTGAGCCCAAAAACAATCTGATGCGTGATTACAATTCAAAAATAGTTTTTAGTTTAAGTTTAAGTCGGATTTTGGGGATTTAAGTTGCAACAACATACAAATCATCACAAGTTTATGTTGAAAAAGAGTATTAAGCAGAACTTGTTGATTAATTAACATGTAGACAGTAAGTTTTATAATTGTATAGGCAATGTCTATTAATATTGAATTACTTATTACTATATTCTGTTTGGCTGTTTAGTCAATAGTATCCTGAACAATTGAAATGTTCATCATTGTAATGTATAAAGCATTAAACTAGCAATTATGTAAATCGAAATGAATGAATTTACCTCCTGAAATTACACCACAACACACACATTATTGCATCAGTCACTTGCCAGTATGAGCTGAGTCCTTTTCAGAAAAGTCAAAAATAAACATTCTGAATACAGCTTTTGTTAATTTACATCAAATACTTCTGCTTCTTTGCTTTGTGAGTGAAGAGGCTTTAATGTTTTTTCCACTAATGTTCCCAGCAGCACACTTCAGACAGTGGGCACAACGCTTCTGGCATGCAGATGTTTCTGTTGCCAGAGCCATGTGATGACAGCCACTGGCAAAGGTTCAGTGAGACAAACTAAGTATCACATGCCAACTCGTTGCCAAGTACAGCTGATAGGACGGTGCAGAGCCCGGGGTAAGACCTGAGGCACGATGGCTATGGGAGAAAGAGGCCTCGCACTGACACATAATTAACCAAATGTAACCACCTGTTTTCATACTACTGTGTTGTCAAGTGTTTCTTTCAATAACGTTTTGAAAACCATGTTCCTCTCAGAGTTGTTCTTTGCAGAGACACATGAACTAAAGGATCCCTGAGCACATGATGGGGTGAGGTGAGGGCCTGGAAGTGAAATGTTTTCCTGTGCTCGAGTCAGTTCCGCTGTTTGTTTTCCAAGCTTTGCTGACTCATTTCACCATGTCATCAGTTTCTGTGTGTTTAGGGAAAGTGCAGCATGAACGACCCATGTGAAGGAACAAAGGAATGGCTCCGTTTCCCTCCAGTCTCAGCTTGCCTTTGACCTCTGCCTCCTGAGCGTTACATCAGCAGAAGTCAGGGACCGCCAGGAAGCAAAAACAATGGCAGGGAAACTCGAAGCACGCCCTGCCACCTTCCCTTTGCGTCCCGAACATTTATCATTTGAGTAATAGTGACTTGTTTAAGAGGGATGGAAGAACTTCATTGGAACAATTTGGTTTGACCTCAATACAAGTTTACTTGCCCTTGTGTACTTGTAAACCTAAACCTCCATTCATGTGGATTACCGTTTCGTTTAGATACACAGAAAGTCACCAAACTTTTTTTTAGTGTACTCTTTCAGTTCAATCCACTGTGTTTGATCCCTCTCAGTTGCATGATCCAACTGTGAATCGAGAAAAAAACAGGTTGCACTGCTGTTTTACTTTAAATAGATTGAATATGTTAAGTGATCCCTGAGAAAAATGTATCTCTCTTGTTTATAATTCAAGGCATGGTTAGTCATTTTTAAAGACTGCTGATCATTTATAATCATTATCTCTCTAAACCAAAGCCACATGGACAAGTTATCCCTTTCATAAAACACACTGTATCCGAGAACACATTGTATGGATCAACAGAGCTGGACAGTGTCACATTCATAAAGTTCATACATTTTAAAGTCTTTACAAGAAGGGGCTCATCCTCATAATACAAGCTGGACTTTAAGCAACACATCAAAGACCACTGGAGGGGAAACACATCAAAGTGACTGACCTCTGGCCCCAAAACACACCCAACCACATTCCACACAATTACAGACACCAGGGAATGCATGCAAAGGAAACCCTACCCAGTTATTGTGGGGATTTGTCTGCTATGCACTGAAATATGTTTACATTGCTATTAAAATGCGATATTGCGCCAGCTGGCAACAACAGCCTCAACTGGTTTGAGTTAAAAACCTTTAATTATATCTTCAGCCTTTTCGGGAAGTCTAACTGCACAGCAATATCATTAGAGGCAAGAGAGTAAACCTACAAACATATTCACGCAGGAACTCATTTTTGTCAGTACAGGTAAAGATTTCTGCTGCCATCTAGAGTTGGCACACCTTACATACTACTTAAGTGTAAACTAATTATATTACAAGGTTATATCTCCATATTTGCATAACAAGTAGGCAAAAAAAGTGCCTTATTTGCAAACAGCCGCTTTACAGCTCAGTAAGCACCGACATTTAAAACGTCAATGAGTAAAAGCTAAAAATAAGTTATGAGAGATCAGGGTTATACTTACAGCTGTCATGGAAGTGTATGAATAGCCTTCTACATTTTTAAATGTGACCACTTGATTGAATGCAATTTTAACTTGTTCATTCACTTTTAGTAAACTAAAATTATTTTACAGAGTACATCATTAGTTTTTCATCAGAAAACTGAGCGTTGTTTCTATAGCTAGATAATGACAAGTACAATGGATGACAAGGGATAGTTTTTGTAATACTGTTTTTGCTGTGAGTTAGATAAGAATCAATACCACTTGCAAATAGGTGTTGGCAAGGAAACAACTCAGCTAAATCCCAAAATGTTGAGATATCTTCTACCCCCTTCTCTCTACCATAGACTCACTTTTTGTCTTAAGTAAGAAGTTAATGAAACCATGAGGTCAAATGTTGTTTAGTGTAGTTGGACATATCTCAATAATACAATTAGGCCATGACAAACATGATAGAAAACATATTGACTCCAGATATTCCGCTCAGTAAACCATTTATTCAAGTAATTCCAACTAAGAAATCTGATATTATTTACAGTACATTATGTTCACTAGTGCAGGTCTGAGCTCCGGTTACTGAGACAGACTCAGACATGACAATACAGAACATGACCATATATACACAATACATTTCACAATCCTTCATTATTCTACCCTGTAACTACATCCTCAGTCTTTCTGTCACACACATTCCCTCAAACAAACCTAAGTGCACACATGTACACGTACAAAGACACTCACTCTACGTCCCACAGAAGGCATAAAACGTTAAAGCCTTTTCAAATCGAGGATGTTATTCCCTGCAAAGAACTCACAAGAAAAATACAGCTCCATTTGATGTATTGTATAGACTGCCTACATATCAGCTGGGTAGTGGACACACAACCTGTACCAACACTACTTTAGTGGATATCAAAATATTGATTTTGTGAACAGGGCACCGTCTGATCTTAGTTGAATACAAATGTATGACATTTCATTCAATATATCAGTTGGATTTTCTTTTTTCTCTCCAGAGACAACTCGTCTTGAGTGTGATGCTTGAACACTGGGACCAGACTTTGCTCCAAATAGAGAACCTGTGGCTGCACTTCATAGTAGATCAGTCCTGTGCAACTTCACACCTCACAGATGATGATGGGGAAATCTACATGAATACATGGGTGGTCCAGCTTCACCATTCCCTACAAAAATAAAGATATTGACAAATCGTTTGAAACATCTTTAACCAGACCATCATTTGTCAAAATGTGGCTTTATCTCACCTGTGGAATCAGATTTTTCTGGATCCTCTTCAACTTGGACTTTTTCCTGCCATTTTTTGTCACAACCGTCTCTTCATAGAATTCATGGGCAAGGTCACCGTCTTCGTCGTAGTACAAAGAACTGCCAACACAGCAAGTACAGATCAGTGTCAAACAGCAAGAGGGAACTTGTCAAGTTAATTTGTGTAAAAAACTAAAATACTTTCACTAAAAACCAGTGGCATCCGGCCAAATGTATTGTGCAGGTCTTGAGATTCCTACCCCCACTTGCTACTGCTAACTTATGCACCATTTCTTGCTGATACTATACACTTCAATTTTTGTAAAGACCAGTGGGTAAGATTTAGGGGCATGTATAAACAGAAAAGAGAAAATAAGCATTCATAACTATGTTTTCATTGGTTTACAATTGCCTGAAACTAAGAATTGTTGTTGTCTCGTTACTTTAGAGCGGTGTCTATAATGTTCCACTGCCGTGTTTCTACAGTAGCCCAAAAAACAATAAACCAAACTGGTTCAAGAGAGGCTTTTGCCCTTTTTATTTACTCAGAGAATCTGGTTTACAAGGGTGGTAAGTGTTTTAGTTAGTTGCAATCAGCAACCTTGTTGCTATATGCCACTTAATCCTATACACTGGACCTTTAACTATTGATCTTATTTTTAACAGGTTTATTGAGCTCTGCCATCTACTCCCTGTAATTGCCTCACTGTGGAGGAATTAGGCTAAAACAATTAACTACCTACTTCTGAAGCACAATATAACCAACATGCTTCAGTGTGGTCTTAATTCCTTTATTTGGATGAAACAACCATTATCAAATTACTTGTATTTACCTCCTCCTGGTGAAAACAAAAGGGGTTGCATTTCTGGAAGCTTTGAGGCGGGTCACAGACTGCTCGGTCCCATCACTGGCTGCCTCCCCTCCAGCTCCATTGCCTGAGAAAGGCCAGACACCTTTGGATTTGGATCCACTTCCTCCCATTCTCAATGATAATACATACTTAGTTACCAGTTAAAGCTTTGAATCTGGTTGGTGGCCAGAAGCTCTCAATTCCTTACCAAAGCCAGGATCTGAAAATAAAAAGTGCACATTGAAAGAACACATTCCCAGGCAGACTTGACTCTCTCTCCCTTGTGTTGCTGCCTACTGTAAAGCACTAAGACTGTGAACTAGCATGATATTTGTTGATTAATAGTTATAATACACAACATCTAATGCAGTAAATACAATTGCTATTTTACCCTGAAGAAAAAGCCAATTAAATTCAGAGGCACAATTTAATCAAAGACGATGACACTGTTCCTAATATTACTACGACGAAAGTACTATACAAAACATAAGCAGAGCGTCGAGGAAATGTAACGCTAACGTGATATTGTTACGTTCTGCTAGTTTTACGTGAAGCTAACACTGGGCCATACGACTACTGAACCATAATCCCAAACGGCCAGTTATTCATGTTTGTTATATTGCCACATTGACGTATACACTTTACCGCTATTGTACATATAATGCACAGTATATGTCTTAGTTAACTGCCCTCTTGATATACGACCAGTGTGGCTAATATTGTGTAGCTAACTGTAGCTTAGGTTACCCGTTTGTTTAGGTGACTTAGCCTGTTAGCCTGTGCCACTGACGCAGGTTTGCTAAATGATAAATAGCTAGACGGAGCAGCTATGTTTATTTGACAAACACAGCGATGTATCTGCCCTACACAACCAAACACGATTCGTTTTCAATGTCATTATTTTCTTCAATACCCTACCTTATCGTGTGGTATTAAATCGCCATGTTCTTTCATAATGTTCCCCACCGGCTACGTTGAGCTAGCGTTAGCTGTTTAGGTCGATGAGATCAGCTGATCTGACAGACGGCAGCCAGTGAGACCCTTAAAGCGAAACGTCATTATCATTTTAGTGGTTATTCTAAATAGTGATCGGATTAAAATTCATTTTAATCTATTTCTACATTTTGAACAGTGTTCAGTTAAGGGACGTTAAATGTGGCAACTATTTTCTAGATCTGCACAGCTCTCCACTTTGAATATAGTATGTCATATTTTACTAAACTCAGTTTCTTACCCTTTAAATATGTTGTGTCAATATTGTCATTCTTTTTAAATAGTCTTTAAAATAGCTTTTATAACAGAAATATTTTTTTCTTCATTTCATATTTGATTAAATACAAAAACTTGTTTTAACTTGGAAATTCTTTACTGAACGCAGATTGGTCACTACATTTAGATGTGTTGCTTCAACATGTAAATATGTGCATAGGCGGATACAATAATAGTGAAAGAAAAAATAGAAGACAAACATTTTCTAGAAGGACAGAAAAAAAAAGGAAAGACATAGGGAATGACAAACCAGTGAAACACGTGTATACCAATGTTCATACAGGATTCCAGTCAACCAGAGTGACACCACTGACATTCATAGTTTCATACAAATGTCCATACATCAGTCAAACTCACAATTTGACATTCAAATAAAAAATAGAGTTGCACCCATCAGGGGTGTCGAGAGGACATGGCAGATTATTGAGCCTGGGTCAAATGAAAATCCAGATACCTTTCAGCAAAAAAAAAAAAAAAAAAAAAATTGTATTTACCTCTTTAACTGGATAAATTAAACATGTCACAATGGATGTTAAGAAGTATGATTGTTTAAGGACCTGCTTGAGTTTATCTTAACTTAAAATAATGATGTTACCAATTTTATATTCTGGAAAAATAAAAAGGAATGTAACTTCCAGATGCGGGATTATCAGATCAATTACAGCAGAGTTCTTGACTTCAGCACTGCACCTACAAATGTATAATCAACAGATTTTTTCTACCTACAAATGACTGAAACTTCATTGACATTTTCTTTAAAGTTTAAGTGACACAGCTGAGGTACACTGGATAATCAGATTTTCCCCAATAGCAAAATACATGACTGGAAACAACCACTGTCTCATCTGCCAATATCGACTTCTCTCAACTCATTCTCTCAGGCACATCAGGCTCTCCAGGTGTAAGGCACTTCTCATCTCTCGCATCACTTCACACGCACATTCGCGCTAGCTCTCTCTCAGTCTTGCGCCCTGTCTCACTCTCTCGTTCACCCAAGAGGTGTGTTGAGTTGTATTATCTGGGATCTTTGGATGCAGTGATGACTGGTCATCTTTAGGCCAGCCAAGTGGTGCATGTTAAACCCCGAGCGCAGTCGCCTCAACCGGGAGTCGAACCAGCCAGAGCGTCCTGCATCTTAGTGCGGGCCAGAGCGTATCGCTGCACTATCTGCTTCACGTGCTCCTCCTCTTCACGCCGCAGCATACGCTGGAAGTTCTTCAACTCAGGCATAGAGAAGGCATGCCACTGTAAAGAGAGACACAATGCATTAGTGCGAGTAGTTTTTAAACTAACCACACGAGTTGAATCCCTTTTTACAAGTTCAGATTATTTAACAAAAATACAACAATTACACCCCACCCCAAGATGTTTTAAGATCCATGGGGCTCTGATGTTACACTCACATTGACTTCTCCAGTTTCATTTTCTTTCAGAACATAGCTGAGGACTTTCTCATTGGGCCCAGCACACAGACGCAGGCGGAGGGGAAACTCATTGTCAGACACCTTGCGAATATAAACTGAAAGAGGCAGATCAAAGGGCTACATTTACTAGACAGCGTACCATTTTTGATTTACAAGAATTAAATACTGCAGGATTTCAATAGGTAACCCTTTTGAAAACAGCAGAAGTACCTTGGTCATGACGCTCGCTGCGTTCAAACAGGGCAAACTTGCCAGGATTGTCAACCACAGTAAACTTTTTCAACAAAGCCTCGATGACCTCCCGAGCAGAAGTGCGTGAGCTAATGTGCAGGTGCTTGGAAGCATCCTTTGGCAGGTAGAACGACGTGCGGCGTTTCACCCCACTAGCCTTCCTCGCTCCAGCATTGGAACCCCCTTTTTTTGGAGGTGTGACTGACACAGGTCGCACCAACTTGAACTGCACCTTTATGAAGCCTGTGTAGGAACCATCCTTGTTCTGTTAGGAAAAATGAAAATGTTACACTAAAGAAAAAAACCATTTAGAGTGAAATTCATTGATATGCTGTGTCTCAACGCCCCTTACCATGTTCATGAACAGATTGCTGTTGATTTGAGCGTTGTATTCCTTCACCTTCTGCTGAAAATCTGTAGTCGTCAATTCTTGCTTTCCCCATTCAATCTGTTCATCCTGGAGAGGACAGTGAGGAGTTACAGTGTTAAACCACCAGGTGTCAGTGCTGACCATCCGAACCACAACAGGTCAGAGGAAAGAACAGAAATGGACACTTAAAATGGCCATTGCACAACTGTTAAAAATGTGATGCTCTTTAAAAATTAGAGAAATTACTGATAACTTACACAAGTGTTAACTTAAGTGTTGCTGGCCATTGTTAACATTGGAAAACTCTCTTTGCAACATGCTACTGTTGTAGGAAAAATTGTGTGTTTTTTTCCAGGAATTGCAAATGGTGTTCTTGTTACATGAAGCCAGGGCAGGTTATACAAGGTTAGAAGGTGTGGCTCTATTATGTGAAAGCAAAATGGGTGTGATCCAAATTCGGTTTAAGACAAGTTGTTCTATCCAAAATGTGGCTGAACATTGTTTTGAAGGGGAATAAAAACAGACACACTTTAGTAAAAGGTGTTAATTGACTTTGTCAGGTCCCCGTTATTTCTAAGAGGGAACACTAGTTGCATCAGACTCTCAATTTCCTGTCAACGTAGCAAAGGCAAAAGCGATGATGCCAGCTCTGCTCAATCCTGTTGGACTGCTCCAATTCGTTGGTCTATAGGGCTGGAGAAAGGAGGGGTAGGTTCAACTTGCAGCTGTTTGCAATGTCTGTGAACAACGGTTCAGCATTGCATTCCTCAACTTGGTATTCATGTAAAAATAGCCTCTACTCTCCGACTCACACAAGGGGGAGAGACAAAGCCCTCCCTTGTTTTAAAGGCACATCCTGTAAAGTCAGCTGCCTCATCAACCGCACAATTGCAGTCATGTTTCAGTCATACACATTTGGTCTTAGCATACATGACCGTTGTACTGACCAATTGGTATTTCCTGTGTGGGAGGGAAATTCTACAGAATTGATGCAACACAAATTAATTTTCCATAATGTACTCCAGATAATTCCTTATGGTTAATAGGTAAAAAGGGTGTCCCAAGTTACAAAAACCAAAATAACCATATCCAGCATATATGGATGAATACTTAAGCCATCTTCTCCATTATTAAAATAATAATGTATGTATAAATGTGGAATTTATTTTTACAAAACAAATAGTGAAAATGTATCTCAGGCCACCCTGCCCCCCCCCCATCTCATTTTGTGACCCAGGATTGTCTCATGTAAAACCAACCACAGTTGCAAGCGGTTACAGGGATGGGTAGCTTTTAAATCAACGTCCAAGTAGAAAAAGATCAATAGGAGCCATCCTTAGGCAGGTTGAAAGGCTGTGGAGTTAATATACTGCTGTTAACAAGTCAATAAATCAATTAGGGCCATGTTGAGCCTTCCAATATGGTAACAGTATGAGGAAAAGCACGCACAAACTGTCTCTACATGCCCACGAAAGGAGTGTCATCTCAAAACAAGAGTTGTCAGTGCCAACAACATTAAAACAAAAATGGCTTCTGTACAGATACAGAAAATTGTGAATGTCACTGAGTTTTGCAATAAACAACATCTGTTCCTCAATAAAGAAAGCTGATAGTGGGTGCGGGGGACACAATTCCAAAACAACACATGACTCATAT
Source organism: Gymnodraco acuticeps (assembly GCF_902827175.1). NCBI lineage: Eukaryota > Metazoa > Chordata > Actinopteri > Perciformes > Bathydraconidae > Gymnodraco > Gymnodraco acuticeps. Next base: position 1,385,481 of record NW_022990235.1, on the reverse strand, counting down.
GTAGTTGAGAAATAAGTATGAAAAACCTGAATAGTCAATGAATGGTGGGTGTCAGGCTGGAAACTTGAGTAGCCGGTCTGCGTCACTAAACATGACATTTGGGTTGTTCTCAGTATGAGTTCAAATGTGGGTCTGTGCATCACAGAACTAAATGCAATAATTGTTTTGTTTTTTTTAGGCATGTTAAGCAACTTATTTTTCCTTATTCCCAGTGCTGACATTTATTATAGGTTCCCACAATACAAGGCTTCCTCAAAACTGGAGAAACCAGAACTCCACCCTAGGCAAGCATCCAGTCTGCTGGGGTGCCCTTTAGCCAAACATAAAAAAGTATGAGAACAGTTATACATTTAGAATAAACAAAAATAGCTAGAAAGAGAGAAGAAATATAAAATAACGCGAGAGTAGATATGGAGAACCACCCATCACCCATCCCTTTGGTCTCACTTCCCCTTTAACATTAAGAGTTTTTATTCAAGCCTAACCCTTTTTTTCTTGTCGAATTTTTGTCTATTTCTCACCTGCTTTACTTTAGCAGTAACGTTAGCTTTCCGGGTATTGGGGAAGAAGGATGTCTTGGCGGTGAAGTACTGCTCAAACTCGGAGTTGGGCTCCTCGTCGCTGCAGTAGCCGCTGCTGGTGGAGCTGCCCCAGGTCATCTCGAAGGAGGGGGACTTTTCTGTGTCGCTGGCCGCGTTTGACATGCTGACTACCGGTACACACTTTAACACTAGAGGCAATAACCGGAAGATACGACGACTTAAAGGTGGTTAATTAAATAACTGGTTGCAGTAAGCTTAATACAAAACCTTTGCTGAACAGAAGTCTGGCTGAAACAACGGCAAAGAACCAACTAACGAAAACCGTCCACTTATCTCTCGGAGGAGGAAATCTCTCTGTAGCGTCTTGATAACAAGTCAACTCGACAAAAAATACCGACTTTTGTTTAACTAACTTCAACCGGGCCACGTTTCAACTGTACAAATCCTGTCTGTGTGAAACAGGATGTGTATTCAGGCCCCCGCCCAACATGCATCGCTTCCTTCCCCCCGCCGAAGCCCCACCCAGCCAAGGCCGTTCAGTTGAGATTGGAAAATACACAAAATCTCCTCAGCCGGTCGCGATTGGCCGGCCATGGGAAATGGAAATGCCACCCGCACCCCCCTCTCTTTGCCGCTTCCCTCTCCCACGCTGCTGCTCCCCTCTGGAAATGTAATGTGATGATGACCCATACATTTTATCTGTGGTGATGATAGGTCAATGTGGGTCTGGTCACAAAGACAGAGAGACACCATGTGAATCCTATTATTCACGTCATGATAATTTCTGCTTTAGATAGGCCTATTGAGAAGAAGCACTAAAAGTCCTGTATTCAAATGTTACTCAAGTAAAAGTACAAAAGTATTAGCTTCAAAATATACAAAAGGTAACTAAAGATGTAATAAAAGTCTTATTTATATTTTACATCATTAATACAAATCCGCAAAGTAACTTAAGCTGTTTAATCAATGTAGTCGAGTACACAATGTATTTAGTGGGTTAGAAGTACAAAGTAGCAACACATGGAAATACTCTGTAAAGTCCCCCAAAATTGTAATTAAAGGTAGGGTAGGTAATTCACTTCAGAAACAGTTTTTGTTATATTCCATGGAATGCTCTAAACATCCCGATAGCAATGAATACATTAAATGCTTTGACAATAAATATATACAAATATTTCATCTGTGGAAGCTGTGGCGCTGTAAAAAGCAAGTCCAATTATCTGCCTCATTCGTGTGTGTTGGAGGAGGGGCTATGTAAGGAAATCTGAAGGAAGGGGCAGATTTTTTTCGGTTGTGTACTTTCAAATTCTAGTTTACTCGAGCTGGTTTCTCCATTCTTACCTACCCTACCTTTAAAGATGGGGTAGGTACATTTGAGAAACCGGCTCGAGATACACTTTTTGTTACATTCCATGGAATGCTCTTAACATCCCGATAGCAATGAATATCTTAAGTGCTTTGACGAAAAATCCAAAATGGAAAATGTCATCTGTGGAAGCCGTGGCGCAGTAAAAAGCACGACCAATCATTTTAGCCGGAGTAGGTACCATATCTGCACGTTCTACCAGATTAGCACGGGGTCCGTTACACTTACTAATGACGTCACGCATTGGCTGTACGGCAACCCAAGAGGACATTTTACACGGCCAAATTCCGCAAAGAATATTAAAAAATAACAATCGACAGTGAATGTATGTTAGTGGAACTGTGTCAGGAAAGTGAAGTGATAATTAAGTAATGTTATTGAAGAACTGAAATGCATAAAATTGAAAGTTAATATGTATCATAGCGAAAAATACTAACGCACTTTGGCACAGAACTCAAGATAAAAGATACCCTTATTACTTATCGTAGCTGCACATACAAGATATCCAATTAAAGCTGAGGTTCCACAGATCATTTAGGTATATATATCATCACTGAGTGATCCGAACTCGCGACAGGGGAAGCAAACACAGACATCACAACACGTACCTTTACGTAGCTTTTACGGGAGATCGTCTCACCGTAGCTGTCAATCTGATCAAAAGACTTGTTCAATGGCATTAAAATGAGAAAAAACGACGGTTTGAAAGAGATGTCAATCAGCAAAATCGAGCAAGGGGGGCCAGAGATAGGTCAAATCCACCCAAATGACCCCAGAAGTGTTTTTTTTGGTGCAAAATCTCTCTAAAAAGGTAAAATTTCACTTGTTTTGCATCAATCTTGATACAGGGTACTTATTATATGTTGTAGTTTGGATTCCTAAAGCTTTTAGTCTACCATCCCATCATTCAAGGGTGATTTTCACTATAAGTCATTTTTGTGTTGTTGGACGGACACAATCATTTACATTTTTTTACTGTGTTCAATCTGAATTCACTTTAAAATAAAAAACATCTATATTGATTCTGACACTTCTACATCCAACTCACAGGTGTAACCTTGCTTTGAGAAAAAAGATTATTAATTTAACCCTTTTAGAAGGGAAGATATGGTCATTTGTTCTGGGAATGTCATTTTCGAGCCTGAGACCTGAAAAACAGGCTCGGGGCTTAACAGGTTAAGAACAGTACTTGAGCAAATCTATTATTAGTTAGTTATCTGGCACTAGCATCACATTTAAATAATATAACACTAATGCCATTCCTAACTTTATTATATATTTTATATATAGGCTATTATTAACAAGTTCTACTAATTTCACTCTTCTTCTCCCACACTTTTTAGTGGGAGGCAGTGACTTTATAGGTTTAATATGGAAGATATATGGCCAGTATTTTTACTTTAACATTATCAACAGTATGTGAAGCCTCTAGGTTAAACTGTTGATGTGTTGTCGAGATCTATGTCTATGTATTGTGTTGCAGAGGAATCTACTGAAATGAATGACATTCATTTATATGGGTTTGATATCTTCAGTAGCGTACAAAATCAAAGTAGCAAAGGTCAATATATCCAATATCTTTCAAAACAATGTATTCTACAATCTCCATAATGCAATTCAATAGGATATAACATTATGACAATAATTAAAATGTGTTAGTGGGAGACCTGATTAAGGACATTAAGCATTGATTCACAAAATGATCATGTACCTGCATGTAGACATCATAAGTCTCACCTCAATCACGATTTTTTGTTACAGCAATCTTCATGTTCCAGAGAATTCCATCAAAATAATACATTTAGCGACTGTAGCGTTCAGATTTTAAATGTAGGTAAGGGATCTCTGGTGTCAGAACGTTACTCAAAAGAAAATAAGTTGACTGAATGTATTGCATTGTAAAATATTTTTAAACCTTCGGGGGTTTGATACTATATTATGAATAAAAGTGAAGGAAGGTATAGCTTTGTAGTGGCTATCTGGCTCTGGAAAACTATAATTAGAAATGTTAATGAAACTGAATTTAAAGTTGAGATAAACTGCTTTTTCCAGTAGCTATGATTTTGAAAATGCTAAACAATCCTTTCAAGTTGAAACACCAAAAAAGAAAACATATCCAAATAGTGAAGACATTTGTAAAATATCCTCAATATTTGTTTCTCACTCGCTGAGGAGTTGGTCATATCTTTTTGTCTCTCAGTAAGTTTTGGCTAATGTGTAGGCAGGAAACACTTTGGAGCCTCCTAGTGTGAAGTCCACATATGTAGGATTCTACACCCAGAAATCCTTCAGCTGTTGCTCTTACAGTGTATTCTGACTGAACCAAAGGTAGAGAAAGTCCTTCTTAGTTGCTCTTTATGATGTTTCTTCCATTTTCCATTTTTTGCATGCTGTATATGTTGTAAACCGCTCTGAGACGTTTCTAGCTTGTGACATGGGGACTTTGATTGATTGACAGGTGTTACCAATACCAATAATTATGGCTCTGGTTCTTTCCACTTAGTTAGTTTCTTCCCTGCTTTGTAAAGTCAAACTTTCTGCTGTGTTAAACGCCTGTGCAAAAGCACCATGAACATATCCAGCCATTGTCTACGTACTGTAAATACTCTGCTGAACAGTTTTCTGAAGAATTTACATTCCAGCAATCCTTTGATAAGCAGCATGAGTTTGATAGAGAGGGAATAAATCCTGTTACCAAGAGACCAAGCCCTACTACCTTGAAAAAGTACTAGTTCGTTTTAGCCTTGATTCCTCTTTTTGTTAATAACACTGTAGTGCAGAAAGAACAGTAAGGAGTGTTCTGTACAGCAGCCAGGACTTTAATTTATGTCCGTTTATCTGGATAGGGTTTATTTAATTATTTTATGTACTTGTTATGACCCTATACAAAACTAGCAAGGACATGAAAACTTACAACAAAAATGAACAGATTGTATAATACATCATACTCAAGAAGGTTGGCTGATTTACACGATTTAACTTTGTTTGTTTTCTTAAATGTATAAAACAGTTGGTGTAACAACATGCTCATGGACTCAACACAGATGTTTTACAGCAGTTACTTAATACACTGAACCAGATCTTACAAATGGTGGGACCTGTTACATCCCCATATTGCAGTTTGTGGAACTAGATCAATCGTGGGTCTTTATTGCTATAAATGGTTCCCATTTTTGGTCATTTAACAATGTGTTTTGTTCCCTAAAGCAGTCCAGCATAATTACCGAGTAGCACATCATGTGAAATGCAAAGTAGATGCTTGTATTGGCCAAACTCATTGTCTCAGTTTTAATGGTAACCATAGTGGCACAATATGGTAATACCTTCAAGCTATGTTAAGGATGTTATAAAAAGCACGTAAAGAGTGTCTAATACCACTTTTTATTGTGAGCAAGACGGAAGATATTAGAGAATACTAAGACAGACATAGTGCCAAGTACAAAATTCCTTACCACATTTGTGTCTGTTTCTATGGTGTGCTCCACCACACATGCATGTTCAGCCACAGAGCCTCGGTCCCAGCTGCAGTCCAACCGGATCCCATCACGACAGCGGTGGTGGCATGTGAATCTACAATCTGTAATGCAGAAAAACAGAGTTTAGACAAATACTGATGATGACATCCTCAATGGTAAACAGGCATGTGATATTATTGGAGAGTGCAATTCTCTATGGCTGATGTTCTCCTCTGGCTATTTCTAGTCGTTGCAGTTACCATGCATTTAGTTGATGTTGTTGGACATGTGTAAATTGAAATGTTGGTATTGAACTGGAATTCTTTATATTGAGAGGTGTTCATTAGGATGCAGAATATTGCAAACCCGTCTGAATAAAATGCCGCTCAGGTAAACACCACCTTATTTATACTATGGCCTTAATGATGAATATACTGTTTAATTGAAATGACAAATTATTAAAGTAAAATGTATGGTATAGCAGATTGCATTTGTCATTTTAATATCCATTGTATGCTATAGATGTAATTAAAATCATATAAAATGCAAGTACGCCCTTTCAAAGAGCAATACACGTTTTATTCTTAAGAATAATTAGACATTGGAATTAAGCGATTTACTTTAAAATATCCCAAATAAATAAAACATAAATTAAGTAAACAACACATTTGTAACAATAAATTGATTAGTTGGCCCTGTTCACACACATTTGTAATGTCTGCTCAATGACCAGGTCCTAAAATGGACAGGAAAACCCTGCTGTATTTTTGCCGTCATATTGGTTAAAATGTTGGGGATAATCTTATAAAACAAACAAGCATGTAAACACAGCCAGCAATATTGAGGTCAGCAAAAATTATGGAGGTCATATCCTTAAACCGTGCAACAAATGTATAATCTTATTATCATGAAAGGCCTACCGGGTGTTCATGGTCATCGGCTTGTGTTTATGTCAACACTTCATTGTTTGTGGTTTCATATTTAGATTCCTGTAAAGAGGTATTATTTTCCTGCTCACTGAATGTTCTAATCTACACAAACCACAGCTACATTTCAGTGGGTTTCAGTTGATGAAAAGGAAGTCCAGTAATATTGCAACTCAAAGATGAGCCTTAAGCAAGAAGATCATCAGAGTCTGGGTAATGATCACAACACCAAAACTACAATTGCATGCCTTTTTTGATACTGTTAAAAAAACAACATAGAACATCATGTGTGGCAAACCAAGCGGACAAAGTAATGATTTATACAGTGTTATTTTTGGCCTGCACCTACATTGGTGGCTAGATTGTTCTCTGAATAACCAAATATCCTCTCTCACTCTCAGTCTTGCTCTCTTTTCTGATCATGCATATGCACAGAGGAAATCACACAGCCTACTCACTGACACACCGCAGGCTCTGCTTGTACAGGCCCCAGATGAAGTCTCCACACAGGTCACACCATGTGGGCTGAGCGTGGCTGCAGGGCTGGAAGTTGTGTCCCTCTCCGTTCTCTTCAGTGGGATCGGGGTCCTGGGTGCTGCTCAGGACTCTGATGATGCCCGCCCGGCTCAGCAGGTCTGGTACCTTGCTCGGACTGATCCTCAGGGCATTGGCTCTCTCCAGGCGTGGAGGCGAGCAGGGCGTGTGAGTGCCGTGTGTCAGCTCAATCCTCTCTCTGTCCGGCCTCAGGTCACGGAGCTCGATTAGCTCCCCCGACGACATAGTGTCCCCTCAGAGCCTGGCTTCCTCCATTATCACTGAGAAGAAGAAAAACACATATCACACGCAGGTACCTTCCGACGATTATCCGAGGCTCCATTTCAAACAATGTGATCTGTCTCTTTCACTATGACTAAGTCACAGACAACTTGACTGTTAAACTTGTGGTTGTTTTTTTGGTGAAGGATAAAATGTTTTAAAAAAAATCAAAACTAGTAGAAGCATTCAGATCATGTACCCCATTAATACTAAATGATGTAAACTGCACTCAAATGTTACTTTATTTAAAATACAGAAGCATGATCAGCTAAATGTATGGAGTTAGGGTTAGTTCTCATTATGCAGCAGTATGGCATGTTACACTTACATACATAAATACATAACTACATACATACACATACATTCATCAGAATGTATTATTGGACTATTAGTACTAATGCTTTGACATGCTTTAATTGTATTGTTATAGACAGTTAATAGGGAGGTGTCTTATTTGCACTGGGACATTTGTGACAAACATCATACATTATGAACTGATCATAGTTTCTAAAATGTAGAAGGCTGCAAGTAGTAGCCTACAGGAGTAAATATACACCAAATCTGATTGATTATAAATTAGGCAGTAGGCTACTATTACACAATGTTTATTTAGTTTGGATATTTTTGTCTAGGCTACAGTAGAATTTAGACATTTTATTTAACATTTAAACATGTTGTATGATGGTTTGGTAAACATGTTTTCTAGATGACATTGTTTTGTCATAAATCCAACACTATTTGTAACAAGGCTAATTATATAACATGTCACATACGTATGCACATACATACAGTACATGCACAACATATTCTGTTTACCTAGCATATAAAGTAGAGTACAAAAGTAGCCACAATAGCCTAGCTAAAACTTTAGCATGTGTTTGGTTAGGCTACGTTTTACAAAACTAAATAATTAATACAACACATTTACTGTACACGAGGGCTCTGAGGAGGAAAGTCCCACACGCTTGGTAAATTACAGAAATAACTTAAGAGAACATTACAATATGAAGCCCAACTTACAGGGGGAAAAACAGCCCTGTTGCAGCCGCTTTGTCTCAAAACCTTCTTCCATCCGAAGAGAAAAACTTTCCGCAGAAATGTTCTCAGGGTTTCCAAGTAACGGAGGTGTGCAGCCGCGGCTACATCTCTGGAAACAATCTCTCATCCCCGGCTGTTAGCGAGCGACACAGATCAGCTCTCCTTCACATCAGAGAAACCGCTGAGTCTGAGCACTTCTGAAGACAATAACCATCTTATGAACAGAGAGTTTATCATGAAAAACTGAGAGTAAAATGAGAGTTGAGCTGCTCAGACATCCGGAATGGTTTCACATAGCTTTCACATAACTTCTGAGTCCGGAGCACAGCTGAGACAATGGGCGTGCAGATCCTCCCCCCCACTGTGATAGATCTGTGTCTCATTTACCACAGCAGTAAAACTTGTGCTGGAGGAAGTACTTAGATCTTTACATACTTGAGGCTAAATCTATTACAGGTAAATCAAATGTCCTGCATTCAAAATCAGTATCAGTATCAAATATATAGGCTACTTAAAAATTGAAAGGGACAAAAAGTACTCATTATGGAGTCCATAAGGGCCCATAATAATACATATCATATAACTAGTGTACATTTGATGAATTAGCCTACTGTAATGTGTACATGTTGCAGTGGTATTATTAATTGGATGATTTTAATTTGTTTAATTAATAATGTAAACCTGCAAAGTAACTAGAATACATAATGGGAAGAAAAAAACATGATTTTTGCTTCCAAAATATAGTGGACTATATAAAGTAGCAGAGAAAGGGCCTCATAATTGGACTTGCATGCATAAAATAAGTTGAGTGAATGTAGTGTAATGTTAATTCCACCACTGTAAATATATATACTGTACAGAAACTGTAAATCTTAAACTTACAGTACATCATGTTATGTATTTACTGACAGAAAGTCAACTATCTTATATTAGGTGAGGGTAAAGTCTGAGTGTAACTAGCAGGAATATCAACTGAGAAGGTAAGCCACTAATCCACAGCTTCTATAACCATGTGAGTATAAATATAAGTATTTCAATATGTTGTGCTCATTGGAAAATTCCTACATGCTTTTTGTTCCAATATCAACGGACAAAGAGAAAAGATATGGAGAGTTTGTAAAGCATTTTATTTGCTGCCGGTGTATTGAAGTAAATACACCTCCACTGTGTTGAACAATAGAATCAAAGTATGGAAGAAATCTATGTCATTAAATAGACAAATTATTGGTTAAAACAGAATGCCATAATGTAACTGGGCATATCATTTTACCATAGAGGAATGTACATTTCCACTGTGCTATATGCAGATCTGTTCTCTCAGCCTCTCTCTGTCAGCTGCTGATGTGCAGGTCTCTCTGGATCTCCTCTGCGGCCCCCTTCATGAGCTGGCAGGCCCTCTTATGTTTGGACCAGTGCTTCACCTGACATTCTCTGAAAAAAACAATAACATGGACGAGGTTTTACATCATCAGAAACACATTACACTGAATTTACTGAATGATATCAACATAAGAAACACGTTTATTACTGTAAAACATTTAGTATTAGAGCAAAGTATGTGCAATGGTCATGGAACAGATGTCAATTTATGTGCAATGCACAAACATAGACCAATAGCCATACATTCATACATTTTCCAGATGGTTGCCTTGGCAGCAGGCTAGCAATGTAGCCCATATGTTCTTCTACCTAGACACGTCGTCTGGGCTAGTGGACTGTTTTTTTTTTTTAAAGATTCTTTTTCTGCATTTTTGATTTGATTTGAGAGTTAATATATTAAGAGTGTATACAACTGAGAGAGTTAGTGGTATGACATACAACAGAGGTCCCAACGCTGGAATCAAACCCAGTGTATTGCTGTAATGTGCTTTAACCACATAGCTCCAAATGCCCTCCGCTAGTACATTCGTTAACGTCCACTAATATATGGTAAGAAATGCATTGCCTCTTAAAGTCATGCTACTTTAGGATCAGAATGGTAGCAGTGACATTTTTCTGTACGCAACACTCTTCTGACAACCCATCACAAGGCAGATCACTTTGATTTGATTTGAATTACACATTAGGATGAATTGGATAAAGGTCCATCGTGTTAGACACCATATTCAGACTTAGCTTTAACTACCACTTACCATGTCACCTGAAAGCATCAGGATGCCATGCCTATACTGGCACCCAAAACCATCTCAACTGGCTCCTTTCAAGCGGAGGGAGAACCTATTCTACTCTGAGCTCTTTACGGAGGCTGACTTAGAAAACTAAATTCGGCAGCTTAAATCCACAATATCAGTCTTTCAGTCATTACCCAAAGCTCACATCAGAGCCTCATAGCATTATTGCCTAAGTCATATTTTGGCCAAATTGAGATATCTGCCTAGCACTACTCTCCTAATACTGCTGATTCACCGTGCGTTATTGCCTATGCCATCAGCCTATCAGAATGCTTGTTAAGTTGCAAAATCGCTATCTGCCTAAGTCATCTCTTTGACTTAGGCATTTTCGACGCTACATACAAAGATGACGGGCCCCATTAACAACAGGGCTCGGCTGACCACAAGTGAAGCATTAGCTTTTCTCTTTGATTCAAGAGAGAGAAAAAAGACCAGTCAGGAAGTGACATGGACACCGGACGACATATTGAAGAACAAAAGGGAGTAAAAGCCTCCAGAGCAGCTCCTGATTCGTGGTAAGTGTTTTCTTCTTTTTCTGAAAACCTTAAAATATGACATAGCAATTATATTATGAGGTTAACGATATATTACTACTATGCTAATGAGTTAGTGGGGCAAACAAGTATTTAGTCAGCCACCAATTGTGCAAGTTCTCCCACTTCAAAAGATGAGAGAGGCCTGTAATTTTCATCCTAGGTATACCTCAACTATGAGAGACAAAATGAGAAGAAAAAAAAAATCCAGAATATCACATTGTCTGATTTTTAAAGGATTTATTTGCAAATTATGGTGGAAAATAAGTATTTGGTCAATAACAAAAGTTCATCTCAATACTTTGTTATATACCCTTTGTTGGCAATGACAGAGGACAAACGTTTTCTGTAAGTCTTCACAAGGTTTTCACACACTGTTGCTGGTATTTTGGCCCATTCCTCCATGCAGATCTCCTCTAGAGCAGTGATGTTTTGGGGCTGTCGCTGGGCAACACGGACTTTCAACTCCCTCCAAAGATTTTCTATGGGGTTGAGATCTGGAGACTGGCTAGGCCACTCCAGGACCTTGAAATGCTTCTTACGAAGCCACTCCTTTGTTGCCCGGGCGGTGTGTTTGGGATCATTGTCATGCTGAAAGACCCAGCCACGTTTCATCTTCAATGCCCTTGCTGATGGAAGGAGGTTGTCACTCAAAATCTCACGATACATGGCCCCATTCATTCTTTCCTTTACACAGATCAGTCGTCCTGGTCCCTTTGCAGAAAAACAGCCCCAAACCATGATGTTTCCACCCCCATGTTTCACAGTAGGTATGGTGTTCTTTGGATGCAACTCAGCATTCTTTCTCCTCCAAACACGTCTAGTTGAGTTTTTACCAACAAGTTCTATTTTGGTTTCATCTGACCATATGACATTCTCCCAATCCTCTTCTGGATCATCTAAATGCTCTCTAGCTAACTTCAGACGGGCCTGGACATGTACTGGCTTAAGCAGGGGGATACGTCTGGCACTGCAGGATTTGAGTCCCTGGCGGCGTAGTGTGTTACTGATGGTAGTCTTTGTTACTCTGGTCCCAGCTCTCTGCAGGTCATTGACTAGGTCCCCCCGTGTGGTTCTGGGATTTTTGCTCACCGTTCTTGTGATCATTTTGACCCCACGGGGTGAGATCTTGCGTGGAGCCCCAGATCGAGGGAGATTATCAGTGGTCTTGTATGTCTTCCATTTTCTAATAATTGCTCCCACAGTTGATTTCTTCACACCAAGCTGCTTACCTATTGCAGATTCAGTCTTCCCAGCCTGGTGCAGGTCTACAATTTAGTTTCTGGTGTCCTTTGACAGCTCTTTGGTCTTGGCCATAGTGGAGTTTGGAGTGTGACTGTTTGAGGTTGTGGACAGGTGTCTTTTATACTGATAACGAGTTCAAACAGGTGCCATTAATACAGTTAACGAGTGGAGGACAGAGGAGGCTCTTAAAGAAGAAGTTACAGGTCTGTGAGAGCCAGAAATCTTGTTTGTTTGTAGGTGACCAAATACTTATTTTACCGAGGAATTTACCAATTCATTCATTAAAAATCCTACAATGTGATTTCCTGGATTCTTTCCCCCCCATTCTGTCTCTCATAGTTGAAGTGTACCTAGGATGAAAATGACAGGCCTCTCATCTTTTTAAGTGGGAGAACTTGCACAATTGGTGGCTGACTAAATACTTTTTTGCCCCACTGTATATGATGGTCTGAAAATACATCAACAGGTAAATGGTGCCCATGCCCCCAGGCTCAGCTCCTTTTACACCATGGTCAGTTATATGTTTGTATCTTACCTGTGGCAGTACCACTCTCCCTGACACTGAGAGCATCTCTTTGCCGCCTCTTTCCCACAGTATCCACACTTTGGTTTCTCAGGGAGTAAACTCTCCATCACGTCCAAATTGTACACCTGGTCCAACCTGATAAAACCATTTCAATAATAATCAGAGAGCAATTTGATGGATTTGATGTATCTCTTGTGTCTCAGCCTTGTGTTTTATGCATTACCTCTGGGCCTGCAGCCTCAGGTCTCTTTCAGACGGGCTGAACGTTTCTTTGACTTGATACTTTGCTATCGCCTTCCACTTCCCAGAATTCTCTCTCACAATGTTGTCCCACATTTCTGGGATCTATACATAAAGCAGAGGGTGAATTCACAGGGCACATATAATATATAGGTACAGATAAGTGTGCACATGTGTGAGTGTGTACCTGTTCCAAAACAAGTTCTTTTTTAGGAGGGGCCGGGTCGGTGAGGGCGAGATGAGCCAGGAAACGCTGCAGCTCCACCAAATTTGGCAGCTGATCCAACAACACCTCCGTCATGAAACCCCGGAGCTGTGGCACACACAAAATATTACAGCAGCAACAAAAACAACTTCAGCAATGTCTTCTACAATGAGTTAGGCAGACGGCACAAGAGAAAATATGATTACAGGAGGATGCACACGGCCCGGGTTATATAACTAATACAACAGGAAGAGGATGAGAACGCATATAATAGCAGGAAACATCTAAGTCAAAACAACCCTAGAAACTGAATCTGTGTTTAAACAAGCAAGGAGATCAGATATGATGTTGGAGGAGGGGGATATGGCACTCACACACTTCCTAAACTTCTCTTGGAGGAGTTGATTGATACAATTTAAAGTCAAATATCTCAAGCAGCAGTAAAGGAACATAAAAGAATGTAAAAATGTGCAGTCAGATGCAAAAAGTGAGTACACATGTTGTGTGAATATACCTTTAGAAGCTGGTTCTTGTTGTAATTGTTGAAGTTATATTTCCTTTGGCAGTCTTCCTTCAGTAGGAGATTGTAGAGGGAAATCCAGACCTGACCATCCAGCTTTGTCATCTTTAAACGGTCCTCACCAGGAATGCTCTGCCATCTTCCGTTTATGTACTTTTCTACCTCACCTTCAATTAGATAAATGGTCACTTATTAAGCAGAACTGACCTATTTTAATATTGTCCATGCACAAGTTTAGAGAACATTCAAAATACGAGAGATGTGATTCACCTTTTTGATGTCGACTCCAAGGGCAGCAGCCGATCAGATAAACCAGCACGCAGGGTATGTTGTGGGTGCAGAGCATGCGGTTGATGACACTTATACTGTAAGGAAAAAAACCTTCCCTCAGTTATAGAAGTGAAAGGACTGGTCAATTCATAAAATAAAGGACATTTAATTTTCTGCAACTTTTATGAATTACATTTTTTTAATTTACAAACAAAACGTTGAACAATACCGGAACCCAAATCCTCCAATGTGAACATTTTGAAAGAACATTTCCTGTTACTGTTTTGCAATTATCCTTGTTATGTCTGTATATATATATATATATAATACAATCTAAATGGAATGCATATATATCATTTTACATTGTAGGCATGTTAATATGACTGTTGGTCAGACAAAAACAAGCCGTTAACCTTTATTATAATATTTCTCAGCTTCTAATAACTTAACTTACCTCTCTGTGTGATCAGTGATGAAGCGCAGCACAGAGACGGCCTTCAGGGAGATTTCAAATTCCAGCGCAGCACTCTGCATCTGCAACTCCTTCATCACGAGAAAACAATGATATGACTTATCAGTTTAGGTAAAAGAAAGACTTCTCTCAATATGCCTGAACAATAAACCCCCAAACCATAGACGTCAGACTCTCGTACCTCTATAGAAGACACACCGGCCTTCCCAGTCAGCTTGTGTTGGCCCTCAGTGGTCGCTCCGCTGGCCAGCAGGCTGAGTTTGCGGTGGCAGTAATCCACCAAGTCAAGAACAGCGTCCCCAGCTGCCTCACACGAGTCCTGCAGGACACACAACTCTTTGAACATTTCAAAAAAAGCTTGACAGTGTATACTGCATACAGAAACAGAACATGTAATTGCCGTATGATAACTTTCATGCTTTAACACATACAAAATGTCAAAATAATGTAATTTAGAAGTATGTTTTTGTGTACACACTTACCTGGTTATACATTATCGTTTCAAGCAGGTTTATGATTGTGGCTTCATGGTGAATCTAAGAAATATACATCAAATGACATCAAAAATCTGTTATGAGTGCTTCAAGCTGATTGTCATTTTTACAACTCATGTGTCACTCACCACCATGTAAAGATGAAATGTACTCTTTGGATTAAAGTCCTGCAACTGACATAAAACGGGGAACACTTTGTGCTTCCACACTTCCACAAGGATCATTTCATGGACCAGAATGGGTATCTAGAGAGGGTGAGGAAAAACATACTAGAATATAGATAGAAACAACCAGATAATTTAGCAGGGCGTCTCTCATCACATGTAGACTAGTCACCTTTCCATATGACACCAGGACCTCCTTGACAAACTCATCGTGCATGGCAGTAGCACTCAGTATGGCCTGCATGTTGAGTTTCTCAATGTGCTCATGCTGTCTGAACCACCTGTCAACACACATAGAAAATTAAATAAAAAGTGTGAGGTAAGCTTTATGAATGCCATTTTAACCAAGCAGACCACATATTTGAAATAAACCTCTCGAAAACCTGAGGTCTGGTAAGACTTAATATCTTGCTTATATGTTACTCATTCATATATTTTTCTCTCGTGTAACCTTGAATTGTGTTGTTTTGTGAAGCTACAAAAAGTTGCTTTTTTTTTACAACCATTCTTGAAAGCATTACATACATGCATACATTGTATGACAACAAAGGGGCTCTTTTGTATATGTCATAACCAACACTAAGGCCGTGAAAGCCATTAACCAAATCTTAATTGACCACATTTTCTCCTGGGATTTATGTATTTTGCCAAATGTTCAACTTTTTACTCCACTAAGTTTATTACAAATGCAGATTTATTTTGTTATTAACTCAAAATATAAATCGACAAATACATTGCCATATATCAATAAAGGTGAGGCCACCCAGTGGTATATAAAGTAGTTCAAATGAACCCCACTTTTACCAAGTGCAACGCTGAAGTGATGACCACATTAATGCATAAATAAGTATTACCGGGATACAATAATATATAAACATAATATATGGTGCTTAAATGGGCCATTCTGCATAATGAGTACTTTTACTTTTGGTACCTAAAGATAAGATAATATATTTCCATGGATCCCAGTTTGGGAAAATAAATAAATAAAATACAAAATAAACATAAACAGAGAATATATGAATAAACAGTAAAAATAAATAAAAGAACAGTACAATATGTACAGTACATATCAACAGTGAACGATTTATATAGATTAAAGTACATATTACGCTAATAGTTCATACTTTTACTTGGAGCAGAGTATTTTAATACTGTAGTAGTACTGCTACTTTACTTCAGTAAATAATGTCAATACTTCCACCTGCTAGTCTACGCTAACATGTTGCTAACGTTAGCACAGGTGTGTGTTAGCTGCTTCATCTTACCTCTCAGAGCCCACTTCCTTGAGAGAGAAAGTTTCCAGACTTTTCACAAACGCTTCTGCTTCAATAGGGAGAACGACAGACGCCTCCATGTCGTGGGAGAAAACTATTTACCAACCTATCAATTAAAAAAGTAGAAGAGTTGTCTCTTCAGCGATAGTTGTAGTGGATAGTGATACTCTTCTTTAGCTGTGGTTGTCATGGTGACTGTAAAACAAGCTCACCCAACGCGCAGTTCCTCCCCTCCCGCCAGAGGGGGGCGGTGCTTCAGGTAAAAACAACGGCAATCAGAGTAGAACAAAGTTAAATTAAAAACTATAAATTGGCAAAAACGATTAGATTATTTTGACATTTGCTCTGATTGTTCAGCAGGACCCGAACGTTGTGTTTCCCTTTCTCTCTACATGTTGTTGTTCTTGCACAATTTATTTTATTTTGAAATCATTTTAATAATGAGACATATATTAACTTCAACCCTGCTTCAACCTCTAAAATTAAAAAAACTGGACCATATTTACAAAAAAGGACTATTGATTAAAAATTATTATTATTTTTAAACAAGAATATATATAAGTATATGTAGGAGTGTAGGAGGCAAGGTTATTTTATAAGCTCATCAGATATTTTGTAGGTACAATCTTTTATTTGTAAAAGTAGCTATATTTATTAAGTAAATCTTGTGAAAAATAAATAAAAATGTTTAGTGTTTCTCTGGATTAGTTTTCTATGGCTATAAAATTAAATTAAATGTTAAAGGGTTTTCTCTTACTGTGAGTTAAGACAATCTATCACATTGTGGTATAATGTCTTTTATTAATCACAAATTATATTTTGTACAATAATAATAAATATGACCGTCCTCTCTTGATCTGAACAGAAATGTATGATAATTATTAATTACGACATTTGTTAAAAAAAAAAAAAACACTTCACTCACAAAAAATATACAAAAAATCTCTTCACTTTTCCTGTTATTCAGTCGGAAAAAAGGCATCTCTGTGTCTTTCAGTCAATGTTCATGTCACTTCCAACACACCACAATGTTGGGATCATTTTCCAAACGTTCATCCAGCTCCTGGTAACTGATCCCTGTAAAAAAACATAATTGTTAAGTGTTTTCACATTTAATTATTAGCTATACAAAACAAAGCGAGAGTGGTTTAAAACATGCCTGTTTTGCAGCAGATCTCATCATAACTATGACAACCGGTGAAGAGTCGAGGCAGCCTGCTCCTCTCATCTCGGTTCACCTTCACCGGATATTTCTGCAGCCGTCGAATAAGAGTCTTCATCAGTCCGAATTGGATCAGCCTCCTGTAAGCGAAATATGACATGTCACACATGTAAATAAATGTCAATCTGACTTTTCAGTTGTCATAAAGAACTTCCAGGAACTGATAAAGGGATTGATGCAGACCTTTCATCAACTCTTTGAAGCTGCTGCGAGTAGCGAGAGCAAAGGTCTCGGACTGTGGTTCCTGGACTCAGACCACAGTACAGCTGGAAGACATCTCTTATACTCGCACGCTTCTGACCTGATATACAACAATACAAATCAATTGAATTAACCCTTCGTAGTTGTATGCCTCTACAAACTGATCAAGTTGCAGTTTACATCCATGTCTGTGCAAATTGTCCTCACTTCATCATTTTATGTTATTAGACGTTTGTATTTATTACATGTATAAAATGTAAAATCACAACATATGGACAAAAATATTTTTTGTGAGGTCCCGGTGACCTTGACTTTTGTCCACCAAAACCTAATTTCCATGGGTACAAGTGGACCGTGGTGTCCAATTTGAAAGAATTCCCTAAAGGCATTCCTAGAATATCATGTTCACAACAAAAATAAACTTAATCCGCCCCCTCGGAGGCAAAAAAACAATCAGACGTCAAACACGACAAAGACATCCCTTATTTACCTTGCTTAGTGACGTAGTTGAGGCACTCTTCCTGAATGGACTTGTCATCTATGAGACTTTGGACTTTGGGGGTGGTGCAATAAACATTGGAGTACTGGTGGGGGGTAAACAGAGACAGGACATTTGCCAAACTAAACAAACCCTTAAAACATTTGTGACAGAGCATCAGGCCACTGTGAGAAAAAATGAGTAGTATTTAGCTATTGTGAATTTAGGGGAATATGTGTGTTTAGATACAAAGACAAAAAATAAAAGAATAGATGTATACATGTCAAAGGGGTTATCTTTGTGGATGGTTGTAACAAGGAATTAATAATGTGTAGTGCAAATTAAAAAAGATGTTGAAGAAAGTGACGACCATATTTGGCATTGAGTTTAGATGTGTTGTTGTTTCTTACTCTTTCAGTAAATGCCTCATTATTATAAATAAGTTATATTTTTGATTTCATTCTGCTCATAAAAAATGATAAGCAAATATATTGATATTTTTCTTGTAATATTTAGATTTTATTTTTGATATCATAGTGACCCCAATATCATAAAAATAAAAAGAATCACACTATACCTGAAATATGGACACCAAGGTCACAACTCCATAATACCTATGACAGAAAGGACATTTCAGTACCTCCCTCTTATTGTTTCTTTTGAGAATAAAACTCATACTATACTTAAGTGCAACACAAACATAGACATTGTACACATTTAAAATAAAAGAGCAAACTTCTGCTATCGGCCATCAGCCTGATGAAAAGGAAAGTGATTTATCATGACATTTTGGTTTTGAAGCCCCCGGGCTTACTGTACATAGAAAACAATGGATGAGGGTGTTTTGACGCACGCGAGCTGCCGCTGGTGTGTCTTGCCCTTTCTTCACTGAAATGTACTCACAGTAGATTCTGCACTGCAATGCGCACAAGATTCAGCTCTACATCCGCTTCAGCAGAGATCTTCTGGATGTGTCTGAATCCATCAATATAGGGCAAGATCTGCAGTAAACAAAAATGAACCAGATTACTTTAAATTCTTGAAGAAAAATGATTTTGTCTAGCATTCCTTCACTGTTTACACTTCTGCATGAACACAACCACACTTGCAAAGTCACGCTATCCCTCTCTGAGTCTGAGGGGATTTAAATAAATGACAAATATGTGAGCATACAACCAGAAATGTAGACTGGAATTATACTGTGCGAGTTGTGTGAGAGTTATGACATATGTCTCAACTAACTTACTTCTATTAATTAAGAATTGTCTTTGTTCCTGTATTCTTTGTTTGCTTTGGATGTTTGAAAGAAAATTTCCCAAATTCCCATCAGCGAAAACATGTGGGTTTGCTATCCTGGCTCCAAAATGGTGGAATGAGCTCCCCATTGACATCAGGGCAGCAGAAAGCCCACACATCTTCCGGCGCAGACTGAAAACTCATCTCTTTCCACTCCACTTCGAGCGATAAAACTATTAACAAAGCACTTATATACTAATAAAGGACTGGCTTATCTAAAGCTAGTTGAGTAGGCTCTATAAAACCTGATGTACTTATATGATTCTGTTTTCTTCAAGTTTGTATCTTCCTGGTCGAATGCACTTATTGTAAGTCGCTTTGGATAAAAAGTCAACTAAATGCAATTTAATTTCTTTAGGGATTCAAGGTCACAAAAGGCATTTCTGCGGGTGATCCCAGTATCCCTTTAGGAAGATCTTTAGAGCCTTCGATGTACTAGTACATTCAAGACTCTTACAGCAATAAAACCCTATTGCACAAATTATTAGCACTTTCTTCTAAAGTGACCTCCTTTTCATCCATAAAATAATGGATAAGAAAGAACTTTTCCTATCACTTCATGCACAGCGGATACCAGGAAAGCATCTCTAATCTTTATTTGCTTCTAAGAATTCTGGCAAATATCTTATCAAATGGTTCCTAGAAATCGACCACAAGGCCTACCTGTTGAGTGGTGAGATCCCACTGAGATTTGATGAAATGGTCTTTGTACTGCGTGAAGACGGGCACGTCGTACTCCTGGACGATGGGGGGGTCCTTTCGCAGCTGGATCAGCTTCAGGTGGATGGTGTTGGACTCATCTGCAAACAGAAAGAGAGTTTAGATAAACATAATCTTGACCATTATTATTAGTTTTCAAATGCCAAATAATGAACATCAATGCTACACAAAGGAGTACTTTTTTAAACCAACATTATAAACCTGTGCTTAGACCTTTAGTAAGTGTTTTAGGCAATGACCTTCATTACTGCTATTCAATAAATCCGTTTTAGGAAAGGGTCTTGTTAGTTGGATCGATGCCACAGATAAGACATACGGTATCACAAGCCGGGAATAGATGACTGCATACTGTAGGATACTTCCTCAATAAAGAAGACATAATGAGTTTAAATACTGTCTTTAAACAGCTAGAAAATAACTAGTATTACAAAATGTAACCACCACAAAGTGTCAGCAAAAGCTGTAGGGTAAAGCGCACCCTTTACCCTACAGCTTGCTTTGGCCATTAATTGTCTGTAAAATACTATCACTGAATACAATTTACACACTTGTATTGCTATACCCGTAAACAAGGAATATTAACCTAATTTTAAGAAATGCTATCTTCTTCAAACAATCCGAACAGATCTGCATATGCATTTATCTATGTCCCTTTAACAAAGTATATTGATATTTGCATCACTCTCATATAAAACTGGAATACACACAGTCAAATACAAAGTGATATACCTATGGGTAGGGTGCAGGCTCCTGTGGCGTTCAGTTCTTCTAACAGGGTGGACATAATGGGTAACAGTTTCTGCTTGCTCTCTTCATTGGATATAAATTCACTCTCCAGCTGCAACACAAAGAGGCAAAATCATTTAAGATCATCTCTGAGTTGTCTGAAAACAAACATAATGTAACTATCGGTTAAATGCATCATTCATTACCTCCAAAGTTGTGAGGTACCCTGACAGCTTCTTGACGATCGGCTCCAGTGCACACGTGTTGGTTTGAGCGTCACAAACCAGGCCGAGGTTAAACAGCAGCGCATTTCTGCTGTACTTTTTATGCTCGATGCACACCGGACATCCTATTAACTTTTTTCCCATGGCAGTGCTAAAAAAAGAAAGATGAAAAGAGAAGAGAGAATGGTTTGATGCTGAAAGAGACATTAGCATGTAACAAGATCACATGTTCATAACAACCAATGAACTTTGTCGAGGAGAAAGAAGCATTAGATGACATACACTGTTATCAATTTGTTTTGCAGTTCTGGCTTGGTGATGATATAAACCTGCACGGTGTCAAAGAGCTCCCGTGAAATGTATTCCTCTGGGACCTGTGAGGAGAGAACATAGGAGGCACTGTATACACATACATCCCATAAGATACACAGAGAATACTTTGTTCTGTTCACTTCAAAGGTCAATACCACACAAATAACTCTTAATTATTATTAAGATGTTTGCTTTATCTGATACTATAAGTGTTTCAAATACAACAGCATATTAAACTGTAATGTCCTCAGAGGTGTAATGTAACTAAGTTCATTTACTCAAGTAATGTACTTAACTACAATTTTGAGGTACTTGTACATTGTACTTCACTTAAGTATTTTAATTTTTCTTCTACTCCACTAAAATTCAGAGCTTAATCGTGTACTTTTACTCAACTATATATATATGTAATACCTTTAGTTACTTCTCTGCATAATGAGTACTTTTACTTTTGGTACTTTAAGTATATTTTGATGCTGATACTTTTGCACTTTTACTTTAGTAACATTTTGAATGCAGGACTTTCACTGGTAACAGAGTATTCCTACACTCTGGTAGTTCTTCCTTTACCTAAGTACAATATCTACTTCTTGAAGTACTTTTCACACCTCTGAATATACTTGATGATATTGTTAACAATTTATCTCATAGCTGTACTCAAATAATGCATAATTATATTTGTTTGAATGTATTATAAAAACATTATATTGTATTATGTTTGCTTAATGTAGGCTTATCTGTTGAATACAGATACAAAGAAAAGTTATTTATAAATACTTTTGTTTGTATAACTATAAGAATACTTATTGTTGGTATTAATTATGGTAATAGATTTGATAATTGTATTACCTTTCTTCTTGTTAAAAAATAGAATTTGCACACTTACCTGATATCTTATCTTTGGACCCAGGGTGGGGTGAAATTCACTGAAAAATATACACTCTATTCGAGAGGTCATGATCAGCATCTCAACCAAACGTCTCAGTTTCAGAGGGCAGTCTTCTGTTATTTAGCAGAAGAGGCTAGCTGCTAGCTTACAGCTTTGGTTGAAGCACAATATAGCAACCTTCAGATAAGTACACTTAGCAGCCCTCACGTCCAAATAAATGTGTTACCACGATACTTTGAACAACATGTTGTCAACTAATAGCAAACTATCTTAAAACTCTACAAAACTCGACACATTCATGCCCACTTGACTACAAGAAAACAACACTGCTGATGTGTTCAGGAACACCTCGGAATTTACTAATACATACACCGTACGCCGTGAATACTAAACAGACAGTTCAGGATATGTAGTTTTTTAAAAACTAAAAATAATAACAACATATTATATAAATGATCTGGCATTTGTGCTGCATGTACAGTTGCAATTTTCTGTCGAAAGTATATTTAAAGGATGATACATTTGCTAATAGTTGTTTACATCGATGTTTACCATCAACTGTTTGCAATACTCACATTATTTTTTGGCTAATAAAATATTAATCAAATACTTTAGGTGTTCTTTTTGGGGTTATCACTATGTTGCTGGGATTTTATTTAAGTCTTCATAAATAGTAACACATTCGACAGTCTTTAAATGCAGCATTATTCACTAGGGTCAGTATTGCGCAGTTAAAAATAATCTGGTTTACCATGCAAACATCTCATTTGTTTTCAATATCAAATACTTTGAAGGAAAGTAGATTTTTTAAATATGTATTCTGTTCATTTTGTGTGAGTTATTATGTATTCTTTTTGATAATACCATTTAGTTCAGTGAAATGTGTCCAGGGGGTTAGTGTTGCGCAGTGTGCACCGCATGTTGTGGAGACGTTTCTGTGTCAGGTCAACAGCCGGGAGGTTTGATGCTCCATGTGCAGGAAATACTATCAACTCTACCAACTACAGTGCCATCCAGAACATGTCATTTAACATTAATTTAGGGCGATACAAGTGACCTTGAAAGTGTTCATGTAGGATAACAGAATGACGTAAGGATGCCGCGATGAAACTAAAACAATATTGATAGGTTGTGTTTGTTAGGATACATTATGTGGAAAAGATCTCTGAGTGCAGGCTACACATGCTATGGTTGCAGGAGTGTTGGACCAAAGGTAACTAACACAAAACATTGTTGTTTTCAGGGAGTCACCCTGGTGTTCTACATGTAATGCTAACTGTGTAGCACAATGATCCTTTGTAACAGATACCATTTACAGACCAGTGCGCCTATTTTATAATCCCAGTGATCATGCTTATGTATTTACTGAGCCGGTTTGTAGGGATTAACACTTCAATGTTATTAGGATTTGTATGTATACAAATATAAAAGTTGTTTTACCTATACTGGGTTTGCAGTGGCATCACAGTCTAATTGCTTCTGAACAAAAGCTTTAAGATGTAATTGTATCTCAAGAAGAGATAATTTAATTACATTTTATTTAATAATTATCGCAGCCATTTATTCCACCCCATTCAACATTTAGAGTCAATGCTCCTTGTATAGGCCTATCTAAGATTACACTTAATTATTGATAAATATGTAAGTCATATTGTATTGCTCAAAAACGGTCCACCACAAGTTCCTAGAACCCAATGATTACATTTTAATTAATTATTTAGTTTAACTAACACTTGAGGTATTTTAATGGCTCAGAAAATCAAATAATTGTGTTATCTAAAGTGACAAAAACGGTGAAAGATAAATGTTCTCTTTGCTAAAGTCTAAAAATAGGCTAAGGTCAAAACCAGCTACTCAGTCCAGGCAGGAAAACCAGACGGGAAGAATCATCAGACAGTAAGACAGGCGACAACAAAGGCTGGAAGACCAGGACAGGTGCAAAATAGATAATCAGGCAGTGAAGCATTGGAGATGTGCCAGCATATAAATAAGCCAATCACAGACTGTTTTTCTTGAAAAAGTTGAAGGTTTTCAAGGTTGACTAAAAGCTCATAAACATTTATATTCATCTTCTTTGAGTCAATTTAACTGTTGCTATAGTTTGTTAGTTTGGCAACCTTAGCATCGTATACAAAACATATCATTTGCCAAAAGACCATTTGAACTAACTTAAATTATTTTAGCCATGTTCATCAAGTTAGAGCGATTCTGAAGGACACTCCACACCCTTTTTATGCAAAGTTTTAAACCATGCCTGCAAGGAGGAGTTCAACTTTTCTAGGAGG
This sequence comes from Gymnodraco acuticeps, assembly GCF_902827175.1. Taxonomy (NCBI): domain Eukaryota; kingdom Metazoa; phylum Chordata; class Actinopteri; order Perciformes; family Bathydraconidae; genus Gymnodraco; species Gymnodraco acuticeps. Next base: position 1,360,868 of record NW_022990235.1, on the reverse strand, counting down.
GCCAAATCAAACAGACATCTGAGACTATTGGCTCCATCGACTGTTTACAAATGGTCGGCCTAGTTGTTATTGCACACACAGTTTAACAAAATACTCATGGACTCTGTGCTTTTATAGCTCATTGCAATTGTATTAGGATGACATCTACTATATGTCAAACATATTTCTTATCTATTGTATGAAGTGTAGTGTGTTGAATACTGTTTGCAAACCGAATAGAGCTGAAACTATAAATCGGCATATTATGTCTGATTCGTCTTTAAATAGTCAGAAAATATATATTTTTAAAGTCCTTCTAATTTTCTCAAAGTTGATGTCTTTAAATGCCATGTTGGTTTGGTCCAAAACCCCGAAAAAATATTTTGAATACGATAGAAATATCCATATTGGAGGGACTGAAAAAGGCTTTTTTTGCCATTTCTCCATCAAAAATGTCTTAATCAGATATCAAAGCAGTGGCGATTCTTTTTGAATAATCCTTGCAGCTATTAAACCAAATTGCTCCTCTGGAACATTAAAGGCTATCCAATCCTGCTAGGCCGATAAGGGAAGTAGGAATCAGGGGACTGTGTGGGTGACGAAGGTCATGTGATGGAAACCAGAATGTGTCACTAGATAATGTAAAACTGCAGGCTTTTAATTTGGAAATTCGTACGTGATCCCAAATCTGAAAGATTTTGCATGTGACCAGCCAAACAATATAATCCAATCTTATCAATAAATCTGACTTGAGCATATGGTTATTTCCCTGAAGGGGAGGCACAAGTAGAAATCAACAAGTACCTGTTTAAACCAAAGCTTGATAACTCTAAACCTTCTTATTTTCATTTTTAGAGACTTTGGGGCTACCATGCAGTGCGGTCATGCAGCGCTCCAGCCTTACCTGCAGGCCGGATCACAGCTCGACAGGCAGCAGATTTATGGGAAAGACACTTTGCTGAGAGAGGCGTGACGGAGCCCGACCACTCCAGCCATTACATCCTTGCTTATCTGCTCGGGGCTAAAACTGTAAGTGGAACTTTGCTGGGCTCATTCATCATTACCTGATGTGAGACCTGCCCACAGACATGTGCTTACATTAAATAATAGTTGGTCACGATCCTTGCTGGCCCCGAACTAGTGGCTAGATCCAATAAATCGTTTCCCTTGTTGTCCCCTTATGGGTGATCCTGCCTCATATGTCTGAATAGCTACATTCACAATTGACAGCATTCTTACTTGTTTCTACTTATTGTTTCATTATCCAGATAGAAAGTCTTGAGCAGGAGAAGTTAACAGAGTTTCTCAGTCCAGAAAAAACTGAGCAGATGTGGAAGCTCTGCTCTAAACGCCTATCCAGGTATAAATAGTTGAAATACACCTTTGTTTAAATATGTTTTACTTAGAATACTCATGAATGTGTGTTCTTGTTGTAGGATGCCTGTGCAGTATGTGATTGAAGAGTGGGACTTCAGAGATCTGACACTGAAGATGAAACCTCCTGTGTTCATACCAAGACCTGAAACTGAGGTTTGACAGAAGGAAAACAGGACACACAATTCTACAGTGATCAATCATTCATAACCAGAGCCATGTTTTTTTGGTGCAGGAGTTGGTTGAACTGGTGCTCACTGATCTGCAGATGAAGCCAGGGACTGAAGTTGGTACACAGGAAACATGCTTGGAAGTGGGATGTGGCTCTGGTGCTATTTCTCTCAGTCTGCTGAAGAGTTGGCCTCAGGTGAGATTTGTGTTGATTGAAGGAAGAAGACGCTTGCGATGAGCCTCTAAGAACGTCAGTATCTCATCAAATATTTGATGGATTAACATATTCCCAAGAGAATAAAGCCTGCCATCATGATTATCTTTCTGACTGAGGATGCTTGCGTGTGTGACTCCAAACGCGACCCCAGCAGTTCAAAATCTTCATCTATTCAGTGAAATATTTCAGCAATGACAAATGTGTTGGCACCATATTCTGTCAAGACAATTATGGTCCCCAGATAAGTTTGGTGTTCCTGACCTCAGAGAATAAGTTATTGTCTTCACATGACAAAGCACAGTATTTACATCAGCTCACTGACCCAGGCGTACTTTCCACTATTTTGTCACGTTCTCATGCACACTTCTTTCCCTGAGCTATTTGTATCCAAAAAACAGCACTTGAAATGGCTGTGTTTGTTTCTCTGTCACTAGCTTAAAGCCATCGCTGTGGATCAAAGCCAGGATGCGGTGGATTTAACAGGAGAGAATGCTTTAAGGTAATTAACCACAGCCCAAGAAAGGGAGTTGTAAATGTTCTTATTGATTTACTTTTGTGGCGGTGAAAGACTTACAATAAACGTTGTGTTTAGTCTGATGAAGGATTTTCCTCTGCAGGTTGGGGCTTCAGGACAGGTTACAAATCCATCATTTAGATGTAATGAAAGGTAAGGGAAAGCAGTGAATTAAACATACTGCTGATAAGCACTTTCCAAACATATATAATGTGTTCTATAAACAATGAACAAAATAAGTCATAAAGGGTCAATCAAAGGTCTTATAAAGTCAAGTCATATATTGTGTTTTATAATCCCTGTTCTTGTAATACATTACAATTGTTTTATATTGCATTATAATCCTTGTCATTAACCTTTGCCAACAATACACACAACATTGTAAAATATTTGTTTTTCTTAAAGCAAGAATGACCACAATGTAACTTGTTATCACCTCTTAATGAATGATATGTGCTTTGATAGCCCTTATGAGTCAATGTGTTATCAATAGTGTTATAAAGCATAAAGAATGGCTTTCTTTCAACTTTGTTAAAACCATGCTATAACTATTAGAATGCATTATAAACACTGGCATCATGAAATGTTACCCAAACTTCAAATGTGTTTTTCCAGATGCAGAAACAGTGTTGAGCCTCTGTAGCTCTGTCTCTGTTTTGGTCAGCAACCCCCCGTACCTGTTTTCAGAGGATATGACGGCGCTGGAACCTGAAGTGTATCGGTGATTAAAACACATTCAGCCTCTCCAAACCTTTGTATTCAACCTCCCCATAGCATGAGCTATAAGCAGTATAAACTCTGCATTCCTGGATTATTGTAACAATTAAAACTCTTCCTATGAAGTATCCTCAACTGGAGTATACACATGTATTTAAGTATGTATATACATTATAAATGTCTTGTTATCATAGATGACGATGATAATGATCCCTATAATGTGCTCTGAATAATTTATTGACTTTTTGGTGACTTCTCCTTTTTTTAAACAATTGTATCTGTCCCATATCGTAATATTGATGTCCCATTTCACTTGACTAATTTAAGAGTTACTATAAACAATCTAACATCATGGTGATTTATTTTGTTATCCAACTTAAATAAGGTAGTTGCTTAAGTCCGCTCATGGGATATCAAAGAGAGTTAGCCTGCCCTCTCAGCTCTTGACTTGACTGAAATCCATGATTGGTGTGGTTAAAGGCCCAGACACACCAAGCTGTTGTGTCGCCTCACGTCTCCTGCGTCTTGGCCAACAGTCCTTTTGCCAATTAAAAAGAAAATCCATCTGCTAAATAGTTAATCCCGAAAAGCTTAAAAAAGTATAAACAAAAGCCTGAGTGTTCAAATATTTTCATGCAAGCATTAGGTCCTGCACCATTAGTGCTGAAGTCTGCCCTGATGCAGGTGACATGCTCAAAATCACCCTCAATCAGAAACATTTAGAAAGTAAAGAAGCCAGAGTTCCAGGACAAGAACATAAACACATAAGAAAGGTTGTTGTCACACTCTGATTGGCCCAGAGGAAAATGTATCAAGCTGCTCTCAATTATGTATTGAGTGCAACAGATGATCTGAACAACCCTCTTAGCAAGTAAGAGTTTTTAGTAAGTCCTAACTTAATATACTGTTTCCTTTCAAATTAAAGACGTTTAGAGCATAAGAACATGTTGTGTGTTAAACAGATGTCAACAGATCTGATTCTGTTCTTTTCTAAATGATGACCAAAGACATTGTAACTTCCTTTTGGTTTTCTAGGCAGTACGGTGTGATATAATGTGCTATATATCATTTCATGAACTGTTTATTCTTTCTAAACCTGCCGCATTTAATACAATCATACTAATAATTTATTAACAAATAAAATATTAAAATATGTAATTGTATTTAATTAATGTGATGCTCGCTTCAGAGTAGCCAAAGTCAAAAAATTGCATGCAATGTCTAGAAGTAGTGATTCAAGTATTTATGTGTTTTCTGGTGTCCCAGGTTTGAAGACCATGCTGCTTTGGATGGAGGGAACGATGGCCTAGAAGTGATCAAACAAATTTTGACTCTGGCTCCACAGATTTTATCAGATCATGGGTAAGGAACCCCACTGCCCAACACACACACACACGCAGGCAAGCAAGCCCACCTGGGTTTAATTCCTAAACGGCGGCAGCTTGTCACAAGAACAGCATGTTCCGAAAAGCACGGGTATCGTGTTGCCTCTTTAAAGAGGTAAGCTTCCAGTGAATTCACTTCCAGACATGTGCCCCTGCTCTCATCTCATGGGTGCTGCCGCTAATCCTGTCCTGATAATTAATTTTTTGTTCATTCTGTGTTTTCTTTATGGTGATTACCAGCCGTGTTTACTTGGAGGTGGATCCCAGACACCCTCCGCTCATTCAACGGTGGGTGGAGGTGAATGTGGAAGAGATGCATTATGTGGAGACAAGGCACGACATCAGCGGCAGGTTTGTGCAGATCTCTTTAACCCGCTGTAATGTCAGAGTAAGCCCCATCAGTTCTATTTGATTAAAAGGCTTCACTGTTAAAATATTTAATTAAATTATAATACTTAGCTCATTAACACCCAAAACAAAAACTCATTTGTTTTCCTCATTTCAAGTCTTAAATCCCGATTTGTATTTGTTCCTTAGGCCGCGTTTCTGCATCCTTCGCAAAGAGAAGGACCACAAGTTGGATCTGGATTGAGAAACTGAGATCCTATTACGCTGGCATTAGCCCAGGTCGCCTCAGCCCCCCGCCCCCACTGAGCTGCCGAGCGCGCGCTCGCACCCATCTGATCACTCAATATTCACAATCTGCCGTGGCTCAAATTATTTTCATGTCACTGTAATACTTCACCTGGTAACAGTTGTTATCACATCCTCCGCCACAATAAAATGTGTGCGAGATGGCACCAAAGCAGGCTCAGAGCTGAAGGTAATTACTGAGGCTTTTCTTAGAACCCTCCCTCTCAGAATCTCCCTCCCGCTCCCAGGAAGCTCTCAGTACTTCTGTGAATTCGCTGATGAACGGTCCTCCCCTTTCCTCGTCCACTCGCTGACTCAGATGCAGGCTGTACGCATTGTTGAGCAAAATCACACACAATCTGGCCTTCACTTCCTCACACAATCTGCATCTCACACACTTGAAGCTCAAAGGCCAGTCTTTGTGTTCAAAGGTGATTTGTGAAAAAGTGACTCAAAAACAAACCATCATGTGGTGGTGAATAATAAAGATGAGGAAATAAAAATTATTAAGAAGACAGCAAGTAAGTTCATTATTTTAATAGAAAAATGTACACATGTAAAAGGTAGAAAAAATGTTTTACTGAGAAAAATAAAACGGCATAAAATATGTCTTAATGGAATCAGTGTAGTTATTGGAAACAGTACGTATATCCACAACTGATGAGGGTCAAATGGACATGGACAATTCCCACATCAATCACAAAATATGTGATTACAGTACATCTTTGCGCACAAGTCTTTGTACTTCATCAACCAATCCTCGACCAATCAAGTCTGGCACCAGGCACGTCAGTATAAATTGAATTTATACACATTTGTCCAGTGGTTTCGTGACTGGCCTCCAACTGCTGGAGCAGCGGTGTCATTTTCAGGCACCAGAGACCTGTTTGACTGTTTATTTGACCCTAAATGTAACAACATCATGAGGCACCCATCATACCTTGAAGGGATAGTCCTGAATGTAACGCAGCAGAGGCCTGGGGAGTGGGAGCTGCTCGGACTGGTCAGAGTGTCTGTTTATAACCAGGCGAGTGAGGTGCTGTAAGGAGGGGAGGCCCTGCGGCTTGTACACAGGCCGCTTCAGTTTTAAAACCACAGATGTCTCCTGAATTGTCTGCTGACAGGGTTTTGAAGGGGCTTCCTCCCACACCTTGCCCTCTTCTGCTTTCCTCCCTGGCCCCATGTAGTGCTGCACCAGGCTGGGCACGTTGGGGAAGGACGACAGGCTTGGCCTGGCCGGGGAACTGGAGTCGAGCAAAAACTGTGCCCCGCTGTACTGGATCCGAATACTGGTGGGACCTCGTGCCGTCCTGACGGAGAGGGTCAGCATGTACAGAGGGTGACTGCTGTCTCGTATCAAAAAAGCTCCTTCAGATGCCTCTTGAAGCGCAGCGTGGGCCTGAGCTGCAGTTACAGCTCCCCAGTACCATCCTACACACACACACACATTCCTAAATATTAGTCACTCTGAACACTCCTTATTACTGCCCTGTTTGTTGCTTAATTTTCCACAATTATGACTAAATTAAAAACTGAATTATGACTCAATCTTTTACAAAGAGTGTGAGTGTTAAACACTTTTCATACCTGAGTTTTCTAGATAGCAGAAGTTGCTGGCAATCGCCCGCAGGTCCTTGTTGGGTCCCATAGTGGGGGGGGGGCTTTGAAGGCAAGGGGTAGGTGCTGTTCCTGCCCGCATCCCCCTCAGGGTATCAGTGGACGGAGCAGCAGTCAGAGGTGCTCTCGGACTGTAAATAAAGTGAAAAACAAGGTTTAAAAAAAACATAAAAGAAAATAGTCAATGCAGGGTTTGCTCTTCCTTGTTAAAGTACATCATTATTTTTAGTTCAGTGTTTATTGCTAAATAAGAAGGAACAGATGGAGTCGTTCACTCGCCCACTTCTTTGTCCACTTTAAACGTGAGAAGCACAAACTGTGAATATTCTTATGAATTATCTCATTTGTAATTGTATGTAATTAAATACATACATATGTAATACTTAATTTAGACATATTTTATGTTTTGTCTGTTACTGATGGCAATTTTGGTAATGACCCTTAAATAACAGTTTAACCTGAATCAGTCCATCGTGGTTAATTAAAGGTTAAACTTAACTGTATGATTTCTACTGATATAATTAAGACGTTTTTGATAAAGAGCATTTAATATTTGTTATCCGTGTTGCAGGCCATTTGTAATTGGTAGGCTATACATGAGTTGCGATTCCTAGAAAACATGTACAATTAACACTGTTAGACTAAGATAAAAACGTAACAATAATACAATGTGTATTACTTTTACACATATAATTGGTTTTGATAGGATTCTCAACGCACACAATAAAATAGAAAACGCATATACAAAGAAAGTCAACTCACGCTGGTACACAAAGAATCATGTTATTCCTTAAATCCTCTGCAGATTAAGATCCGGTCAGTGTTTCTTCCGCAGAAAATAACGAAACATAAAGACAATGATCTCCGTCCGAAGAAAGGAAAAAGCACTTCCACAAAACAAAACGAAAAGCCTTCAAATCGGTGATAAAAGAGCTCGGTGTACCCAGTCAGTAATGGTCTGGTCCTGTAGTTGTAATAAGAACAACACTGAACGAGAAACATGAAAACAACACGTTTAAAACATAGAAATCTCCGTAGCAGCGGTTTGGAGTGTGTTGTCACCAGAATGGGATCCAAATGTGTGAAGGACAGAGTGTAAAGGCTGGGCTTTTAAAAATCACCTTTTCCTAGAAGCCTATTCTGAGAACAGCACCGGCGGCTCTGACGTCACAGCCGCCGCACCAACTCCCATTTCGCCTCTGGTTGTCTTGCTCTAACAGCTCCGGTATTTAGCAGCGCTTTTGCTGATGAAAAAATGTTTGTTTTTCTTTCGGCTGATTCTCAGGATAACACCGCGGTGAGCCCGGTCATTTCCCCGTGTTTGGTTTTGAGACTCATCTCTCCCCCTTGTTTGGGCCACGGGCTGAAGCGAGCGCTCGCTCCCAGGAATCGCGCGGCAGTTTCCCCCTATTCGCTTTCCAGGAATAATTGCAGGGCTTGACTCCGCCCCGCCGGGCCGCCTGACAGAGCTCTCTTTCTGGGAATTCACCGCCTCGACATTAAAGATAATAGGAATGCACACACAGCCTGTTTCCAGTAATATAGATTTCCCTCGATCCATGGTGGAAAAACACTGCGAGAGGTTTTCTCAGAGGTTTGCCGGAGTAATTACGCTCGACAAAGGAAGTTGTTATTGTGACAATACACTATAAAACGAGTTAACACTACTGTCAGGCAGAGACTAATGTGATGTTGCCAAGGTATTTTCACCCTCTAATCCTGTCTTTTGCATTGCATTACGCTTGATTTGTTATCCAAAAGCCGTGCCTCAGGTTGAGAATGTAATATTTCTGTTTATGAATCCCTCCTGCGTTTATTTTCTAGGGAATCTTTCTAGGAAATCCACATCAGTTCAACTTTTCTTTTTACTCTGAATGACCAAATAAGGCCTGCTGGGCAGCTGGTTTTTCACCATTTAGTTGTTTAAGTGTTTTAAATATTTACTCAAAAGTCTGAACCATCACTCACACAAACATATCAAACATGTCTGTATCATAACCAAAGCATGCTGTTCCAGAATTTCTAAATCTCCACATTTTCCAAGAAATCCTGAAATGTGCTTTTCCCCTAGGAAGAATTGTGGACTTATTTACCCCGTTCAGGGGGGGAAAAGAACAGTGCAGTTATTTTTCGTGAACCTTTATCTTGATTTACTTTATTATTTATTATGTAACAGGATGATCTTGTTTGCTAAACTGGCACCATGCAATATTCAGCAGTCAAACAAAGCACATTACAACTGAACCTGACAAACATGAAAATAACCATAACCAATATTTAGAGAAACGACCTTCCTCATAAAGGAAGATGTACATGTTTGAATGTTATATACAAAGCATTTCAAACTGAACGTTGTCCTAAAGTGTATGATATGAAAAAGCATATTTTAGGAGCACAGAGACTCCAGGGACAGTTGGTAATTGGAGAACATTGTGCTGGGAAGGCAGAGAAACTACCAAGAATTTGAAGATGAAAGGAACATACTGTATTAACCTTCAGCTCGATGTTAACACTGTGACTGAGGTCTAATTTTGACTTGTCTGGTTTTTTGAGGAAAGTTAGTTGCTGGTCTTTGTGACATGTCATGTTAGATTAGGGTTTGTATGTTTTGTAACGAGGATGGTTTATGAGTTATAACAAATAAAAGAGGGAAATTAAAACTCAGGGAGAATAATAAATAATGATGGAAACCAGGATAGTGGGGGGGGGGGGGGGGGGGTGGTTCTAAATTGACCATGTAAACACGTAAATAAAAGGATTTAGATTTATTATCAGTTGTTGAGCTAATGGAGAAATTGACCAATTGTTTCAGCTCTTGTTTGGACAATTGTGAACTATATTTCCTATGTTTACTTGAGCTGCACCTGAGTATGCAGAGCTTCCCTTTTTACTATTTTCAGATTACAAAACCCTATTCTGGGATTTGCATAATTTCTGTTACACTATCCTGACAGTCGTTTTAGAAGAAGACAAAGAAAGGCAAAAACTGTTTTTTATGTGGTGATTATTCGGTTATGACGTGATTAGAGGCCCATTAAACCGGAAATAAAGTATGTTGCTTGTCTGATATTTTATTGTTATACTTTGTCGAGTGAATTCTAGTAATTGTGCTTTTCCCCATCTTGGTAATAAGATTAAACCGGGCAAGTTTTCTGGAAACAGTAAGTATACAGCATTCATTTGGTTTCAGAAAAACCTCTATCTTTGTTCAGGTGCAGCAGCACAATGCATTGTGTATCACTGCAGAGATATTGAGGCTTCAGAAAGATTGTGTGTTGTTGAAGGCTACATACAGCAAAAACCATTGGAATTCTCTTGCAGCTAAAAAAGCACGGATAATATACAGAAAAAGCAAATCATTTGTGTTCCTATAACAACAATTTAATATTGTTACTTGTGTTCAAAATCTAGTAATTCACATTTTTTGGTTTTCATTGTTCGTATATGAAGATATTTTGTCTGAACAGTGATGTCGACTAAACCCTACCTAATAAAATATTCCTCAAAAGATTTAGAAAAATAGTTTGGGTTGTTCAAGAAATTCCTGAAGCTTACTCAATTTTTTAACATATCGAGAATGTTCTAAGAATTGATAAGATGTTTGAGACACAAAGGAATAACTGTTTGTCTCTTCCAACATGGAGCGAAAAAAGGGCCTTTATCCAGAGTATTTCTGAGAAAAGCTTTAATGGCCTGGAATCAGCAACATAAATCCATCTGCTGGTTATTGAGAGAAAACTTTATTCATCAGCAGAGCTTTGTTCACGGGGATCAGAACAAAAGGCTTGTTGTCGTCCAACAATTGTAACTATAATTTGGTTACTTTCATTTGTAAATAAATGTGATAACGACAGTATACTACACAATGAACAATAAACAGATTGACAGTGGTATTTTTGCCCTAGTTGCAGCTTTGCTCTAGGAGGTGATAGCAATGGAAATTAGTTTGTCCATCACTTTATTCCAGATTGAAACATTTGAACTAATATTGGGTTGTTAAAAGTTATGAAAGCTAGTAGTAAAAGTCATCATCCCTAAAGATGTATTTAACAGCTTTTTGTGTTATCCTTACTTTACATACAGAACAACCATGAAGCCAAAAGTTGACTATGTCCATTATTTTAGTTTATAAAATCAGTATTAATCAAATGAAACTCATCGGCCTGTATTAGTGCCTGTAGCAGTTGTGTTCAGTGCTAATTATCAAATCATAAACTATAGGCGGTTGACCTGGTAGTTATAATGCCTGATCATAACGTGATTGTGAGCATGTGAGCACCCCTCAAAATAAAAGCATATACACATCTAATCAGCTTAAGATTTCTTAGTCAACCAAGAGCCTTTATGACCAATTAGTTGACTAACAGCCTGAGAGAGCCTCCCCTCTGCTCTGTGTGCACTCATTAGTGGCAGACTACAAGAGTGTGTCCAGTTCCTCAGAGGTTTTGCAGAAGCATGTTGAAGAAGTATGCAGCATCTACACCGATTGTGAAGATTTAAAAAAAACAAATTGAAAAAGAGTGTCTGCATTAAAAGAGCCCTGAAAAGTGATTTTGTAACTATTGACCTTTCGTCGTTTGACACGGGCAGAGTTGCGCATTGTTTTTGTATTCTGAGGCCACATTAGCCAGAACTCCTGCTGATGTTGTTAAATCAACACGGTGCAGCGTTTCAAAGACTGCAGTCTCACTGCCATGACCAGAGGGCTGTCCCCTTGGTGGCTCACGACTGTTCGTCTAATTTAAAACTCCTATTCTTTGAGATTTAGGCCACAAACAACACAAAGTCCATGGATTAACCCTTGTGCCTTTCTTGGAATAGTTACGGCTTTTTAATTTTACAATAATGTTGGCCAAGTTAATGCATTAGGTTTCCATGTTTCTAATGTGGCTTCAGTTTTTGTGCAAAAACAGCCACAGCAACCACAGCTCCAATAAGTCTATAATGAACTGTGAAGCTAAATACACTCCGGGACTAAGGACAGAAATGTCCCGTTAAAAAAGACATTTGTTGACCATGCCATTACAGCATGTACCTATGCACTTGTATGTATTTCAATATAGAGCACTGGCTTCAAAATGGTATTTTAAAACGGCTTTATCATGTTTTCCCTGTGGGAAAAACAAATGATTTTGTTCATGGTTTCCACCTATTGCTGCTGTATAATGTCAGTGTTGTTGCTATCCGTGGCAATATGTAAACAAAATAGAACTTAAAGGGTTCAAATGTGAAAACGAAAAATATACATCTGTTTGTTATGATCAAGACAGATGTTAGTTTAAAGATTTAACTCAGTGTTATATATATATATATATATATATATATATATATATATATATATTTATATATATTTAGGGTTAAACATTGCATGCTGAATAATAACACACACATTTGTATCAAGAAGGTCTAATATCACAGTATAAACAACATTTATTTGGAATTTCCTTTCATATTCTCATACAAACATTGCTGATACAAAACTTGTAATCTGTATGTTGTAAACGGCAGAAATCAATTTTTGACGTATGAAAGAACCAGACAGATTAGCTATACAACAACAAGCTAATCTGTCAGTGTGTAGCCTGATTGTTTTTTTATTAGGGATTTGAGTCATGTTTTCTTACACATGTTATCTATAGTTTGTCTTTATAAGACTTGATATGTCTGTGGGAGAGACATATATTTGACCATTATTGTATCATCAAAAACATATTTATAAAGCACAAGTGTTGTACACAAGCAGCAGAGGAAGTCCACCACTGTGCTCGTTCCTCTGGGCCTATGGGTGTTAGCGGGTCTGGGGACTATGGGGAGGAAGGGGTCCGCCTCTAACTGTTCTGTAGGGTGCCTCCTGTCCCCTTAATGAGGCGCTTGTGTCCCCTTTTTCCTGCCGGGCCGCGGGGCTTAGCGAAGGCCTGTTTGTGAGCATGCTGCTTGGGATGGACCTCGTCATACAGGAAGTCCTCAGTCAGTTCGTCTCCGTCATCGATCTCCAACTGCACAAGAGGCAGAACAATGGAAACAAGCATGCAGGTGAATGAGTACTCAGTGTTTAGTATGAACATCAATTACATTTAAAGGTAGTGAATACAACCAGGACTGAAACCAGGATTTAAGAAATGCTGAGGTCATGGTTTCTAATCCCCTAATGCAACCATCCCCTCCTTATTTGTTTTATTATTTATATATCAACAATTCAGTTCAACTGTAAATTCTGTCTTCAAATCTGAGTGTCTTTCAAAGCCTTTCACAGGGCTAAGACAACAACTCTGGAGGAGAAACACTGAATATCTTTTTTTCATTTCGTTTTTTAATGAAAATATTTCAGAGAACATGACCAGACTGTTATAATGGATACTACAACCATGCATTAAACTGTCTTAAATGATCGTTGTATCCCTTTGTTACCTTTTTAGCAACTTCCAAATGGTAATCTTTCTCCACGTCCTCCAGTAGTCGACTCTTGCAGCTTGAATACAACATCCGCTCCTTAATGCTACAGCTGTATCCTGGCATGGAGTATATGAACACTGCATGCAGGAAAAAAAGACAAAATATTTTTGAATATGTTATGTTGATGTGGATCAGGGAACAAACACCCAAAAGAGGTACCTAAGATCTGCATGGTTTAAAATGAATTTATTTTACATCAAATGTGTCCCTAAAGTCTGGTTTTATTCTTGTAAATACAGACTATTTCACCTCCCAAGGCCTACACAAATTCATCAAGGTAAATAAATAGAGCAGGAAAAATCGATATTCAGTTGAAATGCTCACAGCAGCTATTTTCTGTCATGCAATTTACAAGTAACTGTTGCTTTATTTTAAGGCGTCAACTAGGCAAAACAGTTGGGAACCACTGATGCGGATGAAGGCATGTACTCTTGCACTCTCTCTGAGCATCTGCAGTCCAGGTGTACATAACCTAATCGTGCCTGCGTGTACATATTGAAACAGATGTGAATAGCAGAGGATTTTCAGGAAATCAGTGACATACCAACAGATTCCAGGTAGTCTCCTTCGTGAGAGTGCTTATAAAGGAAGAAGTGATATCTGGGAGTGTCTTTGGGAACTCTGTGGGGCAATTCACGAGTTTCTGTCGGGTTGGAGTGGACCAGCTCGATTGTCTCCTTCTGTACATCCAACCTCTGGAACACATAAATAATGCACAGTGTACAGGATGTGTTTCTTAGAATACAACCACAGAAGCACGGGGGAATTAATTGCTCCTGATGATAACTTTTTTTTAAACTGGAAAAATGCCACTGGCTTTTTTACGAGGTAGCTCATTTTCATACTCTTGAACTAATCCCTACGGCTCACCAGTTGAATGTAGTTGATGCGTTTTTGGGAAAGTTGCTGCAGGGCTCTTTTGGCAGTCTCCTGCAGAGGGAAAACTAGACCCTGAAGTGTCTGGTGCTTACTCTCCACGCTGATCTCTGTCTTCACCTGCAGGGGGCAGCAAACACACACACGCACACACACAAAATAGTTGACTATCTCTTCAAGCGTCTTAATTAAGCAAATATTTCATTGGATAACATAGCCTCACATTTCCTTTATGACTTACCTTATAGTATATATCGTATATAAATTGACCACTTATCACAAACAATGGATATGTTCTCTTTGTCTTTCCCCATCCAGCTCAAATGTGAATTTATAACACTGTATCAACATACCTGTTTAACCCGGCACTGAAAAGAATAAAATCACATCAAAGTGTTACACTTCAAAGAAAGGAGGATGTATTACGAACACAAGGCATGTGAAACAATGCCAACACTGCAGAGAGTATGGCGACCTCTCACCTCTGTGATTTTAATCCTCTGCAGCTCTTGTTCAGCAAGTGTGAGCGGGGCAGGACCTGAGCAGGAGGACACATGGCGCTGGTATCCCAGCAAACAAATGTCCTCCTAGTGTTGAAAACACAACAAGAAACAAACAAGAGTCAAACACCACACATCATTAGGCTACACTTTTAAAAAACAATCTGTCACAGTAGATCAGGAAGAATTTCAAATACTTCTGACCTCGGTTGTGCCAAACATCTCGTACTTCACATGGCCACCTCCAAACTCCTTCTTTACTGTGGCACGGGTGGCAGCATACAACATCTTCTGTTTCACCTGCAGCCAAAGGAGGAGAAAAGATATGCACTGTGTGTATACTGTGTGTTGCTGGTGAGTGTTGCTTTCAAATGGTTTGCACTAAGGGAAAAGACAAAATTGCTCAATTAATTGCTAAAGATTACTCAGGGGTGGATGAAGTATCCAGATAGCATAAGGTAGGATAGGTGTAAACATACTCTGTCACAAGTAAAAGTCCAGCATATCAAAATCTTACTTAGTGAAAGAACTAAAGTATCAATATAACAAAAGTATAAGTATTTATTTTGCAGCATGGGCTAATTTGAAATAATATAAGTAATATTTCTGGAATATAATTAGGGATGCATTATTTTGTGTCCATCAGTTTTTATTTTCAACTGTTAAATATAGAGCTAACTCAGCACTGCTCAGCAGGTGGGTATCTACAGTAATACACCATAGTTGGTTGGATGATTTATATTTTGTATTAATGATCAAAATCTGCAAACAAACGAATAACTTGGTCTAAAATAATGCTAGGGAATAAAAGTGAACATTTTACTCCTGAATTTGGTTTAGTATGAAATATTGAAGTAAACTACTTCAAAGTACATTAAAGGTCCCCTATCATACTGTTTTTCATCAATATATTAGAGGTCTCAGATATATACAAAACATGTCTCTGAAGTGTTTGGCTAGAAATACCAAACAGATCACCCATTGTAGCATCCCATAATCCCCTCTGTTTCAGCCCTGTTTCAAAAGTGCTGATTCTCTGTCTGTTACTTTAGATGAAAAATAAGGAGCCACTCCCCACGCCACCAATGTGATAAACCAATGGTGCTCTAGGAGGAGATTCAGGTGATAAGGTGTGGGGGGGGGGGTTACCTTGGTTGGTGATTGGCTAATGGTTACACAAGATCGACAACCGTCTCAGCACAGCTTGACTGAGGTGCTGTTCTATAGAACTATTTCCTTAAAGTGTGTATATCTGTGGCTTTCTTTATCAACAGCAATGTATGCATGCATCTTTAGTATTTAGTGCAGAATTAAAAATATGCTCAACGACATACTGGAGACTGATCAGGAGACCACGATATGAAGATCCACTCGTAGCCCTGTGCATTCTGGGAGTCGAGGCGGTACAGGATGTAGCAGGGCTCCTGGTCGTAAAGGAGAGAAAGCAGGAAGTGGTCATAGTCCTGCTCCCAGCTCTTTTCCGGCTCTCTGCAGGCCCCCAGCACCAGCTGCTCTGAAAATCAGACCACAACGTATCACATACCTCACCCCCCCATATGGAGCATGCCCTGTGCACATTGACACAGACAGTACAGCCACAGACGATAATCATTTACATGTAGGAGGATAATTAAATATGTAGCCATTTAATATATAATTTCAGACAGAATGTCATTGTTATTTGTCATTGTTTGTTGAACATGTACATTCATACTAACTTGGTCAAATACAATTAAAAATCTTTAATTAAGTCATTTACTTTTGATAATAAACATAATCTCAACAAACCATATACTTTTTTAGTGAAGTATTCATATTTTAGAGTAACCAACTTAAGCATATATTAATGTGATGGTATTCAAATACAATAACAAACTCTCAAAACTGTCTACGTAGCCCTTGTCAATCTTTATCCTTTTATTTAGGAAAAAAACAGAACTGCAACCAAAAATGATTTTGATTCATGATTAAATTGCAGATTATGTTTCTTATAAATAGATGAATGGCTTATTCTATAAATTGTCAAAATGCTCACTTTTCAAAGTCAAAGGTGATACTTTCAAATATCATTTTTATGTCGGACCAAAATTCCAGTTTACAGTGTTCAGTACACTGTGCCATAACACTGACAAAAGCACATCTTCACATTAGAGGAGCTGGAACCTGAAACAAGTTTGGCATTTTTGGTTGATTATGAACATATTTTCGGACTGACTGTTTCAGCCCCCTGTTCCATCAGAAACAAACACGTATCATTTGTCACTACCTCAAGTCTAAACTGATAACATCTGAAAACCTGCTGAGAGTCCACATTGTTATTTCATGTGGTGACCCTCACCCTGTGGTGGAATAAGGTCACTGATCAATGTCTGACTGCTTTGTCAGGATGAGTTTTTAACATGAACTCTAGGCTTGGAAATCACGAATCATACACCTAAATGCTGTCCTTGTGGGGTGCGGGGGGATTTCCTGACTGTCTCTTGGGGCTCATTTCTATTCTGAGCCACAACACATTCCTGCTCAGCCATACGCTCAATCTTTATTGGTCCATGTCAGTATTTAACTGAATGTAAACACATGACTTGTGAAGTGTTTCTAACTTCAAGTTTAAAACAAGGTTATACAGTCATAAGCTATCAGAGGACTTTTTGTCCGAGTCGCGTACCAGCTGTGATAAAAATCAACCAGATGGACCTTGTTTCTCTTTTAAAAGTGGAACGAACATGAGTGTCAGCTGGCAGCAGCAAGCAACCAAGTTACGTCACGTGTCGCTCAAAATAGTCGAGTGACGCCTGGAAAGATCCCAGTGCTTCAGTAAGAAAGTGAAGGAGGCCTGTCACTCTTTTTGCCACGAGACGGGCTGTCTCTATAGCAGCAAACTCATATCTGTTGACATCAATACTTCAAAATATGAGGACACATATTTGATATGGGAGGCACAGTCCACAAAGATAGCCCCAGAATGTGTCTGCCATGAATCAGATTACAGTGTCACATACCAAAACAAGATATAAACATCTCACGAACATATCAGTCCTCATCCATAAGCTGCCATGAGACCTATTGCCTCAATGATCATTTCTCACTGCTCAGCTGACACTCTGAATGTCTGTTTTCACACGCCTCCACTATTCTCCTACCAGTTAGATACGGTCTGTAACTCCGGTTAAGCAACTTTGTTTTTGTTTCGTGACCTCATTTATATGAAGCCATACATACATTGGATACCTTCATTCCATCTTTACATAAACAAAATATAACAGTTATAAAATGATTCTTAGGCTTCTCATGATTTGCATGATAATAAAGATGTTTGACCGATAGGTTACATTAGTCAATACAGATGTTAAATATGTTTTTTTCTTTTTGGGAACCATAGGTCTATAGTTTAAGAAAAGTTTGCAGCTCATGAAAAAGGGAAAACTTGACTTTGCCTTTTGAGCCACTCGAGGTCACTACAGACATGTTTTAATTTATAGTATAAAGTTGTTGGTGGGACCCCTGAAGGGTCCCAAGAAAATCTGAGGGGTCACCAAATTATCAAAGGGATAACAGAGTAAAACCAATGTGTGTATTACTCTTACATAAAACTATGTTTACATTTTCATGCTGTCTTTGCTTTTTGTCCACACAGAGGCAACAATGTGTGATAAGTTGACACGAGCAGATATTTCTAGAAATTGCAAGACAAATGGTTAATGATATTAATTAACAATGAATTTAACTGTCCTTCTTTTAGTTTTTTGTATTGTTGTTTCTTAAATCGTTGTGACATGTTTTTAGATTCTGGGATTGTGTGATTTGTTGTGTCTTCTTTGTCTGCTAACATCTTGGGACCATGATGAGTGTTAATGTAACATGTTATCCTTTGACCACCTTAGTTTCTTCGTCTGATAATAACTAAAAGCAATCAATCATGGACAATCACTACTTGCATAAATAACTTCTTTTTCCAGATGACAGTGATTTGTTGAGTGTCAATTTGTAATTTGAAAGCTCTGGAAAGTTGCTCAGCACATTGTGTCACATGTTTTTTTTCACAGTTTCAAAGTAATCCACCTACAAGAAATCAAAAAAATCTTTCCAAAACAAAAAAAACTACCACCATGAATGACCTATCTGCTATCTCACTCTTCACACTGAGGGTCAACTCATCTCCATGTCGCCTGCTGCTCTGAGACTCACTCACCGTCTTGGATGCACACCTTGAGGAGGCGGAGTGCTCCACCTCTCGCTCTGGTCAGAAACTCCCTCAGCTCTGGCGTCACCACTAGTGCGAGGAACATCTCGGGTCAGCGGTGTCTTCCTCCCACCAAGCACTAGAGTACGGGTGTTGAAAGACGGGTGAGGAAAAAGCAACTCAAAGGACTGGAGCTCCACAGCACCAGGCCCAAATATTCAGTCCAGTCAAGAGACACTGAACTCCAAAAAGGGAAGCCTGTTAAAAAAAGTTATTTACTTCAGATGATCAGACTAAATTCCGTTCTGAAAAAGAGGTTCGCCGAGTGTGTCTGCTCTTGTTGAGAGTGTGTTTGTGTGAGAAGGGGCATCGCTCAAGTAAGTAGGACGGTATCATGTGCACAGACCTGGAACCTGATCACCTCTCTCCCAAATTTAGCTCCCAATGACTGAGTGTCCAGCCCCGGGTCCTAGTCTGTGACACTCACACCCATCCCCCACTCAGCAGGACCTGTAGGAAGTCACTTTGACCTGCAGACCTAATTACCTCCGTGCCAAGAAGTATTATCACGAGCAAGTGTTTGGTAAGATAGTACTTGTTGGGGAAATATTTCCCAAGGCCCATAACTTTGACCCAGTTTATCAGTTCTGACCTGACTGAGCACACGCACCTGTAACCTTGGCTGCTGTGCTCAGTGTTTTGTCTCCCTGTTCCTGCCTGTTGGCGTCAGCTGATAGAGGTGTTATGATTCTATCTTGTTATGCACACAATGTTGATGATTCTCTCTGAACTAGCTAAATACATGGGTCTGGGGTAGAGTTCTTCAGAATTTACCTGGCAACTCTACCGTGAAGTCAGATCCTCTAGCTCTTGTTTTGTGAATTCTCCGGCCGAAGCTCCTAAATAAACCATCAGTGTTTGACATCAAAGCTCCAGCTTTCCCCGTGTCTCCTTCCTGAGTCGGTGACTCCGGCATTGCTACACAGAAGTTTCCCCCACAGTACGTGTTATGTCGGAGGCTTTCTGTGGTTTATGATTTAGAAATCACAATGATTTAGGATGAGAAGGAAAACATCTAAAAGAGGAGATGCTTGGTTTTATTTCAAGAGGAGCATACTGTTTTGGAAAGTTTACCCAACATATTTACCTTTGTCAATCTCAGTTTACTATACGCATAGCAACCTTGATAGTCAACAGATTGTGTAAGATGTTTTTCCGGTGTAAATCATGTGAACATGGTGACAGTTTTTTACAATCTCTGATCCACAAATCTAAAACTAACTTCCTAGTAACTCCTAGAAAAATAAGGCTATACACATTAACTGTGAACTCAAGCTGAAAAAAAAGTAATCTCACAACTGGAACTCATAAGACTTATCAAACAAACAGATTTAATGCTTGAATAAATATTTTACGAAAGAAAAAACAATATGTACTTTTCAAAAGTGTTGTAAGATTGTAATTTAAATAGCATCGACATTTATAGTAATTCACTATTTCCTGTTCATGTGTCAACCATTTTTTTTTTTTTTAATCTGACTATCTAAACCGATACCAAAGTGAATCAGGACAAAAATACAAAACATATTTAATTACATTTTCTTTTCTTTGAGTCAGTGGCTCAATAAGATCAATTACTTCTGGTAACACTGGACTCTCTCTGACCTGTGTAACACACACACCACAACAACAACAACACAGCAATGAAAAAGACAAACCCAAAATCTTACAAAGAAACAGTTTAATGTTAAATATAAAATATAAAAAAAAGAATAGACAACTGATCTATTTCTGTGAACTTATTTACAAATTGTATTGAACAGACAGCACTTCCTGTGAAATGTACACCGTGCTGGCTGTGCTGACCCCTGCTGCTCGCTCGGTCTCTGGCCTCCAACAGAAGCCTTCACTTTGCCTTCATCAGTCATCGATGGTCGGGAGCCAGAACGCCTGAAAGAAGAAAACGTTTTTAAAATGTATCGTCACATCAGAACCGCTTTGTGTTTGCTGGTGATTTTATGTGGCGAATCAAAAAATACGAGGTTTCTCAGTTTTCCAAAAAAGTATTTAGCTCTCTCCATTTTCCTGAGACAAAGATTGAAAGTCATGACGCTCTCAAAGTCACACAGTTCTATCACGCGTGTACAGATTTAGTTTGGAGGTCAAGTTTTATTAGTCATATGTAGGTTCAGAGGGTCAGCGGTAATGAAAGCACCAGTTGCCGGTGGGAGTACTAATCGTAAAAAGATGAAATCATTTTAAATGACACAAGGATAAAATGACACTATTCAAATTGAAAGAGAATGATAAAGTGACAGTTACAAAATAAAAAGGTGAAAGCAAACATTATATAGTACTGAATACATTTGTTTTATGTACACAACAGTAATTATGAGCTTTAAGGATGTTACAAAACATAAGTACATTTTATATTAATGTTACTAAGAACAAGATGATTAAGTCCATGAGATGCTCAGTGTAGTGACACCATTTTATATTGACTACATTCTCCATGTATTGCATCTACAAAGGTTCTGGAATCTTCAACAGTTACACTCTTTCCTCCACACTCACTCACCATGTTGGAGCAGGCACTTGCAAACGTCATGAACTTTGGGTTGAACTGCAGGCAGGTGATGGGCCCCGTGTGCTTCCCGTCTAATAAAGCCACCTTCATGCCGCTCTCTGCATTCCACACGTGGATCTTTCCGTCCTCAGAGCCTAAAAATATATATGAACAAAAGAAAAATATATTTTATGAAAACGTGACCACAGCCCACAGTATTTCTTTGGGGTACTTTCCTCTCCTGAGGCTTTTTATGATTGTTATAATGCTATTTGACCTTGTCCAGAGGAAATGGGGAACTTACCAATCATTACAAACTGAGAATCCGGCGTGAACGATGCCTCCAGCGCTACACATTTATTGTTGTTGTAGCCCTGTGGGTGAACGAACATTCATCTATTAGAAATGATTATGTGCACATCAGAACAGCAAACAACTGGTAGGAAGTTTAATGATCCTCATCATTTCTTAAAAACATAAACGGTCAGTAATGTATGTGATTGACCATGTGAGGGTTTTCCAGATGCTTTGAATTTAAAAACAGACACACTGTGCAAGTGTGTGATTGAGATGTGGATTCTGTTTACATTTTTTTTTTACTTTTAAGTGGTAAGTGTTTTCAGACACTATGTGTATCAATGAGATGTGTCTTACCCCAAAGGAATGTATAATAGCACCCTTAAAAGCATCTAAGACACGAAGAGCTCCACCATTTGTAGAAAGAAGAATGAGTTTCCCGTCATTGCTAAATTTGAGTCCCGTCCACTCGCACGTTCGGTCATACTGAAGCTTGAAGGTTGCAAAAGGACCCTGTGGACAAGAGATATCATAAATATGTTTAGCTCCTTTAAAAATAAAGCTAAATATCAAGTATTACATTATGGTAAGTCTCTGTCACACAAACACTTCTTACCTTGTCAAACGACCGCAGATCATAAAGTTTAACCATCTCTGAATTTATTCCGGCAGCAAAAATAAGACCCTCTGGATCAAACGAGCACACTGGCTTCCCCTGGAGGTGCATCAGGCCCTGAAATTAAAAGATGAAAAGAGCAGGTCAATATCAACTTTTTCCAGCCTAAACAATTTAATATTACATATTAGTTGAACAGGGTGGATGCTACAATAAAAAGATTCTCACCTGGCAGTTAGGTGACCGCAAATCCCACAGTCTGATTGTTTTATCTAACGAACCAGAAATAAATGTGTCGTCCACAGGAGACATGGAGAGCGAGGTCACTCTGGTTACACACAAGAAAAGAGAAACACGTGAGAAAAGAGGAAATTCAAACTCCTAACATCAATTCAACACATCTTTGTAAATCTAGTCCTCACCTTTTGTTATGCCCAGGAAAGTAGCGGATGTATTTGTTGTCATGAAGGGACAGGTACCGGATTGTATCTTAACAAATATTAACACAAGTTAAAAATGACAATGCAAACATCCAACTTGACCAACAGCCGCAACAATTAGGCCGTGATCCAAACAGGAAGTGGGTTACAGGCTCTGAGGATGATGAGTAGACTCAACCGTGGGCAAGGCAGTCAGTTGTACAGTTAGCTCCTGTATGGGGCAGAATCACAGACCCTCAAACTGTACAAACAACTACCTCAGACCAAAGTGAGTAGGGTGGCACGCGGGTGGTTGTTTGCAATAACCGCAGAGCGATGATAGGTCCAAAAGTCAAATGTATTCGAATAGGAAAGACATGATCATTTCCAAAATGTTTTATGCAACACAATACTCTGTTTTAATCAGCATTTCATGATGGTTAGCTTTTCAAAAACAACATTTCCGGTGTAGTCAACAAAACAGTTTCCCCAGTAGTTATGAACACACATTTCACATTATAACTAGAGTACAATAATTCATTTAGTATTTGCAAAACAGAAACGTTTGGCATTCTTCAATTACAGCAACAATATCACATGACACAACATAACAGATACTCATGCTACAAAAACTACAAACAAGTCCTCGAGGCTTGAGCATCAACATACCATCAATTTTGTTGGAACTGTAGACCACAGTGTTTGCAGCATGTGTGTATCTGATCAAATCCACTCCATATTTTTTGCTGTAGAGGGTCCTCTTGGGTCTGCCATAAATCAGAGATGAGAGTAAAAAAGAAAGCATTAGATCATTGACTGGTATTAAATGAATCCTTGCAGATGCAGCACATCAAAGTTCCAGCCCAAATTCAAAGACAGTCGTTTTTTTTGGACTGCTGATCAACATTCTTGACCCCACTTAATGATTATTGTAAATACTAATAGATAAGTAAAGCTCCAAATGTGGGTGTCAATTTATTTTTCTGGGCATCAACTCATTGATTCAGAAATATTAAGCTCATTACTCAATTTAACTGATAATTCGTGTAAGTAAATAATATGTTAGAAGCAGCCCATATCAACCAATAGGGATTGCAATAAACTCAAACGGGTCAAGATTGCTACTCTATGCAACGTAACGGCACGTAATTTAAAAATTAATTCGTAGCCTTTTTCAACAATACGATGGCTTGATATCATATAAATATTAACTAAATAATAACCCTAATAAATAGGTTACCGATCAGAATCAATTTAGGATTTCAAACTGCATGCAAATACAGACATTTAACATGTTGTCTTCACAACATCGCTGCGGAGCATTATCGTACCAGGCCCGCTAGCTAGCTAGCTTAGCATGTACCTCACGTCAAAAACAATAGAGCAAAAATAAAGAGAAACGGCTCTTACTTTCCCTCTTGGCAGTCGTACAAGACTAGGGAATCGTCGTCGCTGCTGGAAATAATCGTTTCTCCGTTTGAACTGAAGTCGAAACAATTAATTTTGTCTGAGTTTTCTCGGAACACCTTAGCCACCCTGAAGCTCCGCAGCACATTGTCCGTCAGCTTCATGATGGCCTCTACTGCTGAGAGGAAGCAGGCCCTCGTTCTACTGTAAATCGGTTTACGATTGTCAGTTATTAGAATTCGGATATATATATGTGAACTGCAATGGCGCTAACAGTTATTTTTACAAGTATAATAGTTCAAAAACAACTACAAAAGCCCGCCTGTAATACTGGTGATCCTCGGAATAGGAGGGAGGGAAAAGACGCACCGCCTTCATTCCACACGTCGGGGACGCGCATCACCTGACGCGCGCATTGTCCGGAAACTACGATAGATATCGCGATAGTTGCATTATGAAGACCTAAAAAATAATCCATGTTCCGTAAATTCCTCCATAAAGTAGCCATGAAAGAACCCGAATAAAGTGACAATAACTTGCTCACACAGCCAATTAAGAATACAATTATATCTTACAGTTTATTCCTCTCTTTGCCTGTCTGGTGAATGGACGTATAAGGTCTGTGTTGTGTCAACAGTCTGGTCCAGCACTTTCGGCCAATTTTGTTTGCCTGCTCTAAAACAGAGTTTATTGTCTGTTCTCTTTTCTATCAACTTCTAGGTTTTGCCCTTGGTAGCGAAATGGACACAGGAGAAGTGAGGAAGAAAACAACACCAGGGGATTTGTTCTCACAAACAAGACATTGTGAGGTAGGAATCCATTTTACCTTATCCGTTAGCAGCCCGTGTATTTGTCATAATGTCAAAAGTGCGAAGATTTACACAGGTGCATAGATATATTAGAGGTTCCTAAAAAACAACAACATGGGACAGTGTAAAATGTCGACGGCGATCATGGTAACGTACAAACTCGTGCTCGAGAACTCCTCAGGTTCAGTTCTCTTTCACCAACATCTGTGACCCATAAGGGAATTGTATTTTATTTATTGTACTCTTATCTCATACAATGACATACGTAGTTTGTTGAATTAGTAGTGCATTCATTAAATACTAAAGAGCATCTTGTGGTTAATCGGTTACACAGTCTATGGTTCAATCAGTGCGAGTCACTGTGTGTGTGTGTTTTTCTTAAGGGATAAATAATTTGTCATGGCCTATAATAAACTACACTAACACATGTATTTAATATGCTTATTTGTGACTTTACCAATTGTGCCTGTAGGGTATATTGATACAATCAGTTATAATATACGTTATGTCAAAAAACAATTCCTGGCAAACTTAGAGACAACAAGACTTGTCACCAGCATGAACATGAATTCAGTGCAAACTAGTTATACTGTAGGTTTTGTAATCTTTGAACTAGTATGAATGGCTCCAAAGTCTACTCAGTGAGATACTACTCTTTCTCGTTCGCCTGGTCCTGAGGGACAGAAATAAACAACTACAGGGACTGATGCACAGCTGGGTGGTCAGGGGTCTGATGGGTCCTGTGGTCTATTAAGTCAATCATTACCCACAGGGTAAACAACTCCAGTAAGTCTCTGGTCATATTTCCGTACGCTGCCTGACTGCTGAGCTGGAGTCTACAATACAGGCTTCAACAGAAATCCACAGGCTTTATATCCCATTTACAACCTTTGCAGGTAGGCCGTCTCATGAATCTTTGGAAAGCTTATTCCGGGAAATGTGTTACTGGCTTATGATGATAACAGCTATTATCTATGTAGGGTTTTGTTTGAAGGTTCTGAAAACCTTATTTTCAGCCTTTTAGTAAGCTGACAAGCAACACATAAATAAATGATACATGTATGTGAGTAGAATAGGTACCACACTTATCATGAATTCTTTAGATTTAACCATGGGTAATATTTAATAAAGCCAGAAGTCAGTGGACTCTGCAACATGATATTTCAATTTGTAAGTGACCACTCGCCTTAAATGTATTACTTTACTGTTGAGTTCTGAGCCAATTATTCCAGTTATAACTGCAGAAATAGTAGTTCTATGGGTTAGGGTGCACAATGTTGAAAACTCAGCAGGTTCACTGTAAATAAACAATTGCCCTGTTATTTTCAATATTTACTTGAGTTAAAAGTGGCCACAATTTTTTTTGTTGTGAAAAACTAAATATCTGACATTTCCCTCTCTGCACATTGCTAAATTCTATGTGGCATTTTAAAATAAAATATTTTGTGGGAACCGTCTTTGTAACTGTTATTTTTTTATTTCCATAGGCAATTACTGCTCAGAGTAAGTGAACTCTCCATGGCCCGTGTTCTTTCCCTGTTTCGGCATCAGCCTTTTCGGGTTCACGTGGGCAGGCGAAAACCTGCGTTGTGCAAAATGTCAATGGACTCCAGGGCACGCATGGTGTTTGCAGCTGCAGTGGAAGCTGTGCAGCCAGACACAGTGGTCCGACAGAGTATAGAGCGCAAGCAGGACTCGGTCATTATCAATGGTCACACATTTACACTCAAACACAACCTGCATTTGGTGGGCTTCGGAAAAGCTGTACTGGGTATGGCTGCAGAGGCAGAGAGGATTTTGGGGGATCATTTAGTCAAAGGAGTAGTAAGCGTGCCACATGGGATTCAGCAGACATTGCAGCAGAACGGAAAAGAGTAAGCAAAAACCATAGGATGTAAATAACAACGATTCTACAAAAATAGGAGTAATCAGAATATTAAAATGTATCCCTTCTATCCCAGCCACCTGTTGTTAAAAGAAAACAGTCGCATCAGAGTCATGGAGGGAGCTAAACACAACTTGCCTGATACTGATGCCCAGAAGGCCGCTGAAGTAATCAAGCAATTAGCCAGTGAACTGACGGAGGAAGACCTGCTACTTGTACTGATATCAGGCAAGAATTAGATATTTTAGTTGCTTTTTCTTTACAAAATGAGACCTTGTAATGTAAATCACTGATGCAAAGTGTCAAAACTGTGTCTAGGTGGAGGTTCAGCGCTATTACCTGCACCCATCCCACCAATCTCGTTGCAAGAGAAACAGGATGTTACCCGCAAACTTGCAGGTGCTGGTGCCACTATTCAAGAGCTGAACACTGTGCGACGCGCCCTGTCTTTGTTGAAGGGTGGAAGACTTGCGCATTATGCTCACCCTGCCCAGGTAATACACCTTTCTTTAATCCACTTTTTATCATACGGAACTCATTCTCCACTTTAAACATCACTTCTCTAATTACTTCTTCACAGGTAGTTTCACTGATACTGTCAGATGTTATAGGGGACCCTCTGGACTTCATTGCCAGCGGCCCCACAGTACCAAGTGAGGTGTGGCCTGAAGAAGTTTTATCAGTCCTTGAACATTACAAGCTGTTGAACTCGCTTCCAGCCTCAGTAAAGGAGGTCCTTGAGAGACCAAGTCCAAGTAGGAGCCATAAAACAAATGAATCCAGCAGATCGGGGCGTGTTCTCAACACTGTCATTGGATCCAACAGCATTGCCCTCAAGTCGGCAGGTCGCCGTGCTCTAGAGTTAGGTTTCCGCCCTCTTGTGCTGGCACCAGGAGTGTGTGGTGATGTGAGGGCAGTCTCCAAACTCTACGGCCTTCTGGCCCGCTTTGCATGTTCTCGAGAGGAACCTCCTCCAGAGATTGCTGCTGAGCTGCTGAAGCTGGGGCCTGAAGTTGGAGTGGAGAGCTGGGACCTCTGCCGTACCATGCAGGTTCTGGGTGAAGGACGTACAGAAGGATGGGGATCCACGTGTCTGTTAGCCGGAGGTGAGCCCACCGTGGAGCTGACAGGCAAGGGTCGAGGTGGTCGTAACCAGGAGCTGGCTCTGCGAGTGGGACTGGAGCTGAGAGGCATGCAGCTCCCGCCTACCGGCCCCGTCTTCCTGAGCGGTGGAACTGATGGTCAGGATGGACCCACTGATGCAGCGGGGGCCATCACGGACGGGGGGTTGTACGAAGAGGCACAAGCACAGGCGCTGGACGTCAACAACTTCCTCACCAACAATGATTCTTACACGTTTTTTTCACGTCTTTCTGCTGGGCAGCGCTTACTTGTACCTGGCTTAACCTGCACCAATGTGATGGATGTGCACATGCTGCTAATTCCACCAATCCCTATTAACATAGGATAAAGCTCACAAAATAAGAGGATCTAGTTCTAGGGAATACATCAAATAAATAAAGTAATTTACTAGTCTATCTGGCTTGGCTTTGTAGTATCTGTTTCTTCCAAGTCAACTTAGATATTTTACTTGTGAAACTATTAGTTAGTTATTATTAGTATTATCTACCTGAAGGCAAAACTAGTATTGCTGTTTACATTTTAACGGCCACAGAGTGTATACAAAACGTTAAATGAGAGTTGCAATGACGTCAGTATTTTCAAAAACAACACATTTAATATCAACCAAGCATTTACATAAAACTTGCACAGTTGTATTTTCTTCTCAGGAACTTCAAGTTATCTCAAATATGCTGATGATTTTGTAGTTTAGTTCCTTTGACTAGGACTATGCACATCATTAAACATTTCTGTAAATACACACTGCAGTACATTGTCTTATCTTCACCATTATAACAGTATTATAACATCAGTTATAATAGCTGATGGTAAGATGGCTCATTCAATGCACTGTGAAAGTATTCAACTCCCCTTTGAATTTCTCATGTTTTATTATTTTACATTAAATCCCAAGTGGATTTAACTAATCTTTTTGCCACTTAACATAATTTTTTTTCTAAATGGTTGATCACATAGGAAAATGTTTTAATCCTCAGGTAAAGGAAGCACCTTTGGCAGCAATTATGGCTTTGAATCTACTAATTATGGATAGATTTCTTTCAGTTTTGGAAATCTGATGACCAAATTATTATCTAATCTGGACTGAGGTGTGGACTCTGAACTGATCACTAAAGAACTTAAACATTGTTGTTTAAAGCCATTTTGGCTTTGTTTTCAAGCTAAATGCAGCAGTTTTTCCTTCAGGACTTTTCCTGTATTGTGGTTCATTCAGCTGAGCCTCTCCCATCATAAGCCACTAGGGCCTCCTGTACAGAAACATCGATACAACGTGCTGCAATGCTTCGTGGCGGCTGGCACAGCCCAGATCTCACGTATGTTTTTCCTGCTGCAGATGTTATACTAAAACTGGTGAAGTGCAGTACAATGCTGCATTTCTTAACAAAACAGTCAAAGTATTTAATATCAGAATCTAATTTTGATCCGTTGTATCTGATTTGTTGTTTTATTTTGGCACAGGAGTTGGCTGAGTGTTCAATGTTTAATAAATGACATGGAAAAAGTCAAAGAGGGGTAAATACTCTAATCAGGCACTCTGTATCTCACATTAGGTTCACACAATGTTCCTCTCAGGTAATGAGAAACAGTGTTAATTTGCTCTGCGGTAAGTGTGTGCCACCGTGTCCGTGTTCTTAAAGCACCTCAATTCACACACAATCCCATCATTGTAGGACCCATTTGTACTGAAGCCTCTTGAAAAATAAATAAACAACTCAGAGCACTATGTAGTTGATACAGTGGATATCAGTGTGACACTGTTGGTATGCATAGCAGATGTTTCTTCGGGCAGTTGCCAGAATGTGCATGCATCTTGAATGCATTGAAGCAAAGTCTGAGGGTGCATTTAATGTCTCATTACAGGAGTCCAGCTCTCACTTGGAAAAGGTCCGACACCCATGTCTTGTTAATCGCGATGAGTCTTTAGGGTATCTCCTGCTTTGCCTTCCCTGCAAGAACAACATAATGCTTTTGCTAAATCAAAAAAGTATGATAAAAGACCTCAGGCTCTTATACACTTTTTCCCCCACCCCTATTAGTGATCTGTTGGCAATAATGTATTACGTTTAGATTACACTTTATCCTTTCAACATTTTTAACTAGGAAATATATATCCCTTAATTATTAGGTATTCAATAATAATAAAGAGCAAAGATCGTAACTGTTGCACTGATGCTCAGTTCTATATAAACTGAAGCTTTAGAGCAGCAGATACTATAGTGTGAGGAGGATCATCTACCTGTGTGTAGCGACACGGATGCTCGGACACCTACCATCCACTCAGATGAGATGCTGTTTCAGGAGTGCCTCCATTCTGTCCAGTCCCTAAAAATCAACACAAACACACCAGAGATGAAGCCAACCTGGCTAGCGCTAGTTTAGCAACTGATACAGATACGCTCAAAGAAAACGTACCTTGCCGATAATACATGTCGTTGACTGTATTTCCGTACACTTTCCAGGCAAAGTGAATGGCGATAAGACTTACAATTAGCCAGCTGAGTAGGATTTTGAATATGCAAACTCTCATATCGTTGGCGAGCCAGTCGTCAACAAATTCTGAGAGGAACGACAAGCAGCTGTCAGCGATGCGGGACAGAAACTCAAAGTCCCACGGTTCCTCCATAGTGTCCGGTTATTTAGCTTATGTGAAATCAACAAGGTAAACTCTTTATCTGATGGGTAGTTTAAAAAACATCACCTTGGCTAGGTAACGTTAGCGTTTGACATACTGGTCGCCATCTCTTCCCTGTCCCTACCGTTACGTTGTTTGTGTCAGTGGCGAGGATTGGAGAATCGGATATGACGTAGGTTACGTTCATAGACTGATGTTACGTAGTTTAGCCCTGCTAGCTTACAACAACATACATCGTTCAAATAAACGGTGTCTTCTCTAGCCAACTTTGCATTTAATAAATATTATACTGGAGCATGTATATGTCTACAGCACGTCCGGCTGTTTAGTATGTGTTTCAAATTAAATGTAATGCTAAAACCAGCATAAATGTGAGTTTACTTAGCTCGTAGTCACATTTGTGAGCCCAGCACTACCATAGAGTTTGCTTAACCACTAATTTCAGAATCAGAATTATAATTCCTTTAAACGGGGATATTTACAGTGTTGCAGCAAAAGTCGAAGAGCAGTTAAAAAAGGCATGCGATAATAAGTGTGTTAGCTAACTTAATATAGAGAAGAAAAACACACGTTAGTAATAGAATAAAACAAGTTAAAATTAGTAGCCTACCAATTTAAAAAACGAAGGGACATAACATATTAAGGTGTTGAGACATTATTAAAAAGGTTGGGACATTTCTAAAAAAATATTTTGTTCACATAACAAGTGATTATTGTGTATATTGCACATTGCAGGTCACATAAGTAAGGGTATCAAGTAACCCTTACTGTTGCACGTGAAAGTATTGTATCGATCCGGACATACAGGAGACTGTATGTTTATTGTAAAAAATATTGCTAGAGTTCAAACCCACAGATGTATAATACAAACAAATGTTTATCTCTCTAAGATGTTGGTAGGGAACACTGCTGATCACATACTCGTAGGGAGCGCTGATGGCACAATGTGGCTAATGCTGAAATAGCAAGATGGGATTCCTGTTTTAAATGTATAAAGTATAAACTTTAAATATTACGCGCATCCAGCTACAACCATAGACTGTACTGTATGTATAAAGGCTACAACGTACATTGCTCTCATACGCAGTGCATAAGGAACACAGCGTGAGGGGGCGGGGCTAAACCCGCCGCAGAGCAGCCTGATTGGTCAGATTAGCTTGTCATCAGAGATTCCGGATGTCTGCTGTCGTAAGAGGAACATTTGTTTTCTGCTTCTCATTCCTGACAGCTTGTTTGGAGCCGGGCTGTTGATGAAAGTTGATGTAGTGAATTAAATATTCAACTCAACGTTTGGACGGCTCAAAATCGTAAGTATCTTTCTTTTCCTTTATCTGTCTGATTTGAGCTGATCACGATTACTGGCATGCTGATTGTTAAGCCGAGGCCATGAAATTGATCTGTGAGTGTCGCTTGCTAGCAAGCAGTGTTAGCCATGTAACTGCAGAGTGCAGACAGCAACATTTCATTAGTTGCATCGGAATATACAGTGACATATTTATCAGAATGTTAAGGTAGGCTTTCTTGATTGTGAAGGAGTTCGTACACTAAGAAACGTCTGTTCTCTAGTTCTGGCGGTCAAACACCAATTACCGGTACTCCCCGTCCTTTTAACCGACTGCCGTGTGTCTGCAGTGTCACATTAGCCAGGCTGCTAGGAGATTAAATCAGTGTAAAATGTAAGTCTGTTTGGTATCTTGGAGTTGTAACCATTTTTTCTGTTATCATGTGACCTGACCACTGCTCCAGTATGACTGCTCCTATTCATAAGAGATTGAGATGTGCATGCATGCTTTAGCTACAACCACCTTTATACATAAGTTAGCTATACTGCTGTTCATTTCGAATTGTTTTGTTGTAATATAATACATAATAATAATATTGTAATTTATTTTAAATCTCCAGTGACTGGGATGGTATCATGGAGAGAGACAATCATCAAGTAGGAGAGACAGAGGGAGTGAAGATTTGTGATCCGCCCTGTGAGAGCAATCCACCTGGTAAATTATTGTTTCAAGCTATTCACATTTTAAGCTGCCATGTCTTTATCATTCATGACATAAACTAATTGTTGTTGTTTTATTTTAGCTGACACTTTGGCGACTTCTCTCTCCCTCTTGGGGAATCACATGTTTCCTTATCCGTTGGAGACAAAACACAGGAGCGCTGTTAAAGAGGAGCCTGCAGATTCACTGTCAGACGTTACAGCTGAGGAGGAGAGTCTGGATGGAGAGCCCCACTCTCACCAGGTAACACCGCTAGAGACTGAAGAGACCGAAAGCTCTGAGTGTCAGAACAATGTGTCCTCCCAGCAGTTGGACATAGAAAATGAGGATACTGCCACGGACAATGAGCGGAGCGACTCTGGGGAGTTTGTCGTCACAATGCTGGCCAAGGCCAAGCTGGAGGAGCAAGGACTAGGCGTGAAGGGAGGGTCTTCTCCCTTATTGGAGGCAGAAACCCAGGAGCCTCCTGCTTTTATGTCTCATCGTGATGAGGATGTGACAGCTGACAGCTGGAGGCAGCACAGGAAGCATGTTTTTGTTCTGAGTGAAGCAGGCAAACCCATATATTCCCGTTACGGCAGTGAAGAGGCTCTTTCTTCTACAATGGGAGTCATGATGGCGCTGGTTTCCTTTGTGCAAAGTGGAGATAATATCATCCGCTCAATCTATTCAGGTGAGAGCATTTTTTGTTTTCTTTCATATAACATTTGCAACTTTGTTATAGATGCAATTTTCTATTTGTATTCATTAAAGCAAGTGTAACCATTTTTCAGAGGAAGTGGGTACCAAGAGCAGTCGCAGTGACTCT
The DNA here is from genome assembly GCF_902827175.1 of Gymnodraco acuticeps. Taxonomy (NCBI): domain Eukaryota; kingdom Metazoa; phylum Chordata; class Actinopteri; order Perciformes; family Bathydraconidae; genus Gymnodraco; species Gymnodraco acuticeps. Next base: position 1,327,670 of record NW_022990235.1, on the reverse strand, counting down.
AGCTTGCCAAAGTGGACAAGAAATTATTACCAAAAAAATAATCATGACATGAGCATGGAGACGTTAATATCAACTACACATTTAATCAACTATTTTACATTCATTTTGTAAGTAGCACAGCAATTTATTTTGGAAGTTTATACTACTATTTACACAAGTCCACAACATGTCCAATATCTTTAATTTTAGACATGTGTTTTTTTGTTTACAATGCATTCTTAAAAGACATCTACACGGTTGCAATATGAATATGCATGCACAGTTAAAACAACATAAAATGTAATTGTGTGTGTGTGTGTGTGTGTGTGTGTGTGTGTGTGTGTGTGTGTGTGTGTGTGTGTGTGTGTGTGTGTGTGTGTGTGTGTGTGTGTGTGTGTTGTGTGTGTGTGTGTGTTGTGTGTGTGTGTGTGTGTGTGGTGTGTGTGTGTGTGTGGTGTGTGTGTGTGTGTGTGTGTGTGTGTGTGTGTGTGTGTGTGTGTGTGTGTCGTTGTGTGTGGTGTGTGTGTGTGTGTGTGTGTGTGTGTGTGTGTGTGTGTGTGTGTGTGTGTGTGTGTGTGTGTGTGTGTGTGTGTGTGTGTGTGTGTGTGTGTGTGTGTGTGTGTGTGTGTGTGTGTGTGTGTGTGTGTGTGTGTGTGTGTGTGTGTGTGTGTGTGTGTGTGTGTGTGTGTGTGTGTGTGTGTGTGTGTGTGTGTGTGTGTGTGTAAAAGCCCACAAAAGACACACTTCCTATTATTATTATTATTATACTAAAACTGTTCCATGAGATAAATACAACAATACACAACTATCATATTTGTTTGTAGAATTTACCAGTACTGACATTAACGCTTGGTGATGTCTTTTTTCCTCGTGCATCAGATGGGCACACCGTGGTGTTTTTACAGAAAGGGCCTCTGGTGCTGGTGTGTGTCTCCAGCAGTCGTCAGACGGAGAAGCAGCTGCGTGGAGAGCTCCTCTATGTCTACTATCAGATCATCAGCATGCTCACACAAGCCAGCATATCTCGCATCTTTGAACACAAGAAGAACTACGACCTGAGGAGACTTCTGGCGGGCTCAGAGAAGATTCTGGACGGTCTTCTCAACCTGGTGGACTCTGACCCTAGCTTCCTGCTGGTAGCTGTACAGTGCTTACCCTTGGCCTCCTCTCTCAGGGACAATATCAGCCAGATACTGCAGAAAGCCATCACCCCAAATCTGGTTTTCTCCATCCTCATCGCCAACAACCAGCTGCTCACCATCGTCCAAGAAAAGACAGTCATCGAGGACTCCAGGTTGGAGCCCGCTGACATCCATCTCCTGCTCAACCTCATCGGAGCCTCCTCTGCCTTTCAGGCTGGGGAGATCTGGACTCCCATCTGCCTCCCCCTCTTTAATCCTGACTGTTACTTTTATGCATACATTTCTTACCTGGACCCTCCGGAATGCACTGTTTGCTTGCTGCTGCTCTCGACAGACAAGGAGGCTTTCTACGCTGTAGCTGAGTGCAAGAGGAAGATAGAGGAGGCCATGATGGCGCAGAACTCTCTGAGCCTCATTGCCAAAGTCCAGTCGTACAGCGTGAGCCAGGTGGGCGTCTCAGACCTCAGACACTTCATGTACAAGCCCTTTGACGTGCCAGACACCTACCAGCAGCTCACTCAGTTCACCAGGTGTGTGTGGGTGTGGGTGTGGGTGTGGGTGTGGGTGTGGGTGTGGGTGTGGGTGTGGGTGTGGGTGTGGGTGTGGGTGTGGGTGTGTTTCACTATTATTATCTATGCAACTACAGTGGGGACATACACTATTCTAAACTGGTGCATTATGTTTTACAAATCAATTAATTTGTCTTTTTATGATTGAATGTGTCTGTGATTTTTCAACCAAGAAAATGAATACAACTTAGTGTGGTTAGACGTTAAAAATGAAAGTGTCCTTTTCGAAAATCTAGGAAAATGGAAATTCAGACGGTTCTACTAATCAGGCCAATTCACTCTACTTATCTCCCTAATGAGATTAATTTAAATTAGTAGGTGTTAAATAGAAAAAGCCAATTAAACCTTGATAATAGAAGGAAAATCATTCACATATTAATAATACTTAAGAACTAAAGGACAGTTTTTTTAGACTGCAAGTGTATCTCACCAGGTTTAAGATTCAATTATTTTAGCGATAGAAAAAATAGCCGTTGTATTTTACTGTGTCTTTGTATTTGTAATGCTTTGACTGCTTTTTTGTTGTTAACCTTTACTGTGCAATGTGTTGCTGCATGTAGCCCAGAGATGGAGGCCCCATACAGCAGTGAAGAGGAGAAGATGAGACTGCTGGACCTCTACCGGTATATGCACAGCCGCATCCACAGCACCTCCCGACCCCTCAAGCTCATCTACCACGTGGCTGAGAGGGAGACCCTGCTCGCCTGGGTATGTAGCACTGTCGCCATATACATCTTCTAAATACTGTCTTAGCCAATATTCACTAATGTTGACATGAGGGTGTGAACTGTAGATGTGTTTGAAGGATTACTAAAGGAAACATTTTCATAGATATGTTCATCTGCTTCCTTCAAAAAGATTAGATTAGATAAAACTTTCACTCTTATGTGTCTGTTTAAAATGAAGCTGGAGCCAAGAGACTGTTAGCTTAGCTTAGCATAAAAACAAATGGAAATAAGGGGAACAATTAGCTGTTGTGGTTTTACTGGGGGTTAGGTGTTGTACTTTTTCACGGCTGGACACTGTCACTAATACATATTTGGGATGAACTATATTTATGTGGCCGATAATGGGACAATTACATTATGTTTTATTCTGATACAATACAAAGCCAAATTGCTTTCATTGACTTAAAGCTATCATTTACACATTCTGATACAATTGTTGGTAAAGCTGGTTTAACATCTGCAAATAACCGTTTTTATAGTTTTAGAGGAAGACAATACGATATTGCAATTTTCTTGATGAACTGTACTAGAGGGGAAAAAATGAATATTTGAACTCTATTTCTTTTTTTGGGGTAATACAATTTGAACAATAACACTTTAATAATAAATACCTTGATTTCCTTCAGGTGTGTAGAAAATACAGTTTATAAACTTAACAAAAAAATACAAACATCTGAAAATAGCATTTATCTTATTGATAATTTCTCATGAGAGACAGCAGGTTATAATTGATTTTCTCATAAAACCTGTTAGAGAGCTTTAAAGTTGCTTGTATGTGGATTTGTTGTAATTTGCATTTATGCTAAGCTCAGTTATCTTCTGGTTGTAGCTTTATATTTAAAGAACCTATATATATTTTCTCATTTAATTCAACAAGAAAGTAAAAAGTATTTTAAAAAAAAAAAAAAAAAAAGTCAAAATATTCTCATAATGCAGACCGTGACTTAATTTGTCTTTTTTCTTCGCTGCCGCAGGTCACCAGTAAGTTTGAGCTGTACACCTGCTTCAGTCCTCTGGTGACAAAGGCCTGTGCTATCACTGCTATCACCAAGCTTCTGAGGTGGATTAAGAAGGAGGAGGACCGTCTCTTCATCAGATACCCCCCAAAGTATTCAACCACCCCGAATCCCAGCAAGAGCTCTCGAGGTGGTAAATCTGACCAGCAGGACTCCACAGATAACGGCTTCTTATCTCTTCTATAGGACTCTCTCTCTCAGCGCTCCGCCTCATTCAACAATAGTTTGTACACTGGTTCCAAGATATTTTCGAAGCCTCTTTTGAAACATGTTGGACTAGACAAACATCGACTACTGGAATCAAACACTACAAACGTTTTACAATATTTAAGAAGGAATGAACTCTTTCAATATAGTAGTATTTCTTTACCTGAACAAGAAAGCATGTCATTGCGCCACTGCTTTTGATCAGAAACAGTCAGGGCAAAACAGCATTAGTATGTTTTAAATTGAACTGTGGTAGAAAATAATTGCAATGATATTTAAATGTTTTTATATTGTTTTATTACTGCATTAAGACAAGAAATTCCCTCGCGGACAGTGAATGTATCGCAGATGACAGGCTATTCACAAGTTATAACTATTAATAACAGTAAGTAAAGATGAGGAAGTAAAAACAACTTAAACTACCTTTCGAAAACTCTGTAATAGAGATTTATTTCATGGAACAAAAGCACCCAATGTAACAAAACAGGATATGCAAGGCATGAATGCGTGGCATGTTTTCGGGCTCAGTATAAACTGGAAAAACAACAACTGGCTTCCAGAACAGGGATGGGCCTCCATGTGTCATTCAGGCTGCGTTACGAACAGGCAAATTGCTCTCTGTTGATTTGCACATCCCAGTGATGGAACTTTATATCCCAGTCATTCAAATTTTAAGATGATCAGGTTTCATTCATGTTACATTTTGTGCAGAAAACAAGGAGGAGATTCAGCCTGTTACTTGACAACGTTATTATTTTCAGCTAGTGTTTTCATTGTCATCTAGTCTGGCTAAGAAGATGCCACTGAGCTCATTCAATGATTATCAGTCAACACTCGATGTAGTGACTTCAGGCGACTTTTTTCGATGACAGTTTTGTAAAGATGGTTTATAAACAGTAGCCTCATCCTTGTGGATTTTCTTGTCAATGCAAGTCTTAAGAGTACGTCTATAGTATTATGAAATAAATCCCAGATTGCACAAATCTATACTTGTCCTGATTAAGTAGAGATGTTGTGAACAAGCATAATTTATTACCTAGCAGAAAGACACATTTTCATCGCATTGTAAGTAATGTCTGATTTTCTGTAATATTTTCTGAGACTATCAAAATGTGACACTAAGGCTGTCAGGATATCACATTTCACTACGATTATGGTGGCAAAAAGAATTTGACACCGAAATGTGCGCAATACCTAAATACAATTTGTAAAATGTAATAAATAATGCTAACAAATTCATCTTTAACTTTTTATCATTGTGCACTTTGCATGAATTGGGGTAATTGCGTTGTTTAATCCCAAATAATGCATGTGTCATGTAATGAGTATTATTTACGTTAACGAGGTAAATAGGCAAAAAGAAAAACATGTTTTCCAAAAGAACACCTGCACGGCACCTCCAAGGTGCGCAATATATTATTGCGCAATCTATGCCTGTGAGCGTGCTGCGCAAACCGAGATGATGTGTTATGTGGTGTGCGTTGCGTAGTTGAACCTTTTCATATTTAAGTTTGTAGCAAGTAGAGGGCTGCTGTGTGTGTGTGTGTGTGTGCAGGCCTTAGTTTTAAAGACCCCCATAGAGCTCAGTTTATAACTCGAACCCTGCTTGAAACGATCATTTGACCTAGAGGAAGATGTTGGACAAAACATGTGAAAAGTCAACAGACAACACACAGGAAGTTGTTTCAAACAGCATTTATTCTTGTGTGAGAAAATATTGTCTCAGATTATAGATCCTGCAGAACAGTTCATGTGACATGATCCAAAACGTCCTGCTGTAGACGGTGCGTTCACTGCTGCCTACAGAGCTCTGTGCCTCCTCACTCCTACAGAATATATTCTGACATGTTGGTGAATACCATCACTATTACAAAGAGCTACTTAGCATCATACATAAATCTTTTCAATATTTTACTTTTTAAATAACACTCCTGCCACAAATTATAAATTAAAATCTAAATTTGATTTTCGCATTCCTTAAATTACTTCATGTAAGCCAATATAAACATAGATTTACATATTTACAAAACTATACACATGCACCTTTACTACACTGAGGTTGTATTTATATATGTATATACACTCTCTCACACGCACTGTAATGCCACATACAGTGTATGGCTCCACCAATCCTACACGTTTTTCTTCTTTTTTTTTTTTTAACGAACCGATTGTGCTTTTCAAGTCATTTCAGCCAGATTAGCAGACAACTTGCAGGTTCTCCAGTGAGTGATCGCAGTAGACTTTGTTATGAGCACAAAATAACCAGCTTCACTGTTGTAGTGGCTTCACATCTCACTAACCAAGTAGCTGCACCAGGTACTCCGACATTCTAGTATCATAACACAGTTTCACAATATGGAAAAATAAGTAAAGACCTCTTAAGCCCCACCGACCACACATCTTAGCTGGACAGCAAGTTGAAGAATTGGCAGCCGAATTGTTCTTAACATCCATCTTGTTGTATCTATCGAGCAATTTCGCTAAATGAGTTCACACTCGAATAGGGTCTGTAATTCAACGGAGTGCAGATCACTCAGAAGGAAATGTCTTTGAATTATCTTCCAAAGCCAAACTTGCAGTCCAGATATGACGTGAACATTAATTGGGACTTTCACACCCCATCAAACACAGTGACATTTCAATGGCAAATACAATCTAAATATGTTTTTGAATCAAGACGATCCCTTTGACAATTTCATATTTACACTTTTTTCAGCTAGTCTTGACTCACTTTGCCCTAAAATAAAAACTTTATATGAACACATAGCAATAGTGGTTGTGTAAAATCTTTTACAAAAATTACAGGAATAAATGAACAAATTCATCTAGGAAAATGTCTTCAAGCACTTTTTCTATCCATTTTATAAATCACTTCTATGCAGGAAAAACCTTCAAATACAACCAGCTTCCCCACCTGTTCAAATAGCATTGATAAAGCTTCTATGCATTTAAACTAAAATGTTATATAAAATTGGAGGGAGTGAAGTTAACATTTCCCCTGATGTGATTTAAATGTACCATGGCCCGGTCGTACGCAGTGTGCACAGATTTGCGAACACTGGGTTTCTTGCCTTCCATTAATCGCAGCTTGTCCACGGTGTCGTCAAGCCCCATCTGCAGAAGCTTGTCCCGAGGTAGCCATTGCCTGAAAAGCAGAAGAGACAAAATGACCAAGACTGCTCATGATTGATTTGAAACTCAGTATGAGGTTAAGCCGGCTTGTCTGAATCTTACCAAGTTCTTTTGGTGTCAAAGAAAAGCACCAAGAAGAGCTTTTCCCCTTCTTCTGTTTCTCTCAGTTCTCCCAGTTTGAGCACCTCCACGGGAGGCACTGGAATGGGGATGCCGTTGTGAAGAAGCCCTTCCTGGGGCATGTCTGGGTCAACGATCTGAAACAATGAATGTCAGTTTAAGTTACATGATTATCACGCCCTTCTATAGGAAGCAGGGAGGCTTTTCTCTTTATGTCAGCTTTGAGACTGATGCACCATAACTCCAAGACAACTACATCCTCACCATCGCTGGGTATGATGGGTACCCTCTGCATTTGGCCCAAACTAGGTCCAGGGGTCCGAGCTCGGTCTCACTTTCTGAACACAGAAGTGTAGACTGTCCTGTGAACAGGATATTCCCATACATTCAATTCATTTGTATTCAGGACATCTTAATCTTATTTTCTTTTTTAAACTGTATGGCTCATAGAAAGCGTTTCCATTAGGATCCAATAAACACACAAAAAGCAGAGGCATTTTAAACTACTTAGATGGTTACAGTTTTTAGTTGCATGCCTTATACACACACCAGAGCCACAGATGTCTCCGTTCTCACTGCTTGGAACTTTTGCCAATGCAGGTTTTCCACGACTTCGTTTGGGCGGGGAGACGCTACAGCTGTCAAGAGGAGAATTATGATTAGAAAAATGTATGGTGAGACTATAGCTAGACTTAAATGGCTAAGGATGTCAAAGACAAATGGGCCTCATGCAAGAATAATATGTTTTGAATTTTTGTGCTGAACATTTAAACTTTCTCTTTTTGGATTTGCTTGGACGAGTGTTGGATTCACAAAACTAAACATGTTGTAAATATCTTATGTTAGCGTGATAAATGCAATCTGTTCATGACGAGGTGCTCATTTGTGAGATTCAAGAATATTCAAGAGAAGTCTGAGAGGTTCTTGCATGGGGTCCACTGCCTGTGTGGCTCTGTACTCACTTTAGTTTTTGGTCTTCATCATCATCATCATGATCCACAGAGGTGTGCTTTCCATTTGTCAGGCCTGGCCAAAACACAACTGAATTAGTGACAAAAGTGGACGTCTTAAATTACCTAGCTGTAATTTAGTCAATATTTAGTTCTTACCTTCTTCACTGGGTGGTGTAGGGAGTTTATCAGCATCACTTTCTGAGCTGGGGCCTCTGGACCTCAGGTGGTGTGAGGAGGGGGAGGGGGGTGTGGGGGAGGCGTTGGGGGTGGGAGGTAAGGTGGTGATGTTGGTCACACTGGGGGGTTTTGGGCTGACCGGGGTGCTGTCCATCCCGTTGGTTTTCCCCTCAGATATTTGCCCGTTCTGTTGAGGCGGAGACTTGTTTTTGACCATCCGCGCTCCATTCTTAGCTTTTTTGAACAGAACAGACGTACGGCGACCGACTCCAACCAAAGGCTGAGTCGGGGGGGTTCCCAGCGGAGTGACCTCGTGAACAGCCTCTGTTTGTGAAGACGGTGTTTCACCAACTTCAGCCTCGTCTTCACCTTGGCTTTTGCTTCCGCTGCGGGATGACCTCTGACGCTTGTAGGAGCGCCCAGGAGACCGCCGCCCTCCAGGGGCGATGCCCAGGACGGGGGGTTCCAGAGGAGCCTCGCCAGGAAGAGGTGAGGACACTGGGCAGGTGAGCTCCAGCACAGGTGGAGAGTCATCTGCATCAAAGACAAATGTTATAGAAGAACCATAAATACAGCTAAAACGATTACGTAATAAGTAATTTATTAACTCAAATATCGAGACTTCTCTGGTTGCAGCTTCTGCAATATCAGGATATAGTGCATTTTATTGTATTATTCATAGGGATGTAACGATATACCGAATATCGCGATAAATAAACGTCCCAATACCGTCGTGAGTCCCAATACCGCGATATACATTTTTTTTTAAAAAGCCTTTATTTAACCAGGTGGTCCCATTGAGATCATCAATCTCTTTTTCAAGAGAGACCTGTCCAACATGGCAGCAAGTAGGTTACAACGTGAACATAAAACAACAGAACACAAAAGGACATCGTATTTACACGGCTACATGTACACACCTAGAGACATTGACACGTACCAACAGTATATTTATATCTCGCCCTGTCAATAAGCCTCACCTTCTTGGCAAAAACTGTATTGTTTTTGAAGTGGTGGAGAGACAATGCACAGTTTGACCCACTGCTGTCACCCATGGCCAAATCATATCTCTCTGTCCCACTGAGGTGGCGTTAGACTTTTTTGCTGTCCGTCATTTTGACAGACAGGATCGTAAAATATCCGTCATAATCCCTTATTACCCGTCGGGTCTGAACTCGCCACTAACGTGTCGCGCTGACACGGGGGGGTGGGGGAGAGAGAGAGAGCACGCTCGTGAATTGTCAACGGGGGGGGGGCGGGCGGTGTTATGCCGTGTTATGCATGCCCACCGAGATATGCATGCACCTCGCGGGAGCGCGCACAGCTTAAAGCAAAAACTCCCAGACATTTCAATGATCTGTACGGCAAAGTATGGTTTGGAAACTATATCATTTCCATCATTGGAGGGCATGCATAACACGGCATAACACCAGAGCCTCGCTGCGGGGAAACTTTGGCGCTGTTCCGAATTTGTCAAAATGACAGACTGCTTTCAGATTTTTCCGTCATTGTTAAAAAGAATATTCGGTTAACAGCAACATCAGTACCAAGCGAGAGAGTTTTTTCCACAGCAGGGGATATTGTAAACGCCCAAACATCCCAGCTTCTACCTGGAAATGTGGACATGCTCATATTCCTAAAAACCTGTCTGATGATGCTGAGTGAGTGACTAGTGAGTTTTACTGGTTTTTTTGTTCCAGTCTATCACTTTGTTTTTGACACTTTAAAATACTGCTATCCTACTAAAATGCTGTACAAATCAGATTTATTATTTAATAAAGAACACTTTCCAAGTAAAACATTTTTAAATAATTAAAAAAAAAATTCCTTTTAAAAAAAATGTTTTTCTTCTTTATTATTCAATATCGCGATAAATACCGTACCGTGGACTTGTTACCGCGATATTATCGTACCGTGAGTTTTTGGTATCGTTACATCCCTAATTATTCATGAACAATTTGGTCTTGAACTGTTGATAGGACAAAACAACACATCACACTGGACTTATGAAGTTGCAGCTCGATTTAAATAAGGCATTAACAGAGATAAACGACATGAAAATCATTTTTACCTGATGCAGAGTTTGAGACGGCTGTCAAAGGTCCATTTTTAACATTTGTCTTCTTTTTCTTTTCTTTCTTTTCCTTCTTCTCCTCTTGTTCCTCCTCTTCCTCCTCTTTCACATCCTCCTCCTTGTCGTTACCGTTTACAGACTGAGAGTTTTGCTGCGGCTGGTTCATCTTCTGTCTGAGACTGTTGATCTCTCGCCGCAGCAGTCTGATGCGTTTGGTTCGACCCCCACTGGTGCGCATGGATGCAACCACGTCCAGTTTGTCCAGCAAAGCCTTCAGCTGCTCCTCTGTGGTCAGGTGCAGTCTGTTGTCTGGGTCCAAGAGAGAGTCCACTGTAGGGAGGACAAGAAGACAAAGGAAATAAACACAGAGATGAGGCATGAGGGTGATTATTGCAAAGAACTAGCATGTTCCACACTCAACTCACCATCATCCCAGGTGCAGTTGGAGAAGCCATGTTTGTTTGGAGACTCTGGGAGATGCATGCCAGTGCTGGGGTCCAGGCCGATGCTCTGAGACTGCCTGTGGGCGTGACGGAGAACAGCACCGCCCACCTCCTTGAGTTGTAAGGCTGTCTTGTGAAACATGGTGTCCTTGGAGTTGTACTTGAGGCAGTTGGAGATCATGAGGTTAAAGTCCTTCTCTAGGTCCGCGATGGAGCAATAGGCATGTCCCTCCAGTTTGGTAACCATCATGGAGAAGTCCATGGGTTGGGAAACAAACTCCAGGTAATCTGGGACCTCGGAGGATGATGGGAATAAGACTGTTAGCCGGAGACAAAACAGATGCAATGCTTGGTATGAATTGTGTATTTAAGTAGTTTTCTAACTGCACCAACCTCTGACTGATTGACCGGCTGAGAGAAGATTTTTGCCGTGTCCTTCTCCTGCAGTTGTTCCAAGGTGGATCGCAGAAGCACCAGCGCAGGGGTCAACTTCAACTCAAGAGCAGCCTGCTGAATTTTCATCTAAAGAGTGATGACGCAACACACAGCAGAGAGAAGCGTACACCAAGGTTACTCCACAGGGTCATATTAATAACAAATGCTGAATAGAGCAGAGACTAATGCTGCATCCAAGCACTTTTTCGTTATTGCTTCATCCGCCTTTTAATTTCACTTACATGATTCATAGATGGTAAGATTTTAGAAAATAGACAAAAACAAAATGCGACTACTTCCAAGGTTGCAAGGTTTTCAGATTGAACTGTCCCATCAATCATGGATGGGAAACAATTAGCAAGTATTCACGTTTGAAAAGCTACATTTTATGGCAAAATGGCAGAGTAGTTCTGTAGCTCTGATATATACGTGCTTATTAATGACAATACAGAAGGGTGTAAAAAATACCCCCAAATAATTATAGCTCGTCTACACTTCCTGTTCACCGCACCTGTTCTCTCTTTAGCCTCTCTCTCTTGCGGATGAGTTCCACCAGAAGCCTGGCTCTTTCCAGGTCTTGCCTCAACTTTTGCCAGTATCGTAGCTCCTCTCTTGCAGCACACAGCTTCTCATCAGGCTCCCTCTGAACACAAAAGAAACAAAACCATCAAGCTTTTATTCATCTTTCAAATCCATCACAATCAATCTTTCTTCCAGCTTTGCGTTGGAGAGCAGTGATGAGATTAAAGTGTGCTAAAGGTATCAGACGCCTTTTGAAAAGTGATTGAATTAGTCCCTTAGGTTTCCAGAAAGAAAGAAAATAATAATGATCACATCGCACACTCAAGTCTAAATCCATGCAATGAGGATTTTTATGTTAACAAGTTTAAGTTTGTATAAAAAGCTAACATAGGGACATCAGATAAAAAATGTACGATGTCATACAGATGTATTTTATAAACCTGCGGATACGTTTAGAGAAAATATTTAGTTTAACCTGCATTTTATGACCCTTAAGCAGCTCAAGTCATTCCCTACCATTATAAGAAAATTGGCATTAGATTACAAATAAATATCCATAAATTGTTGCACACCTCTACAGCTGTGAGAGGTCCACAGCAAATATGAGAGAGCTGTGAAGGGTTGTGTGGAAGCCTGCCATGTATTTAAATCAGCCATTGCAAGTGTGATGTCTGGGCTTATGTTTTAATTTCAGTGTGAGAACACAAACATGGTGTGAAGTGCTCAGCTCCTAGTGACTCCACTGACTCAGAGGACTTCATTCGTTCGCTGAAGGTCTGATCATCTAATGACTGTTAATTTGATAATTAAAATTGGTAATGTAGTTATATATTAACTTATAAATCCATATGCAATCAACTGACTTTTTTATCCAGACGGTGGTGTTCTTATACTTAAACGGTGTTTTCGAAGTTAGATACAAAAATTGCTATATGCAATGCCTTACTTACAGCATGGCATTATATTGAATTATTACCCCTGTATGTCATGATACTAATTGTCCTGTTGAGTTACATTACATTTAGCTGACGCTTTTATCCAAAACAACGTACAATAAGTAAATAAGTGAGTTCTTGAAAGCACCCCTAAATTAAATAATAGTTTATTTATATTTTATCAGAGTATTTTTTTCATGTTTTAAACACATAAATACATTATCTCTCTCCTCACCTGCTCTGCAGTCTTGTTGGCCTGTAGATGGGAATGAAGTCGGCGTATTAAAGGCATCCCATTTCGTGACTGTCGTTTCAGCAACCAGTAGTTATGAAGTCTCTGCATGAACTGATTCTTCCTCTGGACTTCCACTCCTGTGCAGATCTTGTTCAGCCTGTGGAGATGGAACAGTTTTACATAAAAGAAAACGGTGCAGCAGTACTGTCAGTGATATGGTTAGGCCATTTAAATATCAATTCATAAATATACATAAAATACTTTTTTAATGCACTGGATCCAAACCTACAACAATACTACTAATACATATTGTAACACAGCAGAAACAACAGTAAATCAATAAGGCATGCTTGGTATGTAAATGTCAACAGTATGCAAATGTCACACCTGTGAGATGGGATCTGAGGCACGAGCAGCACAGGCACGGTTGAGCGGCGTGATGACCGACCCTTCGTATTCTTCTTCTTCTGGCCCTTGGTAGCCTTCTTGTTTGGTGGTGTTGGTGGGGGGCTTTGAGTGTAGGACCTCTGACCCCGATTTCCCCTTCCCCCCACCAGTCTCCCTTCAACCGATTCGTCCCCAGACCCGTCCCGTCGGGACCCCACCGGAGAGTGATGCTCACAGAAAGCAGTTTTCTTCACAGAGAAGGTGGTACCGTTGACCCCAGTCTCCCGGACTGGGTCTATCTTCATAAACAGGCCGGCCTTCTGGGCGCAGGTGACATGAAAGGCTCGGTAACAGTTGGCTTTGTGGCACTGGATGGATGCTCCTCGGCCTTTCTGCTTACACAGGTAGCAGGTGAGCTTCCAGCGAGCAGTAGGGATGTTCTTCACCCCCTCAACAGGCTCCAGAAACACTGTGTTGGCAAAGCACACCTCCGGGATCCATATGGCGCAGACAACATGGGCCCAACGTCCATCACTTGTCTGTTTGAAGGCACCTCCTCGGTTGGGACAGAGCACACAGTCTACAGGACGGGAGGGGGACTGCAGGCAGCAGCGGCACAGCCACTGACCCTCGGGTACGTAGGGCACACCGTAACACTCCTGGTGGACGGCCAGATTACAGATGTCACAGAACAGGATGACATTACTGTTCAGACATTCGTCGTCCAGGCAGACGCAGCAGAAGGCGTCCTCGTCCACGGCGCTCTGGGACAGGGCCTGGTTGCGGGACTCCAGGATGGATTCCCTCTCCAGGCGATCAATCAGCAGCTCAAAAGTGTCTGCCGATACAGAGGCATACCCGTCACACACTCTCTTTTGATTAACCATCTCCAGCCAGGCCAAGTCCTCCTCGTCCATGTCGTACTCAGCCACACTGTCCTGCTCCTCCATTGACTTTTCTATGTATTGATAGTAGGCTGTTGGGAGAGGAGCTGCCTCTGACGGGGTAACGGAACTCAGCACACGAAAGACGGGCTCGGGCAGAGGGATATGGTTAGATGGTGGGTGGAGGGAGTTAGTAGGTCCTGAGTGTTGCTGGGAGCCGGACCGTTGGTTCTGGTGAGATGTATTTTTACCACTCCTCCTACTTTTACAGTTTGAAGGTTTCCTGCATGATCTGGTTTTGCTCTGCGTTTGTTCACTGTTCTCCTTGTTGCTGTTGCACTCAGCAATGTCTTGGGCCATCATCTCGTCCTCGGTAATAACTGGCAGATGATCTGTGATGTTAATCCGATGAAGCCTTCCTTCAAGATCCACTTCCACTATTTTCTGTGCCTGAGCGTACGTCAAAGTCTCCCTGGATGGAGAGAGCTGCAGTCTGTAGGGCGAGGGGGGCCGCAGCTGGCCAGACGATCCCCTGCCCCTTCCTCTCCCTCTGCCTCGGCCCCTACCCATTTTGAGTCCGCTTACAACTGTCTCACATTCCCACCTGCTCACCTTCCGCATGGGAGTTTACACCAGCTCCCTGACAGATACAGAGAATTTTTTTTTAATGATGAATTAAAAATACAAATTAATCATTTATGAATTAATAAAATAGTTACAAACGTATGTAATAATTGCCCTCCGAGATTGTTTATCTGTTATTATTTTGGTGTTCCTATGCATGATAAATCTTACCCTTATTAATCATACTCCTTGAAGAGAGCTTTTATATTTTTGCATTTATTGACTAATGACTAAAAACTCATCTCTTTCGACTCCACTTCGAGCAATACAATTACCAATAAAGCACTTACATACTAATAAAGGGTTATCTAAAGTTAGTTGAGTAGCACTTGAAATGTTTTGGCTCTATGAAACCTGATGTACTTATATGATTCAAGTTTGTATCTTCTTGGTCGAATGCACTAATTGTAAGTCGCTTTGGATAAAAGCGTCAGCTAAATGCAATGTAATTGTAAGCCTTGTTGTGATTCATTATCAATCCTCGTCACAACATTTAATAGGTAAAAAGGGGTCAACTCAGTATGACACCTCAAGTACTCTTACTGCACAAACACAACTACTGTGAGTTGCACTGCTCGCATGTATGCACCTCAGCTGTCTCTCCATTGGTCCAATCTGGTGCCTGATCACTCCCTCATTTCCCTCAGCCCAATCATATGTCAGTATCCTCTATTTTTTTCCTTGTTGCTGTGCGTAGTTAGGTTGAAGAGCGCTAAATACCAACCCGAGTATCTAACATCTGTCAGCCATTTTAAGCGCACAACAGCACAGACAACATTTGGATTGCAAGTTGATTAGCAGCCCAATTATACATGCCAACAGAAACCAGAAAGCAGGCGCACTGTATGCACCGAGCCTGAATTCAAAAATGACTTGCATGTATACATTAGTTCACGTCACTGCAAATATGCAACGTTTCGGCTGCAGCTTTGTACTCCAGACCCCTGCAAAAAGACTATCTCTCGCTGATGTGATAACGTTACTCGGTCGGACAGGACACACTAGAAGTCGTTTAACAAAACGGCAGGTTTCCTAAGCAACGCTGAAAAGGCCGAAAATATCAGAGTGCTTTACCTTACGAAGTCGTCCTCTCCAGTGCGAGTGCCAGACAGAATAATTGCACCTAGCCAAATGTCAGCTAGTGACAGACTACAACCAAGGCGGACATGCTAGCCGTTAGCTTAGCTAGCCGGTAATTCAGGAGCGACAGCGTCATCTTCAGCCCTTCACTTCTCCGCTGTGACTTCGGTCATACACACAAACTCGACCCGGTTTCATAGTTATGTTTTAAACCTTCCAAATGGTGCTTGTTCCCAACTTAAAGGTAGCAAAATGCCGAAGATATCAAATTAATGTTCCTTGGATGGGGCTAAATATTCAGTCAAGATGGCTAGAAAAATACGCCCCTTTGGAAAAAAAACACCTCAGCCAATTGTAGGAAGCCGATTCACCTCGCGCGCAACGCGCATCGTTTTTCGATTGGTTGAAGAGATAAACCGAATTCATCGAAGTCAACAAGTAGATCATAACAGAAATAAGCGATGAGAAAAACAACGAAGCATATATTGCGCGCCTTATATCCTGGTCTTTATTTCCCATAGGTAGGCTTACCTGTTATACACCTGCTATCTCTCGGGATACATTGTAATTTAAACAATCCAATATCGAAGTAATGACCACATAAAATACAAAAATAAACTATATAAAATACGAAAATACTAGCTTATTTTATATGATAATAATGTATTAATCTAGTTAACTATTTAAGCAAAGTGCCTGTACATTCCTTCTATAAATCAGTTAACAAATAATCCAGATCCGAGTCCCCTTTCATGTTTTTTGAGAGTTTCACACCTGAATCACACCGTATTCATAATCAGTGCACTTGATTTCTATGTTTTTTTTCTTTCGTTCATTGGTCTTGACCATAGACTGTATATATAAAGGTCTTGACCTATGGATATTGTAGCTCTATGTGAAGATTTATTTAGACCATTATGTAAATAAAATGAAACATTGCCGAACAGTTAAATGAATAAATATATCCTAATTCAGGTCAAGTTTCACCCCAGGAGCAACATAATTCTATAAAACCATAACCAACTCCAAAAAACATTAACCAACTCATTCACATTCAGTAAATTAATCTCAGGAAATTAAAACACGTGTCATGAGTGAGTGTGACAAGAAGGACTGTTGCAAAATTGGCGCCTATATCAATAAAATGTATTATTATTATTACTATTATTGATTTCGGAGCTACACAAAATACAATTCCTGGCTTCCTTCCTTGTATCCATTCCATGATAAAAGATTATTACTCATTCAACATTTTTACTGAGCCTCTAACACCTTTCAAGGCCGTCTTCCAGCTACAGCACATATATGTTTTGTTTGGTTTCTGCACAAATATGTGAACTCAATATTTATTTTCTCTCTACATTTTTGCAAGACTGAGAAACCTCCATGGCCTCACAAAGTCATCTGCCTTTCAGTCAATTCTGTGGTCGAATTCTTTGCTTTTTAAAGAGGTACTAAAGCTTGTTAACCTTCTCATTCCAAACTTGCACAACACCTCCAAAGAAATGGTTACATATATATTTATACATTTAATCTTAATTAGTTATTCATACGTATTTAATCAATATCAGTAACAGTTCTAAAGAATGAACTTTTTCCTGAACAAAACACCAAGCATGACAGCTGCTTTGATATTCAGGAGCCATAATTATTCAACTTTGTTAACATGCAATAGACATTATAAAAAGAGTGATATTAATTTTCATTGAAATACAATTGTAATGTTACTGTTACAACATGATCATTTTATTATTATAAAATGATTCTTCAAGGTCATATTAAGTATTAAATCCACATGATGATCCACAGTGGGAGCTGTTTATGTGCACCTCCTGCTGCTTCTTCCCACCCCTTCAAAATCCTTCCTATTTCTCCACCCACAAAAACTTTGCTGGCTGTTTCCATAACACATTTGAGTCTGAAAAACTTCAGATCACACTGCATCAGAGTCGAGATCGCCCAGGTCGGTTTGAAGTCTGACGTCCCAATTCAGAAGCCACATCTTGGACTCATCTCAGGTACATCCATCATATTCTCTCCTTAATGATTGTTGGTGGCACTATTTGGTGTCTTGATTTAAGTCACATCTTTTATCTTCTAGGATGCAAATCAAGAGTATCAGGATGCTGTTTGGCTTCTGTGTATTGTCTGTTGGGGTTTTCCTGGACTTGGGAGTGTGCACTGCAGGTAAGGAACTTTATTTATTTTTTATCACTGGTTTTACTTAGGCAGAAATAATTATGATACACCAAATCAAAAGATTTAACACGGCTTGTAAGATAAAACAAATACGTTTTTAACCTTGAACCATGTTGAAATTGACTAAATGGGCTTTTGGTTATACAAGTTGGCTGGATTGACAACATTGGAAAACTTAGGTTTGTCCCTTTTCACCAATATTTCATAGTTTGACCCGGTCACTGCATTTTGTTATTCAGTGTGGTGACAGCTTTCTTTTTATCCCCTGCCAAATTCCTCATGTTTTCACTGCTGGATTTGGTAGAAATTTCTCAGGCTTGAGGAGACATAAATACATAAACAGCCAGCTCGGATCAATATCAAAGTGTAGCAACACATCCTGTCCAACTCTTCTTGAAAAACAGAAAGGGAAGCGAGCCAGTTGTCACTCTCACAAAAAACGGTAATAATTTAACTCTATGGAGCAAACAAAGGCCTTGTGTTTCTGAGTGGCCAAAAAGTCTTGAAGAGCTTGTATACGTGTCATCTTTTGAAAAGGAGGATCTGATGGTTGTCAGGATCACCCTGTGGCGATGGATCCCCGAGGCCTTGGCCTGAATCGAGGGCTTTTGATACTCTTTGACTTCCTTCCCATCTCACAGTGCCATGGCATTGAGAGTCTTTGAATTAAAACAATGCTCTAAACAGATTATGGTGTTCAAACCGTTTTCAAAAGAGGAGAGAGGCCAGATCTCTAGGATACCGGAAAACAGTTGTGACAAGAAGGTCAAAACATGGTCACCCAATGTTAATCTCAGACATCTCTGCATGTTACAGTCAAGTCTAAAGATGGCCAATGCACAAAAGAGACCTCTGATCTTTCCATATTTAGCTGTGATCAACCTTTCCTAGATAACAATATGTATCTACAGTATTTATTCCAATGGTTCCCATGCTTTCTCGCATTTGACCCCCTTAAATTGGAACAGCATGCAATTGTGACCCCATCAAAGTTTGAAATTCAATCAAAGGGTCACTTTTTTTCATCTTGATTTAAAGGATGCCTGAAGAGGTAAACACTTTTTTCTTTCTTATCCCTTTACTCATCTTGTGACTCCTCAGATTATATGTTGAGAACCAATGGGTTTATTCCCCCTCATATCTTGTCTCATTTCCAAGCTTTCATAGAAAAGATTAACATGCTTATGTGTAAGACTTTTTGTACTGACATGTTTCTTACTTTTCACCCTCAACACCAGTGCAATCAGAGCTGAGAATTACAACCATAAAGGTATTTTTATTTTAACCTCCATGAAATGTAAACTATTTAAGATGCAACACGTCACTGATTGTCTTTCGATGTATTTTATTTGTATAGCAAGAGCCATATGCAGTGTCCAAAGGCTCACAACTGGAAGGCTTTTGCATGGACTTGCTCTCTGAAGTAGCCAAGAAACTGGGCCTCAAGTACAAGGTGCACCTGGTGAAGGATTCTGCATACGGCAGACAGGATGAGAGCGGGAACTGGAATGGGATGATTGGAGAGGTGGTGAGAGGGGTGAGTGCATGCATCAACACTGACATTTGGAAAGGTCAAAGGGCAGCCATCCTCTCTGCTGGATTTAGAATGACCCCAGCTGGTGTCTGTGACTCACAACGGATACATTCAAAATCAGTGAATTTGTAAACTTTATCAGCAGGGTTGCTGGTGCATTAAAGTCTCTTAAGCAGTTTCTATAAATTAACAGTAAGTATTTATGCGTTCTCTACAGGAGGCGGACCTCGCTATTGCTCCGCTGACGCTCACTGCAGCCCGGGAGAAAGCGGTGGGGATGACCAAACCATTCATGCAGACAGGAATCAGCATCCTTCTGAGGAAGGATATCTCAGAGGGAATGGGCCTCTTTGATTTCCTGTCTCCCTTTACAGCCAAGACCTGGGTCGGCATACTCATCGCCTACCTCGGGACCGCTGCTTGCATCTTTTTAGCTGCCAGGTTAGTGATTCAAGTATAATCTATTAAAACAGTGATATTAATGATTTATTAGTGGATTTGTATTGATGTGATGTGGATTTGAATATCTTGTCTGTGGATATTTTCACATTTCTGCTGGCAGTGGAATTCCTTTGAGTGCGATCGTATTAATAAGTAATATTTGTATGCAAATGCAGACTCAGCCCATGTGAGTGGAGTCAGCCTCAGAGTGAGAAGAACAGATTCAGCCTTCTCCACAGCCTGTGGTACACAGCTGGAGCTCTGACTCTACAAGGTGACACATTATGTTGTACAATTGTTTCCCCTCAAATTGAGATGGACAACAATATATGTACTTATTGTTTGTGTTCTATAAAATGATCTCCCTCAAATGTTTTTGTCAGGTGCTGGCCCTCACCCCAAAGCTCTTTCAGGACGTGTCATCTGCTGCAGCTGGTGGTTATTCACCATCGTCCTCCTGGCATGTTATTTCTCTAACCTCAGCTCCACTAAGACCTCTGAATCCACTCACCTCACAGTGAAAGGGTTTGAAGACTTGGCCAATCAGGACACCATCGAGTATGGCTGTCTGGGTGGCTCCTCCACCCTTGCCTTCTTCAAGGTAGACTACAGACATTGGATTATTTATGAATCCCCTGTTTCTCTGCTGTTTCTCTTATTCAGTTTTTTCATTCATGCAGAATTCAAACAATCCAGTGTACCGCAGAATCTTTGAACACATGGAGAAAACCAAGAGTTTTGTCTCGTCTATGGACGAAGGGGTCTGGCGTGCAAGAGAAGGAAACTTTGCCTTTATTGGAGAGTCTGTTTCTTTGGACTTGGCAGTAGCACGTCACTGTGAGCTGGTCAGAGCTCATGAAGTGGTTGGAATGAGAGGATACAGCATTGCTGCCAGCCTTGGTGAGCTTAAGCATATTATAAAACTAATAGAAAATGACATTTGAAAGAATTAATAATTAAAATTGTATAATTAACAATAAACCTATACATTTCCTCAAGGCTCACCCATCATAAAGAACCTCAGTGTGGCAATCCTACAGCTGAGCGAGGAAGGGGAGCTGGCTTACCTGCGGAGCAAATGGTGGGCCAGCAGCTGCATCGCAGACAAGGCCAAGTCGTCAGCTGTGCAGCCACACAGCCTTAAGGGGATGTTTCTGATTCTTTCCCTGGGCCTGGGTCTGGGAGCACTGCTGGCTGTCCTGGAGCTCACCTCCAAGAGCCGCAGAAGTGCAGCTGAGCAGAGGGTGAGTGCAAGTGCATTCAAATCACATTACTTCCGTTAGGCGGAAGGAAAAAAAACATCCACAAACAAAACTTCCTAACCTTTCAGAAACTAGACCAAACAGCCTTGTTCTTTGCTCAACAGTGTGTACTTAAATGTATCCAAAAGGGGGTTTGAACGGTTTCATAAGCCTGTAGGTCTGCAGCGTTAACTTAACCATTTGAAAACAACACATATGGTACAGATACAAGCATTAACCAATTGGTTTTCATATCAGCACAACAAGAAAATGCAGACTCTCATTTGTCTGAATAAATCTATCTCATCTAAAAAACGATTGACATTAAATTAAACAACATAGATGAATTATTTGTTTACCTATTGTTTCTGTTTATTTGTCGATCCTACAGAAATCCTGCTGCACCGTGCTGACTGAAGAACTGACTCTGCGCTTGAGGACAAGTAATGCGAACAAACCCCAAGAAAATGTTGTCATAGATAAAGAAAAAGCATAAAAAACATGAACATAGTTTTATTCTTAGGAAATCTGACAATAGTTACTTTTAGCTTTGATAGCTGAGCATTTTCTTAAACATTTGACAGAAGTGTTAACTTAAATGTAGGTCTTGAACTCCCTTGCTTGAATATATATCAGATTCATCAGAAAAAAATAAATAATATTTTACATCGGCATATAAAATAACAGGACTCACATTTTATTCAAATAAGCAATTTATTGATTTTAAAATAGTACTACTAACATTTCAATAAAAAAGCAGACAGATTTTATATGATAAAAACAATCAGTGATCAGTGTTAACAATAAGACTAACAAATATTGCTAGTGTGCTTAGTTTACTGTTACTTTTATATAAGTGCTTTATGCTGTTTTGTACAGTTGGCAATGGCGTCAGATGATTCAACAATGTATTTAAAAAAACTATTTCATGCATACAAACTGTGTTAATTGTAAACATTACAGCGGGCCTATAACAATAAAAAAATATATCTAATTGTGTACATTTCGTGGTATTCTCCTACTGATCTATAAAGAAAATCTCAATTATTTCTTGGAACAACCGTTTGTGGTTGTATTGTTACTCTCTTCATTGTCTTCTGAAGGACCAGTCAAATCTCAGCTTGTTCTAACGTAAAGGGGAAAAAAACAGAAAAAAAAGAAATGCATGATTAATACTGTCAACCAAATTTGTATCTGCAATTCTTTTGATTTACTTACTATGACCATAGAGTGTATATATAGACTATGACACATCATTTCTGACTCACCATTTAGAAATATTGGGGATTTACAGCCAATCTCCCTCATCTTCTGGTCAAAAAGGGCCTTCATCTCCCTCTGCAGGGTGCCTTCACGTGACTCTGCCCCAGCTGGCACACAGGACGGAAGAAACTCCAGGCTGTCTGTGCTGCCGCCGCTGCCGCTGGATGTGCTGTCAGACAGGAGGAGGCCGTTGGGGATTGGTCTCACCTGGTTGCTGTAGCTGCTGTAGTTGTGTGCTCCTTGGGTCTGCCAGGGGACAGCAGGCCTGCGGGTTACCATAGGTGTCTGAGGAGATGCAGTTGATTTTCGAGGGCAACTGCGTGAGCGGGCCTTTGTTCGTATTGGTGTAAACTGTCCAGGTGTGGCTGGAGCCTCTAAAGTCCGTCTCATCCTGGCAGGGGACAGTGGAGCAAAGAATTTTTCTTCGGGCTGAAGCAGATGCTGTCGCTTGTGTCTAGGCAGAGGCTGAGGCCGAGGCAGAGAGAGTGTATCAGGCTGACTTTGAGTGTCTGTTGGTTGCTCAGGTTTAATAGCAATGAACTTGTCTGGGTCTGGTCCTGTTGGTAATTCCTCAAACTGTTCAGGATGCTTTGGCTCAAGCCTCTGAACTGTCTCCTGCTTAGCACAGTGTGACTCTGGCGGTTCAGCAAGTTCATTCTCCCACTCTTCTTGAATTGAGTTTTGGCTGTCAGGAACCTCGCAGGAAGCCTGGGGTGAGGTCTCAAGGTCAAAGCTGTCCTCTTTTGCACAGGGAGCAGCCCCCGTGTGGTAGGAGTCAATGGAGGACACCCGGCTGAAGATTCCCCTCCTTGTCCCCGATGTTTCATGAATTTTAACTCGGTGCGCCCGCCTCAATGGCTCACTCATGGCCCCTTTTAGGATTGCAGTCTTGGCTGTTGGGCCTTGTAACAGAGGAAATATTTCTCCATTCCTGCTGTCCTGGGAAATGGTATCCAGATCCTTGCGGAAGAACAGACCACGTCCGTCTTCTGAGGACTGGACAGAGGAGTCTAGAGAAGGCTGCTTTTGAGGACCCTTCATATGCTTCTGAGCTGCTTTTTGGATGTGTTTTCTGGCCGCATGCACCGCATTTCCAGGTTTCATCTGTGTCATAAAGGACACCAAAGGTTTAAAGACAGAGTTGTCAGATAAAGATGAAATTTGATTTGACTTAATTAAGATAACCTTACCTTTAATGACATGTCATTGACAGCGACATGAACAAAGATGGATGACTCCGCCATCCCCTCCAGGTACACATGCCGATAACCTGCACATTTTACATTACATTTTTTACGTTAAGCCACATTTATTTTATTTTATTTGAATGGTTAATTTACTTTATTGCAGCGTGGTATTGTTTGTCACATCGCAAAAGTCTGCATATCAGATATCCCATCAAGTAATCTACCTGGCATCAAGCTTCTGAGAGCAACAGTTCTCTGTCCGATGAATTCTCGTCCAAGAGGATTATGATCCCACACATGGAAACGCACCAGAGCGATCTGCGGCATTTTGACGTTATAGACAAGGGTCTCCTCCCACATTGGATTGAAACCTGAATGACAGTTAAACAGTTGTCACACAAATAGAAAAACTATTGGGACGATGGTTGTTTATGAAATAATGAGATAAGACTTACCATTATCATCCACCACCTTGGTCTGCTGCTTGGAACAATCCACATTTATACCAACTATCTCAACCTCAACATAGGGATCAATAATCTGCAAGAGGAGAAACATGAGTAAAAGAGCATTTTAGTGATGAGAAATATATTTTTTAATGGTTTGTCCAATTGTCTTAATAGATATTCTTAAAAGAGCAGCATGTTCACCTCTCCTCTGTCCCCAAACATTGAGTCTTTGGGTTTAGGAATCTGCTGTCCGCTGATGATCTTCAGCACTAACTGAATCTTTCTGGTTCCTTGTAGGGGACTTTCTAACATGGGGTTAAAGGCACCTGAGAAAAAAACAAAACTCAATTAACTACCCCACAAAGACAGTTGTCTTTCACTTTAGGCAATCTGTATATGCACATACCTTTACACATGACCTTTGGCCTTAGAATATATCCACAGTTCCCATTGCTTGAGAACTTGGCTCGGTTCAGATCAAGCATCCGGCCCTCTGTTTGATAATTCAGTGCAACTAAAATAAAATACATGAAAACAAATGAAAAACTGCTGCAGGACTTAATACAACCTCTCACTGTAACTTTAAAGTAGGCATCATTGTAGTCTCTGTGACCATCTTACCCATATGGCATCCTGCGTTCCAGTACAGTTGTGGGTTGAAGTTGCTTGAGTCCACTCTGTAGTTGGACGGGTAGACTCTTATAAGTTGGCGTTGGTTGAAGCGGACCAACTCGGCTGCTTTCAGCTGTAAGATCTGGTTCATAACAGTCTCGTTGAGGGATGATACCTGCCAACTGTTTTCAAATGCTAGCAGATAGAATAAACACAGCATCAAACATTCATTGCTTGAATATTTTATTGACTGTAAGATTTGTATGTATGTTTTGATGTTCACATTTTTTAAGACCCTTTACCTTGTGTTTCTATGTCATGCACATGGACCGATTTTGTGTACTTGACCAGGTCCGACAGATGTCGGGACAACCTCATTGTTTTCCTCTTCCTGAAAGTAGAGATATAGACATACGGTAAGTATAACTCACAATATTAAGAAAAGGAAATGACTAAAAGTGTTTAATTCTATGACCAGTCTTACTTGGGATGGTAAACTATTTGTGCCTTCTCCTTGCTGTGGTCTGACTCGCCACCAGGTATTGTCTTGTTTTTCACTCGTAACCTTTTTTTCCTCTGAAAAAATAAACTTTATTTGCAGTATCTGTAGTAGCTGGGAAATTGTAGAATGGGCCATTTAAAAAAGCGTTTAGAGAATAAGCAAGCGGCTGACCTTTCGTTTGAAGCTCGCTATGATCGATTTGTCAAATCGTCTTTTCTTTTTTCTTTGATTGGTAGGGTTAACGATACTACCGTCCCTAAAACAGTCAAACATAATACATTATTTCACCAATCAAGACAGTCTGTCTGTCTGTCTGTCTGTCTGTCTGTGTTTGTCTGTCTGTCTGTCTGTCTGTCTGTCTGTCTGTCTGTCTGTCTGTCTATCTGTCTGTCTGTCTGTCTATCCGTCTGTCTGTCTGTCTATCCATCCATCAATCCATCTTTGCCTGTGAATTATCATCATCATCGTCATCTTCTTCCTCCTCCTCTTCCTCATCACCAGTGTCTTCATCCGACACATCACCCTCCTCTGCACTAGGATCTAGGTTTGCTGGTAGCTTTTTACCCTAGAAAACATAAATGAATTAATGAATATTACCAGTCAGTTTTGTTTGTGTGCTTTGTTTAATACTCCTGAGCAGTATTTGGCTGCAGATGTTGCAAAAACAACTTACCTTGACCAAAACCTTCCCTTTAAGAATCTCAGGGGAAGGCAGCCTCTTGGATTCATGAACGTTGACACCGGACAGATCCAGTTTGTCCTGCAGCACCTCCTTCAGATACTCAGCCATCTTTTTTTGCTGAGGCACAGTGCAGTGGTTCTCTATGGACAAGATCACTGGGTACCTGGAGGGGCGAGGTGATGACACCTGAACCAACATGAAAGATGCTGTTTATTGTGAAAGATTGCAAAAATCAGTACCCCACTTACGGTGATTTTGTGAAGGCATATTTGTTAATTGTCTCAATGACTTCTTTAAATGGAATCTTGGATGTCAAAGTGTAGCCGTGATGAATAATGGGCTCCCCGTCAGGCCCGTCCCAGCAGTCCACTGCAAAGGGAGAAATAAATAAGAGAAGAAGAAATAATGAAGGATGAGTGAGTCACATTGTCTGTAATGTCCTAAAATAACAGTGAAGAGAGCTGCAGTTCTGTTTTTAGGCTCTTACCCTCCACACAGCGACAGCCTGCCTGCAGAACATAGGCGTACATTTCCACTCGAGACTGAGAGAGCAGCTGGTCTCCTGTCAGGTACGTGTTGTGTGAAGTGGCAATGAAGTAGTTGGTCAGCGGCTGCGTCATGTCCTGGTTCACCTGATTGTGCTCAGGGTTGAAGATATCACCTGCCGGACTCCTCATGAAGTTAGTAAAACCTAAAGAAAGGGAGATTCAGTGCAGGTGTATTATTTGTTTGTTCATTGCATGTCAGGTTTAATTGACACATGTGAAATTACTGATGCATTGTTATATAGTTGTAATAAACTATTTACCCATACCATCAATACCCAGCACTGTTCGCTGCAGGTTCTCAGGACATGGCTCAAATTGGGTTACTATGTCAACTAGATACTCTTTGGGCAAACCTCGCATCTGTAAATAAAACATCAGGAAATGTTATTTTTGGCTTACCTCATCTGACATTTTACACGTATGTTAAATACATGTTTTGTGAAGTAGGAAATGTTCTATAATGATCATTTGAGTTATTATGTATCAATCCTTACAAATAATATTTTGTTTGCCATGTTTGGCTTTTAATATATTATTTTGGAACTAAACATTTGTATCCAACAATGAACACTACAATACGGAATGTAACTTCACACCAAAAATACATTGAATGGCTTTAGAGGAAAACCATGAATGTGTAAGTGTCAAGTAGAGTTGAACAACTTTACATGATAACACAAATGTTGTTGGTATACCTTCTGTTCGTTTTCCAGAAAGCGTGCTAGGTCGTGAAGATCCAGGACTTCTTTCTGATTGCTGTAGGAGATCATTATCAGGTAGAGGTCTCTGCGAGTGGAAATCATCTTGTAAAACGCACAGAATTCTTCAAAGCCCAGAGAGCCCTGGTTCTCGTCTGTGTCTGCTTCCTACAGATAACGACAACAAGTATTTTATGAACAAGAAATAACTCACATTTTGTGATTTCAGATAACAACCCTGCCAAAGAAAACATGTACCACTGTAGACTCATCTGAAAGATATATGTATCTCTCTCTCCATCAAACATGATGGAGCTCTTTCACAGAGATTATCATCATTATCAGGAGGAGAGGACAGAGAGCTACTGAACTAAAGCAATACTGCAGTGAAACTAAAGCCATCTGTTCAGCGGAGGCCATATGGCTTTCCTGTGGCACTCTCTTGCAATTTCATGCCAAAATACTGTAATTACATATTTGTTTGCTGGTTTTATCACCATCCTTGTATCTTACCGCGTCTATAAAATCATGTGAAGATCACACAAGAATAGGCTTCTTAGGGAAACATCAAAAACCTTCTACCACTTTACTTTCCGGTTTTACTTTCTGTAGCCAGTTTGTACATTCAGAAAGTGTGTCTGCCCATAAAAAGAGTACATAAAAAAATAATTGCTTTACGGTCCTGTCTTGCAGATGCTGTCTGGGTTTAAGTTATGTTTGAAAGCATTTTCTGTTGGATGCAATTTATTTGCCATCCACAAACCTATTTTTTTATTTTATACTTCGATCCAGACTGAAATATGTAAACAGGTATCAGATGGATTTACACTACATTATGTACAGACATCTATAGTATCTGTAGTCTGTAGTCATCTGTAGTGTAGCCATGAAGCCACAATTGAAAAAAGCTATATTTCCAGTTATGCAATATGCATTCTGAAGATATAAAAGTAGGCTACAGAGATCGCTTTGACTTTGGGTCATGCTCAGTAGATATATGTAACGTAAGTTTGCATAATCAACCTTTGTCTTACTTGAAACATCTGCCTGACTTTCTCCTTGGGTAAATTCACATTGAGTTTGTGGAGCAGCTGGTGAACCTCTCCAATGCTCAAGGTGCCATCTCCGTTTTTGTCGGCCTCAGAGAAAGTCTGCTGTAACCATGTGAGGATGCACTTAAGGAGAACATAACAAAGCCATGATCATGAATCAGTTTATGTCTGCTGTTCTTCTACAAGTGGCTGTGTTTACCTCTATGATAGCCTAGACAAGTAGTGATGTATTTGTAATAATTAATCATTTAAAAACTAAACATGTGCATGAGAAACTGGAAAAAGGATATTGATCACGGGTGCGTTGCCTCCTCGTAAAACTGTCCTCATCACTGATGCCAGCCATGAGGTATTTGAGCCCGGTGATCCAGGTGCGGGCCTCCTCTGCGTTGTTGGAGACCAAGTCCAGGGACTTCACTCGCTCCCCGTAGTAAATACTAAAGCAATAGTTTGGGTCGAAACGGTTGTCTGCGTACCGCCTGAACATCTCTGACTTTTTCCCCTCACATACTTCATGGATGGAATCGATAGTTACTGAAACAGACGATAAAATAAATGTCTTGGTGGTCAATCAACTAAACATCAACATCTCCGAGCTTCCTGGTAAAACTACAAGAAACTGGTTGCTAAGAACATCATCATAACCAAAGAAAAACATAGGCGAAATATGCTAAAACAGAAGTTTAGAGAAGAACATACGTTTTCACGCCATGTGATACACTTTCAATAATTGTAGCCTATCTATAGGTCTAAATCCAAACACCAAACCCACTCAAGACAGCCAGCTGTACTGTATGTTCAGCTCCGCCAAAATAAATATTGAAACTCAGTTTGTTCATGACTCACTTTTAGCCTTGTCATGTTTCCTGGAGGGCCTCCACCGGATGCAGGACTTGTGTTCGTCTAGGTAAAAGAATCGGACAAGTCCTTTCTTCTTCCCCTTCATTTTGGTCATCTGAGTGCCGATCTGCATAGTGCACATACACCTCTCCACTACAAGGACGCACATGGAGACACATTATGTATCGTCTATTAGTTGAGCTTGACTGAAATCCACACGGATCATCACATTCAATCAGTAATACTATGATAAAATGTATTATTGAAACATTTTGCTGAGAGAATTATTGTGATTGAGGCTTCATAACAAACAAGGTAGCAGTGGAGACAAGCAGAGGTTTACCATCAAGCACTTGTTCATGAGATTATAGGCTGCGTCATACAGGGATTTAAGTACAGTTGCAAGAAAAATGTGAACCCTTTGGATTCTCCACACATAGCGTTGTGTGTTCCTTCCAAACAACTCAACTTTGGTTTCATCTGTCCACAGAATATTTTGCCAGTAGTGCTGTGGAACATCCAGGTGCTCTTTTGCAAACTTCAAACGTGCAGCAATGTTTTTTCTGGACAGCAGTGGCTTCCTCCGTGGTGTCCTCCCATGAACTCCATTCTTGTTCAGTGTTTTACGTATCGTAGATTCGTCAACAGAGATGTTAGCATGTGCCAGAGATTTCTTTAAGTCTCTAGCTGACACTCTAGGATTCTTCTTCACCTCATTGAGCATTCTGCGCTGTGCTCTTGCAGTCATCTTTACAGGACGGCCACTCTTAGGGAGAGTAGCAACAGTGCTGAACTTTCTCCATTTATAGACAATTTGTCTTACCGTGGACTGATGAACATCAAGGCTTTTAGAAATACGTTTGTAACCCTTTCCAGCTTTATGCAAGTCAACAATTCTTAATCGTAGGTCTTCTGAGAGCTCTTTCGTGCGAGGCATGGTTCACATCTGGCAATGCTTCTTAAGAATAGTATTAGTAAGTATTTTTTATAGGGCAGGGCAGCTTTAACCAACACCTCCAATCTCGTCTCATTGATTGGACTCCAGGTTGGCTGACTCCTGACTCCAATTAGCTCTTGAAGAAGTCTTTAGCCTAGGGGTTCACATACTTTTTCCACACTGCACTGTGAATGTTTACATGGTGTGTTCAATAAAAACATGAAAACATATAATTGTTTGTGTGGTATTAGTTTAAGCAGACTGTGTTTGTCTATTGTTGTGACTTAGATGAAGATCAGAACACATTTTATGACCAACTTATGCAGAAATCCAGGTAATTCCAAAGGGTTCACATACTTTTTCTTGCAACTGTAGCTGTATGTGTTCATGATAAAAGGGAAAATAAGGGAAAAGATCCACCACCGTAAAATTATCTTTGCCAAAAAAAACAAATCTATTAAGACCCTCACTGTGAATCAAAGTATGTTATACTAACTACAGCTGATATTTCTTGGAACTTTTTAAAGCTAGGGGTACAAAGTGCATCTACTGAAATAACATCTCAGATCAAGCAATTAATTATCATGTAATGCTCAGGCCAATGGGAAAGTGGGGTGTTTGTTTTGTGTGCTGAGAGCAGGTAACCCATGTAATCTGAAGCTCAGATGCATGTGACGCAAACTGGTACTTCAGTTAGGCTAATCCCAAAGGATTGTCTACAGTCCATATGCTCACAGGCTTCCCTGGCCTACTCTGTTATGTTGAGACATGCACTAATTTAAAGGAAAATTGTATTGAAATATCAGGGTTAAAGTTCAAAATGTTTAAAATTTCATATATTGTGTGAACAAAATATTTTTAAAATGCTACTTAACAACCTTTATCTGCAGTATTTTTGTGTTTGAATATTCTTGAGTAATTTACAAGTCTTACCCATCTGACCCAGTCTCCATGTTGGCTGTGCCACCACACTGCCACCAATCCAGAAAAACTCCTCCGCCAGTCTGGAGATGGACGCTTTCTGCCAGAGTTTCGAAGAGGTCATTATGGACGGGTTGGATGAGTTCAAGGCAATCGAAGCCTTTCTTGCCTGATAAGAGGAGCCCTTACTAAGCGAGGGGGACATAACTCCTGATGTCAGAGACCCCAAAGACTGAAAGGTGCTCTTCTTGGGTGACAGAGGCGAGCGTGGTGGGGTGTCACTCGGCCCTGGAGACAGAGGAGCCATCGCTGGGGTGCTGTTCATCCCTGAGCTGTACATTTGAGTCAAACTCTCCTGTCCCATTAACTCACCTCACTCTGCAAGACTCCTCAGGGAAGTTTGTTTATAGCACAGCTTCTCTCACGCAGCATATCCATGTCTTCCTGTTTAAATCTTCCCATATTGGATCAGGGAACAATATTCCCATCCTGAAGGTTCATTCCTCATCATGAAATGACCATTGATCCGGTGTAGCAGCCATATGTTCTTCTGTGTTTATTTTTTGCATTCAGAGGAGGTTCGCAGAGAAAGAGTGTGCAACATGTGTCAGTGACTAAATCTTCCTCAAGCTGTAATCCTGGAGTAGGCTAAGGCTTGTGCGTTGCTTTCATGCAGGGATTTTCACGCAACCAGTAAGCCTCTGAAGAAAGAGAGTGGGGCAGAAAGACTGTTAATATTCATTTAACTACAACAATGGCAGTCCTTATCATTAAATAGTAAAGCAATTGAATTTGATTCAATAGGTGGTTTTCAGGATATACAAAATAATGATTTAGGGATATTTTCACACTGGTGCATTTGACTTAACAAGCACTACATTATCCACCCTTCAATTGTGTGCAATGATCCCCCCTAGAGGAAATGTGTGACATACAATATAATGTATAAAAAGACACGCACATTTTTTATTTCAAGCTTTTTGCTGTACAAACTCATCGTGAAAATTGGCAAAATAAATCAGGCAAAAGTATGACATGCTTGCAATTATTTTAGGATAACAAAAACTAGTTTTCTCTTGTGATAACTGATAAAACCGGATTTTACTTAGGGACCATCAATAAATTACCAATTGGAAGATACAAGATCAATGTTATTTTCAATAACTCCATTCTAACCTGCCCATATCAGGGGAAATTATACAATAACGTGTGATATGTGGCACGCCTTTTTTTTCTTACTTATGTGCTATTGATTTATTTATAAAGATATTTCAAAAGAAAATTTACATTACATTTCATTTAAGATAATTTCAGTATTTTAATAGCTTTCATGTCATGTGAAACAGTAACTTAAAATAGTGACCAGATATTATTATTCACTTGACAAGGAAGACTCAACTCTATGTATTGCGTTTAATTGATTCCTCTATTTCATACAAACGTTGTAAATATTACAAAAATGATGCTGTTTCTTTTTTTCTTGGCCAGTTTAGCCTTTATTGAATAGTGACAGTGTTGAAAGGGAGAGACAGAGGGCAGGACATGCGTAAATGGTGCGAGGTTGGACTTGAACCTGTGTCCTCCGCACGGAAACCGAGTCTCAATACTTGGGCCGCCAGCTGGTGACCCAAATCATGCTGTTTTTTATGGAAAGTATTTTTCTTCAATAGCTTTCATATCATATATATAATATTAGTACGATGCATCTCTTTTTATTGTATTTAAGTCTGTCTTCTGGTTTATATGAAGATATTCATGAACAAATTCAGGAGTGATCTGGTAAAGAGAGGGCTGGGATGTGAGCTAACCATCCTCTGACTTGAGACGGTCTGTGAAACTGAGGAAACAGGCTGGAATGATTTCTGTCAATTACCCAACCTTAACCTTTCTTAACCCGCTGAATGTCTGTAATACATTTCGGCGTTCCAAGTTGCGAGACACAAACATGCACTGTAACACAGTTTCCATCGCAGGCACAATAACAAAAACACTTCTCAGAACGATTTAGGATTGATTTAGATTTTAATGGGTATTATACAAGTTTTCCAAAGGAAAAGAAAACATTTAAACAAGAGGCAAGTGAAACCCCACATCCAAACCAAAACTACAACAGCATCAGCTAACAAAATGGATATTGCTATTACACTGTACCCAACAAATACTGAGCAAGGGTATCATAAGTAATGATAAGACATAAAAGTGTTTCTTGTCTCAAATACACGAGAGCACCTATGGATGAAACCGATAGAAAGTGTCGCTTCTGGTCTATCTGTCGAAGGGAGCTGGAGGTGCAGAGATTTCAAATCCATTTTTCAGTTTTTGGTCTGTAGTGTAATATATACTCTATAATTCATCAAATAATAAAGATCTTTTCAAATAAACAAAATCAAGGGACAAATTATAATAATCTGTTGCTGTGTCAAACCTAGAAAAACTATTGATAGGTTTATGACCTTTGATGGTTTCCTTCTCCTCGTTCAAACCAACAGGTCCATTCATTCTGCTGAATGCCCTGTGATCGCAATGATGCTCAGGGATACAACAACACAATTGCAGTTTTTAAAATCCAAATATAGTCTCTTTTTGGTTTCAAGTAAGAGCAAAAAATAATATTCATAATCAATTTAAGTCTGGAGCAAGCAAACATACCGACAAATATCTTATTTACAATATCATTGTAT
Source organism: Gymnodraco acuticeps (assembly GCF_902827175.1). Lineage (NCBI taxonomy): Eukaryota > Metazoa > Chordata > Actinopteri > Perciformes > Bathydraconidae > Gymnodraco > Gymnodraco acuticeps. The sequence continues at coordinate 1,294,238 of NW_022990235.1, read as the reverse complement.
TTACATCAGAGGAAACTGAGGGAAAGTGTATTTGAATTCAAAGTTTCTTAACTTGTGTTTAAAAATGTAACAGGGAGTACAATGCTCAATGCAAGGTTATTTTCTTTAAAAAGTGCAATTCCTTTTCTTAAAGTAAAAAAATATATATCCATATTTTCGTATAATATGTAGAAATGTTGTTCATATAAACAGCATTTGTTGATTTAAGAGCCCTAAAACCAGTGACTAAAAATGAATGCTTTCTGTTGATAGGCAGCAAATTATTATTATAGAATATAAATTATTTTACAATACTCAATAGAAAATCAGAAGTACCGCATGTCAACGAAAACAGACATCTCTTGAAGTCTTTTTCTTTCTTTTAGGAGGGCATTTGTTGACCTATCTGCACTAAGGTGGGCAAGAATATTTGCTATTTATCACATGGTTTGGTTGCAAAAACTGGAAAACAACGCTCAAACAACAAATAAAGTTGCATTATAATATTAAAAAGTAACACTTCCATAAAATATCTAAGCATAAAACAGTGGTGGACCTGAAGGCAGCCCACGTAACCTCCAATACTTCAGGTTTATAAAATACAAAAGGTAGACAAGCCGGTATACATGCGTACATGTTTGTATATGGATGTTTTTTCTTGCCTGTGGAATAACAGTGCTGCGCAAGCATTATTTCTTAAAAAGTACATCCTCTACACAGTTATAAAAAGCAAGCCGATATTAAAAGTACATAGTGGTAAACTGGTGTCTCTTGTTTCCAGTGGTCTGCAATGACACCTTTGAGTGTACCAATATTTTGTGGCACCAAGAGTTTCATCATCCACTCAACATGTTTCTTCCCTTCATATTCAAGTAGTGTTATGTGGCTATATTTGCACATCATAGAATAGCTTATACCAAAATAAAATCCTTGGACAGCGTTATGTGTCTCTGACGTCACTGGAGAGATGTGGTCATCACTGAAGAAGTCTTTCTTAATTTCACGCTCTACAACATGCTCAGACATCATGCTACTTTCCAGTTCATTTCATAAAATTCATATATTGTCATAATAATATTGATTTGTATCATACCATATTATATATGACTGATTTTTCCTCTCCAAAACTTTGCAGTTTGTTGAGTTCTCTTTTCCCTAACAGGAGGTGCAACAAAGTCCTTTACCATGCTCCTTTGTTATTGAGTCTCTTTCTCCAGTTTTGAATGTGAAACTTTAAGATCCGTTGGTGGGTTGTGTGGTCTGTCTGTGTGCGTCTGTGTTTGCGTCCATGGGCTCTGCAGGAGGGCTGCTGTCGGCCTGCAGGGCCTGCTGGGTTTGCAGGTCTTTAACAACACTCTCCAGGTTCTGCCGAGCTTCTCTCTCCTGCTGAAGCTCTCGTCTCAGCTGCTCACGGTCAGCTTCTGCCTGCTGGAGCTGCACATGCAACTCTTCAATCTGCACAAAACAACAGGTGGCAGTCAGTATACAAATGAAGCAAAGGGATACAAAAAATCACAGATCAACAGAGTATATACAGGTGGTTGTGTTGATTATGTTGCAGACATCTCACCTGAGTGGAGTACTTGACCCGGAGACGTTCAGCCTCGCAGCCTTTGTCACACACTCGCAGCTGTCTCTCCCTCTCCAGCTCTCTTTTCAGCCGCCCACTAGACTCCTCCGCGTCCCTCATCTTCCTCTCCCAATCCACGCGAAGGCGTTCGATCTCCTTTCGCAGGTTTCGCTTGGCTTCGATGGCCTCACGAAGACGGCCTTTCTTTGCCACCCTCACAAACTCCAATTCCTGGTAACAAAGACATCAGAATCATTTCATGTTTAAAACACAGAGATGACTCTCATTCCTGCCACATAGTATTTCACAGGAACAGGATGTCATACCTGCTGAAGGCTTCGTTTCGCTTGCAAAGCAACTGCCAGCTTCTCCTCCTGCTTCACTCTTATCTTGATAATCTCCTGCAGGAGTTTTTCCCGGGCCTCTTTGCTGTCTGTGCCTCCATACAGCATCTGTCTCAGGGTGTCCATCTCTGGACAAACCATCTCCGACTGCCAGCCGGGTGCGTCCTGAGGTGGAGGGACGCTCTGAGGGGTCAGAGTCTGAGACACACTGCTGCAGGCTGATGGGGGAGAAGCCATGGAGGAAGCTGGCACGGGACCTAAGAGAAACATAGTTTTACATTAATAAGAAGACCATACCAAGAATATGGTTGTGTTTACTATTTTCACACTTAATTGCAAACTTGATGTGTTAATGTGTTTCAAGTCGACTCAATGTATGGATACATAACTTTGTATTCATGTATTTTAATTGTAATTTCGACTTTTTAAGGTAAAAGTACCTCCTGGCATAAAAGGTGGAAAGTACTAGCTACTTAGTTATTAGCTAGATCTCAGTTTTAAAACATGGAAAAGTAGAATGTTGGGGTTTGTTTTTTTGGCTAATAACAGCAAGATTAGCATGCAACTTGTATTTTCCCTGTATTTCTTCTACTAAACACCAGGGGGCGGAGTTGTACAGGAATCACCCTGACCTCCTGTCCAGTGGGGCTCACTGTGTAAAACCAGTTGTAACTGTAAAACCTGTGTATAATATCAACTGTATACATCTTGTCATTTGTCAAGTTTTCTGTTTCTTCTGATTATTCCAACTCACGGTCATCACAGTTGTCCACATCGATCTCTCCGTCTGTGTCCATGTCCTCCGGTTGGTTGGCAGGACTGCAGGGAGGCGGTTTTACTTCAGGTTGTGCGTCTCCATTATGCATCTCCTGTGGTGGCCTGGAAATGACTGCTGACCCCCTGCTAGGAGTGTGGCTGTCCCTGGGATTGACTGGAGGGGCCAGGGGAGCCGCTGTCAAAGTCTCGTGAGTCTTTGAGTAGGACCTGTGTAGACAATGAAGATCAATATAAAGATTTCCATGGTTGTAAGTCTGATATTAACAATTATATTGTCTCTTTAAAACTAAAACTACCACAGCTTTCATCAGATGACTCACCTATCCACCTCCTTCTTAGTGGCCGGCTTTTCTTTTTCTCCTGCTTTGGGAGACCAGGGGCGGAAAGCGGAGGGCCTCTGTTTCATTTGGACCTGTTTCAGATCCTGCAACAACAAACCAAACAAACTCACAATAAACTACCACTAGAATATAAAGTAATCTGTGGTGAACACACTCGAAGGCCCCTTTTCATTTAACTAGGCTGAATGTTGAGAGGCCATACATAGGTGATAATGTGATGATTCAAAAAGACAACGGCTTATAAGTTCCCCCTTTGACCTTTGCGGCAAATCCGGTTTTCACACTAGCAATGTGTGCATACAAACCTTGTGTGCAGACTTTGACAGCGATTGTAGCCAGTCGGGTTTCCTGTCTTTGTCAGCTGACGGAGATTGTAATTTGTCAAATTTGGACCTCTTGGCTGGGGCCGGGCTTGGAGACTGGGGAGAGGAAAGAGATTAGACGGTTAATCATTGTGATCCTTACAGAGATAAAGTGCACATATTACATCATGGAGTACAGTGGATATTTCAGGAGCCCACGACTTCTAAAAATGCTACTGTATGACTGTTAATGGCATTATTCATAGGCAGCACACAGATATGTCAGAACATGGAGTGACTTTTTACAGCCAAGAGCAGAGCCTCACAGAAAGCAAGAAAATCCAACCAACAGAGAACAAGTCACAGAGAGACAAGGGGGATAGAAGATGTGTCTGTGTAAGCGTTCAGTCTTGAGCTTGGCATGTCTACATGATTGTGTGTGTGACTGTGTGTGTGTGTGTGTGTGTGTGTGTGTGTGTGTGTGTGTGTGTGTGTGTGTGTGTGTGTGTGTGTGTGTTTGTGTGTGTGTGTGTGTGTGTGTGTGTGTGTGTGTGTGTGTGTGTGTGTGTGTGTGTGTGTGTGTGTGTGAGTGGGAGCAGGGCTTTGAGCTGAGCAGACACTCAAGCTGGTCTGGCTGGCAGCCAGTAGGGCTACATTGCTCCCTGCCAGGCAGAAGAGGCGCCATCAGGTGGAGCAGATCGACTGCCCGAACCACAGAAATATTGCAGTATAGAAACAGAGGGAGACAGAGAAGGAGACAAATTAAAGTAATTGCACTCAGATCTGACAGACGATTGAGTTGAAGTGTTCAGAGAGAGTTCAGGGAGGGCCGCAGAGGCATGAAATGTTCCAGCGAAACTACGCTTAGAAAACCCGGGGAGGGAAGCATCTGCCTTGTTAAGTGCTACAAAATACAGAATCTCCAGAGACCCTGATTGTATATATTGTAGGGTCTGTGTGTGTGGCAAGCTGCAGCCCCGTGTTGAGATAGCTTCTCCTCAGCTCTCAGGTCTGCACTTGTCAGACAGAGGATATGTTTACCTATGCAGGCGCGGAGGCCAGCACAGACCTGCCTGCTGCTCTCTTACTCACTACTATGACATTCTGCCTCCAGGAATGGCAAACACTCCCATCTCCTCGTCTGCCTGTGCGATTCAAGACAAATGATTACTCTGTCTACATTCAAAATCCTCAATGGAAAACACTCCTGCGGGGTTGCGAGTAGTTGTGAAACCTTTATCGCTGCTCCACTGTAATCACCTCAAGATGGAAATTAATGACAAACCTCATTTAGCATTAAGCGAGAAGCCCGGCCGGTAATGATTCACGTCTCACAGCTTTGCTACACAATGCCAGCCGCTGCATGAGTGTGTGTGTGTGTGTGTGTGTGTGTGTGTGTGTGTGTGTGTGTGTGTGTGTGTGTGTGTGTGTGTGTGTGTGTGTGTGTGTGTGTGTGTGTGTGTGTGTGTGTGTGTGTGTGTGTGTGTGCGTGTGTGTGTGTGTGTGTGTGTGTGTGTGTGTGTGTGTGTGTGTGTGTGTGTGTGTGCAGGCAGCTATGAGAATGAGTGGGAGTGGGGGTGCGTGGGGAGTTGGGTGGTTGGTGGGTGTTGACATGCATACAGTATGTGTGTGTGGGAGTGTGTGTGTCTGGTACAGTGTGTTCAAGGGTGGAGGTCTGGCACTGTATACCTGAACTACAGATAGCCAAATTATCTGTAGCGCTGCAACAAAATAACTAAAAGAGTTTCTACAAGAGTTTTATTAATCATTTTAAATAATAGTGTAGGTAATTTATCAAGCAAAAGGAAATCTGAAATGTATTATCTTAGTTAAACGGATAAAACAAGCACTTTGCCTTGAGATCTAGGAAATAGTGATCAATTGGATAAAGGACTGGCTTTTCTAAAGCCAGTTGAGTAGCACTTGAAATGTTTTTGCTCTATGAAACCTGATGTACTTATATGATTCTGTTTTCTTCAAGTTGTATTTTTTGGACGAACGCACTTATTGTAAGTCGCTTTGGATAAAAGCGTCAGATAAATGCAATGTAATTGGTTTCACTTTTGTCTGGTACTTTTTAAACAAATTATAAAATCACTGCTCTTCATTTCATAATCCTAGATCAAATAAAATAAAACTTCATATACTTAAAACATTTTTTGAATTCATATTAGCTTCCAAGTCTCCGAGTGTTGACATATAAACACTTTAAAATCCAAATGTGTCAATTAAACAAGAGAAGAAAATATAAAGCAAAATATAACAAACATTTGTAAAATACAATAATAATAATAATAATATAAATAACTTCTACCAAAACATTTTTTTACAGTTTTAGTTTCTCGTCCGAACATATTGACTGCTTTTAAAAGCCTTATGTTAAAGTAAACTGTTACCAATTACCCCCCCCCCCCCCAAAAAAATATATCCACAATCTGATGACTGATCTCTTTTTTCTAGTTTTACTTCATACAGGTGTTTGTTTCATGACATACACATGACATGTTTGTCTGGACACTCCCCTCTAGTCTCCTTGTCTCACAAATCTGTCTTCCAGTCTAACCTGTAACCACACACAAACACACACACAAACACACAACACACACACACACACACACACACACACACACACACACACACACACACACACACACACACACACACACACACACACATACACACACACACACACACACACACACACACACACACACACACACACACACACACACACACACACAAAAACAGCCTAGTGTTTGTTTTTGCTTCTGTAGGTTAATTATTTGAACCCAGACCTCCAGCTGACTGCATCCCGCTCAGCAGTGATCGTCCACTCACCTGCCTGACTCAAGGCCGGTGGTTTTCTAAGAACTGCTGCCCTGATGTAATCAGACTCTGTAATTACTGGCATGACTGTTGTTTTCCCGACAAAAGGATGTCTGCCTGTCTGGTACTATTTCTACCCTGAGGTTTACAGCTCCAGGAAGACTAGGAGTGCTAGACATAATAGAGTCAGAAAACAGACACTCCCAGACACCACTGGGGACCTGCTGGCTAAATCTGACACTGACCTCACAGGAGAGCAGTCGCACAAGCTTAACTCACCACCACATCATAGACATAGCATGGCCACAGAGTCATAACACCCTCTGCGCACATCCTACTGCCTAGCAGGACCCACTGAGCCAGATGATAGGACATCCCTCTCTCACTGCTAAGAGAGGGAGACTTCCTCTGAGGAGTTTGCTTTGGCCCAGTCCCCTGTGGGAACAGAGTCTTGAGTAGGAGGGGGGTGGGCCAGGGGAGCGGGACCACAGAGGAAGCACTGAGCTGAAGGAATGTATACTTGAAGGCCAAGTACAGCCTCTCCTTTAAGACTCCATTCAAGCATTGCCCTTTTCAACTCGCTATTGTATGATATTTCTTTGAGGCGCTGTAATGAGGGAGCGTTTCAAAGCAAACCTGTAGGCTAAACAGGGTCTAATAGCAGCTGGGCAAGAGTAGACCTGCTTTATTTTTTAATTAGTGCCATATAATAGCATGGTAATACCGGGATAAGCCCCAGCTATTTTCTTGCTGGCATGGCAGATAATCACTGAGAAACACAACACATTGGAAACATATCAATGTCAACGAGCGTTTGACCTGCTTGAAGAATAATTTGTCAATATTGTGCTAACTGGAGCGTGATGGGGATTGTACTGTTTTTTTACTTGAACATGGAGCTAATCAACACTATTTGTTTATTGAACCCTGGTGCAGTTAATCTAGGACCAAACTAGGGCTGCCATTTGTTGTTGAACTGAGAGTGAATTTCACTACAACACTACAGAGAATACTGATTGAAGGGGGCCCTAAATCCAAACCTCTACCATGTGTTGTTGTGAACCCCCCCCACCCCCCAAATTATCAAGAAATACAACATGGGGTAGCACTCATCTGGTGAGACAAAAATAGTTTCCCAGCTGAACTTCCTCGGGCAAGAGTCATACAATACCAACGCATGCTGCATGATAGCATGGCATTAAGAAAAGTGCACAGCAACAAGACACAACAGTTTCAGATTACGGCCTCTTTTCCCGTCCTAAACCCCTGAATGTAATCCCCAGATCGACATGTGCTTAGTGGGGCGCTGTCTCACTCAAGGGCACACCAACTGGCATGGCTCACTCGGGTGACAGCCTTAGTTGGAAGTGAGAGAATACTAGTTTTAGTAATCTGATCCCTGTACAGTGTAGTTTGGTGTGGATGTTCACAAGGATGCCTTGAGCTCTCTATTCAACTCTCACTGCATAAATTGGACCTCTTGATTTATATAAAGCTCTGTGGTAACTTTGTAACAGCTGGGGGAAAATTATTGCTGTCTGCCCAAAATATCCCTGAAACCTCATCCGTGCACCCACACCGATACAACTCAAGCTCCCATTTCCCCTCGCTAAATCTTAGCTTAATTTATCAATTTATTCTGTCTCCACTGCTGTGTCCATTTTTGAGGATATATTGTTTATGTAGCTGAACCGAGCCATGACAGTTTGGACACAAAAAGAGAGCTGTAAAGCTGTAAAGCTTATTGGATTGCCCTAATTGTCTTTAGGATTGAGACTTGATGAGGTCTGAGAGCGACTGCTTCCCAAGGTGGAAAACAAATCATAAGGTCCGCACAGCTTGACGTTTATAGCTTAAAGGCAGTGTTAGAGAACTGCCATGCTTTTGTCGTGCATTAATAAAGTGAGCTGTGTGTGGAAGATTAATGCTACACAAGATCTAGTGACCACAGATGCATAAACGTCCTTATATCGGCATCTCGTTGTAGATTGGTTCCACCTCGGTTACTCTTCCTGAGGTTTTTTTCCTAAGTATATAGAGTTACGTCTGTTGTACATATGTAAAGACTTTTTAAATTATTGTTATCCATCGTTAAGTCCTTAAACCTCAGAAGAATTATTCATGTCTCATAATTTAACCGAATGTAGCAAAATGTACTAAACGTTTTAGAAGTATGCTCTATTGTAAAATTAGATATAATTGCTTAATTTATTATATTGTATTATTATTATAAGCGTCTTGTTGTTGTATTTGGTCGAGTTGGAGCTTATATTTTATGTACACCGTTTGTACAGTATATTTCACAAGTGAATCATATATTTTGGTGTCAATTCCTAAATAGCTATTGAATATTTAGCAAAGTAAAAATTATATTATTTAAAGCGTGCCCAAATATGAATTCACACTATTAAAATAAACCCAACTCTCTATAATACTTTGCTAGCATGTTTCATTTCTACCTTCTGCGTCACGAAATAAATATGTTCCTGATTGAAGTGAGTTCTCTGAAAGACCATCTCCCTGGTGAAAACAAACAAAAAGAAAGATTATACCGTACTCACACGGGCGGGAAATGAATTCCAGTTCAGGTCCAAACATGGCAACCGTAATAACATGGACATGCCTGCCTGCCTTTCTTACAGTATGTTGACAGTAGCATCCCAATCACTCTCTCTGTGAGGATGACCTCGCAGTACAAAGGGCTCATAAGTCATTCAAACAGACATGGACACCCGAGACTAAAACACACGAAACAGATATCGCCGCAGATTATACATTATTAGCATGAGCATGTTTGGTATGGTTGTGAGGCAAAGTTATCTTAGGAAATGAAACGTGCTCTATGACGGGTGTATTTATAGGAGCACATAGCGCCAAATTCAGCAGATAGTTGTCTGAGCCCCCCGCTGTACTATTACAATAAGAGAATTAAACTCCAGAGCACATGATCTGTGAAGACGCAAGGCTGTGTCTGCAAACCAAGAAAGGCACACACACACACATACACATAAACACACACAATGCCTTTATGCTTCTATTCACATCTAGCACACTTATAATGTAGGAGCAGCTGCAGCGCTAACCAGGAGGCTGGAGGGGATGAAGGTTAACGAGAGAGGAAGAGCAAAAACAGACTCGAGTTGACCTACGTTTATTGAATTTCATTTAGTGCTCCTGAAGGGTCAAATGAATTCTTACTCAAAAAGGATTTACGAAACTTTCAGGAACATCATGAATAAAACAAGAAAAAAGACTTCTGCTAAATCGTGAGGAAATTAGATTCAAAAGCCAATTACTACTTTGGTTTTGGTCGATTCTGGGTTCAAAACCTCACACGGAAAAGGAGTAAAGTGATTTTCTTTTTGGGCTTCAAGCCAAACAAATGAAATATTACATGTCATGTAAATATTGTTATTCCTTTTCTTCAATTCTTTGTATCCTCTATTCAACAGTATCCATTGATGACCGTAAAAAAAAACGCTCTGTTAAATTAGCTTTAGCTGCAACTCTACTGGAACACACAGCAGTGATAAAGAGTGTTTTTTTGCTCCTGAATTGAATTAAGGGAAAGCTGTGAGAAAGTCTTTGTCGGGGCCACTAAAATGGTTTCCAGGTAGGCGTGTGCAAGAATACTTCCCACGCCTAAAATAGTGAAATTCTTTCATAATGAATTCCAGCTGTTTTTACCATTGTTACAAAATGTAAAAGTTATCATTATTTATAAAGTATCATGCAGCCGGGTTGCAGAGCGTGTGCGACTGCATCCTGCCTCACATACATGTTTGCGTGCCTTCACAGAACTTGATCTCCGCTGTGCAACAGTGCCAACGCCATCTTTGCCATGCTAGCTTAATCCCTTGGCATTACATAACACTCATCTGTGCCGCTAATGCTTCTCTGTGTATTTAAATAATATATAACTTACATGTATTTAAATGTATCATTGTGACATAATTCTAAATCAAATTGTTAAAAATACGTCATAATATGTTGTAACAATCAGGTTAACATCTGTTAACAACACAGCTTTGGTTCAATAAGTCAAATCTTGGACATCAGTGCCAGTTTTGTGGTCATAGAGGGACAGGCAATTGATTCTAAAAGTAAAATGCCCAGTTTGCTATGAGGAGTTTAGAAAAATCCACAAAAAAAAGTATTAAACCTGCTTTCATTCCAATTATAATTATTGGGATTTAAAATTCCCCAAATCTAATTCATATTAACAAAGAAAAGAATATTTTGGATTTGTTGAAAATACAAGTTATTTTTTCATTATTTTCTTTGCGAATACGGTTCCACTTGTGGGACCACAATTCAATTTCAACAAGGGTCACTTGTTCTTTCTTCTGCAAGAAGTGGAACAGAATGAGTTTCAAATACAGCCAGGATAACATATCTGAGAATATTAAAAATATTTCTTTTAAAGGGGCATTCAAGTTTCACATTCATAATATTGGGAGATGTGCATAACGTTTTTTTTAACAAAATAATCATCTAAGTTTAAGGTCGACATATCCTGATTTTAAGTGCACAGTAAGCACCGAGCTTTAAAATAAATCTGTTATTTCGCATACTGTAATACAATAAAAAACTTTCATCGTCAGTAAAATGCCCTTGGCTGTCTAACTCAATGCCCCGGTTCATAATGCAGGTTTTCGGTCAAATATGAAAGAATTTAGAAAATTCCTCCAGGGCCGCAGAAAACCCTTAAAGACGGTTTTTACGGGCTTAAAAAATGATTCCTTAGACAAATTACAAAAAATTATGTCTGAATAAAAGACAGCATAAACAATGAAAGAGAAAAGTTACAATCTGTGAATTTCTCGCTGAAAAAAACCCCCAACTCTGTCCTTTCTGAGACACTTGGGTGTGTTAAAAAACCATCCTCTCTTTTCAGAGCTCTGATGTCTCCGGACTGGAAACCTTGGTTTGTCACTGATAAGCACACCCCTGCCTGTACGCAGGGGAAGTGTGCGCCGCCGTTCCCGCTGTCAGCACACTCCCTCTGTTCAGTCCAGTCTGACTGGCTTGGTTTTAATCCTGCAGATTAATACTAATGCCACGGCAAAGAAGGCAGAAAGACGATTAAAATGTCACTGGATAACCTCTCCGCAACCCAAACAGTTACAGCTCATAATACACAGACCATTATATCACTCGCAGTACCTGGTACAGCACAACTCCTCTGCACCTCCCTCACAGGGCAGAGACGGTGAAGGAGTCAGGACAGACACAGGTCTGGGAGGGGGATGGAAGGGAGGGGGGGGGCAACTGCATGGGGACTAAATGTTCGGCCTCACCAGGGTCTAGACCTCCACTGAGAGATCCCCATGTTAACAACCGAGGACAGAGTCAAACAGGCCACCAAGAACACACTCTTATGCTAGAGAGTGGTCTTGTTATACTTGATTTATTTATTGTAAATAAATATATACATATAAGAGAATCAAAATCCCTGCTTAGTAATTAGATCATTCATTTTCACATTACAAACACATGTATCCTCATAGGCCTCCACTTTGCTGACTTCTCTAGAGTACCAATACAAATAACCTTTCTCTTCTTCATTAATGTATCTGACAATTCACTTCTTGATTATTCAATCCATTGTAAAATAACCAAACGTGCTGATCACAGTTGCTTGTTTTGTCTCCTAATAGTCCAAAACCCCAAAACAAAATCAGTAAACAACCAGATGAGACAGAAAAGCAGCATTTAAGATTTTTTTTTGGAAGGCTGGAAAAAAAACATTTGTTTAATTTCTATAAACAATTGATCCATTACCACCCAAAACCTTGCAGATATTCTTTTTTGTTTCAGCTCCTTAGTAGTCACTATTTCAGTTTCTTGGTCATAGGCATATATTGCAGACTAAATATACAACATAATAAAGACCCACTGCTTTAAATAATTAAAACAACAATAACCATCAGCGCAGTAACACTCGCTAATTTAGATAAAACACATGTATACGTGCTCCCTGAGCAGCCAGTGGAGAGGAGGGCAGGTGGCAGGTTTATTTGGAAAGATGAAAATGGGATGAATACCAAAGGTTAAGAGGTGTGAGGGGACGGGACGGGCAGAGGGGGATTTAGGGCAGGAGGTCATAAAATCTGTGAGAGGGCGAGGTGAAGTTAGGGTCACTGCTCACTCAGGCTCCCATGTGATGTCATTTCACCAACACAGTATAAGTCCTGAGAACTGCTCAGGAGCTAATTGGTTGAACCAAGGTAATAAATCCTGCTGAAATGTATAGATAGTACCATTCTAGTCATTCTGTTAAAATACTGCCTTCCTGGTCACCAGGTTAGTAAACCTCTTATCAACCACTGTTGTGTCTAAGACAATTTAAACAATAACATACTAACGAAATTAATAATACAGACACAGAATATGTCTTTTAAAGGCATTATTTTGGTTTGATTAACTTTGAACTTCAAATTCAGCTAAAAAGCCTGAGATCCAGGGTTTTTATACTGCACCACCACACAGGAGGTGTTTTACTAAAGCTATAAAGCAAGCAGAGAGCGAAAATATCTAATGGGTCCATTCAAATAGATAGAAAAAAGTAAGAATAAGAGACATTAAATTACAAAGCAATGGGCAACCTTGACGAAGGAAACTAAACAGTTTTACTAAAAATAAGTGTTTGACCAATTAACTGTGAACTGTGAACACATTTAAAAAACTACACCAGGGGTTATTATCTCTGAAAATGTTCACCTCGCTGAATCAAAGGAGGGCCTCACAGTGCGAGTGTGTGTATACAGTAATATTTGAAAAAGATCAAGTAGCATTTCACTTGTTTCCACTTGTTCAAGGAATTGTCTGTAAGGGAAATAGGGGATAAAACACCCACAACATCCGTTCCTTAGATCACACATTCCATCCTTAAACACTGGTTTTGTTTCCCTCCTCCGTTCATAGGAAAACATATCTGCTTACAGAAGTAAATAGGTGAGAGGGCTCGAGCCTCGAAGCTTCCATAAAATGAATACGAGCTCTCTAAAATGGAGGACTGAGAGGGGCGGGTGGTGGACCGCAGCACCTCATGAATTCTGCAATTTGACGTCTGTTTCTTGATTCTGAAAAATTCTTGGAAATGTCTTTTCCTGGATGATTTTTATTGCACAAGAGCCTGTGTTTTTCTCCATGGCAACCACATAACAGTAGAGCCCAACTAAGCTCTGACTCAACAAACAGAACTCCACAAAATACCCATTTCAGCGCCAGGGTTTTCCCCCTTCACCCGAGCTTTCCTGCAAACCCTTCCCGAGACGGCTTTAAACAGAGGCCGAGTGATCGCACTGACCATGAATGAAGACACATGCTTGGATTAATCAGGGCCCACATGTGACAAGCTACAGAAGGTATGTGAGGGAAAATTGACTCCTGGCGAGCCTCAGGTGCTGCATGGCTTTTCGCGAGCCAAAGCCCTGACACGTTTAGTACAGTAGGGCGGGCAGCAGCTGGGTACTGTTAACCTGCAGGAGCCCCACTTTGAGCAACAGCAGGTTCAGAACAAATACACTGGACAGCAGGGGCGGTTCTGGGGGGGGGGGGGGGGCAGTGCCCCCTAACACTGACCTCTGACCCCCCTGTGGCCCCCCTAACAATGAACATCTTTTTTTTTTCTTTTTTTTTAAATGTATATTTTCTGGTACTCGGTTTGCCAAAAACCGCAGGATTTGTTGCTGTAATGTGAGATTGTGCAGACACCCTTATGTAAAGTAGAGATGTAACTGTTCATTGCCTTTATTTTTATATAAATACAGTATCGTGTTAGTGCAAAAATTGCACTATAACTTAAGCTGAAGCTAACAGTAATAACTATAAGATCTATCTGAAATAAATAAGTGTACTGAAACAAATACCAATAACTGTATTGCATTGTTTTCTTATGCGCAATTACTTCATACTGTCTAGTTCTCTTTTTCGTCCTGCATTTTTCGTCCTCAGAAAATAACTGGCCCCCCAGTGGCCCCCCCAGTCAAATTGGTCTAGAACCGCCACTGCCGGACAGAGCATTACATAAAACTCTGTCTCTATATTGGTGGGCTGAGCTGGAAGGACTCAGGCGCTAATGTAGCCGCTAACGGGGAAAGCAGGCAGGCCAGGGATAAGTGTTGCAGGCAGGCACAGACCTGAGAAGGAGGGCATGATGTGTGTAACTATGTAATCTCCATGGCCTTTCCCAGCAAATCTCTTAGACAGGCAGGTTGGACGCTCACAAGATAACCTTCAAGAGACTAATTACACAAGTACTGCAAGAAATGCGAACTAGCTTGTGTTGCAACTAAGAATCTATTGATAATCTTCATTATATCCATGCTTTAAGCTTTCCTTTCAATTCAAAGCCGGCATTTACTGCAAAGACAAAGTTGTTTGAAGGAGACGTCGTCCTCCCACCACCTGTCCTTGAATCATACTCATCACTTAGCACGCCAGGAGAGGATTTAGTTTGCTGATTTCTCATTGGTGAACCGCCAACCTTCTTGTCTTGACTAGTTAAGGCCATTCCTAAGAAAACAGGACATGTCTGCTAAACTGTAACTTAAGACAACAGTGAGCTAGCCCGCAGTTTCAGCTGCTGTCGAGCAGCTGTAAGACTGTTAGCGTGTGTGGTTGCTCTCAGTCTTTTAGAGGCTTCACCCCAGCAAAAACACACAATCAAACTAAATGATCCTTTATTTGTTGCACATAGGGTCATTGCAAAGGGGCATGAGAGGCTGCCAACTTTTCTCTTTGCCTCTCCAGTACTCCCTATATACCTCGTAGTGAGCACAGAGGAGTATGCCGCAGGGAGGGGAGGCCCTACACAGGAACTCAATAATAACTTTCAGCAGTCTAGCCAGGAGGCTGGAAGCCCAGACTGCGGCTGTTCCCTCCTGTCCTCGTTCCTCCCTCCGCACAGCCCCACACTCCTCCCTTAACCCCCCTCCTCCTGCTGGCCTGTGTCTGCTCCACAGGACTGATGCATTCTGCAGACAGGCCAGCGCTCTTAAAGAGACACAGGCCACATTTTTATCCCCTGAATCACTGCAGTGGATGGAGCAAGAGCAGAGTCCTTCATTTCCAGCCTCTCAATCAAGGGCCTGGGCTTTATTTCACTCATTCTCTTAAAGCTTGAGAGTCTTACATTACGTGAATAAACAGGCCGAAGTATGTTGAGAGGCTCTCAGTGGAGATCTGGTTGGATTCTTTCATTGTCGCTGCCTTAAGGCGATCTCTTTGATGCTTTCTTTAAAGTTTGCAAGGGCAATCAATGTTCTTGGCAGTGGAAGTATATGTAATAGTACCATTGTTATGATTTTTTGAGACACTCCAAAATAAACCTAATAATGCTAATGCTGACTCTAAAATGACAATGCTACTACTGAAGTTGCTGCTATAAAAAAATTGCCTCTGGTGTTATCATTTGACTATATATGTCTTTTTTTTTTATCAACAATTAATCTGCAGGTTATATTTTTGCATTCAATTAATTGTTTGATATATAAAGTATATAAAAATCCATCGCAATTTGCAGGACACAAAATGTCTTAAAAATATCCAGTTTACTATAATAATAAAGGGGGACAAGCCGCTAATTGCTCAATTTAAGAACCACAAACCATTAAGCATTTCTGCTTGGAAAAAACAACTCAAACGATAAATGTATTATTATTTTAGTTGTTGATGGTTCAAATAGAGAATCAGGCAATACCTGCTGGGTGTATTTGTGTCTGTCAAGCCTACAAAAGGAAGGGTTGGTCTCCATGTGTTATATGTTGTAGATATATTTTTCGACACAGAGACATTTAGAAAAAGGCCAGGAACATGCTTCAGAAGGTTGCTATGTTTAATGAATGAAAATCTTTATCTTACACTATCTATTCCTCCTTTTTTTACAAGTTGAACCGAGCCTGAGATGCCTAAATAGCGTGTGACTGAGCAAAGCCATGTTGAGCTCTATACCACAGCAAGGAAACAATTAAAAATGTATTAGAGTTGAGTGACACAGAAACCTACAAGGGCGTGCCTGCCAAACACGCTCTCATTATTTTGCCGTCAGCACTTTCTTTCTCTTCATATACAAACTGTACAGAGCGGCAGAGGGTCTTAAGCCCCAACGCAAGACGCAAGGCGAGAGAACTAGGTCAATAACATTTATTCATAAGAAGAAAACATTGGCTTTACTCTTAATGTAATATATAACACAACAAGAATACAAAAACAATGACATGGAAGCGCTCAGTGGGTAAAACAGAACTTCAAATATTCTATTGCCTAAATATCTTAGGGGCTTAAGGGTTAACACATTTCAGCTGCAGCATAACAAAAGATGAAATCTCTATGGGAGGTTTCAGTGCCAGAGTCAGCAAAGCAGCACAGTCCTCTGCAATGATAACCCCATTCTGGAAAACCTATAAGGCTGAGCATCCAGCTTCAGATGGACCAAACAGCTCCAGCTCAGGCTGTTAAAACTGGGAAATAAATCTTCCAGCAGAACATAACTGAGACTCTCAGGAGTGTCTTCATTGCAGAAAATCTTAACGAGAATCTCACTGGCCCCAAACTTCAGTATATTCATGGGTTAACAATGCTGTGATTCCCGCTCAAGGCAGATGTGCAAATAAAGTAAAGCCACCACCTGACTGTTGGGCTGTTTCTGGACAAAAAGAGAGAGAACCTGAATTTGTACAAAACAACTTAATGTTCATTACTCTGTGGTGTGCATGGCGCTTTCGGAGGGTGACGCATACCCAAACAACACCAAGCCATTGAATCACCAGTGTTTACGCAGCTACATAATTCTGCACCATCTGTAGGACTCAGATCTGATCTTCTGCATAGCATAACAAGCTGACGGCTCTGCAAGAACAAGGGGACACACACTCCCTGAGCTACCATCTCCTGAAACACTTTTAAAAGACAGCCATCTCATTATAACACAACAAAGATCTCCTGCCCAGAATATATCTTTATTTGCAACAGTGATAACAGCTTCACGGTGACGTCCTCTCCTTTGCCCTCGAACTCTGAACCAACTGTCACCTCCTTCACCTTACAAGGCAGATGCAGGATGAAAAAAAAGGCAATGAACTTCTGACCTGTCATTCAGACTGCAGAGGAAGCTTTGCAGCTCGGGGGCAACCAAAGTCCACCATCCACTCTGTCTCTCCTCTCCCTCAATGTCTCACCCGACCATCCCATAAACCCCCACTAAAAACCTCCTGCTCCCCCTTTTATGGCTGCCAGATGGTGGGGAGGCCTCCGTGCCTCTGGACTTGCCTCTCCAGTCTAGTAAAACCAGTTGACCTCAGCAACATAAAAACTGCTATTTATGAAAAGGCTTGGAACAAAACACACAAACATCCTGCCACTGAAACAATCAAATGCCATCTCATCTCCTAAAGAGCCCTTTTACAAGATGAGAGCCGGACAGCAGAGACACCAATAGACGTGTACCCTTGCTCTGGTGGTGAAGTCCAGATGTAGCGACTACACCCAGGTACAGTTTTTTTTCTTCTCCTGTGTGAAGGGTTTTTTATTTGCATGCCTTGGGTGTGAGCGCAGGACTTTGGCAGCGTCTACATTTCTCCCTGAGAAACGGAGAAGCAAAACAAACAGAGCTGTCTGCATTCAGGTCGGAACTGAACCGCAGAACCACAGTCTGGCCTGCGGTTCACAACATTCTGTTCCAGCACTGACTTCACCTAAAACAAACACTCTCAAGACCCATCCACCTCAGCCAGAGGGAGAGGAATCTGAGAAAAGGTTTACATTTAAACTCCATTAACAAATCACACTCCTTTTTCCTGCTGCTTCTCTGACTGATGTTTTCACCAAGTGCTGGGCAAATGTTTTCACTCACTTGTCACTTGTGTAGGAGTTGTGCCCTTTGACGGCATGCTTGAACTGCGTCCAAGGTTTGTGACGTTGGGTGAGAAAGAGGGTTAAAAGGCCACAGATCGGCGTGTTATAAAAGAGCAGTCCAATCAATGGCTTATTTTTATTGCAAATCAATTTAAGTGATTATCTGCTCTTCCAATAACAACTTTCTTCCCCCTCTGCTCACCTCAGATGCCCCTCCTTCTTCCAGTTGGAATCTACCATTTATGTCCTGCAATTCAACCTGACCTCCAGGCAACCCCTGGCATGGCTGCCTAAGCCATTAAGGTAGCTGTGACTGTGGGTTATTAGTGTGATAAAAGTTTACTGTCCCTCCAGCCACTCTGCACGGCTGCTGTTCGACGCCTCTGAGGAACAAGTCTATCGGACCTTTCACACAGCAGATTGACCATGAGGGCATTTAGTGAGAAGGCCAGCACTCAAATACACTTAAGAGTGAAATCTTTAATAGAGACGAGAGACACATGCAGCCGGAATATAAGAAGCAAACCGGGCTGCCTCCAAATCAGGATGATGAATCAAAGTAGAGCATCTCCTGTGCTTTGGCTTTGTGGAAATATGTACACTGTAAAATATTACCATGATTTCACAATATTTAGCTGTAATATTTTACAATAAATTACTGTTTTACCACTTTACAGTCTTTACCTGTAATGTTCACAATATAATACTGTAATTTTGAATTTCACAGTGAAATCAATGCAGGCACAGTTAATTACTGTGAATGTACAGGATACATGATTACCAGGATTTCACATGTTACTGTATTATTTCACAGTAAAATACTGTATTCAGACCATCCTCTGTGATAACACAACAAATTAAGTGATTTTCTTGCTTTTATCGCTCTTGCTTGGCTTTAAACACTAATTTATTTCTTTGGTGCAGGTTTTACTTGAATTGAAAGGGGCACCGCTACATGTGCCTTAAAATAAACTATGCAACATATAAATCTATGTAAAATTGAAATTGTTGTCTTGGCTTATTGTTTTCAGGTGCTTCCTGGGCATTAATCCTGAGACGGGCTCGAAAGCCAAAAAGAGGCATGGCAATTTAAACCCCCATGTCAGCACATTCTTCAGAAAATTGTTGACTTCGAGTGGATGTCTGTGTAGACATGTGCTCCCCTCCTTGTTTTCTTTTCTGTCTCCCTGCTGCACAGGTGCACCTGGTCTGCCCCTGGCTCCGCCTCTGCCCAGGTGCGCCAGGGTCTGCCCCTGGCTCCGTCTCTGCCCAGGTGTTCCAAATTCCACTCAGCCGTGTATATAAAGAGAAGCTGGAGGAGAAGGATGTCTCGCCTATCCTAAAGCCGGGAGACACTCTCCTTAGAATACCTCTTTGCCATTTTGAGCTGTAGGCCATATTTTTGCAGATGTGTTTATGTTCAGCCTGGAGGACCTGGTAGTCCAGTTTTCGCGGCTTTATTTTGTTTCCCATAGGGTTTATAATTGATTTCTGGTTAGGGGGGGGAGCTCTGGGTCCTACGGCCCAGTGTGTGGCTGGCTCGGGTTCCCTCCTTCTGTTTGTTCCTTTTGGCCAGTCCTCCAGACCTCTTTTTGTTTCCCGTTTCGCTTGTGTGAGCAAACGGCTGATTATCAATAAATGCTCGTTACCAAGTACCGGTTATTGCGTGTATTCTTTCATGTTGCAGGTCTCAGCACGAGCCACCACCGCGGAGTAGAGGTTGGGGCTGTAACAACATGTCCAAGACACTGTGAAATATACTTTGCACTTCAATGGAGTAATACAAAGTTAAAATGGGCATTTTCTTTGTTTTTCTTTGTTGATTGAGCTGATTGAATTGTGGTAAAATCCCAGTTAACTAGTCAGATTTACAATATAATATCGTATTATTTACATTTTTATATTTACAGTAAATTACTGGCTAATGTGTTGCATTACTTCTACAGTAAAAGTGTGAACATACAAGTAATTACTGTAATTTATGTACAGCAAGGTACCATAATACCACAGCTCTGTACTGCTATATCACAGTAATTCCATGGGCATGGCAACTGTAAAGTCACAGTATTTAGTTGTACTTTTATTCTAATTTACTGTAAAATATCTACAGTAAATTACTGTGAAATATTTACAGTCAATTACTGTGAAATATTTACAGTCAATTACTGTGAAATCCATGCAACTAGTAGCCAGTAATTTACTGTAATTTTACAGCGAAACATTTTACAGTGTAGACAAGAGGGCTTAGGGGGTGGTGGTTGTCTGTGCTATGTTTTTTCCTGTGCGGCAGAAGTTGTGGGCAGCCGAGCTAACTGCAGCCTCAGCACTTCTCTCTATATTCTCCAGTTTCAAGCCAAGAGAGAGAACAAAGGCAGAGAGCTAAGCTGCAGCAGAGGTAATGAGGACAGAGGCATGCAGCACAGGAGTGTGTGCCCTCAATAAAGAGTGCTGCAGCAGTCTATGATGGAGTCCTGTTGGACAGCAGGAATAAAAATCCATGCAGCTGCTGCTAGCAGCCACTCTGCCTGTAGTCTACCCACAGACAGCAGTAACTGACTGACTGCAGCCCACCCCTTTTTACACTGCAGCTCTGTCTACCACAAAATGGAAACCACAGTGTGACTGGAATTTGCTTGGAAACACATTGAGATCCATGAAGTGAGACAGTAAAACAGTTTATTCCATTGAGATACTTAAGCTATACATTATGTGTGGTAAAATGTTTTTTACTCTTTAACTCATTGCAAACAGAACTGTGGTTTGAGTGCATTACAGCGAAAAATATAATACTTTATATAGATGGCTTGAAAGACATGTTACCATAAAATGAAGTCAACGTGACCGAACAATTCATTCATACCAAGCAGATACTAATAATGCACTGTCAAAGAATCAACTAAAACGTGTCAGATGGCGGCGCTGAGTTCTCACAAATGACACAAGCTCGGATTCCTGAGAATGACAAACACTGCGAGCTGTGGTGTGAAGTATTTGAAGGCGCAGCAGGGCATAGAACTGAGGAAATCCACATTATTGCTAAAGGAGAATCCCAATTAAACTTGAGGACACACCCTTTATCCAGAGTGATTGCCAAAATCTCTCCAGCTCGTCAGTTGGAATCAATAATATGATTAACAGGGGAAAAGAGAGTGAAGAATTTTGCAGCAAAAATTAAACTTGGAACGGAGGTATAAAAACTCCAAAAGGAGAAACATTTCTTTCTGGAGTTGCTATTCATTATACACTACATATCCTTCTGTAAGCCTGAACAATGCTTGCTTTTTTTCGCAGTTTCAAAGGGCCATGAAAGGCATGTTCTGCTCTGCTTTGCTGCACCATTAATTATAGGAAAAACACGTTAACATCCAACACGCTTAAAAAAGTAATTATAGTAGCTGTATCTTATGGGTAAATATAATAATTGTAACATTATTTTGCGCAAATGTCTTTCATTTTGAAGTCAGAGGCATTCCACAGAGAGGCTGTTTTGGCAGCTCTGGGCTGTAAAGTTGTGTCAGTGCTGGTCCATGCCAGCCCCACCCCATTAAGGCCGAACCCTGCACATCATGTGTTTCCACTTTACCGATAGGGTGGAAATGACCTCAACGCAGTAAAAGATGACAGGGGTGCTAGCGCTGTTCACCAGATGTGAGCAGAAAAAAGAGAGAGAGAAAGAGGAGGAGGAGGAAGGGGAGAGAAAACCATTCGCCTGAAGAATTTACTGCAAACCCCTGAGGAGCCGTGTGATTGAGGGTTCAAGTCGAGCTCCACAGGTTCCTGGTGTGTCTCAGCGGCACTGGGGGAGAACATACCCTCCTGGACGGGGGAGACGCAGAACTTCATGCACACACACATACATGTGGCCCTGTACGCATACATCCACTGCACCTGCTAGCCACACAAAAGCCACTTCCTCCCACTATGTCCGGGCCAAGCCCCTTTATCCCATTTAGTACAGCCTGCACCACAACAAAGGCAGAGAAATTAGGGAGCTGTGTTGATGATAGGGCGACTAATCTCTTTGGAGGGACTCATTATATCAAAAGCCTGTACAGTTGGGCAGCTGAAAGGCCTGAAATCAATGTGGACATGCAGAGATGGGCGTCTTTGTGAAGATGAATGCACCAACAATGCCCTGCTATTACCTCTGGAATAATTCATACATTCCATATGGGGCAGATGCCCCAAACAGACCATCTTCTTTGCATTTGATTTAAAACTTTGAATTGATGCAAGGTCAGGAGTGAATTGATTATATCCAAAATACTTGCTTGTTTTTGCACCATCAATGTATTTTCTAATCTAAAACTATCATGCAGGCTTCATAATTGTTCTAATCCTCTCTTGAGTAGATCTCGAAAGGACACTTGACCTTAACACATACTCCTGTGCAGCAGCAGCTTAAGACTGTTGGTGCCAAAAGGAAAGGTGATTTTGATGATAATCTGAAAAGCAGCTTTCCGTATTTTTAAAATGATGCGTGTACTGACACCGGCCATACTGTGCTTAAGACACAAGGCTTATAATAGTCCCCTCATTATAGGATAAAGCATTGGCCTGCTCTATTTCAGGCCATGGCTGTCTGTGTCTGCACTCGTCGACTATCTGGAAATAAAGCCACACGCTTGTCAACGCCACAAGCACAAGGGAGGCAGAAAGGCCCTGCTGGCCAGCCTGCTCAGTGAGCACACTGCGGGGCAACCCTGCAACTATTAGACACCTGCAAAAGGGGGTGTGTGAGCAACTGTGGCCAATCTGCACGCCTGTCTTTATAAATGAAGACCCTGCTGTATTGATGCAGAAAGAAAGAGCAAAATGTGAGAGCAAGGTGTGGCTCAAACTTAGAGAAACCAAATATGGATGCATTTGCTGAAATGTAGTCCATTGTGCTTTTCAGTGAAGTAATAAACAAGACTAGCAAGGTCAAATAGAAAAGCCATCTGACTAGATGATGCTGTGGCAAAGAGTGACCATGACGGATCCTGGGGTGCCTGTAAAACTGAATAAATAACTTTTCCCCCCCTTACTGCAATAGAGTCGGTTAGGACAGCTGTGCTGAATTCATTTGATACGGGTGCCTGCTGACAATGCTGCATTGCTCCGTCTCTGCAAGAAAGCATGTCGAGAGGGTCTGAAGAGCACACAGGGGCTCGCAGCTTTTCACCAACACTGAATGATTGTTCTGCTGTACAACCCAAGGCTCTGACCCCTGCGAAACCAAGCTAAGAGAAATAAACCATTTATTAAAGGGGCGGCCCCGGAGCTCTACAGTACGTGCAGATTGTCAGGGAAAATAATCCGAGCTCTAAAATCTGATTTTGAGATGTAATGTTCTGGCGGCAGAGCCGATACGTGAGATGATAGGCGTCTGCAATGGCACACAGCAAAATGTGTCGAAAAATGATGTGGATCCCACTCATTTTAGCATTTAGCGAGCTCTTGAAAGAAGGGAGATACAGGATGGTTCTATCTATCTATCTATCTCAATCAAACACAGACAGATTGCGAGTTTTCATCTCTTCATAAGTAGACGATCAGCCCTCGCCCCTGGAAAAGTACAGTGATACATGTGCGGCGTATGTAGGCCAGTCTGAATACAGACTGATACAGCATGTGCTCACTACAGTGGAGGTGGAGATCTAAGTATAATGCAGTGTGAGGGGGAGTGCAGTAGGAGATCTCAGTGGAGGAGGAGAGCCTGTGTTTGCATGTGTGTGTGTGTTTGTGTGTGTGTCCTACAGGGTCGAGGAGGTGTCAAATGGAGGAGGTGAGTGATGGTGGCGGGGCAGAGGAGGTGTCAGACATGGAGGTCTTGGTGATGGAGAGGGGAGTTTTGTACAGTACTGACCTGTGGGAGAAGTGTGTGTGATGAAGAGACAAGGAGGAGGAGGAGGAGGAGGAGGAGGAGGAGGAGGAGGAGGAGGAGGAGGAGGAGGAGGAGGAGGAGGAGGAGGAGGAGGAGGAGAAAGGAAAGCAGCAGCAGGAAGAGAGATTTTTATTGGAGGTCACAATGAAAGAGGATGGTCGGTGAATGGAGGAGGCTAAGGTCTCTGTACATGTAAGAGGTCTATGCACTGTGTGTTTATACATGCATGTGAGTGTGTTTTTTTTTGTGTTCTGGCGCGCTTCTTTGAGCCCACCAGCCAGAGAGCACGAAGTTCTTATTTAGCACAGGAAGAGCAGCTCTGCTTAGCAACCACAGCCGCCCTCCAATCACAAGCGCACGGAGCAGACTCCAACAGAGGACGAGTCCTTTTTGAGAATGTGTGGAGTCTGACAGAGACCTCTAAATGTTGAGGTCCACACCTGCCCACACTCACACACATACACAAAACCGGTCTGTAATGTGAACTATTTCTCCAGGATTCAACTCAAAACCTTTATGCCGCTGGCAGACGAAGACAAAAGTGCAGTCACACCCCTCTGCGTCTCCCCCGCGTCAGAACTCAGCAGAGAATTCAAAGTTAATCTAAACCATCCTAATCCGAACATTTTAATTATGCATATCCCAAAGAGCAAGGGAGACGTGTAAATCCTTAAAACATTCATTCCGCTTTTCCCGCAGCCACACAAGGCTCCGTGCTGCAACTTGGCACCGCACCAGTTGCAAGTGAACGATAGCAGCCCCGATTGTGATCTGCCAGCCATCAAAACAGGAGGCACGAGCACGATTTGGGCCAAATGCTGTCTGAACACTGAGCAGTCTGTTTGGTTTAGCTGCGTGAGCTAATCCTTATGATAGCTTTGGAGGTGGTCGGTGGGCGGATTGTAGGCGAGAGCAGCATGCCGATTTGTCATATGGCACCAGCAGGGCCTACTTCTGCTCTGGCTGGAGCTCCATTAGCACATCTCCAATGTGGTCTAACAGTTATGTAGCTTAGAGCTTAGGGTCATTAAGGAGAGACAGAGAGAAGATGTAAGGGAATAAATATTGCAATGTGTCTGGCCGCTAAAGTCAGGAAACATGTTGGTTTCTCCATGTTGCGCACTCTCCGCAGTACATCTAATTCATGCTCTAATTAGAAAATTCCACAGGGACTGGTTATAAATTGTGAGGATGCTTAGAGTAGGACGAAGAAGGAGGAGAAAGACCATGGCTAACATTCATTCTGTCTGAGTGTATCCGTGTTCCTGAAGACGCTTTCCAGAGGAGATGACGGTTTTGATGTGCACTGTGGTCTCTGCATTCCAGGGGTTATGTAGGATTATCAGAGTTTAACCCCCCTCCCATGACTACAGCAGCTTAGTAGCTCAGCCAGCAGCAGATGCAGACTCCAGGATTTCCTGTCTCTGCACCAGATGGGCCTGACTCTTAATCACAGAGCTGGAAATCAGGAGGTGATCGAGGAGGAATTGATGATGATTGTGGAATAACACTAACCCATACAGGCATCTGTTCTGCCACTAAAGGACCGACGGACTGTCTGGCTTGTTGACTGCAGTCACAGCCAGGGCTCATCTCCTTCCTCATCTCATCATCGCTGATCAACACTAATCATCCTCCTCCCTCACTCCAAGGGTTACACAAGAAGTCTTTCACACATTAGCACTGTGCTGTGTCATCGAGGTTTAGAGAAGATGGAGCAAAACACTGAAAATGAACTGATCAGAAATAGAGCTGGCCGGGCAACTTCAAAATAAAAACGTACAATATAACTTTGAAAACGTGCATGCATGTATGCATTTATATGGTGTTTCCTTCTGATTTTGTTCTTGCTATTTGACTTTGCAAAGTGCTATATAAATACACTTTTAGTAATATTTTTTAATTAGCTTCTAAATATTCAAATGTTATCTAAATTAATCTTAGTTTATATATGAAAATCTTTAACCTGATTATCAATTTTCAATACATGCAGATTTTACATGAAAAAACAAATGATAAGTAAAAAATACCTTTTTTTGCTTTTCACATGTGATTCTTAAAGTACATGTTAATGTCAATACTTTTACTCAATTAAGATTTGTAATGTATGCCGTTACTATATGTAGTATTTTTATATAGCATTTTTGCAATTTTTACCTTTTTTAAATGGTAAATGGACTGTACTTATATAGCGCTTTATCCAGTCTTTAAGACCCCTCAAAGCGCTTTACATACTACATGTCGTTCACCCATTCACACCCATCCATACAGAGCAGTGTATGTTACTAGGACCTAACATGCATACACACTCACACACCGTTGGCCATGCCATCGGGAGCAACTCAGCAACTGTAGTATTTTTAAAAAGTAGCGTCGCTATTTTTACCTAAGTGAAAAATCTGAACACTTCTTTCAACAGTGCAAACATGTATTAACTTATGGAGGAAGTTGGTAGAAGTATTTTTATTTATTTTTTTATTTGAGCTTTAATACATCTAAAAACAAGGCAGTATGGTTGAAATCAAGATAACATTAAAATATTAGATTATTAATATGAATATTTTCCAATATGGTAATAATACATTATATCATTATATATAATAAATGGGGCATGACTGCTAATGTTTTTAGAATTAAATATAAAATATCAATTTGATGTTCTCTGTTCAAAGCGGCCATAACACATTTGTGTAAAAAAGCTAAATTCCATAACTAAGATTTTAATTAAACATGGCCAGAATCATTGATATGGACACACATTTGTAGGACAATATCATTAAAATATATTATAATTACAGACAATAATATTGAACTATGGCCAGCCTTACTTCTATCAGACATGCAGACACCACTACAGGCTCCAATCTGTCTTTGAGCACCAAACCAGGGCAAACCGTGACAGGGCAAACTCTCAAGCATGGATTTCCCACCCTGGGAGAGGCTGGAGGTTACAGACCAATCCACACAGCATCCAAAGAAACAAGTCACCAACAAAGAGAAATGGCTGCACTTCACAGACTCTGAAAGCTCGGCCCTCAAACAAAGGAGGCGGCAGGTCTTTAGCACACATCACCCATGACAGAACCCCAGCTGACACCCTTTTAACATGGGGTCACCCCTCGCAGAATGAAGGCCACAACCCCTGGGAGAGCCTGACACTCCTTTGCCTTGACATGCCGTCCGTGCTTTGGCCAAAACACTCCATCCAGCAGCCACTGCATAGACGAGGTGATGGTCTATTGGGGGGGTTGGGAGGGGGGGTTGGTCAGTTGGGAGTTCAGAGGGGGTTAGGGGGTTAGGGGGTCAGGCGGCTGAAGTAAGAAGTAAGCAATTGCAACAAACTATCAAGAAAAAATATTGGCTGCAGCAGGAGAAAATTAAGAAACATGCTCAATCTGAGCTAAATGCAAATGACGCCATGTGTATCTGGGTGATGTGGGCGGATTGGTTCTTAGCTGACTGGGTCATCGCTGGGCAGACAGGCCCATCAAGGACCAAAGAGATGCACGCTGTCAGCTTTCAGGGCTTCTCAGAGGTCAGCAGACAGATGGGAATGGAAATGAGCCGACAGAGAGCTCATTTTAATCTGGCCCGCACAGCTGATCCAGTCATTACACTCTCCTGTTTACATGCAAACACAACTCGTATACTCGCTATACCTAAAGATGCACACACTGCACAGGCGCAGATTAACACACAGAAGCCCGATAGAGAGAAAGGTATTTTTCATTCACTTTCTGATAACAGCTAATAATTAAAAAACTGAATTATTTACCTTTCTACACACACATGATTGGTTTGCTTCAGGTTGGAAGCTAATTTTATCGAGTGAGCAGAACAATGGGATGTGAAATGGTATACATTGGCCTCAGTTGAATGACTTTAATATCCATCCCATTAAGAAGGGTCCACATGGTTCTCAAGAGTCCCCTTTTACTCTCCACTAAGTCAGATGATTGATCACACTGCCCACACTTCTTAGGGATTTGTTTTCAGTTAATGCTCAGAAGTATTCGACTTTGAAGGGAAAAAAAACATTTTTATGCATTTCCAATCCTTTTTCTTCAATATTGTCATGCTAATCAGAAAAGTTAACATTTGAATTATTTCATGCAAGGTTCAACACAATGCAAGAAGGAATTTGAATTGGACTCCAAGAAATTTACATTTTTTGTCCGTGTGTCAGCAAAATAATCATCCAGGATTTGATATAAAAAATACTGTAAGGATTTCAAAATGGCTATTTTTTTAATGCAATCAAGCTGCAGATGAGAGTTGTTTTATCAGTCCACTGTATATCCCTCCGTCCTTTATCAGACAGCCATCTGGCCAGTGGACTGGACACAAGGGCATGTGATTGGATGGTGTGAAAAGAATGGGGGAAGGTGGGTCAGTGTCTTTGGGGAAAGGTCAGGGGTCACGGCCCTTTGACAACACATGTCAAGGCCTGGCTCACACACACCCTGCATCCTATGAAAAGAAGGTCTGCAGCCTCCTCTCAGCAATCTGCCCTCATCTGCCCATTAAGCAAAGAGCTCAATGAGCAAATGCTGGATTTGATGCAAAACAGACACAATGGTTCACTGCTCTTATTCCCCCTTCTTATCTGGCTTCTACTTGTGTGAGGAGGCTGGTTATTTTCTCACACCCACAGCCTAGCAATAAAATAAACTATTAAAATAATTGTATATCACACTTAAATCGATAAAACTGAACTTTTAAACTATTCCACAGAAAAAAACACTTGCTTCATCAGCATTAATCTTCTCAGCAGTTTCCTGCACCAGTGCTGTATCTGCACCATTCCCCACATACAGTAGATGAGGTGGGAGTCTAGACAGATGACACAGGCAGAGGAGGCAACCTTCGAGGCTCTTTCTTATTAATAAAACACTCTGACATCAGAGGGAGGCTGAGGCAGGCCGATAACATTGAGTTTTTGTTTCATAGGTAAGCAGAGCCAAGCGTGGTCTGCGAACCCCCCGCCCGGCCTTTCAGCAGCTTGGCCTGTCAGGCTGATGTATGGGGGGGGCGCTGGTGTGCAGCTCCCGGAGGACCGGGCCTGTCTGCTAACTGGGACACGACTGACAGTGAACCACAGCCAGCGCACTGCCCCCTCCGCCTCGCACCCTCCATGATGCTCAGGGCCTGAGTATATCACACACACTGAAAGACTGTCAGCGCAGGACTCACCATTTTCAGAAGATATATAACTCACAGGTGATCCATCAAGTCCTGCTGACTTTAGTTAGGAAGAAATTAGCCACAGGTGCAAGACTTTTTTTTTTACATACATATTTTCTGACTGTACAAAGACTTTGTCAGGAGTCTGTGTTCAATTTGTGGGGAAAACATGCTATAAATCAGCTTTTTACGTCTGTGTGCAGCGTGTAGGACCAATAACCTCCCCCATGTCATTATTTCAGACGTGTTTCTATAAGCCAACAGCATTTTCTTGAGAATGTTTCGAAATGTTTCAAAGAGAGCACTGAGGTTTTCCCTGTGAGACATCTCCTGGCTCCTGCTCAGACTGGAGCAGCTCCATGGTGATGCATACAGAGATGCCCACTCATTAGCAGAGTCCCACACAACAGCTGCTCTGTGACGGAGGAACAGCCACCTCGTCTCCTGGCCCTTTGTCCAAAACTGAACATCTCTGACCCAAGCAACACAAACACATATCTTATCCTATCCTGACCAGCCACAACCCCTATCCTCTCACACACACACATTTCCATATCCCAAACCTCATTAAACTCTTATCCCCTTCCCCACCTCGTGGCACTATAATAGGCTTCCCTGCCCCCCTCTCCCCTCTCACACTAATAAAATATATCATTGAGTCTCCATTTATCATAATGCAGATGCCCTTGGGTGGGGGGTGGTCCGGTGAGTTTTGGAGGATGGGGGGGGGGGGGGTTGCTGAGGGGCTTCAGCTGATGGTTAGAGGCTTCCCTGTCACCTCTTCCAGACATATATGAGGTGAGTGAGGCTTCATATGAGGTGTTTCACAGTGCAGGGTTACACACAGAAAGCTGGGATGTGACATGTGATTTGCATTATAACTCTGCTGGGGGTGCCTAATAAAGTGGAAACAATAAATCAAAGAAGACAGTGACAGGCCTGATGAGAAGGAAGCCTTCTCCGAATTAATGTTAATTAATGCAGATGCTGTAGAATGCCTGGTCCTGTTGAAATATCCACAGATACAAACAACACACCTCAAATAAAAATAAGTGTAAGTTAATAACAAGGTGTAACGAAAAAGACTTACTCTGCACGATTTACTGGACCGCTTGCCCGTAGGGTCATATTTTGATTTTAACTCTTTGAGCAGCTCCTCCAGGTGACTCTTTTCCTCCTTTCCGGTGTAGTCCGGGTCCAAGAGCACATAAGCCCGCCAGTTTGCGGAGTCGAATCCCCAGTGGACCGTCCGGTTCTCTAGTCTCTTGTGACTGTGGACCACAAACTTCTGTGGAGGGAACATGAGTCTGCAATCCATGCACTGGATGCAGGTGGCACTGGGGCCGGTGTACAGTTCCGGGACAAACAAGCCTTTACACCGGCCAAAACATTCATGATATACTTTGAAGCTCTTCTCGGTTCGCTCCAACTCCAGGGAACCCAACTCCTTGTTGCAGTGTGGAGGGAAGGTGCCACCGTAGATGAGAGCGTTGCAGAGGCGCTCAGCATCCGTCTGGGTGATTAGCCCGCAGGACGGAGCAGAGAAGGGCAGGATGCCCACCACTTTGAGGATCTCCAGCTGGTCCGCTGTGCACCTGGAGCAGTAGATGTGCAGGTCGTCGCACACCGAGTTGATCTGCTGGAGCGAGAAATCTCTCAGGACGCTGTTGAGGATCTGCGGCAGGCACAGGCGCTTCTCACCGCCGACCGCGAAGCAGGAGATGGGCTCCCGCTCCAGGACCGTCTCGCACCTCTCCGTGGAGCGGTCGGACGGGATGAAAAGTGGACCTGACATTACCGGAGGCGTCTGAGCCGGCATGGTTAGCATCATCTCGACGGACTTTCCATCTTTACCGAAAAACGAGTCCTGGTGCCACCGAGCGGAGAACGCTGCCGGTCCGCCGAGAGAGCGCATGGAACTCAGATGAAACTGCTTCAGAGTTTGTTGAAGTCCGGGATGGGGCTGAAAGCTCGTACCCTCCATGTTGTCGCCGGTTGGAAAACACAGTTCAAAACTCAAAATGAAAGCTGAAATTGACTAATCGGATCGAGCGTCCTCAGCATCCGGCTACACGCTCAATAACGCGCATTTCCATGTCACCGGAGAAGCTTCCCAGCGCGTCCATTCAGAAAACTGACGGCTGCCGAACACACAGGGGCTGTTCCTGTAGGCAGACGCAATTAAAGTCGACAACTCTGCGACTCAAAACTCGTATTATCCAACGTACAATCACCGGGTACCGTGTTTCTATACGCTCCTGCGGTTTACGCACTCCTAATGTGCGCTCGAAATATGCCTCGTCTGCTCAGTCTGGCGTACTCTCAGTCTGTCTCCCTACTCACTCAATGTGTGTGTGTGTGTGTGTGTCTTCTCTCTCTCTCTTCTCTCTCTCTCTCTCTCTCTCTCTCTCTCTCTCTCTCTCTTCTCTCTCTCTCTCTCTCTCTTCTCTCTCTGTGTCTTCTCTCTCTCTCTCTCTCTCTCTCTCTCTCTCTCTCTCTCTCTCTCGCCCTCTCTGTTTGTTTGTGTCTGGTTCAGTCATTGAATCCCAGCCAGGAATGTGACTGACTCCCCGGGCTGGCTATTCCCTCAGCTAGCTGTTCCTCCCTCTGCTACATGGCAGCTGCACATTAAAAAAAGAAAAAAATCCCTCTGAACCGAGGGGAGGGGCTTAAGAAAGTATAGTGGATGTTGGACATTTAAAAATAAACTTTCTTATTTCATATGTTTAAGCCTTAGGATCAGCAGTTTAGTCATTTTTGGAAACTTTTTTGAACATGTTAATTTAAAAGAGGATCATGATAAGCTCTACTGTATTTTTGTTTATTTGCTTAAGAAGGTCAACCTGAAACTGTAGATGTATGAGCTGCCGGAAGGTAACATAGTGCATTAATAGTCACGTAGGCCTACTGTATTTAAGGATATGTTTAAATAACCCTACTTGAGTTTTTCCATGTTATGCTAATGTACAGTATACTTCAATTCAAGAGTTAGGCCTACTTATAAGCCTACGGTGTTACATGTCATCAAAAGTTATTCTACAGAAAAAAAACGATTTAATATAAAGATCTCAAGAACAACTGTAACAGAATAGTCATACTATACTATACTATAATCTGTAAACAAATATGTCGTAAAATGTCATACTACAGAGGCTGTCATAAGAATGTTCTACACAATTATCTTATGGTAGGCTACTGTATGTCATAAAACAAATCATACAGTTGTATATTATGGAAGAAAAAGTCATAAATAAGTCAAAAAAGTCATACAAATGTCATTGTATAGTATATCTTAAACAGCAATCAAGTCATAGCGAGGTAGGTCCTAAAAAAACATAAAAATGTCATATTACAGTATGTTACAACTATTTCATAAAAAAGTCCAAGTGAAGTATGTCGTCATAAATGTTGAAAATGTTGATAAAAAGTGATAATATAGTGTCTCGTAAAACAATCACACTGCAATATAGTAGTAGATATTAATAAATGTCATGGCATGTCATTAAAAACTTTTAGAAAAGTTGTAGTACTGCATGTCATAAACATGTCAAGCTATAATTATTTTTCAGAGGAAAATTACGTCAGCTATTTTCTCAACTACTTGTGTTTGCCAATTTCCTCAATACCCAGAAGTTATGCATTCAATGCAGGCTTTTACATGTACATGGATCGCGCAAGTAAATAATGTGAATAGTGCTGCCATTAATAAAATAAGTATGAATAGATGGATACTTTTCTTTAAACTGGTGCATCTAAGGGTTAAATATCTCCCTTTAAAACAAATATATGTTTATATATATATATATATATCCTTTATTTAACCAGGTAAATGTGTAATAGACTAATTTACTAATGGTAAATGTTAAATATAAAAGCATTCCAATATAACACCTATAGTATAACTAAAACTGACAGGTTTTAGACTTTACCCTTTTCAACCACTTGAGGGTGCTGAATATTAACCGATGATTATTAAGACATATCGCAGTTGGTGCAAACACAGAAAGTCAAATAAGGAGTTTGTCAATGTGACAAAAAATAAAACAAAGCAAACGTCTACAGTTAGATTTTATTAACAGAAATCACAAGGAAGATATTTATCTCTTTCAAAATAAATACAGCTTTATCAAAGTTGCAGCATGAAAAATCATCAAAAGTGAGTGGCACACATATTTAGAAGACCTACTTACTTCTACTGATCTTGGCATATAAGTGAGTTAATGTTTAAGCAATTAAACGTACAGAAGTATTTCTCAGTGATATTTAACAACAAAAAATATAAAATCTCGACATGATCATGAATAAAATAGAAAAACATTTATTCACCACTTTTTTTTACAAACATCATACAGCATATTTTAAACATTTAAACACTAAAAAAGTCCTGAAAAACAATGCATTGATATCACCCATGCCGTACCAGAATATCCAATGGTTTTTCTCTGGTTAGTGTTACAGTAGATTATAACTGTTTTAAGAATTGTACAGTTCACAGTCACACTACATCATACAGAGGGCGTTTTCATTTTAGGGAAACAGTTTGTTTAAGACAATATACTTAAAAACAAGCGATAACAAACATGGACAATACATTCTACATTTGTGGTCTCAGTGCATTACCAATCACATAAAGGTTGCACACTGTATGATACTTAATAGCAGAATTTTCAGAAATGTTTTTCCCTTCAGCCCTTTTGAATCACAACAATACGGTTTAAACTTCTCAAAACTAATCAGGAGCAACCCACCCGGAATATTTCGTTTTTCTGTCAGATGAAAAACAATTATATGAGTTAACAATATTGTCCATTAAAACACACAAATAGCTATTAAATAAAACTGAAAGGCATGTTTGGCATAAATGATGTCAGGACAAAATCTCAACTTTGACAGCAGAATCTTTAACACAGAGACTTAATTTTGCTTTATAACAGAATAAATATGCTGATCACAAGCGTCAGTAATAAAGACAATGTTCTCATTTCAGGGGTGTCTCTCCTACTGGGCCTCTATCACGCTGTCAGCGAGAGACACTACTCTAATTCTGGCACCTTGTTGTCATACTGCGGTGGCGGGGTGATGGGTTCAATGGTCACTGGATTTTGTGTGGGGGTGCGGATTTGAAGGCGGAAGTGCTTCAGGTGCAGTTTATCTGACTTGATCCTCCTCACCCGGAGGGGCCGCAGTAGACGGCTGGCCCGGCTGGTGCTGCGGGTGGGCAGGCTGGGGTTTGAAGTGAGGCCAGGGGGGTCAGAGGGGGGGTCAGCTGGAGCTTCAGCCAGAGCTGTTGCGGCATCATTCGGAGGAGCGTCTTCAGTGGGGTTGTCAGTGGTCTGTCTACCCTCGTTTTCCACAGCAGCTAGGATGTCCTCGTAGGACGGCAGCTGGGAAGTGCTGCTGCGAAGATTGCTGTGGCGGACGGGGTAGTCATCGCTGCCAACAACCTCCTCGTAGCTTGGCACGTTGAATGTAGTTGGGTCTGCAGCTCTGCAATAGAACGTCAGAGATGAGCCTCAGTAGGAAAGTGCAGTGTAAACAAAATACATAGGAAAATAATTAAAGCTAAAGCTGCTATGCATCGGTTTTTTTGCCACTAAGGGGGCCTCAGAAATAAGCTGCTAATACTACATTTCCAAATGATCCCTTTTTATGCGGATATGATGAGGTGTGGGCAAACCTTTTCAAATGTTCACATCCAGCAGATATAAAGCCACATTATCATGATCTTGTTTGTGTCCATCTATCAAATAAAGGTACATTATTCACTGTTTTTTATGAGTTTGTTGGCCTCTACCATGCTATAGTATTTCACCAGCCATCTGTGTCTTTGTGTGGTCTGGTACTGAGTGGAAGGTGTACAGCTGCCCACTGAGACCAGAAATGATGCTATGAGAGCGGCGAGACTTACCCAAAACAGACTGTGATTAGTACAAATAACTGATGGGCTAAAAGACACTTAAAGCCTCGTGGAGTTGTGCTGAACAGAAGAGTCCAGTCATAATTCTTTCAGACGTTGTTTCTTAGAAACCCTCCCATAATAAATATTTTAGTTGGACTTCAAACTATTAAATTATGTGACAACAATATCGGTCTTATTGAGCACGATAACTAATTTAGCCAGATCACGGTATTGATGAAAATGTAGGATTGTGGCTTTTAATATTGCAGGTAGAAATGTTTCAAGGCCTGGAAGCCTGTATATTTCCAATACAAAGTAGCTTTGTTCACAGTCACACCACCAGATATGAAACGTAAACACAAAGAAAAAGCCACTACTCACTGTCCGGGCACATTGATCATGAGGGGGACTCCTGTTGCCACTGCCTGGCTGCTTGCGTTGCCTCGCCTCCGCTTGTTCCTCACGCCAAGGAAAATGGATAAAAGCAACATGGCGGCACCAACTCCAACCAGCACCATAGCCACTGTAGAGGATTTTGCGTCTTTGTCCTCTTCTTCCGGATCAATGGCGGTAGGGTTACCGGTGGAGTTGCCGGCCGAGTTGGGGATGTCCTCTCCGTCCTTGGGTATCACGGTCCACACGATCATGACAATGCCCAGGGCGATGAGTCCCACTCCCAGGGCACACAGGGCATAGTGGGCCCCTGAGCCGGAGCCCTCTGAGCTGGAGGCTCTGTTGGGACGGTTGTCGTCACCGCATAAACCTCGACTCGAACACATCCCTGCAGGACAAGCTGCAACACAGAGGATCACAGTGAGAAGAGACTACAGATAAAGACTTACACTGTGAAACTGTCATTCTGTAATCATATCAAATGATTCTAGTAATGTGATTTGACAAAGATGTATTTTAACCATGATGAAGTTGTTATGCAAACCCATGTGAGCTTTTTCTTTTTCCAGAATTGAGCCTCCTTGACAAACGTCTTTTTTAGTAGGTTTACAATTGTGGATCAGTCATAACCAGCCATCAGCTATGCCTGAATGGACCCTCGTGGACGCTCAGGCAGGTAGATTTACAGTCACATGAATGGCTCCAACAATCATTATCCAATAAAATACTGATTATTTTCTGAATAATGGATTAATAGAATAATTGTTTCAGCTCTAATCATATGGTTTGTAATCAATCATTGCAATAGTTGGTGTATAACAAGTTCATTGTAAGACAAATGCCTTTCGGCTTTGTCCTGCATCAGGTTCCAGAAATCGATCAGTCACACATTTCCACAAAGGTCCATCTTTAACACTTTGTCATTTACACATTTGATAATCATTGTATCTGTATGCTGGACATTTTTCTCCAAGCGTTTTTCATTCTGCATGTGCAAGTGACAGTCTTCCTGCGGCCTCCACCTTTTCTCCATCATTTTGTTTAGAGCACAGTGTATGCGATGTTCAAAGTGTGACCTTGTCCATTCAAATGTTTTACATCTCAGGATTTATGGGGTTTGTTTCAAGCCTGCTCAGATTTGCTCTGAAAAGCTATTTATTGCTGCATCCAACAATTAGTACAATGTCCTGACTGAATATTTGCATTACGCCTGTGTTTGTCACCGTCACAAATATGCATTTGTGAAAAGATTATGTTTTTTTGAGCAACAAGAGTGAGAGAGAAGGATGAGAAGAAAACAGGTTACATTGAAACAACACATGTGGTAGCTCCACACATGTTTTAACATGAAAAGCGGGAAGACAGTTTCATGGAGCTGAGTGACTCACACTTAAAGAATGGCGACACACAAGAAAAATGGCCTTGGTGATGAAAAGAGCATTATATAATAATATGTGTCAAGGTTTATCATGCCACACACATTATTGGCCATTGAATCATTCCATCAGCCAGTTTAGTTGCATCAGGAAAATCTGCACTTAACAAACGGTCTACAACAAACAAGCAGATAAATTAAAGTACAGATTAAAAGAAAACAGGGTAAAATAAAAGTGCCAAAATCTATGGATCTACAAGGTGTGCATCAGATAGTAAACACGTTCAAACTGCAAACTCATTGTTTGCTGGTCTGAAGTAATGGTTGTTTCCAGTAAAATAAATTCATGGCTGCAGGAGAGAATTACATGTGAACACTTCAGGGCAAATGTTTGAGGTGACATGGATGATAAATGAGTTGACCTTGTGATACAGAGAGTCAGCTGGA
Organism: Gymnodraco acuticeps; assembly: GCF_902827175.1. Taxonomy (NCBI): domain Eukaryota; kingdom Metazoa; phylum Chordata; class Actinopteri; order Perciformes; family Bathydraconidae; genus Gymnodraco; species Gymnodraco acuticeps. Next base: position 1,257,076 of record NW_022990235.1, on the reverse strand, counting down.
AATACAACAAATAGGTTGTTCACAGTAAGTAGCCTATCTCTCTTTTTGCACCTATTGTAAAGTTTAAGAGTTAATCATCCTTACATAAACACGTTTAGGAGTTGCCATGCTTTGAATTTTAGGAACATTCTGTAGATTCTTCCATGCAATAGGTGCGGGAAAAAAAAGTAAAACACATTCTTTACTCAACCTGTCCTGACTTTGGAAACGCCATTTTCAATATTTTGAAACAAATATATAGAAGATAAGTAGCTAGCTAGAAAAGCTTTGGAAATAAAAACATATCAGTGTCTGAGGCACCTATTAAAACTGAACTACCTTTTCATTTCATTTCATTTCAAACCTTTATTTAACCAGATTGGTCCCATTGAGATCATATATCTATTTTTCAAGGGAGACCTGCAGCATATAGGTTCCACATGAAACATAAAACAATAAAGGACATCATACATTATATTTACAGGATACATTTACATAGTTATACATTTACAAGTGGCCATAGTATCAACGAGCATTTCATTTAGCCTAGCTTTAAAAACATGCAGAGGAATGAGATTGCTCAGTTTCAATTCTTGCTGAAGACTGTTCCAAGCAAGTGGAGCTGCTGCGCACATAAAAGCTGTCTTACCTACTGTAAAACAGTCCTTGCTCTTGGCACATCTAACAATACTACATCATGCGATCTCAGACAATAGCTGCTTGCAACTCTCTGTGTTATCAGAGAGCAGATGTAATACGGGAGTTTACCCAACAAAGCTTTATAAATAAACGTGTACCAATGACTGAGCCTCTTTACAGTAAGTGATGGCAGACCTGCCTTGGCATACAGGGTACAGTGATGAGTAAGTGCTTTACAATTTGTGACAAATCTCAGTGCGCTGTGATAGGCGGCATCTAACTTGTTCAGGCAATAGGCAGGTGCATTCATATACAACAAATCACCATAGTCCAGCACAGGTTAAAAGGTCACAGTGACTAGCCTTTTCCTGGCTTCAAAAGAGAAACAGGACTTGTTTCTGAAAAAGAAACCTAGTCTAACCCTCAGCTTTTTAAGCAGGTTATTGACATGAAGTTTAAAAGTAAGACAATCATCAAGCCTGATACCTAGGTATTTATAACTGGTAACCACTTCAAGTACTTGTCCTTGCATAGTAACAATATCCAAAACAGGCTCTGGTGTCTTTTTAGCTTTTGAAAATAGCATTACCTTGGTTTTATCAACATTTAAAATAAGCTTAAGTTCAGAGAGCTGAGTCTGAATAATGTTAAAAACAGCCTGTAATTTAACACCAGCCTCCTTAATGGAGGGACCTGCACAATACATCACGGTATCATCAGCATAAAAATGTAAAGTAGCTTCATCCACATTTTCACCTAAACTGTTGATATATATGGAGAATAAAAGTGGACCTAAAACAGAACCTTGAGGAACACCATTAGCAATGTTTAACCATAACCTTAAGGGTAAGCACAAACAATTACAGGGCTGTATATTTATAGTACAGAATATAATTATTCACAGATCCATCCTAGTGTTCCCCCAAGTGTATTAGCTGTGTGGTGGGATTAGCAATTCTGTAAACTGACAATGTGTCAAATAAAATTGTATAGATCTACTGTATGTACATCATAAATTAAAGTAAGTATTTCCGTTAAAAATTATATCATTATCTGGCCGGCAGCTGCTCTATACTCAGGACAGGATTGACACACAAGTTGGGTTTACACATGAACTGATGGCATTTTGATTTATTATTAAAGAGGAAAGTATTCAAGCAAGTGACCAATTTGCCAAAATGCAAATTAATTAGTCCAACCCTTAGTAAGGATCACACCCTGCAATTAAACTTCCTCTTATTCTGACAAAGAAATGATGGGAAGGGCAGGGAAGCCAGATAAATCTAATATAGGATCCTGAACTATATTGATACACAGGCACCAGAATCACAGTGTATTCACGTGTGATACTGAAGCTGGCGTTAGTTCCTTTCTTGCAGACTATTACATGTCTCATTGATATTGAAATGTCTATAAGATAACATAGGTCTGTGTTGTAAATACTAATAATGTGGTATTTTGTGTACAATATTAAACACATTAACTAAACTATTTTCTTGCTGTGTATGGCCATTTTTTAAATTATTTTAATATTGAGTTGTTTTAATTTAATGTTGTTTTAAAAAGTATTTTAAATGTATTAGATTGTTACATTTATTGGTTGTTGATGTCCCTTTGCCTCAGAGTGATTGAAGTTCCTCCCAGCTGTTGTTTGAGGGGGACAGTTGTTATTGTAACAACAAGGCCTCACCTGAAAACTAAAGTCAGGTGTTAAATGTCCTGCTGTTATTGTTGACTTAAGAAAATGTATTTGAATAGAAGAGTTTATTTTGCATGTGTGAATGTGTCCTATTGTAATATATCATGTTTTGATAATATTGTGATTCTCAAACACACTTTCTGTGGTTATTAATAAAGTACAATACCCGGTGCAACTGCTCTGATCCAATACACTACATTACTACATGGAGAAGTACCGTCTTTATTAAATAGAGCAAATATTAATTCTGAAATGACTACACAATTCTACAATCAGTCACTTTCAGGAAGTCATGGTTCAGGTTTTCAATGACATCCCTTTCCCACGTTTACCATATATAAATGTTTCATGCAAAACAGAGTATGTCTGTAACACAGGAAGTAATGCTATTGATTCAGTATTGTTAGGTTTCTCTACAGTAAATAAGACGAGAGAAAACAGCTGGATCTGTGCAGCCCTTCTTTAGTATGTCTGATCACTGAATAAAACACCAGGATAACTGATGGACTACATGCACTGTTGATGACCTGCATTTCATTTATAACCATAATTGCTGTACAACCTCCATAATAAAGGCAAAACATGGTAACCAGATTGTATGGTGCTGCTGTAGTCTGTCTGTAATTGTGTTAGTTTGCATGCTGACCTTCTGTATCCTTTATACAGTTGTTTTTCTTATCACAAAAAAACTTGATCTTTCCTGCATGTTAATGGCTGGGCGGTGTGCATGGGTGTGTCCTGTTCAACATCAGGACATTGCCAGCATTAAAAGCAGCATATCCTTCTATAATGACAGGCCTGCCGTCTGCTTCTTTTAGGCTTTCAAATGGGTAACATTATTTGCTACAACAAATGAAATATTTCTCGAGTGTTTACGTCGTTCAGCAAGCGGTTTTATTGATTGTGAAGTAGTAAGGGACCTCAGAGGGAGGACACGTCCCCTCAATGGAGCAGCACTAAAAACTAAATGTATCCGCACACAAACAAAACAAAAACATAAAAATAAATTCACATCGCATTTCTTGGCTCTGGTGAATCTGATAGTGTTGATCGTCTAACCTTGTGGAGGAGATCTGGAAGAGGCCTTACCTTTCCGCCGCTCACTGCCCAGAAACTTCACTCCTCACTGGTGAGTTACCTGAAGCACGCAGGTGTTTTCAGGAAGATCTCACGAGAAAAGAGGAAGACGACATAGACGCGAAAAACCGACGCCCTGTTCAACTGAGATTTTAAATAAAAAAGCGCTCTATTCATAAATAAAAAGTTAGCCGCTACAGGTAATAATGTTTTAAGAAGAACTTTGTTCAAATTCCAGTCGTAGTGAAACCTCCCTCCCCTGGTTGTACCGACGGTCTGTCCCCCGCATGGTCCTAGCGCCGCCCCTGAATGTCCTCTGGGGACAGGTGAGTGGGACAAGGACACACCCGGAAACAGAACAATTAAACAATATATTACAACAAAACAAAGATAAGGTAGTTAGTCAACACTTTAATGTTATGTATGACCTAATTTCATTCAGAATATTTCTAAAATAAACAATTATTATTATCTTATTTTTTTTGCAGTGATTTGCAGATATTTATAAATCCATCTATTGCTTTTTTTAATGCAATAGTCCATTATATACAACATATCTAAAATATTCCAGTAGTCTTCAACCAGCTTCTTTTGTTTGACCATATATCATATCAGATACATAAATGCAGCCAATATTATTCAGCTCATATTATTTATAGTATCTTCACGAACATCAAGAGTACACAGCTCACAAAAACAGTAGCTGTGGCTTCACATCAGATCGATGGTTTCACACAATCTTCATCAGCGGATGAAGTTGACACGTTTTTTTGGAGATGAATATGCTCAATCTCCCTTTTTTATTTAATTTCAACATGTACAGTATACAAATTATTGCTTAAAAATGTGTTAACACTAGGCAAACCACATCTGCTGAGAAGGAAGGTAGGATTCTATAAAAAGCTGGATATTAGTAGATTTTTTGTGGTGAGAATGATTTTGTCAATTGCTGTTACCAAATACATCCCATAGAGATCAGGGGACCAAATGGTTTTGGGTTTAATGTCTCAACTGTGGCTGTTAATAATTGAACTATGTTCTGGCTATCATGAGGTTTTTTGTGTGTGCAAAAGGTTCCTTTATATTTGTTTTTGGTCTTGTTTAATTAAAGGTATCCTTGATATGGTTCTCTAAGGTGTGAATGCGTCTCAGACTCACTTAAAGGTTAAACAATCATTCAATCCTATGTGAACAAAATGAAAAACGTATTTTTGATGCAATAATAAAGTCAAAATCTTTTCAAAAAGCTATGTGACTAACATGACTCTTGGTCACTTTCGGCCATGTTTCTGAAATAGCCCTATCTGCACTACAAATCCATGTCACTTCAACATTTTCATAGGATAATGAATCCCTTGGTTAATGTTTATGAGAGACTTAAATGAAGTTGTCTTGAAAAATAACAATGACAGGGCTGTGATAGATAAGTTGACCATCATTTCAGCTTTAATGTCGATGTACATGAAATCTCTGACAGCTGGGGAAGATAAACATCATAGCAAACACCATTTGACTTTCCTTCTGTTTCCATACAGGTTTGAACTGGTCTAATATTCCCGCTTATACAAGTTTGCCCTTGGTTAATAAACCAGTTGCCCAGAAAGTCACAGAAAACCTGTTTTCTATTTGTATATCTCACACGTGAGTTTTCATGCTCAGGAAGAAACGTTACTGTGTGTTGTAAAACATGATTAAACCTTACAAAATATACCATTACATTCTCTCTATTTACTTTATAATATAAGTCACAGAATTCCCTTTCTTCCGTGCTTACTGCTTATACAGTATAAACATGTATCAATTGCTTAAATCTTTACACATTATCACCTTCATAACTCAACATTCAACAGTGTGTTTCATCTATACTGTGGGATGTTCTTTCAATACAAATTTCAAAACATTTACATTCAATGAAAACCAAAAGAAAAGCTGTTCTTTAATTAAATGAAATCATATTGTAACTGTAAGAAAAATATGGATTTTTACCAGTTTTAACTTTCCAAAATATAAAAAATGGACTACTATTTGTTGCAGTATTAATAACATTTATGATTACAGATAACGCCTCAGTGTAGGGCTTCTGACTGCACAGTGCACACAGTTCATGTCTCCTCAAAAGAATAACAGAGGATATGTATCTCTACCGTAAAATGTGTTATGACTTTTTTTCCTACATCTCACGTATTATTTTTAATTTAATGTAAGAAGTAGTTAGAGCAGGACACAACAGTGCTGTGAGACCTGTTTGTATAAGGCATCAAAGAAGAACAACACTGTTTTCAGCTATTTTTGGAGGTTATCAAAATGTAAGCCTTTGTGATGCCCCTGTGGGTTCATCTAGAGAGGGTGTGGCTGTGCTGTCTTGATTGCCTTGATTGCAGTAACTCAGGGCACCTGGGTCTGGTGCCCTGCAGCTATTTAAAGCCTCTGCTCCTCTCTGTTTGCCCTCTGCTTTCTCCTACAGGCACCCGGTTTCGGTTGGGTATGCTATGAGTTTCTTCATTTGATTCACTTCGTGCACTTCAACACTCATACATGTCCATGCAATCCTCACCCTGAATTTACATTACTGATACCACTGACATCCACACCTCATGCTTTACTTGCTTTGCACTTAATTCATTTGGCTAATTTGAACCACTTGCTTTAATAAACATATTTTGTTAAACCGTTGATATGGTGTGTCTCCTCTTTGTTGTGGCCTTTTGAGCCAGGTCACAACAGCCTTCTATAAACTTGTCATAAGAAACTCATCCGGACATTTAGTTGGAAATCTAACAAACTAAATTATCTCCCTCTTCCTTATATTTACAATTATCAGGTCAAAATGATCTTTGTTTCTATTCAAGTTTTGCTTTTATATTGGACAAAATAATAATATATTGGAATTATTAAGGGGTACATCCCTTTTAAGACTTCATCTTTAAAGTCCAACGATGCCGAGTGTAGGTCACTCTCAGTAGAAAACAACTATAATACAATAACAATGTCAACAATGGTAACAGTGTGAGCAATCTGGATGGCTGATCACACGTTGGTGATTTCTACACTCTTGAAGGTGTGCATGGGGCTGCCTCTGGCCCGCGGGACGGCCTGGACCCGGGCCTCTCGGGGCGGGGAGCCGCAGCCACCGTGGAAGCCCAGACCGCGCTCCACAGATTGGCTGCTAGCACGTAACCTCAGCGGACTCTGGGAAAATAAAGGGACATTAAACAAAATGTGGATTTTATTTCTCAAAGTCAGAAATCAAATCAAGAAAATAATCAAATCCACATATTGTCAGTTAAATAGAAGTGAGACTGTCTAAAAACGAACACTACATTGCAGACTACTCACTAATGTGGATAAATAAATACAGTCATGGTCTTTTAATCACTCTACACGTACTTCTTTTATATCCATATTGTTAAATCATGCTGCGACAAACAATTCCCATTTCCTAGATTTGTCACCTTTCCAAACCTTGAAACATTGTTACTTCGCCCCCCTTTTCGAAATCCCATTGTCAACATCAACTCCCATGAGGAAAAACATCCTACATGAGGAAGGAACTTTCTCTAAAACTTAGACTTGCCTTTTTTTCTGTATTCATGCATGTGTTGTTTGGGAGGAAATTGCAGCTGCTAAAGGTGCATTAAAACAAAACTGAACAAATATATATTTGTATATGTATGCACAATATCTGCTCCTATAATATGATTTGATTGTGAAATGAAATGATACCTTGCCTGATCTTCTCATCGACACCCTCTCCTCAGCAAAGCTCTTTACAGCCACAGGTGAGGAAGAAGTGATCACTTCAGTGCCCTGCTCTGCACTGCTGTGAATACAAGGAATTACAAATGAATGTATGTACATGATGTTTAAATGTAATCCTTAGATAATAACATTAATTTCACAGGGTTACAAGATCCTGGTATTTTTGAAGACAACTGGAATGGATATATGTTTTATGGCATAGAACACAATCACATGTTGCTTTAAAGAGTAGAACAAAGAGTAACCATTGTGCACCAACACAGGGTTTTAATCTACCTGTTAGGGACAGCGAGGGATTTCATCTCTTCGTACAGGTGCCGATGCAGCATGTGCTTGTTGCTGGGGATCCCAATAGCTTTTGCCATGGCGTTTGAGTCAAAGGACGGGTCCAGAACCATCACAGCTCCATGAATCCCTTTACCCTGAAGATTGTCTGCAAACTCCTGAGGAGCACATAGAGAACCCACACACAGACGTCAGACTTTACATACAGTCCTGCAGGAAACAATACTGGTAGAAAGGTCACATTATATCGCAAATATCAGCCAACCACAGTCATGGCCGAGCTAAAACAAAACGTTTTGTTTGTTGCCAAGAGCTAAAAGTTAACTAAAAATAAGCTGGTCATAACAAGAAGAATGAGTGTCTAATGATGGGTAAAAAAAAACTCCAAAATGATTTTTTGCTATTTTCTCTATTGTGTTTTCTTCTGTATTGTTTCAGCAGTGATGTGGCAACACAAGAGGGTGGTATCTGCATCCAATCTGCACCAAAAATTTCCGGAGCAATGGGAGATACCGTCCCTGACATACCACCCACCTTGAGGTCTATGTCTCTGATCCACTTCATTACTCTGTGACTCGTCCAAACAATGGGCTCTCGGTCTTGGTCCTCACATTTTGCCCGCTGTGCCTGCAGGGCCTGCAAAAAGACAACATCATTTAATGCCCAAGCTCTTGTGTGGCCGTGTCTGAAGACATACAGAATGAGGTCAGGGTAGGATGAAGGCTGCGGAGATCATGCACTCAAGCTACAGGTCTGGTGGATAATAATGAAAATCATGTGTAGTTTTGTGAGGGTAGTCGAGGAACTATCAATACATTTCTTCTAATCTCATGAGAATTTTGTTGAATAATCTGACCTCTTTATCAAAGTTGAGTATCTGCAAGAGCTGGATAGCCAGGAGGAGACTGGTCAGGTGGAACTGGTCACTGATGTTGAGTAATCTCTCCAGGTCTCTGCGGCTCAGAGAGTTCAGCACCCGGCCGTCCACCAGATGGGTCTGAAAGGTCTGCGAGTACTGAGGCAACCCCACATCATTCAGCCACGATGTGGCAACCCAGTGATGGTCCAACTCAGACGCTTTGGATAGCCTGGAAGATGATTAGACACCACAAATGATGGTAAAACATTTAATATAATGTACTGAAGTGAAAGGAGCAACACAACACTGTGAAAAAACCCTTGACAAGGTTAAGTCGTGAATTACAAATATCATAAACTAAATATAATTACAGTCTCAAACAAGTGCCAATGATGCTTACAAATGGTCTCTGATAATGTTATACTATTAAATATGATATTGATTTTACTAATAATTTAATAATAATAATGGATTTATTTTGTTAGCGCTTTTACAGGTGCTCAAAGTCGCTTTACAGAGATAGTGAAAAGAAAAGAACAACAAATAAATATAGTTGAAGTCAAATTTAAATCAAGCAATATAACAACAATCACAGATTAAAAGCCAGATTGAAGAGGTGAGTTTTTGTAAGTTTTTTGAAGGTGGTGAGGTCAGGGCAGTCTCTGATGGGTTGTGGGAGTGAGTTCCAGAGGGAGGGGGCAGCAGCAGAGAAGGCTCTGTCCCCCCAGGTCCGGTGATTGGTGCGGGTGGGGATGGATAGGAGGTTGGCTTCTGATGAGCGGAGGCAGCGGGAAGGGGCGTGGTGGTGCAGCAGGTCTGTGAGGTAGGGGGGGGGGACCTGGTTGTTGAGGGCTTTGTGAGTAATGAGGAGGACTTTGAAGTCGATTCTTTGACGGACGGGGAGCCAGTGGAGGTTCTGGAGGACGGGAGTGTTGTGGTCTAGGGAGCGGGTGTGGGTGAGGAGGCGGGCAGCAGAGTTCTGGATATGTTGTAGAATTTAAACTATTTTATATGATAAAGTTAGGTTAATTATATTTAAATATCTATTGCACACTAAAGCTGTCAGATAAATCCAATGGAACAAAAAGGACAATATTTAAATCTGGATTGTATTGGAGTAGAAGTATGAAGTAGTATGTAAAGACAATGCTCAAGTCCTTAATTACAGTACTTTATTAAGTCTACTTTAATAAAGAAAACTTTTTATACAACAACTAAATGTTTTTCAGTGTTTCATTTGTTGCAGCTCACCCTTGGTCTCCTTCAGCTCTCCTGTAGTCCTCAATGGCCAGCCTCAGTTTTCTGCGATGAATTGGGTTACCGATACCCAGACCCAGCTCCAAGTCCTCATCTGTCAGGCCTAGCAGCACCTAGAGCACAAATACAGGTCTTCATCAAACAAGAACAGCCTGATACCGCACTCTCAACCACAAAGCAAACAAAAGCCACTTTTACCAAAGGCGTACCTTGCCACTTTTGACGTTTTCAGAGCAGGCTCGGATGTACATGGGCATCCCCATGACAACCTCCAGCCAGGCCTGCACTGCACCTGCCCTCCACTGCGACATGCATGTGCTTCTGGTGAGCTCGGCCTGCTGGAGGCGATCCAGCTGCTCCTCTCCGTCAGACAGGCTCTGCTGTGTGAGGCTGTCAGAGTCTGGATTGGTCAGGAGAAGTTATGGTGTGGCATACAGGAGGGGTTCAGGGTCAGAGGGATATGGAAATCAAAAGAAGTGACTCTTCTGGAGAAGGGTTAACATCAAAATCAGTGGGTGTTTACATAAAACAGACACCCCACTTCAAGGTGTAACGATACAGAGCCGCAAAATCCTTGCTGGAGTAAGATATTAGAATCTCTTGTCCACAGGCATTTGGATTTCTGCCTTCTGCTTGTGTTTATTTATTGATCAGAGTCAGAGTAAACTGGATGAAAAGTAGTTTAAACCGTTTTTAAATGTGTTAAGTGCCACCGAATTGCCACTAGGTGGAGCCAGAATAATTATTTGAAACTTCACTTCCTGTGTCTTTGAATGACGCTTATGTATTTTGAATTAGCTTACCAACTAAGACATCACATAAACAAAACGATATAGTTGTGTCCATCTAAACCTGAAGTCCATATGAAATACAACCCATTTAGATGTTTCATGAGAGCGTAGCGGTCCAGTGAGTTCTATAACAAGTGTAGTGAAGTTGTTAAAATACTATGTAACAAAAGTAACTATCTGATGATTATGAAGAGACTTTAGACCATTCGGAGAATGTATTAGAGACACAGGGATTATTCATATAACATCATGCTCCTGCCCATTAACCACCTTTCTCAACAGCAGGAAAACACTGATTCATACTGAACCAACAAATCCAGGATGAACTCTGCGTGTTTACCTGACTCGTCTCCACATGCTGACAGAAACGCTGCATGCAAAGTCCACCGCTTCTTTTATTTAAAGATAAATTATACGTTTGTAATACATGGATCTTTTTTTTTTTTTAAATGGACCTGAGTGATATGAATAATCCCCAGAGTGCAGAACAGACAGCAGGTATTCACAGATGGGGAGTTACTCACGGGCGGGAGAGAGCTGCCATTAGAAATGGCAGGAGGAGAGGGACAGACACATTAACACAAGAACAAGATTACTCATGGAACAGAAAACTGCCACATAGGATGTATTCAGTTACTAGTTTTATTTTTAAAATAAGATTTCATTTCAATTATAATTCATTTTTGTAAATGCTAAAACCTCCTCGACATCTGGCTGCAACAGCTGCAGCAGATACATATTTGAAGTTACCTCTACTTTTTGTCTTTTAAATAAAATACTTCAATAGATTTAATCTTTTATGCAACATCTCCTAAATTACAAAGCATTTAACATAGAATTATTAGAGCCACATTTGCATAAATGAGGAGGGATTCTACACAAAGCAACAAAAAAAAGGCAAAAGGGACCGTGCATTCATAATGCAAGGAGAGATAACTCAGCTAAGGGGAAAGGTAACACAGGAGCAACACAAGGTTGTGGATATTATTAATTTGATTGGCAATGAATGGACATCTAATCAAAGCAACAAAGAGGGATCATGCAGGTGTGTAATGCACATTCCTTCGTCTTATATTGGCATGTTAGATAGCACTCAGTAAGATATGAGTCAGACATAAACAATGATAGGCTAGTGCTAACAGTGACAGAATGATACGCAGGTCTTCTAAAGATGACTGTTTAACCTTTGGCACTTGCACATGTGTTTCTACTGCAGTGCAGAGCAGAGGTGTGCCTGACTAAGCATCACTGTTCATATTTTGTTTTTGCACTCAGGTCCGGGCAACTATATTTTTTAAGGATGTTTGCCCTTTAAACCCTTGGCCAGTTATTATTTATAGGAACTGATAATATGAAGTTAATCATAAAATTCAAAAAGAAACCTTCATGAAAAAAATCCCTGCCACCCACATATGTTTAAATACTGTGAGCCAGCATTTATAAAAAAAAATCTTGATAGCAACAATGTACCAACAATGCCTCTCAAACTAAGTATTATTTTTCATAAAACCACAGACTTTGGCCAATTATAGCTCCAAGTGATGAATTTCTTTTGAAGCCAATCAGGTAATATATTTTTCATAATAAGAAATAGGCCAAGAGTGGGAATAAGAAGAACATTAGATATCAATGTAGCAAAGCATAAAAAAAGCAACTGTAAAGTAACAAAAGCCAAATGATACTTACATTAAAAACACTAGATTCACAATAACTCCTACAGTATTTACATATGAACAGCAGTCCTTCAAGTCTCCAGTTATAAAAAAACAAAACATTAAAGACATTTGGAAGATAATACAGCATTAACATGTCTACACATAATAGTAACCCCATGTATATATTTATACGCATGTAAACATATATACATATGCATACATGTACATCTATAAATATATATCTAATTTACAAACATACAATTTAAGGGCGATATACTGTACATTTAAGGGGATAGCAGTCTCTTTCAGGCTTCTCTTTTAAAATGTACCCGCCTCCCACCTTCACACACAAACACTCTTTACACACAGTTAAAGCCAGGTGGATATCCACACACATTTAACACACACACACACACACACACACACACACACACACACACACACACACACACACACACACACACACACACACACACACACACACACACACACACACACACACACACACACACACACACACACACACGCAGGCTCACACACTCAGCATCACCAGTCGGCATCCTCCTCTATGTAATAATCAGGGGTGGCTGTACCATCAAACAGGCCGGGTTCCAGTGACTTGCGCTGCTTGCCTCGAGCGAAAACCCGCGACAGAGATCCCAGAGTCATCTTCTCCTTCTTCTTCTTACGCTTCTGGTCCTCCAGATCCTCCATGGACTGAACGGGGCAGAGCACACAGGAAGCTTGAATCTGTCCTCTCATACAGAGTTAAATAAATACTTCGACATTTTGGGAAATGTGCTTATTCATGTTATTACTGGTTGAATAAATGATTACTGTACAGTAAATATGAAGTCAGCAGCTAACAGTGGATTTGCCAGGAGCAGGACAAGCAGGCAATGAGCAGGGTAAGTAATATTAGCTAGGTTGCTATGTCTTACGTTGTTCCATTTGCTTTACGTTCGGCTGTGTATACAAAGTGATCAACTCTCTGTTTTTTTATCTTAAGCAATAAAGAAAATCATGACAAATGCCTTTGACGTTACAGCTGTCCTTATTTAGCTGTATAAGTGTATTGTACTCTGACGCATCGTAAATCACAAAAATCCAATGTCTGTTGCTTTAAGCTCACTGATTTACAAGTAAGTATCTAACACCTAAGTGTAACATCTGTATTTGTGTAACTCTCTAATGCTGGTTTATTTCTATTTCTATTTTGAGATGTTTATATTTTAGAATTGTTTATTTCTACTCTTAACATTTTTGTATTATGTGCAATGCCTTGTTTTGTTGTATGCTGCTCCAACGAAAACATTTCCCAAATTGGGATTAATAAAGTACATCTTATTTTATCTTATTGTAAAAGGAACCATATGTGTATTTCACACTGTTCTGTGCTGGACTGCTTCTTGGCTTTGCACGGTAACTACTTGGAGTCGGGCTGCTGGCTGTCTTCCTCAGCAGGAAGAATTATAAGCATATTTCCCAAAATGTCCATATGTTGCTTTCAAGTGACTTAAATGCAAAATAACATCAGCGCCACCAGCCAGCAGGCAGGCTGACACCCAGCAGGCCGACAGAACAGAGGGACAGACACAAACAGCAGAAGACGAAGAGGAGGGATGTACTTATAGAAAGTGTGGAGGTGTGATTACTTGCTCGAGGGGGCCAGGCAGCTCTTACATTGCAGAGGGAGTGCGTCCGGTGCCGAGGTGAATTGATGTCGCTGGGCGTCGACGAGCGGTCTCCATCGGCTGCCGAGGCGTCGGAGATGACAGAGGGCTGGCGAGAGTGGCAGGGGCTGATCCTGACCACAGCTAGATGTGCCACACACACATATTTTCACACATGTTGAGAAAAAACCCTGTTAGTATGGGAAATCTCCAGGAAAACCCTGTGTTAGTATGTTTAGCCTGTAAAAGCAACACCAAGCAGCATGAAGAAGCAGAGTGGAGAGGAGAGCTCACCCTGTCTGTCAGTGCTGTGTCCGTGGTAGAGGGTCTGTTGACTCTGCCGAATGGCGGCCGTGAGCGGCAGGTCGGCCTGCATCACCCACTCCTGACTGCCGTTCACCACCGGCTCCATAGGGATGGCAACCGAGTGGCGCTTAGGTACGTCTTTCGTCAACGTTGCCAGAGACTGCTTTGCCTGGGAAACACAAGAAACAGAAACTAATACATGAAATTGCTTATATTTTTTGTAGATTAAAAATGTAATTCTATGCATCCAATTAGCCTTTCCTGGATAATAATAAAAATAACAATATTGTAAATTCCCAATAGAGCACCAAATGTGTTTTAATCCGCTGTTAAAAAATTGTTTCCAGCCAATAAATCATCTCCTCCTGGTTTGCCCGTTTCACTTGTCTATAAAGATTAAGGCATCCAACAGAAACAACTTGGCTTGAGGCTAAGAGCCACAGCAGGGAGGGAAATGGAAGGTGTTGAGAAATGGAGCGACACGTTATTGGTTTTGGTCTTTTCATGGGAATGTTGACAACAACAAAATATTGTATATTGAATAACAGCAGCTCTACCCTTTGAAGTTAGCCAACAGGCAATATTCTAATCCTACTTCATGTTTTTCTCAGGATTCTTTTGTGAAAGCTTCTAAATAAAAGCAAAGGAAACATTTGTAAACAACAAGATTATTGTTAGGGATAAAAGAAGTGAAGATGAGGGAACACAATAGAACAAAAGAGGAGAGAAGAGAAGAGTTGGTCGAAAAACATTGTGTGGTTCTGTTTCTTGACAGCGATGCAGCACTGATTTACCAACAAATGTGATCTGTGCTGCAGCTTGATGTGAGGATCTGTGGGTGGCTGTGACTCGCCGAGGGAGGAGAGAGATTAATGACACACAGACTGACAACTGTACCTCCGAGGGACAAGCAACACAGGAAAAGAGCCCGGAGAATACATGCTTTGAGAAAGGGAGGATGATTGCAAACACCTTGTTTACATTCATGAACCAGATATTGATGTTAAAGGGACATTTGTGTGTTTGAATTGTTAATTTAACCACGCTGTTACTGTGTCTATGTGAAGGTGACTCACCATGGTCAGCTCGGCCTCCAGTTCTTTGACCCTGTTCTCCTTCATGTCCATCTGAGAGCGCAAGATGTTGGCCTGCTCCGTGGCTTCTTTGGTCTGCCTCCTCAGGTCCCACTTCTCCCTCTCCAGCATGTCCTTCTCCTTTGCCAGGACTTTCACTGCGTCATCACTCTCCTGCAGAACGAGCACACACAGAGACACACTCAAATTCAAATAAGGGTTTTTAACACATCATGTATTTATGAAGTGTCTTCATGTACGTAACATTTCACAGTAATACATTCTTCAATGAATACATATTTATAATTGAACAACTTTGTTTGTCCTTCTTATTTATACATCTGCCATCTAATCACAAATACTCTATAGTGTGTTATAAACTATTCATGAAACATGTATATAGCTTAAAAAGGTGGACTTTAGGTACTTTATTTGTAGGATAACTAATGTGACGGAGTGTTTCTTAATTCTTCTGCACTTATATATACACCTATAAAAAGTGTAAGCCTAAAATAATGAATGGAGTGGGCTGCTACCTTTCGATGTTGGTCGTAGTTGCGTATGAATTCTCGCAGCTGTTCTTCTCTGCTCTCCAGTGTTGTGTACAGCTGCTGCATCTGACTCATCAAGTCTGACTTCTCCACTTTTAGACGCTTCCGATCACCTTTCATAGCTGCGACACACAACAATAATGCATTCACATCCTGTTAATCATGAAGCATTATAACAAAACAATCTCACTGTCAAATTGAGATGAGATTTGGCTCTTTTAAATCAGAAATAAAGTTTGGCAGATGCAGCAGGGAGCCACTAGATGGCCCTGTGTCTTCTGTTAATGAGAACGATGGGTTGTTTTCAGAGAAAAATATGTAATCACTTCAAAGATACTGTAGGTGGTACATTAGCACTTATTAATTCATACATTGAACTGTTCTGGCTGTCACGTGGAGACTCTTTCCAGAGAAGACCAATTGGATCAGATTGCTTTCAACTTATTGCAGAGAAAACTCAACAGCTATGATACAACTGCTAACGCTAAAAACAACGCTCTGACAGTGTAAAGGCAAGACTGGAACCTGTACTTTCATAGCTGAACACATGTGTCACTCAGGAGGCATTCCTCCAGGCAACGTTCATAATTTGCACTTGACATTCAAACCTGTTTTGCAGCAGTTACACAACCCAGTTTACGAGTTTGAAGATTACCACCTGCAACTCAGAGCAGCGAAGAAATATGCTAAACAGGAGCTGTAAACTAAATCAACCACTGAGTTTCAATCCTAACTTGTATTTTTGTGGCAGGTAATTATCCTTAATGTAGGACTGATTTATTTTTACTCCCCTCCCGACAGAGAAATGTTGGAGAAATCGTTATGGTCGGATTTGTTTTCATACAAGAAATAAAAACAATCCAATACAACACAATCAGCGCCACATTCCATTCCACATCGATACCACATTAATATTTCAGAGTAAAGCCTCTATTGCATGATTGATGGATGTTCATTAAAATTAGGTGAACCTGGAGTCTACTTGGCTGCTCATCAGGGGCGACACCCATCTCTGAGACTGAACAATGTCGAAACACAGGAACACACACAGTATCTCTGGTGAAGCCGCACAAAACCAATGAGATCCAAACATGAAGGATCAGGTTTCTCTTCTGTTGCCACTTGAGTAAACACATTTCTAAACGTTGGCACTTACAAGACACAACTGACTGAGAGATTCACCCTAAAACTGATTTAAAAAGACATTTTCCCACAGTCCAGAGGTTTTTTGGTAAGACTTTTTTTCTTGTTTGATAAAGTTAAGAAAAGTGAGCGGACTGAACCACAATTGTGTGTACATAGCGGGAAATTGTGTGTTAGAGAAAACGGTTTTATTTATTTTATGTAAGCAGAGCAAATATCTTGATGTGCTAATACCACTGGTATTTTGCTACTCAATCCTAAAACTGGAAGCTAGTCAGAAGAATTTGCACTATATATATAGTACATAATTATGTTGATCTTAAAATGGGTTAAAATATCTTCATTAAATTATTATATTTTGTTTGTTTCACATGAATTAAAGAACATCTGATGCTCCAATGAGAACAAGATACTTAAAAAAAAGAATTTTGATCTTGTTAACTTTTGGGGCAAACTGGGTTGAATGAAGCTGACTTATCGGACATATTTGCATCGATTGTTTGGCATCTTTAATATCAAGAAATGTAGCATAACAGTGAGAATGTATACAATTCATTATGAAACATTTAAGTTAGGTAGTTAGTGGGAACACCTAGATGATTAACAAAAAAGTTTGACATCAGGATTCGGCAAATAATGAATTAGACTGATGATGATTTTATTTAATTGTGTTATAATTGTCACAATATGTTTCTTCTGGTTTACGTATTTAAATGTTTTAAATAGCTTTTGTCCATTGCAATTGTGACTGATTTTCTTTTGTTAGATAAAGTGGATTTCATGGCATTACAACATATGCTGGCTTGATGGAATTCAAGTAAGGCTAGCACTTCAAACTGAAAGCTTTGGCAGCTGTATATGCTGTTTTTTTCTAGTAGCTGTTGGAAAGAAGGGACACTAAGGGATGGAGTAGGTGAGATAGATGCTTGTGTGGGCCCCTGACCTTGTAGGGCCTCCTTGGCGCGGTCCAGCTCCTGCTCCCTGTCCCCCAGCTGCACGCGCAGCTCGGTGGCTGAGAGCAGGTTGGCGGAGCAGCCTCCTTGGGTCTCCTCCAGGTCCTTACTCAACATGTCCTTCATCTGCCTTAGCAGGTGGACCTCCTCTTGAAGCTGGACCACCTCCTCACGCAACAACACTGAGGGAAAAGGAAGCAGAGAGAGTTTGGGTATTTAGAGAACGCAGACGAGGAATGAGTTACCTGAGAGGGCTGGATTGCAAATATAAATCAGAAGACAGAGAGATGAGTAATGGAGACATAAGAACAAGCATAGGGAGAGAGTAGAACACAGGAAAAAGTAGGAAAGATGGAGGGAAGAGAGGAAAAGGACACATGAAGGACCAAAATAAGCCAAATGTACAAGAAGTAGGAAATTATAACGTAGTCTTAAACATCTGGAATTAAAGAGAGAAGGTGTTATTATGCAGCAGCAGCACATAAATAACCGCTCGAGACTCAATGCTCCCACTTCAGCTGTGGCCATAGGGGTTTAAGAAATTCAAATAAATGCTGAGTGACAGACGGAAACATGTGAATATTGTGTGTAAGTGAGAGGAAGTAGTCTGATAAGACTACATCGAATATCAGCGATACACTCTTGAGCCGTGCTCGTCAAAGTATTCCATGCACTATGACATTCCTCCCAACACTCGAGGAAAATGTAAAACTGTACTCTGATGATAGATTTGTAATTCAACAGCAAAAACCTATATGATACTCTAAAAAATACAAGACGGAAGAGCAGAGCAAAGAAAAGTAGCAACTTGGATAGCGCAGGAAAGAATACATGATTAATAAAAAGATAGTTGCTCATTAGAAAATGAACTTCTTCAATTAACAAGGATACAATTAATTGATCAACTGCTCAAATAGGCAGATTTGATTCTCCTTGTGACTTGGAAAGCAATAAAGTTGGGTTTTAAAAAATTCGAAATTTTCATTTCAAATTCTGGGAATTTGTGTTTCACTGCATTGTTAAATTGTATAGACAAAACCAATTAATTAATTAACTGAAAGTTGACAAATAAATCAATAATGAAAATAAGGAATCTTAAATAAAATGTTTATACAATGCATCAATTATCCAACTGCTGTAGCTGAGTGTTAACTTGTTCATCTGCGAAAGATTTCATCGCAATCCTTCCTATAGTTATTGAGTTATTTCCGTTTGACCAAATATTGCCATCCCAACATTAAGGATGCTCGTCTGGCTTAAAAAATGAAAAAAAATGAAAAATGAATACAAAAGTGAGCACCTCATTTTATGCAAATCCCTACAAGACTCATGCAGTTATGTAAAATTCAACAGCAAGTGTGCATGCAACAATGTGTGTGTGTGTGTGTGTGTGTGTGTGTGTGTGTGTGTGTGTGTGTGTGTGTGTGTGTGTGTGTGTGTGTGTGTGTGTGTGTGTGTGTGTGTGTGTGTGTGTGTGTGTGTGTGTGTGTCTTTGGAGAAGGAGAGAGGCTGTCTCTGCAGGCGTGCAGCCAGACCTTATGGGGCTGCAGCAGCTCCGATAAGAGAGGAAGGGACAGTCCATCGCTCTCTGTCGACTCAGGACTATGGGAAGACGTGGGGCAGCTCTGCGCTGCGTGTGACAAAAATAGTTTGTTTCCCTGCGAGAGCTATCGTTCACGGCATTCTTGCAGCCTAAATCCGCTTATTCATCTGTTTACCTACAGGCTTCCGCTTTTTTTTCCACTGGACTGAAGTGTGCATTTTTTAGGTGCTTTATTGTGTTTGGCTTAATCTGCAACTCTAAACAGGATGTTTAAATTATCGGCCGCTCTTGCTGTGCTGTGAAGGTCGTTATGCTCTTGTCCTTAGCGGGCAGAGTCGTTGTTTTTAGCAAAGAACCTGTTTATTAGAGTGATTCTCAAATGGTGATTAGCATTTTTATTCATAATATATTAGTATTTCACAAGCAGCATGCACTTGGCTTGTGGGAAATATACTGTAAGTGAATTAAAAATTGAGGAAAATGTACACTAGATTGACTGAAAGTGTGTCTAATAAATAAATCAGTTTCATAACTCTCCTAAATCCAATTTGCAATCATTTCCAGCATCCTCAGTGATAAACACATTAGATGTAAAATCGAGGAACATATCTCGGGAAATCTTCTTCCCCTGAATTAATGGCCGGTTTACATTCAAGAAATGTGTGAAGAGACACACAAGCTGCTCCACTGCACACTGACTTGAATAAAGCTGAACCAAAGGCACTGACAGGCGAAACCCACCTATAGATGAGGAGGATCCACATGCAGTTTCATGCAATCATATAAACCGTCCACTGCACTCCACAGTATCGGATGTTTAGGGCTTGAGAGGTTGTGCAGGATGCTTGGTCAGAATATTATGGTCCTAAGAGAAGCCTACTCTCTCCCTTTGCATTCAGCTGTAACCTATTCCATTTACTTCTCATCCAAGCCTGATGAGAGTGTCCATCAAAGCCAGTCAGGACAAGGCCATCACTCCAAGTCCCCCCGCATAGCAGAGCTGTCACAACGCAACACACACACACACACACACACACACACACACACACACACACACACACACACACACACACACACACACACACACACACACACACACACACACACACACACACACACACACACACACACACACACACACACACACACACACACACACACATACTACTTGTGTGTATTGGCTGTTGGCTTAAGATTAGGTTTGAAAGTAAGCAGAGGTTTTGCTCGCTGCTCGAAGGGGAAGTGGGAGCATGACATGTGTGGATTGGAGGTCAAAGACCTGAACTAGTCTCCCGTATATAAAGCGCCAGCAGGATTAGAGTGGAGCTATTTATATACATGAATGATCAAAGATGCTTAATGTGAGCTGTGCTGGAATATTGAGTTTGCATGAGAAGTTAAATTAAAAGTTAAAGTTCTCATTGCCAAAACCCGTAATTTTTTTAAGGCACTTTCAGATGTACTATTCTCAGTACATCCATATTCATTGGCTCTTACCATAAAGCCATCACTTTCTAACCAGGCAAGTTTAGAGCAAGTGCTTGAAAAACTTCTATCTAATGTTTGATCTGAATCAGACATGTTTCGTAGTTTTAGTTTAGTATTCTGAGCTTCTTTTGACGATGAGGCCTGCAGTCTCATTTCAATTCAGCATAAGAGTCTGTCAGTCAGTTCACCCAAATGACACAACACATTTGCTAATATAATATACTTATTTACTATCCTCCGCCTTTCCACAAAGATCTTTTTTTTTTGGACATGTGTCTGAGGTGTATTCCACCATCCCCATAAAACAGGGCTGAAAGACATTTAGTATGTGTGGCTCTAAACACTGAATATCTTTTGGGCTGCTGCTAATTTACATTTTTGTATTGATTATGTTTTGATATGTGCGAATGACCTTCATGATTAGCCTATACTATTTCAGAACATAGTGAAAATAGGGTCTTGTCAAATCAATAGTCCAAAATAAGGATAGTAAGTCTACAATGACAAAGAAGATCAGTAAAATGAGTCACTTTTAAGAAGCAAGGATATTTTGTTGTAAAATGTTATTTAAAAAATGGCTCAAACGATTAATTAATTATCAAAAAACAATGTCTCTCTTACTGGATAAAAGAGTATAGTTCACATTTTTCGAGTAAAACAAACAGTTGAAATCTGAGACACACATAACTAGAACAACAACAATAAAAACTATCTGCATGCCAAGATACCTCTAAAGGGTAATAGATCAAAAAGAAAACTTCCTTCATTTGGGTGAACTGACCATTCAACTTTACTTAACTGTCCAATCAAACACATTAAAACAGTTTCAATAGACCACACTCTATTTGAAAGCAAACCATGAAACTAAAACGGTATGATTGAGAGGGGTGTCGAAACTCACCTCAGTGACAGCAGCCGACTGATCTGCCCGGAGGAGATATGACATGTTTTTCACCGCCCCCCCCACACACACACCACAACACAGACTATAATAACACCCTTTGCTGTTAAATACTAACCAACTATGTGCAATATGTGCAATATGTGCTATATGTATGTGTAATATATATATATGCCGGTAAAACTGTGCTATATATACCTATATTCCTAAGAACTAACAGGATGTGTATTTTGAAAATGATGTAACTTTTTATTATATCATAACTTAGTACTTTTTAATGCATGTAACATATGTAACATTAAGCTGTCTGTGGCTCTTTTTTTCTGCTGTAACTACATACATTTCCCCTCTGTGGGACTAATAAAGGTATTCTGATTCTGATTCTGATTTACTACCTCCGGTCTCTCTGGCAATTCAAATCTGTGTAACTTTAGTTAGTACAGTGGTATCGCTCAGCTATTTCTGTCCAATATAAAGCCGGAGGCCATGCTGCTGCCTCCTTCTGTCCTCTTGTTTCTCAGGTGCAGAAATCCATGGTTTGATAATAAGGTGGTTCAGTATTTTACAACTTGACTGCTGCAGAAAGACATACACTGCTGACATAACTGTCATGTTAAAACAATCATTTAAATATAAGACTCCTGTGCACAACCAAAGTGTATTAATGCTGTCCTGTTTCACTCTGGAGGAGTTAGGAGCATGAAACACATCTTCCACCTCATTCATCTTCAAATACCTAATAAACATTCATGCATTTAATAAACCATCAAACTGTGGGCTTTTTTTAAATACACTTCTTTCTTACACTGTCAATTCCTAACATGTCTATTTTTTACAGAACCTGTACACAATATATGACACACTCATACTGCTGCTGTGTGTCAAAGGGATGTGTTAACAGCTTGAGCTGCCAGGGAAAGATGAAGTCACTGTTCAACATATGGCTATACAATCAACTGTTTAATTATACTACAGTACTGAGATTTGTTTTGAGCCTGCAGACCTTAAACGGTTTCTTCTCCCCTGTTGGCTCTCAGTATCGGTGCACCGCTCTAATATGCTACCTTTAAGGGGGAGAGGGGTATCTATAAGGGGAGGAGGTTCAGGTGAATGGGAGCTTAATGGCTTTCTACAGAAAGTCTGAGAGGGGGTGCAGCTAAGCACGTCAAAGCACCAATATCAACATTTACTTTAAACAAAATTCAGAGCAAATTGACAAATACTCATTGGGAATGTAAACAGCAACACAACCAAAGCTTTTCTTTAACTCTCTGATACGTGCACACTAAAAACGAAAGCCTTTAAAATGCTTAATCAAAGCCCCATTCGACTTTCATATGCTCATTTATTTATTTATAAGAGAGAATGAAAAATAAAAACATTAGAAGTTGTTACCCAGGACAGAGGCTTCCTGTGAATGAGTAAACATGACGTTGGTGAGTATCTGCAATGCAGGTGATTGTTTTGAACCAAACTGTCAGCCTCCCTGAGGGGAAACAACCCACCATCGTGTTTCTTAACGACTAAGGGACTAAATACAAGTGGGTTACCACTTGAACAAATAAGTGGTTCATGTTTACCTCAATGACAAAATATACCAACGGCTCTCAGAAAAAAATAAGCTCAAGCTTACTCTCTCAGTTCAGTTGACTAAACATAATCTTAGTTAAATGACTACAAGCAACAGGATCCACAGACAAAGAACATCTTCTATCTGTGAGGTTCATCTACATTGTATGATTCTTATTAGGCTGCAATTACACCTGCAGATCTATCTTACTTTTACCTGATGAGTTACATGTCTATCATTCTAATGAAACGAATCAAGGTTAACATTAAACATTTTCTAATTAACACTGAACACTTTTAAATTAATTTCTAATCATTTAATTAATCAAATACAGACAAGCGCTTATAAAATTGAGTGGATAAGGCAGCGAAGAAAAGCTGACCCATTTCACTCCAAAGTCCCATACTACACCAATAGGGCAATCAGTGTTGGCATCATACTGTATATGTAATATTAAGCAGTGAGGAGCATATACTGATCATTACATCACTCTGTGTGGTGAGGTCTTTCCCCCTGTTGCTGCTGGATTACTTGATTTGCATTTGTGTGGGTATGTATGTGTATGAGCGTGTTTGTGAGTGTGTGTTAATGTAATGGCTCTTCCTGCACAGTATTATGAGAGGAGTGTATGTCTGCTGAGCTCTGGCCTACACTAATTACAGTATACAGATCAGTGGAGATTGATCCAGGAGAAGACAGCAGTCTGCTTTAGCTCCTGATTAAACTCTTCATGGAGGTAACACAATAGCCCTGACAAGAAAAATAGAGAGCGAGGATGGACTGAAATAAACCCTGCAGGCTGTGTATTAACCAGAAGCAGGCGAAAAGCCTCATTTTATTAATCTGCGTTGCTTCAGAGTGTTTCCTCATATGTCATAAGAGATTTAAGCTGCACAGGAGAGGATATGTTTAATATAACACAGATAGCACTTGTCAACACATACCATCTTCTGTACTTCAAGGTACGCCCTGATGTCTCAAAAGTTATCTTTAGTTTTAAACCCCTCCAGCGTCATAGCTCTCAGGTTTGCGATATCGTCGATCTGCCCGTCCACCACTTTAGTCAACACCAAAATATGTGTGGCTCAGAAAATAAATCCTCATGACTTTGATGATACTCAGAATTTTTGTCTAGCACCACCATGAGAATCACGTGCAGTTTTAGTTGATTATTCTGGAATATTACATGAAATTTGGTAGGCTATAAACATTCCTATTTCCCTTAAGATACGATATTTTGACGATGGGTTTAAAACAGTGATCGCTGTCGACTAGTGCTGTGAAACCTTAGGCCTAGAATATGGTTAACATTGTACCTCCTAAACATCAGCCTGTTAACATAATCATTGTGAGAAGTATGACATGCTAGCATTAGCGTTTAGCTGAAACCTGCGCTGTGACAAGTTCAGCCTTACATAACTGCTAGCATGGTAGAAGACTAGTACAATTACAAACCAAAGTAAGAAAGGGCAAAACAAAACAACTCATTTTATGAAACTGAAGAGTTTCCTGACATGATGCTGAAAGAAACATAGCATTCTATGATCCTTGAGCTCTCTGTTTACCTAAGCATAATACTTAAGGATTTATGAAAGAAAAGCATCAAATCAGCACGAAAACCAAATCTGAAAAAAGACAGAAGGAGGGAAAAGAAGACTGAGTCTCAAATCCTAGAAAGACTGGGTAGATGTCACAGGAGGCAGCAACTAAAAGTGCTGTCTTTCGTCATGTCACAATAAGGATTTTATTTAGCATTTTCACTGTTAGTTTTAGCTAGTGACAAGAGGAACTTGTGCAATAATGGTACAGATGTTGTATAGACCTGCTTGGGTTGTATAGTTTCAGATTTGACATGCTTAAACTACAAACAGCGGTAAATCCAGTGACAAGTCTCCACTTCCTGATGCTTGTGTGTCCCTTATCCTGAAAAGGCCCTGCATGTAAGGGTCAGGTCAGTTTCCTAGTCAGGGTATTAGTCTGCCTCTCTATAACACATATGGGCATAAATAATTCATGTTGCCTGCTCTCAAACCTACCTGACCAAAGTATTCACCACTTAATGGTAATTCATTGAGGTCTGCAGAGAAAAAACCGTGCTCCACTTCAGTACAGCTATAAAACTTTGATATAGTGGTGATAGCTTTATCTTTTTTCATTTAAAAGAAACCTTGCATACTGTACTTGAAAGCAGATACAAAGTTAAGATGGTTGAAACATACAGTATGTGTCCTGCATATTGATGCATTTGAATACTGTATCTTTGCGTTTCCCAATACACATGTGTACAGTGTATCTGTGCCACAGTATACAGTATCTATTAGAAACAGCTTCTAATAATTAATTGCTTCTGGGTTTACATTACAACAGAGGTCAGTGCAAGAACGCCAAGAGCAGATAGCTGTAATTGATTCACACGTTTATTATGTGCAGATTAGGCCCGCTGCCAAGGATGTGCCACTGGCAGAGCACTGAGAACTTGGACAAAGCTAGATAGATTTCTAATACTGCTGTTGAGAGCTGCATTTTGAAAAACATACCCTCACTGTCACTCGACACCGGCATCATTCACTGTGCTTGGGTTTGGTTAACATGAGGTGAATTAGCCAGTGATTAACCTGGCTGACTCAACGGTTATGAACAGGAAACAGATAATCATTTGATCTGTGCAAGGAAAGCCAAGATAATGAGGTGAGTTTGTACAGTAAATGTAGTATTTATGAGCATTGAATATTCAAGTTTTCAGTGAAGTCAATCAAGATGACCCTTGTCCCTCTTAAGCTCCACCCTCTCATTTCCTACACTTCTCATACTGCAGGTGAGGTGTCTGAGCATGTCTGTTTTGACTCAAATATTACCCTGGTCCCAGTATCCCCCCCTAAAGCCCTAAGTAATAAAACCTCAAACACAGATTTACCTGTGCCAAGTCTCTGATTGCAGAAAAATGTGTCGACTGCAGAATATTTCTGTGAGGTACTTTATGATGTCATGTTATCTGGACAGAGGCTGTTAGGCAGATATTTAGTCTAAAGGACTACTTTAACATCTTGGAAATATTATTATTATTATTATCCTACTGTGCTGTTTTTAGCCTTATTCTAAGCTAAACTAACTGTATTCTGGCTGTAGCTTCATATCTGTACAGACACAGATGTTAATTCCATGTTAATAAGCAAAGTAATACTGTTCAACCAAACATTTGGAAGTCATCATCAAGCCTTCATTAAAGCCCTCTAACTCTTGCTGATTTCACAGAGGGACAGTCCTCAGCCCTCGTGGATTTGTGTGTTAATGTCTGTAAGTCCATGAAAGCAAAAACCGAACTGATTTCAACCAAATTGCATAAGCCAGTAAGGACTAAAATGCCAAAGGCCACATTGTCCCTGTTGAATCTGTAGTGGGGAATTAACATCTGTCAGAAACCGCGGGATCTGTTCTGTGGAGGACTAGAAATCTCCATGATTTGAAAAAGGGCCTCCCCCATGTCCCCAAGCAGAATAACTCCACATCAGGCCAGAAGCTGCCTCTAAAGCTTCTGTATGACACTTTAAAAACCTTACTGAGGAGTTTGAATAATGAAAAAGGGCAATAAATACTTAGCTCATTAATATTCAGCCTAACACAGTGAACATGTCTTTGATTAGCTCATGGAAGCTTGAGCTCAAACAGAGTCTAAATAGAAATGATTCTTGGAAAAATGCAACAACAAAATGATGCTCTACATGGGGATGTGCAACATTTAGTCTCTTATGGTCGTGTTGAAGGACTTTAAAACAACGATCTTAGTTTATAATGACTCTACCATCTGTCTGTTGCACTGCGAATTAGTAAAACTCATTATCTTCTGCAGTTTTGAGTGGTGACCTCAGGGTACATCGGCTGCAGTAGGAGTCACGCAAAACCCAGTGGAATCAAACTCTTCTCATTCATACACCACTTTGACTCAAACAATAGATACACACATATACACAAACAGAACTTCATAACATCTTAATAAAGATAACTAACAGAGGACCCGGGGCTGAACGCTAACTTTTAAAAGAGGTTGCCAGACTCGCAACAAGTCATCAGGTTTTGGTTGCCAAACTGATTATATGGTTGCCATTATAAGTTACTTTATATTTTGAGCAAGTAAGAAAATGTGCAGATTTACATATGCTTATTACTCAGTGAGTAATGTAAAATTGAAGAAGTTAAAAAGAGGATAATCTTCTATTGTTGACTTTACAAGCTGTGTGTTTATTTTTCAGCTTAAAACTCAAAGAGAACCGTTCGAAACAGTTAACATTATATGTTTCCATGGTAACACAGTGACACTTTCCAACTGTCACAAACTGTCACAAGCTGTATACAGTTCCAGTAGTGCAGCTGGTCACGGGTCCCTCAAAAATGAATACAGCAAATCACTGGTTGCTTGATCATCCGGTCTCTCCCTTTCCAAATGTCTTTTTCTAGACCTTTGAGCATATTCCCATTACAGAACCCATTAGCACTTCAGCTTTGAAGTCTTGAATGGTGGGTAACTCAAGTGACACCAACACCAGCGTGTCCATCATCTCTACTTTCAGTGTAGAAATCTGGGCTTGAACCCCCTCTCACGTTCAGATGAAGAGACTGGTAGAGCCAACCACACATTAAAAATAATGATGTTTTATCTATGAGTTTCAGTGGGCCCCTTCTCGCCATCAAGCCCTCTCTTTATATCTTCAATTACCAACAATACACGTACTGGGTAATATGCATTATTCAGAGAATATTGACAACACTAGATCCAATGGATATATTATTTTCCCTCAGTAGTATTTTCCCTTAGTTTCTAAGAGCTTTAGTATTTGTTGGTAAGCCACTAAAATCAGTTACACTGTACATTATCTCACCAAATACCACTATATTCATGTACAATGATTATAAAAGATTAACAGATTATCATGTTATCTATATGAACATGTCATATCTAGGTCAGCATATAGTTCTTATTTTAAGTAAAAACAATACGTAAGTCTCTGCTATGGAATAGATTTAAATAAATCAGCACTTACTGTAAAGGGCTGTGCCAAAGAGTACACACATTAATCATGTTAAATAACCTTCAATATATATTATTGTAAACAAATGAACCATGGTAGAGGCAATGTTTATTTACTTAAACTGCGTGAAAATAAAACATTGTCTGGTATTCAATATATCATTTGGAACATTTTCAGGACATTATTGTTTTATATGGCATGATGTATGTCATTAAGCTTATTTTTTTAGATCGCATTAGAGCAGAAACTCTAGATACATTAATCGATTAATTGATAGTCAGAAAATTGCCAGCTATTCTTCATATAATAGGTTGTTCTCTCAGTCTTCTAGAATAATACATTATTTACATTTTAGGTGGTGGGCTAAGAAACTTTGGATAAGTTTAAAACCTCAGTATGGACTCTGGGAACTTTTTTTTTATAGAATCAACAATATATTGATTAATGAAAGATAAAAGGTAGATTATTATTCAATAACACTTGTAATCATTCCGGCACTACTTCACATACTGTTTACTAGGTACAAAATGTATTATATTAAAAAACTGAGCACATTTAGATGATATCTGATATGTAGTATGGCATAATTTAAGCAGACACATTTGTACACAATTGTACTTGATTAGACTATATATATATATACTATATTACTGAATAAATGTATTCTCCAAGACTGTTTATGTATCATACATTTTTCTCATTCCACTCAAATTCCTCTCATACAATCCAAGCAGGCACCCATACACACCCACATGTGAACTTGAGCTCGCTCACAACGCAAACACAAGCCATTTTTATGGCCTACACAAAAACAACGTCTCTATCTTCTATTCTGTCTGTCACTCACCGGCCTTCCCCTCCTCCTTCTCAGACCTCATGTCCTCTCCAGCACAGGCTCCGCTCGACTCCACTGTCAACTGTGGTTTGAGCTCTCATAGCAGGTAAAAAAAAAGGAAACACACACACGTACTGTATACGTACAGACCGGTGAACGAACGCTCAGAATGCACCACTACAGCCGGCCGCTCCCAGCCTGTGAGGCTCCACCCAGACAGGTTACTAGGAAGTCGTCTCCTGGGAGCCACTCGGCTACATTTCCTGCTCCTTTAGTTTCTTTCTTTCCTCTCTATGTGCCTCTCTTTAGCTCCCACTTTCTATATACCTGTTTAGTGACACGCCCTGTGGCAACCAGGACAACTTTCCCCCCACGCCCACTCCTGCTTTTCATCTTTTCCCCCCTTGTGTACAAACGTAAGCAGTAGGAGGGGGAGGGGAATACAAACTG
This sequence comes from Gymnodraco acuticeps, assembly GCF_902827175.1. Taxonomy (NCBI): domain Eukaryota; kingdom Metazoa; phylum Chordata; class Actinopteri; order Perciformes; family Bathydraconidae; genus Gymnodraco; species Gymnodraco acuticeps. The sequence goes on along the minus strand of NW_022990235.1, from coordinate 1,227,566 downwards.
CACCTTAGGCTTCAGGTAATGAACCAGGTGAGTCCATGGAGCTCTCACTCCACCTGATGGCCAACAGCTAGCAGAGGAAAGTGTGTGGAGTTACACTCTGTGACTGAAAGGAGAACAAAACAGCCCTCAGTGTGAGAGCCCTTTGCTCCCTCTGAGCCCACACTGCCTTTGTAGCCTACATGACTTTACAATACTCACTTCCTGAATGTGAAAGTGTGTTTTGGCCAGAGGAGGTAGGAATGTAAACCCTACATAAAAATGGACCATGACAGCAGTGATGTGATATGAAGTTCATGCTTCTCACCAAACTGCTCTACACACTCAGATTGGATTATTAATAAGAGCTGCCCTATGTTATCTTTAACCCTGCAGGGATTTCTCCATGGACAGCTCTTCTGCCTGTCTGAGGAAGGACAGTCTGTGTCATGTGAGATGGGAACTCAGATGTGTGCAGAGTAAATAAGGTTAAGGCTGGTCCTGTTTGCCTGCCAGGGCTATTTAGGCCTGAACCCTGAGGCAGGTGGTACAACGAAAACAGATAGGGCTGCAACTGAATTAATTCAGCCTGCAGAGCACGGCTGGATATAATCTTATAATGGAATTTTTGGTTTATGAGCTCTTGAGTGCCATAACTAGCATACTAAAGCACGAGTGTATGCATAAAGTGTGTGAGTGTTTGTGCAAAAAAAAGGCGAGTTAAACCTCTGGCACTTGAAGACGTGACAGCAGTTCAGAGCAAGCATGCCATTTATCCTGCCTGTCAGAGGCTGGCGCTCAGTGTTCAGCTCCGTCCACAGATCACATGTGCTCTAACTAGATACTTGTCACATGAGGCAATGGATCTGTCCATCACAGGCTGACACCTGAAGGACTACTGCCAGGCTCGTTTCTCTCTGACTGATCAGAGCTGAGACAAAAGATTGAAATCTATCTCTCTTATCGTGCATACAATCAACTCCCAATTGAAGTTAATCTACATATTGAAGCTATATGTTTTTCTGTCTGGTCATCATTGTAGTATTACAGTTATAATATCAAATGGAGCCAAATTATTAGAACTTGTAGAGATGCTAATTACTCCCACTTATACTTGAGCATGTCTGATTAAAGCTGATTTTAACTTGTCTTAAGAGCTACAGCGTCTAAAATCAGATACAAATTGGTATCAAATGTAGCACTTCATAATTCCAAGGTCACGCTGTAGCCCGCCTCTCAGCCACACTGAATTTTATTCAGAGCTTTGCTTTTATCCTGACAGTTCTTTAGTCTGAAATGTTCCAGCCCTCAGTGTCCTTATTCTCAGGCTTAACTCCCTGTATCACTTTGTCATTAATTTGCTCACATTTAAGCCAGAAGAAATCCTTCTTTTTCTACCCTACACTGTATTGCTCCAGCTTCTCTCAGCTGCACGCGGTTGACCTGTCAGTCTGCATTATCAGTGCTGGGGAGCGTTGATAGAGAGCCGGGGCTGAGTGGTATTAAGATATTAGCTAGCCTTGAGAGAGAAGAAGGTGAAATTAAAAAAAGGAGGAGGGGGACTAAAAGCAGCTATAGGCACTGTGGGAAGAAGAGAATGAGCGACTGAGGTCAACGCTGTCAGCGCCGCCTATTGTTGGTGGAAATGACATTAGGCTTGTCTAATAGCCGCTGAGCAAGCGCTGTCGACTTCAGAGGGATAGATGGGATGAAGAGACTGGAGTTAAAATTATTACAACAATTACACTGCAGACACTCGGGTTTGGCATTGGTGTGAGAACAATAGAGAATAACAGTGGTGATTATCATGAGAGAAAGGAGTGAACAACAAAACAGTTGCGATCGATATACTTTATGATCAATACCTTTTTGCGGTGTGTAATATTACAGGCAGGCCAGTTTGATTACTCCACACGAGAGAGACTATTACCCCGAGCCACACAGGCCTCTTTATAAAGAAATGTGTTGTCCAACTGATGGCGGTAATTGGAGAATATAACTGGCCTTGCTACAATGATGTAATTTGAGATAAAAACCGAGCTCTGGTGCAATAAGCTTCAATAAAGCTCTGTTCAGATTAAAGCAATCTGCAAAGTAAAGTGCTTTTCTGCGGCAAGTAGTCAATCCAGTCTTGTGCATCTGTGCTATGCATTGGTTGACAAAACATGTTATTCAGCTGTGAGCTGTGAGTCACCAGGTACAGGGAGCTGTTATCTGATTGTTCTCACACATTAAGCCTGTGCAGGCCTTTGCTCCAGTGTTAACCTCCCAGTCAAGCTGACAGCTCTGTGTCTTTTAACTGCCATGATGAATCGCTGTGCACACTTCCTGCTGTCACCAAGGCAACAACTTGTATATTTGGAGCCTCACCGTACCTTTGCCTAGCGAGCAGTCCGGGGTGCCAAAGTCCATCAGGCTGGATATCTCTGTCGGGTAGCACATGTCCCTCACCACCGTCTTCTGTCTGTGGTGCATCGATGGATCTGCAGGGGGTAGAAATGAACATTTACACTCAGAACATCCGATCAATCAAATGTTTATTCTATCGTCAAAACGTCTTATTCATATTCTCACAGCCAGGTTGTTGTAATGTGTTGGACTCATACTAATAGTGTGTGGGCAGGGCACAGCCGTGAAGCAGGCCTGTGGTCTTAGATGATTCATTCTGACATGATGTCAATTCGACACGCACTCTTGAGCTTTCAGAGATGTTGCAAATATGAATCTGTCCTACAAATCACTGCAATTGTTTATGGCATTTCAAAGCCATAATGAGGCAAACATTGTATTAGTAATGATCCAGGCTTGTTTCATTATTCAAAAATGCTTGTCCAATTCTTTTTCTCCTTTTCGTCCTTTTCATGATCAATGATTTTTTATATTTCATTCAATTTCCCTTCTCTTTGTCTCTATTTTTCATCTATTTATGTAACTAATATACTCCACTGACCCTTTTCTATACATGCAGCTAAACACACTGACCAAGGACTTCTAAGAGCTCCAGTAACTGAGGTTCAACATTTCCTTTCCTCTCACTCAGTAATTTATTTGCAGAGTTCAAGAAGAAGTGAACAGAACTGGTTAGAAATCATCAAGGTCCATTGCTTTTCCTCCACCTCATTTTCTAAATGTTTCACCTCCATTTTTAACGAATGAAACGCTACAAAAACAACAAGGATTATTGGAGGCAACAATATATAATGATTTTGTAGAACAGATACCGTAGCATTACAACGAAAATGATTTCCTCCTGAAAAGGGTTACAGACGCCGCTATTGATCTGACCGATCTTCTAACCAAAGAAATGTTACAGCTGTTGTGAATCCCTCTAATGCTACAAATGTTGGATTTCATGCCAGATGAAGGTGTGGCAGCACCTACTGGTTAGAGCAAATCGGGCCAGGGGGTTAAGTTTTGGGGCAAATGGCTCCTTCCTTCCCTACTTCTGGCGTCCTTGCTCCAAACTCTCAACTGTACACCTCATCGTCACACGCTGCTGCTGCTGCTAATGAAACAAGTTGATTAGTTTAACCATGAACCTGTCCATGAGTGCAGCAATTTGCGTCTGGCTTCAGGTGCCTTATGAGTAGTGCCATCTGCTCAACCACTCATCCTCAACAATGATCTCATCTTCCCTCTAATCTGCATATTTTGACAGTTTCATTTTCCTGACCGTATCAGTGACCTGCCACTCCCTACTCCCTCCTCCGTCCTCCTGACCTGTCAATAACTGTTAAGGTGTGAGGTGTTGACCTTTCCCTTCAGTGTTTAATATGGAGATTGGACAACGGGCAAGCTCATGCTCGGCCGCTCAAAAGCTGCTTTACTTGGCACAAACAATAATGAGAGAGAGAGAGAGAGAAAGAGAGGGAATAAAGCTGCTGGCGGGCAGACAAATAAACAGGCAATCTATGCTTGCACTTATTTAAATGTATTGATGCTTTGTGCATTTAAAAATAAAAACCTCAATACGTAAATGTATGGTAACCCAGCCTGGTTTGGGAAGGCAAATGTTTTAAAAGAGCATCCTGTCAAATGAGAAAAATAAGCAAAAGGATTCATTTGGATATTTGTCCATCATTTGATGAAAACACATCACCCTGGTGACTTCTACAGAATTTAGTCATGTGAACTTTTCATTGGTTTCAATAACCTCCCATTCCCAAGGGGTCCGTTGCATTTCAAGGGGAAAACACCCTGTCATTGTGTCATTGTCCTTGCTGGAAAGCAAGTGAATGGCCAAAGAGAGGTATATCCTGAGGAGTGCGCAGTATATCTTCCAGCTCTTTTCTGCCTGGATAAACCTCTGCAGTCAGAGGTTAAACGTTATGGAAAGGCTGTGCAGGTCTATCTTTTATCTAACTGACCAACCAAAGCAGAAGAGGAGCACAAACAACAGGACAATGATGCCAGTGCCAAAACAATCTGCTGGATTTTAGGCGTCTTTTAGAGATATTTATTATCTCAAAAGGCCTGTTCTCGGGTATCTTAATCAAATGCGAAGTGCTATAAAGGTGACAAAATAAAGCTTTTTTGCACTCAAAAGTAAGGTCAAAATGTTAACTTATTCATTTACATTATTGAAGGGAATAAAAGGATTTGTGCTGACTGGTCCTGAATTACAGTGATATGTACCATTGTGTTATATGGAAACATCTTTCAAAAATAAGGTGTTCACTTCGATCGATTAGTCCACCTTAAATCAAGACCTATTTTGAAGCATATATTGACAGGTAGTAGCAGCTAGGGTGTATTAAAGTAATGATAGCCTAATTCACTGAAGTAGGGCCATATAGAAAATAAAACTAGGACACTTCAAGGTTAAATTGGTAACTTTTACAAAAAAAAAATGTTTTTATCATATTTGCTGAAAATGCCACAAAATCCCAAAGGAAGCAAGACGGATAATTATGAACATTCAATTCCTCTGCCTCTTCCTCCTCATTAAAACGCTGGCAAGGAAAACAACCAATCAGAACCGACGAGTCTCTAACAGTGTCAATAACAAACACAAATATGTATCCAAAAACATTTTCTGCAAGGAAGTGGGCAACACAGTAACAGAATATTGATTCATTACAATTAGGTGCAAACAGCCTTTTATTAGCAATTTGCAAATAAATTCTCCATCTCGAGATGTTTTCCCAATTACACACTGAATAAAGTATGCACAGATAGTGTCAAACATTATTATGTAAATGTCTCCCTTTTGATTACTGTATGTTTTTTCCTCAAAGGAGCAAAACAAGATATTTCATTTATAAATCGGATCTATTTGTCTGTGGCAAAAATATGCATCTCCATTTATCTGAAAAGTGTGCTTGCCAGCTATTTAATAAATAACAGAAACTTCCTTAAAGACGGCGAGGGAAAAACCCAGCCCTGACAGCATCACGGGGGAAAATACTCACTAGATACTAATGAGAATATGCCGCGGGTGTGTGACTGCAGAAACACCCCTGGGTGTGGAAGAAAGTCAGAGAGGCTATCCAAACATCTGACACAACTTCCCTTCCTCGCCAACACTCAGCAGAGAGACGCAGACGACACCATGGAAAGAGGAGACAAACGCTCAGTGGGAGTTATAGCAGGTATTCAAGCAGAAATGCGAGGAAACTATCATTGGTTGTGCAGACAGCTCATCATTGCCCACCCTCAGCCAACCTTTAATTACAGTGGCATTCAGTCTGTCATGCAGGCAGCAGACACACTCCTTCCTGTATCAGTCATCGCACCGGAAAAAGACAAGAACATCACAGTGATACTGTGGAGGCACAACACGGAAACGCAGTCCTGCTGAGTGCAATAACAGGGCTGTGTGTGTTGATTCTCTCGGAGACAAACATGTTTAGCTACCACTTACAAGAATTTACAATGACTAAAAACATGCTGTAATCAGACTGCGTGTGTTTGTATGTGTGTCAAAGAGTTAGCTTTGCGAGTTGATTGGCTTTTAGCAGACTTGAAGAACAAAAGGTTATGTAATGTTCTGTGTTTCCACATATTAACGTCCACTAAAAGGTTTTTGAGGAAAGGAGAGCTATCGTTTAGTGTTGATTGGGGGTTTGGTGCACATTAAAATAGAGCAATTCAAAGCTTCTACAATGGATTATAGGGAAATATTTAACTTGTGGTATGTACTTAGAAAAGAGATATTAAAAACAGAAGTATCAGAACAAAAGTGGTGGTGAAAAGCTTGAGTAACCCTGGTACAAAAAATATAAGAGTTGAGATGTTTTACAGGACAAATTATATAATTTCTTAATCAGAAAGTGTAAAGCCCTTAATAATGTTACCCTTTTCTCTACTACACAGTAATTATTCCCCATTGTCATGACAATAGCCACAGTGTTTGAATGTCTATTATTTCTTGCTTTGAAATTGGCACAGTTTAATGTGTGAAGAATTTGAAACGCTATCTAAATTAAATTTCACAGCACTGAATACATTAACAATGCTAAATGATGTGATGCCTTTAATGATGCTTCTAAACTTTGGCGCACGACAGAGCCAAAAGAAACCCAGCGTGGTTACATAAGTCAACAGGATGGAGTTTGGTTGCGATATTAAGTGTTTGAACATTGGCAAGGGAAACTGCTCATCCCTGTCCTTGATGTTCACAGGTCTCTTCTGGTATTATCAGGCTCACACACATGGAGCTCAGCCAAATCCCACCGTACAGAGTGCTGACAAGGCGCTCCCACAGCACAACGCATCTCCACTGGTTGGTATCACTAAAACAGGTGGCAACGATAATTTGCTCCTTCAGCTATATATAAAATCACAAAACTCAACAATTGTGCTAAACCAGAAAAACGACAAATTGAAGCTTCCATAAACACAGGCTGTGAATGTGTCAGACCACAGCATTGGAAAGCTTTGTGTGAAAGTTGACTTAGTATTTAACACGCTGTTTACACTGTAAGAAAAGCAACATGTCTCCCGTGGGAAATATTGCATATACTATGTATGGGAGGTCGAGCTGTCACATCTCCATTATACCACCCCAACATGCAGAGCCATAACACTACAGCAAAATGTCCTCCCTCTGATACTTTCCTTTACCCGGAGCTGTAAACTTCCTGTCTATTAATCTGTGCTTATAATCATACATGTCACAGGGAATCAATACTCGCAGTGCTCACAGAACATTAGGCCTGAACGGCTGCTCCAAGGCTGTGTGATCCATAGCCATTGGAGTTGTTGGCGTGCTGCCGTTAAAAGCAAAAGAGCAGCCAGCCCTGAGGAAAAACGTACAGAGAAAAATAAGTCTGTTCAGGGACATAGCTATTACATCAGTGATGAGGAATTGTTGTGGAAGATGAGTGTCCAGCGTCACCGGTGTTATGGCTGCGCTCCACTCTGCGAATATGTTGCATTTCTCTTGCATAAAGGATTTCAGTGTCAAAGGACGAAATAAAGGCAGTGTTATAAAAAGCAACATGTAAAGAGATGGGTTGTGCTGAGAGGCTCTCACTAACCTCCAGAAGTCCTGTTCAGTGTCAGTGTTAAAATGTAGCTGCAGAAGCTTAATTACTAGACTGAGAGATGGGCAATAGGAGAATATATTGTGTAATAAGATGTTTTTATGTAGCTATGGATAATAATAATAATAATAATAATAATAATAATAATAATCCATAATATCTCAGGATGTATGAGGGCATTGTGGCTTACTGTGGACCAGTTGAATGGCACTTTGGATTTTCTAATCGATGTGATAAAGTTTAGTTTAGATTCATTGGTCCAAAGCAACATACACACAAGGTAAAAGTTAATTTTGTAAAAAGAAAAGCAAGGCAGGGCTTTTTATGATTTATTTTAACATTTAATTTGACTTTAAAACCACTTGAAGCCTCCCTTTAATATCTTAATTTCTTATGTTACATTGTCTCACCTGTCTACGTAAATCTCAGTCAAAATAATTTTAACACAGTCCCTTAACTGTTTCTCAGTGGATTTTGCAAGATGCTATGACAATATGCATTGGTATAAAATTGTAATGTGAACATGTTTATTCATATCACATGGTCCTAACAAGTCAATGCAATCATAATACAAATGCAAGAGGAAAATTGCAGAATAATAAGAGTATCAAAGTCTGTGCATGGAATTTTTTTTTAAGCCTGATAGCTGACTAATTGGTAATTTTGGTCTTAGTCAAATAGGACATTTTTTGAATGCTAAGACTGATTATTAAGCAATGTATAAGCACATCTTTGGTATAAAATCTTAAGATTAAATCAACTAATTAAGCAAAAAGCTGAACAACTAGAAAATTACTTTCTGTAGTCGAGGAAAGCTTTACATTGTTTATATTCAAGTAACCAGGGGAACCTTGAATGAGTATCCCTTTAATCAATAGTTAAATGTCACATACCAAATCTGTTCAAAACAATATAATAATGGTACAGAGCTCAACCCTGTGATTACACTGAGCTTTGTGGTGCTGAAAGCAAAACAGCTGAAGGGCTCAAGAGAGCAGAACGCACCTCAGTTGATTATTCATAACCATGCCATCAGGAAAACAAGGTTAAGGTGTATGCACAATCTTGGCGTCACTATGGGAAGGTGTACATAGCTACGGTAGTGATACATCCTCCCATATGACTGGTAGGATGATGTCGGTGGCTGGTGAATAATCACAGAGGGGCTGGCTTGCCAATAGGGAACAGTGAGGGACTACAGCTTAACGACGACTGACACTATGTAAAAAAAAATTACATTATCCTTCAAGATGGCTACTGTATATACGAAGACATGAGCCAGATGTAGGCATCAGGCATTTGTAATCATTATTGTGGCTCAACCAGTGAAAAATGTGGAATCCATTATGGCCTAGATATTAGATGTTTCTGTAACCCCAAAGGATTAACTACCACCGCCCCTACGCTAGTTAATCCAACACAGCCTCCTCGAGGAGAACCACAGTGAGCTCAAGGCTCGGTTGGACTGTGATGATGGAGAACAAATTCAAAACTGCATGTGGGATTTCTTTTACCTTTAAATACTCAGTCAGCATATTTACTGAAGACAGCACTGTACAGTTGCCAAAGAAAAGTAAGATTAACATTAAATAGATGAAACGAAAAATCAACAAAAATTCTGTTATTTCTATGCCATCTCTAAAATGCCATGAATGCTTCGAATTCCTCACACACTGTGACCAAATGTGTGTAGGTGCATGTGTACAAAAAGAGATATAGATAGATAGATGGATAAATACTCTATTGATCCCAATTTCAGAAATTATTTTGTAACAGAAGAAGCATCAGTGTGTTCAGACAAAAAAAAAATACTTAAAAAGTGGAACAGAAAATGTACAACTAAAAATGTAAAGTACAAATATTATATAAAATATAAACAGTATTATTCGCACACACACAGACACATACACTTCAGGACTCATGGTGGATACTGAGGGTCACAGCTGGTCAGAGCAGGGACCGTCTGCCCTGCCGTAACCTACAGGCTTTGCCGGACCAGCAAAGCTACTGTAGATGAGGGCGGATTTAAATTGAAGATTAAGCAGAAAAATCTGCCTGGAAGAAATCCAGCACTGACACAACTAAAACAATTCCTCCAGCTCCTTGTGCCAAGGCCTTTCCTGCTTTTGGCCAAAGTTGTGATGAGGGCAGCAATGGGCCTGGCCTCGGCTCTTTAATATTGTCAGAGTGTGCGGGGACATTTGGAAAATGTGAGACGTTCTGCTGACCTCTATCCCCTTATGGGCATGGGAATTGATTAACAGTCTTTTCACACATGCCAGTCCTGCCACGCCCGCCCCATCTGCCTCGGCAAGATCCAAGCAAGACCCTCTTCTCTCTGGAGAGCAGGGCTGGGACCGAGGGCCGATACTGGGCATCATCTCCCTTGTACTAAAAGATGGCTAGAGGGTGAGGCTTGGCCGCAATAGTTGAAAAGATTGATCTATGCTTTCTAAACTAGCCCATATTTTTCACTCCGGTCTTCACAAACAAAAGGTGGATTAAAATGTTGTTTTATGAGGTAAAGAAGAGTTTGCAAGAAAAAAGAAACAGCTTTAAAAAACGAAATAACATCCCTAAAATGAAAGATTAAAGGGCTCCAGTGGAAGAGATGAGCCCTTTCTCCAGGGGAAACCTTCACTACTCATCAAGTCGAATAATAAAACACAGTAACGCTGCCCTTGGAGTTAGTGGTGGGTGCAAAACATAGAGCAAATTATTTTCTGTTGGGGCTGCTATAGTATAACAGCTAGCTATAGTATTTTAGGCATAGTTAGAAGTGCTGACCATGGGAGAAGCTGGGTAAAGGTGTGAATAATAGAACTAAGACTACCATGTTCACTGGGCCCAGAGAAGCCAGCTGTACTGATTGAAGGACGGGACTCACTCACACAGGAAGCCGCACCGTCAGCTCTACCAGCGTACCACGTCTTCAAATAGAATTTAATATCATCTGCAATGTACAACCGCTAAATGTAGCATAGCTTAACAAGCAGCTATATCTCTGCGGGAGGAAAAATTAAAGTCAAATAAAAAAATGGTACATGATTTATTTATTTTAAAGGATGCTATTGGGGTTTGACATCTTGCTTTTGTTATAAATAGCACTTGCTTGGTAGAGTTGCCACTACTGTCTGTTACACTTGCTAATTGCAGGAGAAAAGCAGAGAGAACACAAAACCATGCTGTGCTTCTGGCATCAAGCAACATATGAAAAAAACCCACAAGTGCTCTTCTGCTGTCTTGGACCCGACAACAAAGTCTTGAGCTATTAGTCAACATTTGTTCTCATGCTGTAACACTTCTCAAACTGGGCAGCACAGAATTAGGTAGAGAGGTGTGAAATAAGTAATTTATGATGAACACATTTTCCTGGCAGGTCTGCAATGTAATCAAATGTGACACAATTTTCCTGTTTACTGATTATTTAATAAGGTAAACTCCTTTAAAATGTATTTAAAAAATCATTTAGATGTTTCTGTTGGCATTAGAACTCCTCAGCTTGAATCATTATAGCAGCAGGGGTGAGGAATACATAAATGTCTGATTCAAATAATTATACATGATATTCCCTGAGGAGAATCTTGGCTTTATTTCAATGTAGGTTATCCCTGATTACAAACAAACATGTGATTAAGTATAAAGCACGAGGTAACTACAAAAGTAATGAACAAGTTTGTACAAAAGTTTATGAAAAAACACACACAGCAGCACTTTCAAGCAATTTAATCTAATCTACTCGATCTCAAAACCCAAGTGTTTTCTCAAGTGGCACTGAAGAAATCTTGCACATCCCCTGCGGTCAGCAACGTCTTATTGTTATTTTAAGTACCTTGACTGCCATGGGAATCAATAAGTGTTTATAGGGATTTAGCTCACACTGAGGTGACCCAAGTGTTTCACCCGTAGGTAAAGGCTGGAATTTAGCTGAACAGGTCTCTCACACCTTAAGTGCAAATTCGACATTATGCCGAGCAATGTCAAATATTTCCCATGTAGAGCGAGCGTCTGTGCTTCTTTATGCAGCTGCAGGAGCCATCGCTGTCCACATATTTGCCATAGTTCAACTTAATTAAACGCTGACCCTAAATAGGTTTACCTCCAAATAGTTGGTCATGACGGGAGGAGAAAGTTAAGCTACAACAATACTGAGAGAGAGAAGGTGGAAAAGTTCAGTTAATATACAAATTCTGCTGATATTTTACAGTTTGATCTTATTGTTAAACCTCTCAGGTACATAATGAGAGAGGAGAAGGACAATACAAGATTAATCTATGTATATTGTGTGTAGCATCCTACTGTAGTTAGCTTTCTGGTGCTAAATCTTTGCTAAAAAATAAACAATCCCGATGTTGTTTCCAAGCTTGGAAGTAAACGGTAGCAAACATTGCAATTAAATATCCATGTTATATTGTTATCCACAGTGCAATTAATGCTGGATTTTAAACATATTATTTAATATAGATATTCTTAGCCACGTGTGGATTTAGGATTTAAGGGAACGTGCCCAGAATGCTCTTCCAGTAGAGAAAAACTTGATTTATTGACCTCTTGGGGGCCTTAAAATGAAGAGAAAGGCTGCTCTACATAGCAGTAAACTCTCTGCACACTGTTGCAACACACATGTAGCAGGTGCCCTTTTTATCTTTCCAAACTAAAACTAAACATAATATGATTAAATCTCAACTTCTTATTTAGAATAGCGAAGGTGGCCTGACAACATGTCCTGAGTGTAAAGGACTTTACAGCATAAAGGTAATCAACAGCAACACACTGTATACCCAGGATAAACAATGCATGGAGAAAATACATAGCTTGATTTAACAAGTGCGTCAGTGTGTCATGACGCCTTTGGGGGCTTGTTAAATACAATCCTGTTGTTAGCAGTCAGTTTGACACTGCAGTAAATGGGACCTGCTCGGTTAAGGAGGAGGTTTTAGAAACATTATAAAAGATCATAGCAGGAGAAGATCCCTCCGGTTACTGCTCATATTACAACATCTGAATTACGTAATAAGCTTTCATAGAGAAGGGACGTTTGAGGGTGAGAAATACAAATAGTCATTTTGTTATCCTTGGAGGAAGAAATATATAACACACAGGATTACATCCCCCTGGTGAGGGGATGAATTACCCATAGTGGTGGCGAGTTTTACAGTAATGGTGAAGGATTCAGCAAATGAAAAATTACCCAGTAAGCAATCCACGCCACCTCACAGCTAGTGTTACAATAGACACTAAAGTATTTAAGGTCATCGCTTGCAATACCTTACAGTTCTATAAGAACCTGAATCAGCTTTTCGCTCAGCAGTATGCGATGCTCAGAATGAATAATGCCTCAGCACGGGCCAATTTTCGAGAAGAGAGTTGACCACTTACTCCTCTCCTACCGCATCAGAGCAGCACAGAGATGAGTTCCTGTGAAGCACAGCAGCCACTTTTAAATCTAATCACCCTCTTCTCTCTGTCAATGCTACAGCCTACACAAGACTGTAATTACTGGGATGGCAGTGGAGGGGCTAATTAGCATCTCAGCTAGGTTTTACGAACTTAACCACAGTGCTTCATGCCCATGTCATACATACATAACACACTCTTCTTAGCACTTCACACATCTACCAATTACTGAAGATTTTCATACCTGCAGCTCCAGCACTAACATTGGTTTTGATTTAATGGTGACCTCTATTCAGGGTCGTTGAGTTTGTTGAAAGAACTTGTTTTCTCTCCTAACAGACCCTTTCATTTTAGAGCAATTCAATATGGAAGATGTCCTGCTTTTATGCAATTATGGCTTGTTAATTTAACGGCAGCTACTTTGTGGAACAAATTGTGAAATGGTAATGTTCTGTGACTCTCTGATCTACTCTTCTTCGTTAAGATGCTGCCATATGGCCGACCAAGGCAGGTCAAGGGAAACGGTGTAACACCTGGGAAGTCAAGTCACCTTTTCTGCCGGGTGTGATTGAAGCCAGTACAGAAGGTCTGGGCATGGCTGGCTTGTTAGAAGTGTTTGTTGTAGTAATAAATTATATGTTAGTTTATTTAGAAGACTGTACAGTTCATCTAGGCGTCTGTGTAGGTCGTGTGCAGGCATGACACATGCATTACATACTAAATTGTTAATGATTGATGCACGGTTATTTTTTTCCAATATAGATATTAAGCAATAATTAGCAAAAATGTAACACGCTACTGTTTTGTTTTATGTGATGTTAACACACATTCTAAATGTTATCAGCAGATGTAAAGGGTGTTATGGGTGGTTATTGCTATCACTAATGCCACTCCCAGTAGGTTTAACATAGTTAAAACAATCATATTAATGATCATGTTCAGTCGTCTCTCTTTCGGTTTTATGAGGTTTTTTCACAACCAATTTTACTGGTTAGAACCGAACACAGATTTATCTTTTGTAATATCAAGGATCATAATAATCATAATATAATATAAGTGGCCTGATTCTCTTTATTACTTCTTTCTTTATCATTAAACATTCAACCCTTTAATTCAGCGTTATTAAAGAAGTACATGTTAAATATTATTTTATGCATTCTTATTTCTTTTTTTATAAATCAGTAAATACTCTTTTATGTAAGCCAATATAATTTAGTCTATAAAACTGTGGAAACCGAAATCTCATTAATGAGAATGGCCGGCCTGAAGCTAACTTTCACTGATAGCAGCGAGACGTTCGGATGAAAGCAAGACCCAGTAAAGGTCATGTGAGATATACATTTGAGGAAGATTGAAGTAATTGAATGTGTATGTTTTATGTCCAAGTTTAAAGTGGTCTTGTCTGATGAAACTATGTCTCAGTGGAAGACTGCACAACTTCCCCTGCAGCTGTCAGTACAGTCTGATGCAACCTGGTGTTGAAGATTTCTGTTCAAAAACCAGATACATCATTGTTGGAGGGATAAAATCACTACAAACTTAATAATTCAACATCTGTAGGATGTAGACATTATGATGTGAAAGAGTTGTTTTGATGTTTTGTTAAAACCCTGATGTCTTTCCCAGGTTCATGCTAGTTTACAGATTATGTTTATTTCCCTACATTCCTGCTTCAGGCTGTAATGAAATACTGATATGAAGCATGATAAGTAGGCAACAGTCCAAAAAGCTCGTCCACCTGTCGAGGAAGCTGACCTTCTGTGGGATGCTGTACATCACAAGTGCAGACAATAGCCAACTGGCTTTGTGGTCCACTGAGTGATTAATGTCATCTCATTAGTTATAGAAGTTGAAACTGCTGAGAGGGACACAGGCACTTTTTCTCCGTCTGTCAGTGTGTACACTCTTTATCCACCCAGCTTTTCTCTATGTCGCCGCCAACAGTGCAATTGTGCAGAGGGCCCAACAGCCTATCGTGTTCCCCACTGCCCTCTCTTTCCCCATCCTCCTTCATCAATCAGCCTCTTCTGGAAGTTTTACAGCCCCCAAATCCCTCAACTCATCTAGCTCTTACTCTCTTAGGATTTGTTTTCCTCATGATTATTAAGATTCCCTTCCTGCCTCTGTGCTGTAGCTCCTGCAGTGATAGTTATTCTCGTCACAGTTTCTTCCTCTCTCTTTAATGTTCCTCCGCCACCTCATCCCTCCAGTTGTTCTGCGTCACTGATCACCATTGCTTCGATCCGCTGGGGCCACTTCCCATGAGAGTAGCTGCAGTAATAAGAGCAGAGAGGCTCTGAGATGCAAACTGCCAGCGCCCTGCTGCAGGACAGCCACTGAGAGCAATGAAGTCACTTAAACACTGAGAACAGAAATTAGGTGAACGTTTTTTTTAAAACTAGACTAGAACACTCTGTCTTCCACAATTCATTATGATACCAATAATTCATCAATATGGCCACTGCAAGGCATCAGCATGGCATCGTTTCCAAATCAAAAACAATGAAACAACAAGTTCCTGTGTGTCCCTGAGGCAGTGCACTCCCCAGGGACAGAGTTAGTGTGACTGGAGAACTTCATCGGTTCCCTCTTCCTCCACAGTGTTGTTTGGTTAATAACGAACAGTCAGCTCAGAGTCTTGAGGCGCCATTTTGTTTCCTATTTGCACCATATTTCTATAGGAAGGCCTCCCAAGACACTCCTGAGCATCTGGCCGACCTCATACAATAACCGATTTTTTTTCTCTTTGAAGAGCTATTGGAAGCTACTGTTTGCACACCGGAGAACAATTTACCATTGAAGTTACTCTGTGAGAGTCTAGAGGAAAGTAAGCTTACTTTTGTGTGCAGAAGAAGATTACTTTATAATTCACAGACAGGAAAATGTGTCTGAAGTTCACAAAGGAAATAAGGAAACTGGAAATATGAAAATGTAATTGTACGGGTCAGTTCTGCCCTGTCTCCTCACGAGTTATATGTATCTCTGTTTAAAGGATATGAGTTCTGAATCTTATACATTCTTAAATATTTATTCTGTTTCATAATGATTCAAGATACCCATATTTAATTCTGACTTTAATGTATGCTCAGAAAGACATATTGAGAAACATGAGTCCTCCTCCCACACAAAGAAACAAACATATGGTTTGGATTGAAGATCATTCAAATGACTGCCTTATCAATCCAACAATTTATGAGTAATTCTGTAATGTGACCTTGTTCTCAAGCCATTAAACCCCCGCGCAATACTAGAGACAAATCTAAGGACATGTTGTCAGTTTCCTCAATCAGAGCTACGGCCCTGACTGCAAATTGTTCCAGGTGGACGGAGCTGCGTATGTGAAAGCAAACTCTGTGTAAACTCTGTAAATACTGTGTATTTGCTGTTGGAACCTGAAGCCGGTCTGCAGAACAACTTTAATTCGTTTCAAATCACCTATTGAGAGCCCAAGATAAATTAAATGGTAGTTTGTTTGGAAGACCTTTATCAATATGCAAGAGATAGTCATTGTTTTCTTACATCGATAGGTCGCTGCACCTTTTGAAAATGTGATTTAGTTAAATCTTATATGTCAATGTTTAAATTGACAACAGTTCAAAAGTGACAGAATAGAGAGAAAATAACTAAATCGCCACGTTTAAGAAACGGGAGCCAGTGAATGTATGGTATATTTTCTTGATTTAACAACTGAGCGAGTATTTGATTATAAAAAAGTTGCCATTCTTCCAATGTATGTATAGTTTCAGTATCTGCAGTATAACTTCAAACGGTAGGTGATTAAGGTTGTAAAATTGATATCAGATGCTGTCTTACTCATTGTAATTTAACGGATCACACTTGGACGTAAACACTATCCTAGAACCAAAATACTTACGTGTTTTCTCTTGGATTGACTGAAAGCTACTGGCAACTTCAAAACAAACAACTTGGAGAGACCCCGACATCCATTGTTACTCCTTGGCATGCAGTCCTAGCAGGGTTGCTTGGTAACAGTCGTACAGGCAACCTTTGGCTTAAACTTTAATCCTTTCTCTGAAGAAAACGTTAGCAAGCCAGAGAAAGTAGAGCCTCTGAATAATACAGCAAAACGATTGATGTGAGGAATGAAAGTCAAAAGTCTTTATGCTGTATATGGTTCAGAAACATCACGGTCATCACAAACAACGCTCATTAAACTGTGTAGTTTAATGTATGCAGTCTAAGCTCTGAAAACATGCCCACCATGATCACAGAATCTTTTTAAATACATTTTCCAGCATTTTAATAAGACATTTTCATAATGTATGGAGTGACACTTTTTGCTTTCTCAGTGCTGACTTGCTATTGCATTTGTGTGCCTCTGCATCAGTTGTTTTTGATGTTTAATACTAGTTGAACATTACATCTTTACATTTGTATGTGTTTTTATATGTTTCTAGTTATTGTGCGTTTTTAATTATTGTTTTATTATTGTACTCCCATTGTGTTATTTTATATTGTAGTTGCCTGTACAGCACTTTGGTCAACTGAAGGTTGGTTTAAATGTGCTATATACATAAATAAAGATTGAGATTGATTCATAGCAGGCTAGCTATCATATTATCCGGTTTTATTTGAAAGTATAGAATATTTATAGAATACATACTGTATATATGGAGTTGATAGAAGCAGGGTTTTAAAGTGTAGGTGGGTATTCTTGGCTGAAATACAGGCCAAACAAATACATTACAGAGGGTGTCGTATTGTCATACTGATATTTTGTACAAACTGTAAAGTCCACTGAGACAAATGTAACATTTGTGATATTGGGCTATATAAATAAACATTGATTGATTGATTACCTTAAACAGAAAAGAGCAAAGGAGCTATTTCACACAGTCGATGCCATATATGTTATGTGTGTGACTTTTTTTTACGGTCTAATATACTAACCACATTAAACATTAGCTAATATGTGTTATGATCTCAGCTAAACAAATATCTCTATATCTAGATTGCCTCTAGTTATAGGTCATGTCGATTGTATAACTGATTTGCTTATACAATAGAAATAACAGAATTAAAAAGGGGAAAAATACATACAAAGCCACATTTACAGATAATTTGAAAAAGTAATTTAAAATACATAAAACTAGCTCTGCTTAATCTCCTCCAGCGAGTCTCTCAAACACCTACTGTAAGTGCTCTGAAATAACGAAGGCAGTGGGTGGCTGGCCTTTCTTAATTTAACCATTCTTCATCTTCATACCTGATGCTGGCCTAGAAATGTCAGAGCAGCTGGCGGCTGTTAGATCAGCAGGACTCGAGCTAAACAGGCTAATTTAGTGCTTAAAAATGTCAGGAAATGACATTGCCACCGAACGCATAAATAAATAGTATTGAAACAGGTTTGGAAAGCTCATTATAACAGGGCAACAGAGCTGACAGAATAAAATACTTCATAGATTAAGTTCTGCTAATTGCTGGATTGAAACATAAAGAAGTTGTGGGATCAACTTAAACAAGACATATTCAGGGAGGGATTCATTCATTCACTTCCTGTTTCACAATGTGTCTGCGCACCCCTGTGAGACAAACATATTCAATCGAAACATATTACCCAATTGTGTGCATTCATCCAAGCACGAACAGACACACAGGCATTGCCCCTTGGCCTCAATATCCAATGGCCACAAATACTAGTCAAAAGGTTAAATTATATGTATGTCCATATTCAATCCTAGCTCATTACAAGTTGAAACACAACCCCATGAATCAAAAGTTACTGCACTGCAGCTGCATGACACCACATAGCAGCTGGTGCATGCAGAGCATCGCTGCATCTCTGAGCCTGGTATGTGCAAAGTAATGCATTGCTGCTGTACCTCCATTAGTCATAGGTCCATGCAGTTCCCATGGTATACAGTACAGCTGGGACGCAACATCTTCTCAGCCCTCAACACAAAGGAAAACATCCATATATTTCCTTCCGGATTGGCATGTTCTCCTTTAGACACTGCATCAGTGTACTGATCGCAGGATCCCAGAAGACGGATTGGGACACAGATTTCCATGGGGATCAATCCACGCCCTCCCATTATTCCCATCCCCCACTTTATCCCCCTTATCAACAATAAAGCTTACCCTGTACCACCCTGTGATGTCCTTGCCAACCCCCTGCTGGTTCTACCAACCCCGAAGACCCCGCTTTGCCATCAATCCAAGTATGGCAGATGGGACATTCCTGTGCAGGCCAAAGACACAATTTCACTGCTGGCTTACAGTCATTCTTAAGCCGGGACCTTCACCCTCCAGCTGTGTAATCAGACAGCTAAAGAAGACTGTATTAGAAAGCTAATATGAGACAGTGACACGGAGACATATGTAAGGCCTGAAACAATCTTGGTGTAATCCTTTGATATCAGCAGTATTAAAGGATCCACTTTGAACATGCAGCAACAATGTCTCCACTTCCTCTAATAGCAAGAGCACATTTGACATGAAAACGAGCCACTCTTTCAGTCACAGTGTGTAATTTAACAGCCACTTCAGTACCTCACACCCTGTCAGAGATATCAAATGAGGTCAATAGGCTGTCTCCCCTGATCGTACTTAACCAGCTCTGAACAAGTGCAGAAATCAGATGAATCAGCCGAATGTGTGCAGAAATACAGTAAACAATGTGACAGACATGCCTGTTTTAACAGTATAGGCAGATTTTTCATATACAAATTAATGTACAGTACAAATATTACAACATTATAACAATACGGTATTCTGTTTTTCACATTTGTTATTTGTTATTTTTTAATCTGTTCGAAATAAAGACTGAAAGAAAGAAGAAGAAAGAAGAATGTGATGTTGTAATTATATCTTTATTTTTAATATTATGGAAATGTAATTTTCTGGGAACCCTCCGACTTCCTTTTTAAAATGATATTTTTTTCCTGGCATTTCAGCTCTTTCTTTTATCGGACACCTTTCAGTGACTTCCCCTCAACAACAACAAATAAAAAATCTATAGCTCACAACTTCCACTGTTCATGCACAATTTACTCCAGCTGCTGTCAGAGCTTACACTTCTGCTGACTCTGCAACTGACACCTTCCTTTGGTTTACACACTTGGGCGGGCACTCATTTCTTTCATGGCTTTCACTTCACCTGAATCTTCCAGCTCAGTTCATTGTCCTCACTCCGACTGAATTTGCAACTCCCTTCAGCACATTCACTTCAAAAGAAACTTTGATATTGTCCTCCAAAGAACGACACTATCAGTTTTTCAGCAAGAGCCCTCAAATTACACCCCGTAAACATTTATAGACTTCTTTTAAAGTTTACGTTCCCTTACTTTACTTATTTATTTCAACTCTAACCTTAACCTTTCCTAAACCTAAGATATCTTTGTGCTTTAATCAAGCAAAAGCATAATCATTATGTTATCACATTATGAAAGAGATACAGTAAGGATAACAAAACACACTTCAATGTTTTCTCCTAGAGGGGTGGACAAACAACATAATATGGAGGACGTTTTGCTTTCACTTAAATTCACAGTTCAACTTCTTTCCCTCCTCCAACTTTAGCTGCCATGTCATCTACTTTCACAATCTCATTAATGTATGAAATCAACATTTTCAGCAGCAAGCACATGTCAATGATGCCAAAAGAAAATGTGTCTTTTTCTAGATAATATTGAAATCTGTCATAATAAGAAAAATAGAAAATATCTTGGCATACATATAGCTCATTTAAGCCTAGTTTATTAATGTAAGCACATTTTCTAAACAAGCACATACAGATCTAAACAGTGAGGGTTGGGGTCTGCAGCAGCCCACCCTGTCGACCACGTTGCCAATGTTTCTGTCAGCTACATGAGGAAAGACAGGAGTCGTGTCTGGAGGAGAAAACCAATTAGTCCACTCCTCTACGGCTTGTCACCTGACAGTGTGCTCATCCACCGCCTGATGGAAGAGCCTCTCCAGCCTGCTCATTCAAACCAATTACGGTCTGGAGGTGTATTACCACACACTCATTACCTGCATCTCACAGGGCTCTGCTGCTCTTCACATCCCTTCCCCGGTCTGTTGACAGTCTAAAAGTTTTTACTTTCCAATCATCTTCTCTGTTTCATATCATCTCTTTTTCTAGATGTCTCAGTTGTCCACTGTGTGCCTTTATCTGTCTACTTCCTTGTCTCTCTCTCTCTGCTAAAAAATATATAGTCCTTGAGAATACAGTAGCATCTGTGCCTGTGAATTTTTATGAATGAGTTTGGCCACAGGTTACAGTTTAAATATAGTTAGCACAGGGACAAGAGATCTTAAAGAGGAGTGTGTTGAAAGATGGAAATACCCTACACGCATAATGAAAACAATGCAGAGACACCCATAAATGCCCAGACGCTGACTAAAGGCCCGCCTTGCAACATTTTCCCTTTCAGTTGGCACACAGAACAATAAAACAAAACACTGATGTTGGGGTACAAAGGGCTGAACTGTTGTCACAGGCAGGGTGTGTGTACTGCATGGTGCTGCTTAAGCTGTCCAAACAGTTTATCCGTGTGAGATGGATGACATATCTGGAACGATTCAAATTTCCACATTCCCTTTTGCAAAACACGCTACAGACCCTGTAACCATAAACCTCTCTGAAACGAGCAGTCATTTTGGAGCACATTTTGACTCAGCAGCACTGAGAGGGTGGGAATTCCCCCACGACTGAAGCGGTGCTGGGAAAAGCAAAGAAAAAGAGATTATTTCACTACAGGCGCTTAAGGGAACAGGAGAGTTTAACAAAAAATGAGTTTTACTTCCACAAGAGCAACCTTATGATCATTTCCATTTGGTAATCAGCATTAACCGTTGCTATAGGTCTGTGAAGTGAAACTAATTACTGTGCAGCTTCCCTGCTCCAGGTACCTTTTCATTTATTCATAAAGGCGGCTCAGTGTGAGTAGAAACCAGTTAAACCCCTACTGGGCCGCTGTTAACTTGTTGAAAGGTCAAAACACAGTTAATAAGAAAAGTTGTATCTATTAAAAGATATTAATGGTCAGTTTAGCTAGGACCTTTAATTGAGTCCAGATGGAGCAGCAAAACACAGTCTGTGGAGAGAGACTACGCAATTAAGTTTTTGTGGCTTTTTATGGATTTTAATTCTAAATTATTTTATTTATCTTTCTCAACTAATAAAGACATATTGTAACCATTAGATGAGAGCCGGGGACAGACTGTACTGGTGTTGTTTATCTGTATTGTTTATGCTCTTAACCAGAAAAAGAGTGGAAATGGAGGATTTAAAACAAACCCTCTTTGAATCAGCACACAAATGTACCAGCAAGGCTCATACAGTGATTTAGTCTCTGCATTTACCCCATCCTTTTATTAGAAGAACAGGGCAGCTGTTGTGGGGTTTTCTTCCAAAACTGAGCTCCTGCTGTTGTAGTAGGTTTTAAACTACTGTATATAATGTATTATTTTAATTATTCTACGATGTCTCAACACTGCTGACAAAACATGTTTGTTTAAACACTGATTAACGGAAATTAAAATGTAAATAAATTGGATTTGGATTGTAAACGAGTGCCTTTGACAACTGTGTGGATCTCTAACACCAGGTGGTTAGTGATGTACAGTAACTAAGTACATTAAGTATTCCCTTTTTTGCTACTTTAAACTTTACTTCAAAGAGTTGTACTTTTTACTGCATGGCAATTATTTAATGAACTAGTTTCTCTTGGGTAGAGCAAAGAAAGCATACGTAGCAGAAAATGAACATGCGTAAAAGAAAAAAACACTCACACTGTACACTCTGAAGGTAGTTGGCTAACAGCAGCGCAACAGAAGAAGTCTGACCACCACCTCTTTGTCTCTTTCTGGAACAGCATTTGTTTTTAACGTACCTGTAAATTACTCCCACATCCCTGCCAGCCTCCCCCTGTCCCAGTCCCTCCCCTCTTCACTAATAACACCATCATGATGCCACTGTTAGTATGCTGAAGCACGGTGCTTTATGGTCTGACCTTAAAAATCAATTCAGCAGCACACAGGGTCTATCAAAGGATCTAGGTCTGAAACTCCCCCTCTCCTCTCTTTTCTCATAATCTCCAATATGTATCCCCTTGCCCCTGCTCACCTGTTCTTTGTTTTTGCTTTAGGACCTCACGATGAACAGTACATTACACACACACACCCAGCTCCTCTTATTCAGACCAGTTCTTTGAAAAATCAGTGGATATTCTGCCGCCCTGTGGCACACATTAACCTCATAAAGGGAAAGTAATAGAGCCTGCCTCTGCTGACACACAATAGCAATGAAAAAATGTATCATAGCAGCAGTGCCTCCCTTAGACCCACAGGTAAACTAGAAGCAGTAAAACTCACAGGTATGGCAGGCGGCTATATCCCTCCACAGCAGATAAATGTAATGGTCCAACTGTGTAAAAGCATGAAATGAACTTCTTTTGTTTTCATTAGTGTCCCTGCTGCACATCATTTACAAATAGGGGGGTTTTGCTGCAGCGATGGAACTGAGGCATACTGGAGGTTAGGAGCACATTCCTGGACACAGAGAGGAGCTGAGTCTCTTTCCATCGTTAATGAGTGGAGTCTGTGGGAAACCCCTGAATTTGAAACCTCCCACCAAAAAAACCACACCACTTCAACTGACGGCGGCCATGTTGAATGGAACTCATTGTGCGGTGGCCAGAACGGAAGATTCCATCACTACGTCCAGTCGTCTGAACTGCCGTCCTCACTATGAGAGGGCCAATAGCAGAGTTAAACCAGATGACAAGGGAGGGAAAAGAAGAAAGTTGATAATTGAAGTACTCACTGGGAGTACAACACAACCTGTGAAAACAACTTATTCTGCTCTAGAGGCTCTGTCAAGTCTAAAATACCCTTAGTGACAAGGCAAAAGGCAAAAATGAGCTGTGCTATTGGCGAGGGTTTCTAAAAAGTTGTTGTGTCTATCCCCACTCTGCCCATTAAGTTGAAACCACACCACTCTACAAACTTCTCAAAAAGGGAGGAAAAACTATTTACTGCTTTTCAGTGGTCCATAAAGGTACATTAATAAATACATTTATCAATAAATAATTTTTCCAATAACTTGATAGAGAATGAAGCTGGGGTTTGTGGGGCCTCTGAGGGTCTGTGGCTCCAGAACAGATGCCCGCACTGCCCGGTTATTTACCAGGCATTTAAGTTGCATTATGCGTAGTGCAAGATCTGCATTATTCATAGCTCAACCAATACTAACAACTAGAAAGCAAGATGTCTCAGCCTATGCTGTTAGAACCAATACTTAACCATTTTAAGTACAAGCATTGGGTGTGTTCAAACATGACTCATAAAACTGTCTGACTCTGTTTTAGTCAGGACTGTCACACATAATAATTTAAAGTCCCGTTGTTGTGGGGGGTGAAACATGTTTTCTCGGCCTGAGATATGAAACAGTGATAGTGAGAAGGAAGGTAATACAAATGTGTTGTCTACAACAAAAAGCATATTGATGTCATTTCCATGACAACCATTAAAAAGGTACTTTAAAATAATGAATGGTATTGAATATAACTTTTTAATCATAAAATCATGTTTGAGAGTGACTCACTAGGATGACATGCCATTCAGTCAATAAAGTGAATCACTGCAGCGTGGAGCCATGCAGATTAATTTGTCTTGTTGCTATGCATGAAACTGAAATCATGTTGATACAAATGGCGAGTCTATATCAGCCTGCTGGGAATATTAACGCAGTTTTCTATATTCTTGGTTTACCCTATTAGTCATAATGGGAAGCAGATACTGTAAAGCTACAGAGAAATGCTGAATAGAATAGAAAGTGCTGATTGTTTCTTTCTCTTCATTCTAATTTGCATAATTCTGATCAAATAGCCCATGGCAATTTCAGTCAGTAGAGTATGCATAGATTTAGAGTAAATTTGGAATTATAGTTCCATCATCTGAAATAGGTTGGCAGGTTTATTTTTGGTTTATTTAAAAGGGAACAAAGAATGTAGTTAATCTGTGGCATATTGGAGATTAACAAGAGGAAGGTAATCAGATCCATTTATGTGGAAAATTGGGGTTGAAAATAGACGTTTTTAGGAGAAAAAAAGCAATCTCTCTGGACATTGAGCCCACTGCTCGCTAGCTGTGAGCAACTTTAAGAGGCCTGGTGATAAAGATGCCTTTCTGAATGGCCTCATCTAAAACAGGAATGCACAAACATGCCTCTAACAATAAACACAAGCTTTAAGAAACACCACCCTGTCTGGCAGGACATTTGGTATGAGATAGATGTATCCAGACCCTTATTGCAAACAAAAAACAAATTGACTGGTATGCATATACACAACCTTCTACGCAGCGCGTTTGTGTGTATATGCCTAAGCACACAGGGTATAGTAATTGGCGACCTGATAAATATTTGTGCAGAACCTCCTTAGCAGGAGAAAACAGAGAGGCATGCTTTCAACACTAATGCCTACAGGCTGCAGACCAAATATAAGTCAGGGATGGAGCCCACTTACATGCTTCATGTCAACATTTCAGGGGGCCTGGGGAGATGATGATGATGATGATGCGTCAACAGAAACATACACATTTAATTTCGAGCTGTTTTGTAATAACTGGTTATGTGATTTTACCTAAGAGAATATGATACATTAATTATATAACTAAAAGAGTGTACAAGAGTTTAATCAGCTTTTGTTAATTGTTCTGAATGAGAATGAGGCGTTTTGCTTGCTGCTATTGCATTGCTAAGAGCCTTACAATTTTCTGAGCTGAAAAAGGAAGAGCAGAAAAACGCTCCACATCATTAGAGTTTTTCTCCATTGTCTAATCTAACGGGAGATTGAGAAGTGGGCCTTATGTGGTGATAAAAAGGTGTTTTTAATAGTAACAGCAAACTGTGCTCGTTCTGAACGAGGCCTTGTACTTATACTGTGGAGATCTTTTCTGGTTTTGGTCGATAATGGGTTCCCATTAAGTGGCTTTAATAATAATAATAATAATAATAATAAATGATATTTATATAGCGCCTTTCAAGGGACCCAAGGTCGCTGTACATGGTGGACAAACAAAACAAACAGACAATCAACGGGCAAACCAAAGAAATAAATAAAGGATGCCGGGGGGCCAGAAAAGGGCTAGGGCCCGAAGGCCAGGGTGAACAGGTGTGTTTTTAGTGATGATTTGAAGATGTCCAGGGAGGCAGCATTACGGATCTCGGCAGGAAGTGCATTCCAGAGGGTGGGGGCTTTAGTCCAGACAGACAGACAGAGCCATCCATCCATCTTCTCCCGCTTATCCGTGGTCGGGTCGCGGGGGTAGCAGTTCCAGCAGAGAGCCCCAAACTTTCTTTTCCCTGGCGACATCAACCAGCTCTGACTGGGGGATCCCAAGGCGCTCCCAGGCCAGCGAAGAGATATAAGCCCTCCACCTGGTCCTAGGTCTACCCCTTGGTCTCTTCCCAGCTGGACGTGCCTGGAACACCTCCCTAGGGAGGCGCCCAGGTGGCATCCTAACTAGGTGCCCGAACCACCTCAACTGGCTCCTTTCGACGCGAAGGAGGAGCGGCTCAACTCCGAGTCCCTCCCTGATGACCGAACTTCTCACCTTATCCCTAAGGGAGACACCAGCCACCCTGCGGAGAAAACCCATCTCGGCCGCTTGTATCAGACAGAGCCAGATAAATGTTATTCTATTTGAACTTTAATGGCGTGCTTTGTCAGCAGCATGTAATCTCATTTGTAATCTCAATCCATGTTCTCCCTAATGATACATTCAAACACTGAATTGATTCATTTCAGAGTAATTGGAAACAACCGGAGCAACGGTGCTCAGTGAAATGCCATCAGAAGGTAAACAGTGACGTGTGTTAGAGTGAGACATCTGTGATTGTCTGCCGCATGGAGACAAAGCCAAGATATATGCAGAGGAACAAGGAAAGTGGACCATAACAGCTACTTTAGATAAAGGGTAGCAACGAAATATTGTTTTTGTGGTCCATTCAACTAGTTTGGTTGCAAACTGTTACAGTTGACTTACAATGAAACATCAATTTCCAAAAGCCAAAAATTACCTATTTAAAAGGGCTTGTTTATAGTAAGACCCTCTTAATTTTCAAGGATGTCACAGCCCAAAAAAGGCAATAATTTGCTCATCATACTAACTGCAACAAGTCATCTATTGCATTTTGCTTGAAATTTTTTTTTTTTATTTAGTCGGAAATACATTTGTAAGTAAATGCACAAACATGAGTGTAATAATAAATGGATGCCTGCAGAGCACTTGAAGTTCAAGCTCAAGTCCTGCAGTATATCTTGACAAATGATTTCAGTTTTATATTAAGAGTAAAATGATAGAGACAGAACTTCTATGATTTGAGAGGAGATAACATTACAGTGCAATGCAAACGATTTGCCATTTATGGTTTGTATGGGTGTTTAAAAGCACACAGTAATGTCCTGATGTTCAGGATGTCCTCATCCCATCAGTCTTTTGTGAGGCCTGCGTGAACCAGATGATTCGTAGCAGTGGCAACGTGTTCTGCTTATCCTCCGCATTGCAGGAATGTCACGCTTTGCGTCTTCTGGGTACAGGGGGTGCTCTGCACTTTCTCAAAACTAATTTTCCTCCATGTGTAGTCCGTTCTCTTCTGGGAATGAATTTACACTGCAGCCAAGGCAACAATATGTACCAACAGCGATAAAAAGTCTCCGCTGCTAAAGCAATGAGGCGTTTTAATAGGATGAGCTGGGACTGTTGTGAAGGCTCCCTCACTGTCTCAACCCCCCCTTCTAAGAGATGCAATTGTTTGGAGTTGGGGCTCAACAGGGATTTGGATGATTTAAGGTGAAAACGAAAGGGTTAGATGTTTATAGTGGAGGCTTGGGACGACATGTTTTTAAAGTCTGATCATTATCTGCACCTCTTGTTGCGAAGCGGCACCACAACACCCAGGCAGTCGCCTTGAAATATCCCACTTGGGAGAATTATACTAAACACTCTGTCAGAGCTCATTTTTTTGTCTCAGCGCAGTACAGCGAATGTCTTTCAGTCATGAGTCCAGTGTCATTAAAGGAAACATACAGTATATCCTGTGCTCTCATTAAGCTAATGACAGGCTTCAGTACTTTAATCAAACCTACACAGCATGATGTGTTTTGTACTACCGTAGACAGAGTGGAGGAAATGATCTTAAATGTTTAGTATTGAAGGGGATTGATTAGCAGAAATTAAATACATAATATTTGCAACTATTATTCCATTAGTGTACAATCACCTTAAACTAAGACACGCTGTATTTCATTACCCTAGAGTGAAGTCCTCTTTCTTGGATTCCGCAACGATGCACCGCCATGTTTCTACAGTAGTTCAGAACATACAAACCAAACCCTGGCTCTAAAGATGTCACCTGAAGGCTACCTTAGTTTTTAGCCGCAGGCTGAATCTTGCTGCTTCTGAAGTAGTATAAGGATTGCCCCCTGAGCGAGGCGAAGGTCTTTACAGATACCACAGTGTTACCACAGTTTTGCAAATGCGGTTAATAACCACAGTCTTGTAAAGGGGGGGGTACTCATTGGGGGCAGTTCGCTGCAATATGCTAGCAAAATGCAAGATGTCGCCAGATCTGACACACTGTTGTGGAGTGAGCTGATCGTTGCAAGTTTCCCAGACCTGGACTTACAGTCTGATCCTTTCCAGATGCATCATGTTGTAGATGAAACATTCCCCGGTAAGTCCATAAAACACAACCAGGAAGCAATGCTTCACCCAATACACAACATGAATTTTCTACTCTGACATATGGTGGTGATAAATACAAGATACCCACTGGAGATATGCACATTTCTTATTTTCTACAGTCCATTTCCCATGAAGAATTCTGAGTATTTTGCTGCATCAAAGTTATAAAGAGGGGCCCACATGAAGGAAATATCTAGTGGAGGGAAATATCTTCATTAGTCAATTCCTCTCTCTATTCCCCAGCCAATCTCATAATGTGCTCTTAACCTCAGCCATGACCTAGACACAGGAAATCCATATAAAACGGCGTCTTCATCAGAAATCCTGTGGGAAACAAGGCTGGTCTGAGCCGGTGGGAAGGAAACAGTTAAACGAGCACTTTTTCTTGCATGAGTCTAGTTAGCATACATAGACATATCAGTCTCACTGATAAGGATAACATCATCTCAGAGGCAGAGTGTCACACCCGAAAGCAGCTCAATGCTTAGTGTCACTTCCAAAGTACTCCTCACTTCTCCTTGAATCGTCTTTCACTGGCTTTCTCTGCAAAGTTTCATTCAGATAAAACTCGCCTGGCAACTAGAAGTGCAGAGGAATGTCTGCTGGAGATGTACGCTGTCTTAGAGTTGGCGTCTTCCTTACAGCTCGCATTTCTGTTTCTGCTCCAATGCCTGTCCCCCTGCCTGCCTTTTTGCTGGTTCATTCTCCCTGAAAGTGGCACTTTACATCAGAGGTAGTGATGCCACTGCGGCCACTTGCCTCCCAAATTGAAGAAATGCCACCGCAGCTGACGCTTCTGTCACCCCTGCTAATAGAGCTGAGACACACAGGGGTCAGCCGTCCTCTGTCAAATCTGACCCTTAACGAATGCAGTGACATGAAATCAGAAGCACTCTGCTGTGCCCTCCTGGTGAACCACAAACTTGGAAATATTTCAGAGTGATTTGAAGAATACAGGCCAGCTTCCTCTGCCCCTGTATGGACATGAAAGTGGATACGTGCCACACAGCTGTCCTGCCGCCTCCCTATGCAGCCAAGTCCAGGAGTGGAAAACCTTTCACAAGTCAAAGTCCACAGTGCTTCAGCTCCCACTGACAACCTGCACTGCTCTGTGAGTTCATTACCTGGGTTTGCATTGCTTTTGAAGCAACACAAAAAAACTAGAGTTGTTAATTATTTAAGGCCATTACCAGCGACTGTAGAACAAAGGGAGCCAATGTGCCGGTAAGTATTTCGAAGCCCTGTTTAGCCATTAAGTGCAGGAATACTCAGGCTTACATTAGAAGAAAATACAGAAGACAAACTTAATCCAACACTGCAATAATGATGGGATGTTGCTTTAAACAAGCCAAATAGCAATGTGTTTATTGGTTTTCTCCTTACAGTGTTTACATCTGTCACATCTCTTTTGGTCAGTTTCAACTTGAGCCTTTTTTTGCTGTTGCAGTTTCTATTACATGTCATTTGTTAGATGCTTTTATCCAAAGCGACTTACATACATTCAGTACTGTGGGCAATCCCCACAGGAGCAATTTGGGGTGAAGGGTCTTGCCCAGGGACACAACGACATGCTGACTGCAATGGGACTCGAACTTGCTACCCCCTGATTTGAAGTCCAGCGCTCCTCCACTGAGCCACAGCCGCCCATTCTATCCAAGTGCATATGCTGTCATACTTTTGTCAGGTTTCCGTGCCTTATTAATGTAGTTGATAATCATTAAATGTTTTGTATTGGTCTATGTTTATTCTAATTCAAAAGTGAGCACTCTAGGCCAAACGTTTACCAGCAATTCAGAGAATAATGACACATTGTGAGACCACTGCCTCTGTCTTTTTGAAACACTACAGTCCTCTAAATCCTCTTTAAATGTAAGCGTAAACCCTCTCACCCCCCTGGTGCCGGTATTCTCATCTGGTTTTGGAGAGTCCTAACTCTGCCATGATTAGTTCTTTACATGAGGGAGTCTAATGTGGAAGAGGAAGAGAGAGGGGTGAAGTGTTAGGGGAGTGAGGGGCTGCCTCTCTCTTGCTATTGTTTGGACACAGTTCCTCTCATGCTGCATTGACCACAGACAGGGCGTGGCTGCGGGAGGCCAGGCAGGAAATATGAGGAGGGGAGGGGGTGAGGTATTCGGGTGGTGATGGATACAGGGGGAAGGTTAGAGCCCATTGCATACTTTCCCTGCATGTGGACAGCGGACAGGAAGGCGGGTGGTCCCCTGTGAGCGTTACAGTGAGAGAAAGAGAAAGAGCTGGAGTGGGTGGGATTCTGCCCCAGTAGTTTGGCGCCCTGTTCCCAGCCCTACTCATGTGCGCGATGAAGTAATGAGAGACTCGGGGCCTCTGACAAACTCAGGCCAGATGGGGAGAGGATTCTTACCCACAATTACTCTGCAGCAAAGAGCATTAGAGTGCAGCTTCTCCTCTACTGAGAAAAGATAATCACTAGTTCTCTTAAGAGAACTCTTAATCAACAAGTTTTTTTCGCATACTGTACAATTTGGAGAATGTCTCAAAGCCTTAAGCTGTGTTATCTCTCTCTTCTGCTGAATTAAATAGACTGCCATGCTCTCCATAGCACCTTTAATAGGGTTGCAGAGTTGCAGAAAGTACTTTTAAACCAATCTGAATTCTCATTGTAATGTTTACTTTAAGGTTATGTCAATGTAAAAACAAATAAGGACAAAACTGGAGGGCATTTTACTTCCTAAACTGTTTTAAATGTTGTTTTAGTCACACTTAGCAAACAATACTGCTTAGAGAGTCATGTCTTTTGCAAATAATAAGGACAAATCCAAGGCACTTTTAGTCCTGATTACCATAAAAAGCACTTCATATTTAATAGCACTAACACTTGATAGCATAGAAACGCTGAGTTTCCTAAATGAATTTAGAATACCATAATGGCTGACCTATCAGTGTTAATTGTTTAAATGTGTTTATCAGAATACAAGAATAATAATGAGCCTCTACCACTGTCACTATGGAGAGGAAGCCGAGCAAGAAACACAACTGTAACAAATAAAATAAATAACGCACACACAACTATGAGTGTTTCATTAGGTTTCTGAAAAGTGCAATCTTTAGCTTCCATGCGCACATCAGAGATTTCTTTCATCTGACTATGTTTTATATTGTGTACCTTTAGCTTTCTATCAGTAAACTAGAGATTTTAAAACACAGGTGCTCATCTTTTGTTTCATCCCCTTTCAAGGCCTGGAAATGCTCCGAATGCAAGTCACCAAACATTGTCTATTTCGAAAATTAAATGTATTCAGATAATCCTGAACATCCAAAATAACTCGCCCTGAGCCCCTTGTTTTACCTTCACTGTGACTGACCCTGATGCTCAGGGACGAGTGAAACTGTGTCATCCATACTCCCCAAGCTGCATGAGTCACCAACGTCTGCCCCTGCTTGTGTTTTAGAAAGGTTTATGGATTAGTATTGGCAGATTCCCATGAGTGTGTGATGAGCCCTTTCTCACCGACAGACCAAGAGTATGTGAGTATAAATAAGGTAATATTCCATAATGAAGCACACATTGATTTTAGAGGACAACATTTTTTCATACAGACTCTGTTTCCTGAGACAAATGAAGTGCAAGCTGGATATGTTTCCGCCACAAGACGGACAATAGATATTGCAGCAATGCAGTCGATGCTGAAACATCCGCGTTGTTTGGGAACGTTAAACACAGCCTCTAAATCAATGTGATGGATTAAGAGGAAGGACTAATAATAAGAGGTGTGTCATCACCCCGACAATGAATACATAATGTCAACGGCTTGAATAAACAGAGGCAGGTCGTTCAGCCAGCTTTCCATTGACTCTAATATACTCGAAAAATAAGACATTAAACAAACACCCTTTTGTAAAACGATATATGCTTTGAGATATTACACAAAATATACAAAAGCAAGTTAAATCCTGATGCAGGGTATAGAGAAAGTTGCATTGACTGTATATAAAGGTGATTTAATCTCTTGTTTCTCATTATTACAGACCGAAGGCCAAAGGGAACAACAGGCTGAAGTGTTGTGTTTAACTTTACAGCCTTATTGGACATCTGTCAGAGACGTTATTGAAGCTCCAGAGGGAAACTGCAAAAATCCTGACATTTTGCCACAACATTAAAAAACCAGGTCTGTGGTGGCTGCTTTGATCCTGCACAGGACAGAGCCAACATTTGGACCAACAAACAGCCTGGCCTTGAGAGGGATGCACACCTAAAGAACATTTAATCTCCCTAAGCCACTGGACGCTGACGCTGGCTCATCTGACACCACACTGCCTAACCCGGCCGACAGATCTCTCAGAATCATCTTAAACTAAAAATCTTTAAAAAAACATCCTTAAGCTAAGCGGTTCCTCGGATCATCCCTCTTTATGCAGGCGAGGTGAGAGCTATGTGTGACTTTGGTGGAGAGGAGGGTGGCGGAGGGCTGAGTGGCTGTGTTTGGTTAAATCAATCACCTGACTGCTGGCCTGGCCTCTGGGAACAGGAAGTATGACATCACTGACATTCAGGAATGTGGGAATGTCAGGCTGCATGTTAACAGCAGAGAGCAGAGAGCGAGCCGGATGAAACGACAGATAACTCACTGCAGCCGAGTTATTCCAACTGTAAAGACTAAAGGCCAAGCTTAGCCCTGTGGTGTAAAAAGGCTACCCCTCATCTGAATGGGACCACTCTGTTGACCCATTGTCATCCAGCAAGTAAATTGACCTGGCTTTGCTATAGCTGAAGCGAAATAAAGGCTAATGCATCGGCCAATCAAATGCATGCAGATGGACATTCCTAATAGTTTACTTGGTAATATGTCTACTTCATCCTACTGAGGTTTACATCTCTCTTTATAAACTGTTTAATATTTGGGCATATATTAACCCTTTAAACACATACATCTATCACTCAACCTGTATTTTCTCAATATGACCTACTAACACAACCATTATTCTGCTGTTTCTTCCTCAGGCCAACAGATAGAGAAAAACTACTTGTGAGTTTTGTTACTCACTTAAAAAAAGCATAGACCACAACTGTGCAGCAGGATGCCTTGTCTGTGGACTATATGTGTACCTAGAGGATTAAAAGTATATTCTCTAGTCAGCAGAGTCAGCCCTGCTCCATTCTTGATTATGTACATTGAAAACTTCCAGTTTGCATACAAAATTCCTCCTCATGATGGTTGCTTTTGTTGATGAGGGCTCAAGAGAAAAAGCAGTAACAACAACGACATTCTTTTTCTCTCCAATAACTTTCAGCTATTGTTGTTGTGGTTTGTTCCCTGTGTGCTGCTGACCTTACACCACATCCTGATTAACTTCCCCCACTCTGCATGTGCTTAAAGGGGTGTAAAATCGAATAGTTTTTCAATCCCATAAACTTGGGGGACTGCAAGACACAATAGAGAAAGAATGCCCAATAACAAAGTCGTAAAGACACACATGGATTTAACCCGAAAATCACTGTGTCGTCGTTCACTCCCCATAATGGCAAAATGCATTCCTACTGTGAGATGACTCATTGTAAAATCAGTGCAGTTCATTTTTACTTGAAGACACACTAATGTTATACATTTTGAGAATGTGAACAAGCAAGACTGAGGAAACGCAGGATACACACACACGCATGCTTAGTGTAGCATACAAACAACCACAACAACACTCTCAAACCACATTTCACACAGATCAGCCTTTAGGGCCAGCAGCAGATATGAGGAGTCACCTGCTGCTAAACTACATATGCCCGACACAGGGAAGCACTTAATGGACAGTGACAGCCAGCTGCCTGGCAGGGTACGATCTCAATAACCTCCAGGCTGCATCACGTATCTGAGTCAAATACAGAGCACAGACACCCAGAGGCAAAAGACTAGCAACGTGAGGCCTTTTTTTATTCAGTTGCCTCTTCTATACTTCAGAAAGCCAAACTTTATGTTCAAGCAGCCAAAGAAAAGATAAATCTGCATCCCATCCCTCAGTGTATTCTGTTGGTAGCGTTAGTCTCTACTCGATATATTGATTTGATCAGACAAAGGGTAAAAGACAAACAAAATCAGATTAACTTCTCCTGTTCACAGTTGTTCCAATCATTACAAAATAAAATCCATCATTAACTAAACCAAAATGTCAGCTGTATAAATAAGCTTAACAGAATTTGTCATACAAAAGTTTATTAGAGACAGCCCAATCGTTTAGCCCAAGCTGAAGCACACATAAAATAACTATAAAAAAGCAACCGTCTTTAGGTCTGCAACAAATAAATACAATACAGTATTTATTAGCAGACTTAGGTTATAACTTAAAGGAGTAAAAGCAGTGCTATTAGAGTATGTAAGTATAACATTTCAGGATATGAAGCCAAAACGTCAACATTCCCATGAATACTTCAGTTTAAAGCTCATTCCACATTCATCACATCTCTTTCCCAGCTGAGTGCCATGGTGTCGGCAGCCCATCAGAGATGTTGGCATACAGTTCCTCTGCCTTAGGCTCAGTTTTAGACTCCTTGCCAGATTCGGGGAGAGCAGAGAGGGGGCCAGAGCTGGAGGGAGAGCAGCCCCAGAGGAGCCCAACTGCAGCCTGGGAAACCAAACCGGGACCGGCTCTGGCCCACGCTCTCTAACCCCAGCCCCTCCCGGCTAATAACAACACTCAGTCTGGCTCTTTTCCACTGTCATTCTGCTGTGGACTTTTGGGAAAAATAAGTCCGCGGTTGAACGGTTGGAATGATATTAGTCTCCCTGCTGCACATTCCTCAAATACTTCCCACTGTTGATTTCCAAACACTCACACATGTTCATGTTCTCACACTCACCGAGAGGCAGGGGATTAGGTGTGAGCGCACACACACTCACTCACATTCATTCACATACATACATGCACATGCTGTGACACTCACCCCGGTAATGGAGGCTGTCATCGTGGTGGTTGTACTGGTGATGGTTTTCTAAAGCGGGGGGGCTGCTGGCACCCAGTTCGGCCAGTCTGCGGCTGGTGGCGGAGAGCTCAGAGCGGAGGTTGGTCACTTCCTGACTGGCGGACTGGATAGCCCCATCAATCCTCTGAGCCAGATGTTTGTTGTCTTCCATCATTTTAAGAATTTTCCCCTGAGGACCAAATCCACACAGAGCAGCATGATGTCAAGTGGAGCATCAGAGGGGGTGAAGCTTCCTCCTCCTCTTATCCACCTCTCCTCCTCCTCCTCTTCCACCTGTGCTTCTTCTCCTACAGTTAACTTTGCACATATAAAGAAGAAAAAAAGCCAAAACGCCAGTCCCTCTTCTTCTGTTCTCCACTGAGCAGCACAGAGATGATGTCTACCTGTTACTGCACAAAGAATAACGTCTGTGTGGCCAAGCACCACACTGTCAGAAACGCATGTGTGTGAGAGATAGAGCGCGGGAAAAGAGAGGAAGAGAGAGCGTAAAGAGAGCAGAGGGAGAGAGAAAAAAGACAGAGGAGAAAGAGAGATTTAGCTCAGCGGGCGGAGGGGAAAGTGAGTGCTCCCGCAGAGGAGAATGTGCTGTGAGCAGCTGCTCTCAGAGAGGACCCAGCACACACTGAGATGACATGCAGCCTTTTAAATGGATTGTACCATGTGCTGGAGGACCAGGGGAGAGGGGGGGGACGCAGTTGGACTGAGCGGCTTTCCAGTAACTCTCTAACTACAGAGAGTGTTGTGTATCACACACCCTATGGAGTCTGTAATGAGTTAGCAATCGAGTCTGTAATCGGGAAAAGAACAGATTGTTTCTCTTTACTTCTTCCTCTCGCCATGTCCCTGCACTCTGAGCTTGGCAGCCGTTTTGAACCCTTTGACAAGAACTCATCAAACCCCGTATATCTTTTCACTCTCCCTTCCTCCCTCTCACTAACACACCCGCTGTCTTTTTGTCTCTCCCACCCCCTCTTTTTTCATCCCATTATATATTCATCTCTTTGTCCTGGGAAAGCTCACCCCCACATCAGTGGAAGGGGAAGGGGGCTGGCTCAAGGCGCCCAAGGGGAAAACATTTCAACTCAGAGAGCAAACTTAGCAGAGGACAGAGGCACAGCCCTCTAATGGGCTAAACAAAGAGGGGAGGCCCGGAGAATTACAATCGAGCTGTGGCGAGAACATAGTACAGCTTTACTACTTTGATCAAAAACTGTTGGAAGGATGCTTATCTGAAGGCACTGAAAACAAACACTACCACTATGAAGTCTTATCTGTAAAGCTGTACAAATTCCATCACACAAACACAAAAAGGTTATAGAGACGGGGTAGGCCGTTCATCTTAACTTAAAACAATTCCAGATATTGCTGAGCCATCACAACTTTGAATCTGCATTTGACATTTCATTTCCTAAAAAAACACATCCTGTCTCTGGCAAGAAACGGAGGCAGATGAGTGATACATCACTGGGAGGCTGTCATCCCGGGCTCGGGTGATAACGGCTCAATGCTCATTGGTATTCACACAATGGCAGGGAGAGACAAACAGAGATGGGACTGCAAGCGTGCGAGACTGACACAATGAGACACACAACTTGTTGGTTACACTGCTGGTCTGTTCACTGCTTTATGATGAAGTCCACACAGTGATGTTGTTACAGATCAGATCACGTCTACAACTATCATACTGGGGCCTGTTAGTGCGGCCCCTTTGGAGAATAATCCAACCTGCATGCCTTAACTTATCAGCTCCCTACAGTACATATTGTAGTGAATAAGGGTTGTGAGATATACTGTAGCAGTGTTGCAGTGAAACATATCTATGAATAATCTCCCAATAACATTTCCGAACCATTACTATACAACAATGTATTTGCTAGAGCGATATAGAAAAATACATATTCTGTCCACGAGAAAGGGAATTGATATCCCCAAAAAGTTTAACAGAGTCCATTATCGTGGCTGCATGGTTCAAACAAGAGCAATACATATCAATCACTCTTTCTCTGAGTCAGACTGTCACACACAGATAAGTGAATAGTACAAGCAAGCAACAATTGGTCCGCTCATTACAGGGAGATAATAATAAAACATATGTTTATAATGGTTTTTTTATATCCAGAATATATGATAAAAAAGTTCTCTGTACATTAAGACCAGGGAAACACAACCTAATTGTATTTTCTAAAATAACAAGTTTTCAAATTAGTAGTCTTGTTATTAGAGATAATTTAAAATCATATAACATTGGAATTTATACAATTCATCAACAATTTGAAGATGTCATCCCTGTTTAATTGTGCTTTAAATGATGTGGACCAAAAATATTATCAAAAAAAGAGTTAAAGATTCATAAACCAACATTGACCTGTTGGTGGCGCTACAAGAAAGATGAGAGAATCCCCAAACTGGAGGGATGACCAAATATCCTGGAAATCCATAGTTGTCCAGATATTTTCAGTCCGCTTGTTTTATCATCTGTCCTCTTCTTGTCTCTATCCTCTCTATTATATAACCTTTCTGTTTATATAATCCCTGCCATTCAACGTAAAACCGATGACAAGCAAACAATTATTTCAGTCACTCGAAAAGACATACTCCAGAAGTGGCATGTTGGATCATCACATGTTAGCAGATCATTATCACCGTCTAGACAGACACGTCCCTGTCCGCGATTAGTGCACTGGCCCTGATTTTAGGCTGATTAGCAAAGGACAAATGTAGCACGATGTGTAGCTCAGGGCGGGGAGGAGGGCCGTCTCCATGTCTCGATTTACACAGAAGGGTCCCGTTATTCCAACTGGTTCTGTTAAACAATGTGACTGTTAAGTGTTCCTTCATGTGAAGCCACAACCACAGTCTGCTGTGAGCTATGCGAGTGCTTTCAAACGCTCAACTGTGGAATGCGAGGAAATGAATGATTTTGGGGTCGAGGGTCAGGACATGTCCCAGATACACATCAATAACTAGATGGATACTTTGACGATGTCAAAGTCCTCTTCTGTCTTCACAACTTCAGTGAAAGTCTGTGTGGACAACAGACCAGTGCAGGAACTTGGTTTACTCTCTTAAATAACCAGTTCTCCCGCCAGTGCTTCAATGGATCTGCTTCACTCTTCCAAACTTAGCCGAGTGTTTGTGTTGTTAGTTTGCTCTCTTGTTTGATGCTTTTAAATGGGAAGTTTAATGAAGTGTGCCAAGGGTGTGCAGTTAAAAAGAGGTATTGATAAACAGTCACCATGACTGTCTGCCTGGGTTAATTGAATATCGACTAATCCTCTACACCAGTGGTCCCCAAACTAAGGCCCGCGGGCCGGGTACGGCCCGCCTCCACATTTGGCCCGGCCCCCTGAACAATACCAGAGACGCATTATGATTTTTATTTTTTTTATTTCTTTTGTATTTCTTTTTTTTCAGTCTGGCCACGCGAATCCTAGACTAGCCCCTGTCAAAATGTTGTGACCTGCTCTATCGAAATCAGTCGCATTGACCCGAAGACACCTTTTGAGTTGTATACACTGCTGGAAAGAGGATATTCCTAGCTATCTAATGATATCAGGATTGTTTTTGTACTTCAAATATTAAGCGAAATATGTCACATTATATAATGACTGTCACCGAGTCATCATTTTGAGAAAAAGGCCTTCAAAGTTGTCTCTTCTCTGGAATCCATCGATCTGATTGATTATTAGCAAATGATCAAAATACTACAGAGGGAAGATATTTTCGTTTGGAGGGGAAGCTCGCGAGTGTGTGTGTATACGTGTGAGTGTGTATGCTTGTGTAATTTTGCGTTTGTGTGTATTGTGTTTGTTTCCCGGGGAAAACACTCACGAGAAACACCGGCTGTTGTTATGCCTGCCGTTCTCCGCTTGTAATTATGCCGAAGCTTCAAAGTTGTATTTATCATCTGAATTTGCCGAAACAATTTTAATATTCTGAAAGCCAAGACTTTATTTAATTGAAATCAGATGAAAACAAACTGTAACGGACCCTGCCGTGTTATCTATGATTACTATACTCTTACATTCATAATTTCAGCGGAGTGAGGGGGGGGGGCGGCGCTGCGGAAGAGCAGATTGCGAGTGAGAAATAAATAAATTGGAAATAAAAGTTTCATATTCTGAAAGCCAAGTCTTTGTTTGTTTAAAATCAAACAAAACACCCGAACCCCGAAAAAATAGTTTTTTTTACGTAAATCCACGTTTATTTTTGAGAGATTCTGCTCTGACAACTAAGCTAAACTTTTACGTGTTAAGATTGTGCACGGCACAACAGAAAGTTACAGTAATTTTCAATGGACTTTTTTTCTGTGAAGAACCCAGAGAGGGTTATTTGGTTGTTATTTATTTCATTAATAGTGTTATTATTTATTTCCTGACTTTTTTTCTGTGAAGATCCCGGAAAGGGTTATTAATATTTGGTTATGTGTGGCTTTCTAGAAAACAATAAATGTTTACGTTTAGACACCCATGCGATCGTCACACTTTTTCTGTTACAAACTGACCCGGCCCCCATCAGAGAAGGGAAAAGTTATGTGGCCCTCACAGGAAAAAGTTTGGGGACCCCTGCTCTACACACTGGAATGCTTTCCATTTTTTCCCAATTGGAAAGTAATTTAGGGCCCTGATCAAGTATTTATACAGGTCCAATGAGGGGCCTGGGGAAAACATCCACTTCACTCTACTAGACTCGTAATGTCCATCAAATCCGATGAGTAAAATAAAGTTAAAATGCCTGTCAGGGTGTGAATATATGTGAGGAGGAGATGTCTCATTAATATCCAGAAAAAATAAATGTGTTAGCAGGTCTATTATGTCACCCCATTGAAAATGAATGAAATAATAGTAAAACGCAGCTATAATAAAATATGTCTTCATAGGAGAAAGATTCATTTCTAAAGAATGATGTGCATGTATAAACACTTTTAAAATACATGTTGTATCTATCATGTAGTGTGTAATAAAAGGGAAAGGAAAAGTGTTTCCATGTAAGGCTCATAAGGACTTCAGAACATACAGTGAGATAGAGTATGTCAAATACTCACAGTTTTTACAGATGTACCAATACCCTACACCTAATTAAAACAATTGTTGTGGATAAGCCTAACAAGCAGTAAAAACAACATTGATTATTATCACCTTATAAAGTTAGTATTGCTAACAGTTGCAATTATGTCTGTAAATGCTCTTGTCCAATAAAATATATTTAATGATTTCTAAATGAAACCTCATTTATGAAATGGAATTATTTGGGGTTCATTCCATGGTCAAATAATAACAGGCCTCTTCGCTTAATTGGCTCCAAGAATGGGAGAAACGCTTCCACTAGGAATGAGGCCCCTTCAACAGCCAAGGAGCATCTCTGGAGGGCTTATATAACATTATGTCTGTTTATGTATCTCAGATAGATACTTGAGAAAGTATGTTGCAGCCTTTACATAAAGTAGAGCTGCTCTCAATCCAAAACGTCACAGGTGGCAGTTCTGAATCTCACAATCTTCAGTGTACTATGGACTGAAGCAAAACAGCAGGTTTCAGGACATTTTATTCTGGAACTGAAATGATCTTGGTACACAACACGCCATCTGCCAACATCAGAGAGAACAAGACTTTTGACTTTTACTTAGGCAGGTACACTTGCACTCTGCATTTAGATTTTACTTGTGTACGTTCACCAGCAGTGTAGTGTGTTTATATGTGTATGAAAACAGAGTAAGAAAATGGAAAAAAGTGCTGCATCAAAAGGACGAGAGGAACAAAGTGTCCTTTTAAAAAGGACCATTTTGCTTTCTTTTGTCCACATTCGTGGCAAACAAGACACTAGTCGGATCGAAAATGGCACCACTATCCCACAGCAATAAGGCAGCACGGACACGGGTGTACATCATCTTCAATGATGGTTGATTATTTTGTTTACTACAATATATGCAGATGTAAGACACAACAAGATCATCAAGCATGCATCAGTTGACAGTGAGTAAACATAAAAAGCTATAGAAAGCTGAGTTACTGTCACTTACAGTTCAATGCTTTGAGTCTTCTCAGCAGATTTATCAAAAGCGAATGTCAGTTGGAGGAAATGGGTATTTATGTCTGTGCAAGTGACGGGGAGAGAAAGCATTTTGCCCCGAGTGGTGACACGCAGGGACAGAGGGCCATTGATGGAGTAAACAGTGAATGGCAGGGAGCAGAAACTAAACTCTTGTCTCTTTGTCTGTGTGTCGCTTTTCCTTTCTGTCTCTTTCTCCAACTCCACCAGCTGACTTATTAGTTAGATAAGAACTTTTTTATGTTGTGGAAAATTTGACGTAATGGACTTTGTGTTTTATAAAGTGCAAATTATTTGTATTAGTTATTGACTAAAACAAATGCTGTTGCATGCTGTTGATGGTTCACCATCACAACCTTTGAAGTGACAAGGCTATAATCTGTGTACTGCCCTATTATTTTATTTAGCTGGAACAATTTGCTGCTTAGGTCTTACTACTTAGTTTGGAAGGTACAGCTCTGGGTGTAAAGTCAAAGTCAACTTTATTGTCAATCTTTCAGTTTGTGTGTACAGACAGAGAGATCGAAATACCGTTTCCCACAATCCCGAATACAAAAAAATACAAATATATATAAAGATATGTATACAAATATGTATATGCCTATATACACACAATCAACAGACACATGAAAGCTTTAGCGCAAGTTCAATAAGGAAGACCTAACACGAGTCCCTTACACGTCACTCTATGGCTCCCTTCCCCCCTCATTAAATATGAGGGCGTCACCCCTCAGCAGCCAATAGCTGCACATGCTAAATGCCTTAAATGGTTAAGTAGTTGCAATACAATACTCCTTCTCGTGAGAAAAACCGTAAGAAACAACTAGCTCAAGATGTCCAACTCGGACAATTCGGAACACGAACCTTCTCTGGAAGTCTCCGATCCCGGTTCGGCTCCCCACAGCGGCTTATCAACAGAGGCAGACTTCCTCATCGCTCGGCTCCTGCAGCAGGGCTTTCCCACAGCCCCAGGCCTCACTCTCTCTCAGCTGCGATAGCTCTCGGACCAGGTCTCCAGCGTAGCTCCCCAGTCCGGCAGCAGCTCCAGTCAGCTCCCCAGAGAGCAGGACGAGGCCGCAGCCGCGGAGGTAAAAAAGGGCAGGAAGTCGAGCCCTCCAGGATCCCGTCCCCCTCCAAAAATCCACCCCTTCTCAGGCTCGCCAGGCAGGGAGTGTCACACCCCTTAGGAGAGTAGCGCGGCCGGCTCCCTGCAATCCCTGGCTAGCTCCATGATAGCTATCGATGCTCGCCTCCAGGCTCTGGAAGACTCCGCCACAGGAGCTTCAACTTCCGTTGCACTCAGGTACTAGTTTTAACGAAAATGTTTGCACTCACCCTTACACAGGGTTGGGTTGTAACGGAATACATGTAACGGTGTTACGTAATCAGAAAAAAAAAAAATCAGTATATTCAGCTGGTGTTACATTTGAAAACGAGTAATCTGAGTGCAGTTACTTTCGTAAACCTGAAGTGAATACTTATTGGAATTATTGGTGGAAAGTTTCCTCACAATGTAATATTCATTACCGGCAGAACCGTGTGCACAGCGCTGCAGCGTATCTGCGAGCAAGAGATGCAGCGTGTCCGTGAGACCCCGCCCCGCACGCAGATGAGAGAGAGAGAGAGTTCTCTTTCAAAACATATTGGAAGGTAGAAACGGAGATGTTTAGATAAAACGTGGAAGATAACGTTTATGTAGCATTTATTTATTGTCGAAATGATGACATTTATAACGGGATCAAATCTAACTGAATGGCCTGCTGCTGCCGAATGCAAAGTTTTAAAAGTTATTACATCGTTTCAGATAATAAATAATAATGATAATGCATTCTATTTAGGGGCGCCTTTCAAAGCACCCAAGGACACCTTACAATGCATAAACTTTTCCAAAGAAAGGTTTTAAGACAGTACAAAGAATGCAGTCCGGGTGAGTTTTTCTTTTTATGTGCGGTGCAGATGAGAGAGCTGTCCAGAATGACACTAAAATGTTGTGTTTGTGCTCTTCATAAGCCATTAAAACAGTAAAATACGTGTCTCCCGTTCACCAAAACATACCCATCTGTTATGGAAAAGAAAGTATTCTAAAGAGAAAGAAAAGATAAAAAAGAAAAGATAAAAAGAAGAGGAGGAAAGAAAAAGAGAAGAAAGTATTCTAAAAGTAATCTGCCACCGGTACCGGCGGGATTGTGGTTAGTTTCTGATGCGCAGAAGAAAAATCTGGCCCACCCTATATTTTTACAGGCCCACCCTAAAGTACATTTCTGCCTACGCTACTGGTCCGCACAGCAGCAACAACCAATCACATGAATCTCTTGCCCCCGACACACAAAGCAATAGCAATGTTAAAACTAAGTAAACTGGAAGAAAAAGAAAAAAAATCCCCAACAGGCGAAAACCTACCAGTTTCACCCACTGTCTCTGCCTCCTCCCTCCATGCCTCGCTCCTCTGGTTTGTATCCCGGTAGATGAACAGAGACTGATCATACAGCACCGGGTGATTCACTACCGCTATAATGAATTTTCCCTCAAATTTTCGGAATATGAGGAATGACCTGCGTAGTCTCTCCCAGCATACACACGGTCTGATTGGCTAGCGCTTGTACTGGCAGATTTGCATAAACGGGATTTCATTGGCTGACGCTCCTGCCGAGGCGCCAAAAGTTGAACATTGCTCAACTTTTTGAAGCGAGCAACGCCAGCAAACGCTCCACGTCGCTTCCCAAAATACAGTTCTGCTAAAAGTGACGTCACCCCATTCAAAGTGAATGGGCAGAAGCGTTTGGAAGCTCTAACGCACGCCATCGTGTGGACGGGCCGTCACAGTGGCTCTGCGCCAGAAACATAAAAAAATAAAAAAATAAACTAAAAACATTCTGGAATATCA
This sequence comes from Gymnodraco acuticeps, assembly GCF_902827175.1. NCBI lineage: Eukaryota > Metazoa > Chordata > Actinopteri > Perciformes > Bathydraconidae > Gymnodraco > Gymnodraco acuticeps. The sequence goes on along the minus strand of NW_022990235.1, from coordinate 1,183,111 downwards.
CCCCTCCACTCCCATTAACATCCCTCAGCTAGCAGCTGCGCTATCTACTCACCCAGATTCCGTGTTTGTTGACTATCTCCTGTCAGGGCTCTCCCAAGGCTTCAGGGTAGGGGTCCTCCCATCTCCCACAGTGACTTTCGTAGCAAGAAACTTACAGTCAGCCGCTAAAGAACCCAACATAGTTTCCCAGCTCATCGACAAAGAACTTCTCAAAGGATATATAATCGGTCCTTTTAGCTCCTCCCCCTTCTCAGTGTTCCGTTCCAATCCCATAGAAATAGCCACACGTAAATAAAAGGCTGATTTTCGATCTGTCCGCTCCCTGCTCCGGCCCATTCTGCAGCGTCAATAGCAACATCCCTCCAGATCAGTTCTCCCTTCACCATGCCTCAGTGGATAATGCAATAAAGATGATCAAGTTCACAGGGCACGGAGCTCGGCTCTCTAAAGCGGACATTACCGATGCCTTCAAACCATCCCCATTCATCCGTCTCAGTGGAACTTGTTCGGTATTAAGTGGGAGTCCAAACTCTATCTTCGCCGTTCGCCTGACCTTCGGGTGCAGAAGCAGCCCCCGCATCTTCAATTCCTTCTCGGAAGCACTCTATTGGATCCTGCTGAACATCGTCAGAATCCCCTCCGTCCTTCACCCACCGGACGACTTCCTCCCCATAGACCCGCCACAGGACAGCTCAGGGATCTCACTGGCCAAGCTTAAACACTGCTTCAGGAGTGAGGTGTCCCTCTCTCCAAAGAGAAAACGTTAGGTCCCGACACACGCTTAGAGTTCTTAGGCATCATCCTCGACTCCATAGACATGAAGGCGTCTCTCCCCTCCGACAAATTGCAGCGCATCCGGGACATCACCAAGTCATACTGCGAGCAACAAGTTATCACAAAACAACAGTTGCTCTCCCTTCTCGGACACCTCAACTTCGCCATGCACGTCATCCCCCAGGGGCGCTCGTTCATCTCCCGCCTCCTGGACGCAGCATCAGCGGTCGACAACCTCCATGACTACGTTTTCTTAGACGAAGGCTGCCGCTCAGACCTACGGTTCTGGTCCCTCCTGCTCGCCCACTGGAACGGAGTTACTTTATTTTACGATGGCCTCGTGCGTTCCTCTGACTCAATGAGGTTCTTCACGGATGCCGCCCATCCATGGGTTTTGGGGGTTTCTTCCAGGGAGAGTGGTTCGCAGGGTCATGGCCCCGTCAATTTCTACCTCAAGCAAGTTCTCATTAAATCCGGCCTATCACCCATATCATACCCGGGGCATTCCTTCAGGATAGGTGCAGCCACCTCCGCTGCTAATCAAGGTCTCTCTACCTCATCCCTACAACAACTAGGACGGTGGTCCTCCTCCGCCTTCACAACCTTCATTCGTCCGGACATCAGCGCCGTACGGGCTTCCCAAAGATCTCTCAGACCCTAACTATGGTAGTTATACATATAACTGGTGGTGGCTCATAAACACATTCACAAGTATACATGTCTCACTAAGGTTCCCGATATTCAAAACTGCATTCCTGTCCTAATTCCGCGGCCCCCGCCTACAGGGAATAATGTCTCGTCTCACGCTGCAACTACATGTAACGGGCTTCATCTCCGGCACACAGGTATTTCATTCCCAGGCCTTGCTCAAACGCATCAGTGTAAAATGTATTTCCTGCAGTCTGCGTGGACTCGGGCCACCGTACACTCCGGTGTCAGTTACAAAACAAAGGAAAATAAAGAAAGAGAAAAGAGTAAAGAAAAAGATATATATATATATATATATATAGCCTGCGAAGTCAGGCGTGGCGGAAGGCCACCGTACACTTCGGTGTCAGTTACAAAACAAAGGAAAGAGAAAGAAAGAGTAAAGAAAAAGATATATATATATATAGCCTGCGAAGTCAGGCGTGGCGGAAGGCCACCGTACACTTCGGTGTCGTAGCTTCGGGCTACCGTACACTTCGGTGTCGTGGACGTTGGGCCACCGTTACAAAACGAAACCGCTCGCTCCTCGGCGTAGTCAAGCCCTGCTGGCCAGGCATGTGACCTGCAGGTCGTTTTCAGGTAAGACCGGCACTGATTTCGGCAGTCAGAGTCTCAGCATGACCCGTAAGCTCCGGCAGTGATTCCGGCACTATGTCGCTCATATACGTGTTAATCTATTATCTTTCCTTCCCAGATCACCAGTCACCCCACAAGGTAAGCAACTCAGTTCATCTCAGTATTCATACTTCACTGGTTTTGGGGATTTCATCGGAGCGGTGCTTTCCCTCCTGAATGATTATCCTGCAAACCGGGGCCTAATCGCCAAACACCATTACATTCTCCTGTTGTATTATCATGGCAATCATTTCATTCATATGACGTGTAAACAATAAATATGTAATTCTTACATCACGTCTCTCCGGTTTGAAATGAAAGCTTTAGCGCAAGTTCAATAAGGAAGACCTAACACGAGTCCCTTACACGTCACTCTATGGCTCCCTTCCCCCCTCATTAAATATGAGGGCGTCACCCCTCAGCAGCCAATAGCTGCACATGCTAAATGCCTTAAATGCCTGCTCTTCCTCCCTGTCAGTTGTCATTTGCAGATGACCGCAACCCGCCTCCACCCCTCTCGCCTCCTGTCTCCTTCAGGACAAAGCTAAACCTTCCTCCTTCAGACTGGTCTCACCTACTCAGCACCACCACCAGTGTCTAGACCCCGGGGATTTCATCGGAGCGGTGCTTTCCCTCCTGAATGATTATCTTGCAAACCGGGGCCTAATCGCCAAACACCATTACATTCTCCTGTTGTATTATCATGGCAATCATTTCATTCATATGACGTGTAAACAATAAATATGTAATTCTTACATCACGTCTCTCCGGTTTGAAATGTATGCATTATGCACACATTAAGACATAAATAAAAGCACAACAATCAATATATACAAAATAACAGTCACTTCAATATCTTTGGGGATTACTTTACAAATGATCTGAATATCTTTATATTTAACTTAATAACACAGCCAAAGAAAAAGACTTTGATTAAGTCATAGCATCTTAAACAAGACACTTGATCATAAGGAGTACTTCTCATCCTTTTAACCTGGTCCATCAAATGCACCCATCAGCTTCTGACCTCGCTATACACTGTGGTCTTTAATCACTGAGAGCTCAAACTATCTGCCGTTTACCATCAACAGGTAGCTAAACAGTAGAAAGCAGCTGATTCACTCCTCTGCGGCTTGAACTCTGGCTGAGGGCTTAACTCTCCTCCCTTGTGCCGGCCTATGGAGACTGAGATAACACCTGCAGAGCAACGCCTATTATCTGCTGTCAAACTCTGCACGTCTGTCCCCCAAAGTCCTCCCTGAGTTCCACTCCAACGCCTTGCAGCCACGTCCTTCTCCCATCTCTGATAGTCTGGTAATAATAAACCGTTTGACATCCTCTCCACTTGACGATAGCAGTCGACAGGGTTGTGGATGAAACGCAGTGCCAGGGGCCTTGATGAGGATCAAGATAAAGGCTCGTCTGCAAGACTCTGAGGGAATGGACGAGAGAGAGGAGGATCTGGCTATAATGAAGTAAAATACCTTAGGGAAGGGAAATATACGTCTGATGTTGGAGAAAAAGAATACAGAAAATGGTATTCCTCCACTGTTTCACACTTTTTGCTTTTCTTCTTGACCCCTCGATCACACTTCTGCTCCCTGCTGGCTGTTTTCTGTCATTGCCTCTTCTCCCAGCGGTCCCCATTATACACTGCCAAACCTCATCCCATTATGTCTTCTCATTTCCACTCTCCCTCCATCATACTTTTGTATTAACCATGCAGACATGAAAGCTGCAGTCACATTATGGCATTCAGATCGTGGCAAGGTAAAAAATAGGGAGGGCATTGATACAAAAAGGTGCATGTTTAGCACGTAGCGTTTCCCATTCAGCCATTTTCCTGATGTCTAATTGAGTTCCTCACCCCTGTCCTTGTTCTCTGCTCTCTTCTGCAGAAGTCGTTATTACACTGTGATGTTGAGGGAATGAGAGATGTACTTATAGCTTGCAAGAGATGGAAAAGATAGCTGACTGTGTTATAATCATCAACATAATTAAAGTGTCATTTAAATTAATCAAAGTAACAAAGAATTGTTGGCGTATCTTTTGTCAGATTTATCACAGTCCTGATACAAAGGAGAACAAAAACAGCTATAACTATTGACCAGCTGTTCAATAAAACAGAAGAGATGTCTCTACACGAGGAAATCTCTCAAGGTAAAATATTTTCTACAACACAAGGAGAGCCTCATTCACTGCCAAACAATCCTCCATCCATCTCTCTCTCTTTCTTTTCAGAGCAGCAGAGTGAGCTTCAGAGGGCAACTGCAGTGGAAATCACCCCGACAGAGCTCTCCCTGTTGATTTACGATATACGTTTAGTTATTTAATGGCTAATCATGGCAGGACGCTGGGAGCAGGTTAGAGTACACCTCCCAAAAAAACTGGGCAAGTCTTGGATAAAGAGATGAAGGGGCAGGACTGCTGTCTGGCTTGTTCTGTAAATAATAAGAGAGTTTGGGATACGCTTGTATTCAAGGCTGACATATTAATCTCATACAAATCGAAGAAAGGAAGCTCATTTAAGGGAGTAAGCCTAATTGAATGTTGATAAAATAATCTAATTTGCTTTCTTGCTGAGGGTTAGATGAGAAGGTTGATACCACTTTCAATTATGTACGGTAACTATGAAGCTATAGCCAGCAGACTGTGACAAAAAACACTAACACAACTAAAGCTAACACAGTGTTTGTTAATATTAAAGTGGCGATAAAAACGTTTGCTTTAACTTATGATTATGAACTTTATGTTAATTGCAATGTGTTATAGCAACCACCAGCACTAAGATAAGCCTTGGTTCACGATCTCCCTATCACAATAAGAGCACAAGACATACAGTATATACACTGCATTTTGTCATTAGGCATATAACAAATAGAAACCACAAGGTATTCTCAGGTAACAAAATAACTACAGTAATGTTTACGATGTAAACTCTACCCTGCAAAAGAGATGCAATGGTGGAGAAGGAAAGGAAGGTGAAGAGGCAAAGGGATAATGGCATTAATTATACTAAGCTACATCAGTAGGTGACAAAACCTGCCGACTTGGGTGTTTTACTCTGCCTTTATCACAGCACTGAGATTGGGTTTTTTAGGTTGAATTGCATTTCTTTCAGTTATTTCAAGCTTTGGAGAGTAGACAGGCTGATAACAGAAGCCATGTTTTTTTAAGTAGATCAATCAGAGTATATCTTCTTGTTATAAGAAAAAACAACTGACGGAATTTTTTTTTGACAATGTTTAGAAACAAAAAGTGTGTCCTGTGTTGTTGATAGCGATATCAAATAGCGAAGTGTATTTACCAAATGTTAAGCAATGGTTTTAAGTGAGCAAAGCTTGTGAGAAGCATACAGTTCCAGATGCCATACAGTCCATCTACAGTGCAGTCTGCAGTGAAAACATTTAAGCTGAGACCAAACAAGAATCTTCTGCACCAAAAAAAGGCTTCTCCCAGGTTTAATGTAGCACTGCAGGCAAATAACTGACTGACAGGGTTAGAGGGAAGAAATCCATGGAGTGCTGAGGAACAGATTAATCCATATCTGACGGAGAGCTGCCTCGGTACAGTGTATTGATAAGGAGCTTATCCCCTTGTCTGTGTGTGTAAAGGCACGTCTGCAGAGCCTATTGATTAAGAAACTCATCTTACTATCATGTGTTCCCACTTCAGAGGACAGCTCCAATGAATAATAACACTAGAGACAAAAATCACTCCATCACTGCTTTATCTGTGTCTTAAAGAGGCTACTTTGTATGCAAACCGATACACTGGACACTTTTTCCAATTTCTTCAGTGACATACCTTCAGTCCCCTTCTTATCAAAAATGCATATTGCATAAGCCTGTCCATTTACTGTCTCAGTTGTGTCTTTATGCACCACATTTTCCCCCAAGATGACAACAAACATCTCAAAGTTTATTAAAATTGACAACATAGAGACAAATTGCTGTTTCATTGTTAACGATACAATAAAAGCCCTGTGGCACCAAGAGAATTTTAAATTGTTCCTAAGAACTACAAGTCGCTATGTGCTGGGAATTAGTTCCATTATTTGCTGAAGCTAATACTACAAGATATGGACGTGTTGGAACAAGTTGAAAAATGAGCAACAAGGGAAGAGGAGAGGAAGATAAATAAGGCAGAGAAATGGAAGGGCACGGTGTGAAAGAGACGAGGATGGAGCCAAAAACATGTGAAGTTGCAAAGTCATTTATTATATTTCAACATTTATCTCTGCGAGAGAGAGAAGAGTTATCAGGGAGACTAAATTGAAAGACATTCAAGCGTGCAGTAGGAGTCAGTAAAGGGAACATTGAAGAGCAGACCGGAGCAAACTCTCTCAGTATTCCAGGCTTAGCATATTGTGCTGCATGGAGTGCCTGTCATGCACATATATGCACTGTGTGCACACACACACACACACACACACACACACACACACACACACACACACACACACACACACACACACACACACACACACACACACACACACACACACACACACACACACACACACACACACACACATACATGTACCCACATACATGTACCCACATACATATGCACAGGCAGGAATGGTTCAAACATTAAAATGCAAAAGCAATTAAAGTGAAGCCACAACAGTGCAGAAGAAGTGCCAACCTGACAGCAGGACTTTGATTGTTTTAATTAGCAATATGGCTGACTCATCCATGAATATAATTGAAGGAAAAGGAGGTTCTTTTTGTCTGCCCATAAACCTGTTTTGAGCATCGACTACAGTAAAAGGGGTACAACTACTTTACATATGCTTTAGTGCAAAAGGGCAAAGCATGTATGCAAATGTATTTGGATAGACAAAGTGTGCTGATGAGATACTTTTGTATTATGTGTTTTATCTATTGGCTCCAACTTATTCTAATTGTAAATGTATGTGATTTAACTGCATGTAATAAGCTGGCTCCTGCAGGAGCTGGGAATTGCATTAATCTGCATGCTAAATTAGTTTGAATCCGAAACTTGTCTGGCTCAGGGAGTTGAGCCTTTGTAAGGGATTATAGCGGGGCATTAATACTAATATCCATGGAAAGAGAAATCCATGAAATGTTTCTTTCTGTTTCTAAATGTGTTGCATGTGGGTAAACTAATTACCAAGGTATCATTTTACATTCAAGCTGAAGAGATAAATATGCTACAGAGTATGTACCCAAACATTTTCCTTGCAGTCATGTCCCTGTGTGTTTATTGTCCTTGGTGTTTAGCGTGTTTGCATCTAATAAGACTTTGTTTGAGTGCTTTGTGTGTGCATGTGTTTGTGTAAATATGTATGCTGCCTCGCTGTTTGTATGTGTAGGTCAAGCAGGAAGGACAAGAATAATATTGGTTTATCCACAACCAAAGGCAGTTTGTTTACCGAGGACTGCAATTTTTCAAGACCTTAAAATCACCTTTCATAACACAAGCATGTGAAATCTTAATGGTCATCCTGCTAATCCCTGAAGGGAAACCCCATGCCTTGACAGAACCACAGATCAGACAGAGAGGCTGCAGAGTGCAGTGCAATTACACTCAAATACATGTCCACACTGTAGGTCCACCTCTGTTTGCAATCGCATAACATTTGATAAATACAAAAAGATTTTCACCCTCTAATCTGCTCAAATGTATACATTGTGTATATGTTTATATATCTATAAATGTTGTAAATAAAGTACATCATGCTGTAAAATGGCATCTATTAAAAATGTGTAAAACTCTGTAAAAATTCATAAATCTTTGAGGTTTTTGTTCCCTGTTATTTCCATAAGGACTTATATGTTCTGCTCTACTCAAATGTCTACCTTGCATTATTCCGTATTCTTCATTATAAACTACTAAATTGTTTTTCTATATATATTGTAGAAATAATTGTCATTGCCTGTGTTATCTTCTTGCAGCGCACAAACTGCAGGGAGGTGGTAGGCGTGGATGGTGGGAGTACAATGTCTCCTCATTATGTTGATAATAAGACTTCAGTAATGTTTGCAGCTTTGTGAGGCTGTACTGAGAAACAGCGATCCTTCAGCTAAATGATCCAAACCTCAGCACGCTAACATGTTTAAAATGACGATGATTACATGCTGATGTTTAGCTGGTCATTTTTAGGAGAGCCTATGATATGATCTTGAGCTGCTAGGATGAATTGATAAATCAATACTTGGAACAACATTTAACTTATATATATATATATATATTTAACTCATATATATAACAGTAAACACTTTATCAGGTTTGGGGCATCCGAGATTGATACAATTCCAACTTTTAAAGCCTAAATATATTTATTAAACATCCATGCTATAAAATGGGTATTCACTTGTAAGTGTACTGACATGCATTAACTTAACTGTTCCAGTTTTTGTAAGTTTGACACAGTTTGATCGAAAAGTAGAGGAAGCCAGAAGACTAAATGAAGCAGCGATTTTAGCCATTTAGAGCTCCTAAATTGTCCCACTAGAGGTCCATTTTCAAAACAGCTCCAAATCAAACATTTCACTTTTCTTTATTGTGAACGATGTGAACTGCTTTAAGCTAGACACAATGGAAACCTGCTGAGTCTCATTTAGCAGGAAAACCTCATGGAACATGAAAAGAAACATTGTAATACAAATGTTAATGTGGAGACTCAAAAGAATGACTTGAGGCTACATGCAAGAATAGAACATCTTAAACTTCTGATGACCTACACAGTGCATTAAGTCGGATCCTATGAGATCAAAATATGTAGATCCTAATTTTGTTTCATTCATCTTTAAATTATAACATTAAAAGTGAATTTAGACCTCAAACCTGATTACGAAGTTCATTCACAGTGGGTGACAGAAATGTCGAGTATCACCTTGCCTCCAAAGAACAATTAGAGCCACTTTTTTAAAAGCACTTGCCTGGCAGTTTATGTTAGGGTTGCAATAGGACAAGTATCCCATTAAAATATCTTCTGCCGAGTTCATTAAAATACCATCTGCTCAACAACAAAATAGCAAAGATTCATGAGAGAGCAGATTGCTCTCCAAGGAATTGTTTAAAAAAAGTTTAGATACAGTAATCTGGCAACAGCTCTGAATGATTATGCATGCTGATGAGCTTTCAGCTGAGATCGCTGGAAACATGTTCTCACTGAAGCAGTCAAACTGCAATAAGCGGAGCATCCAGGCAGAGCAAAGTGCTGCAAACAGCCGGCATCATACGCTTGCAAATTCATACACGAAGAACCGAAAGAGAGCGTAAGAGGATTCAGAGCAGGAGTCGAGGAGAGCAACCGTAATCATGAATACTAACAAGGCTGGAAAAACCAGAATAGCACATTAAGAATATGATTCATTAGCGCACAAGAAGACAAGCACAGCACAATCACACCCACTGATTCATTTTAAATAATAGGCTTATAGAAACATACCGAAATCAGCTTTTTCCATTATGAGCATTTGTGTTTGACATTTTGATCCTATTTCCTGCATTTACACTTTGCCATGTAAATCTTTCCAATGTACTATTTGTGGCCTTGTAGGCATTAAGCCTGATGTTCCGAGAAAGCGATGAGATGAAGCGGAGAGTGCTAATATAAGAGCAAAATGCTACATTGATAGATGACGAATTATATACATAATAATGCATCCAGAGTACTAAGTAAACACACTTAAAAGAACTGAGTTTGAAAGACCAACGTGGAATCCACACCGCAAGTTTAGCTTTTTTAAGCTGTCACTGTGGGGACTCTAAGCTCAGGGATATGATTATGTCTAGGCTTTGCCGGCTGACTGTTGTAGCACTGAATTCATTGTTTTCCTCGAGTAACTTAATTATACAATCGCTCTCACGTTTACTCACGGATATATTGCATTCAGAGCAGAAGAAACTATTTTTTGCATGCTACATGCAATCCTTTTTGAAGGAAATGACGTTTGGGATTCATGCCTTTTTTGTAGTAGTAATAAAGTAAGTACATATCACTTTATCACCTTCCCCTCCGTAACTGATATTCCTTAGATGTCAAACTGCTATAGAAACACGCTTAAGAAATACTTTGATAATAACAATTAGTGTTTCAAAATGATAAAATTATGAAAGCTACAGTATAAATAAACACAACAATACTCAATAAACAAAACTCTAGCAGACAAGAAACACTTTTAGGGATTTGAAGGACACACAATGGGGGATGAGTGAGGACGAGAACAGAGTGTTTTCTTACGACCACCCCGTGGCGTACTCTTCACAGGGCAGCCGTACTGCATCACTGTTTGTGGACCCATGAGTTGGTGTAATGAGGCTAATCCTGCGCACCAGTGCAGAGCTCTGGTGATCCATCGCACTCTGCACCTCCTGAGCCTGATTTACATGGCGGGATTACAACCAGATAGTCTCTCTGGGTAATTGCATTAGTCCAGATAACAAAACCAGATTACAAGATTGTGTTGCGGTAGACTGCGAACCCTGTGTGGGTTCATTAACCAATTGATGTGATTTCATGTTTTTTTTTCTGCGTATTATGTGTTAAATTGCTGGATTTATGTTGTTTTATTATTTCAAAACGTAAAGTAAATCACCAGTGTGATAAAATAAAGATAAAATAAAGTCTTAAAGGTCATTTTGAGTCAAATTCTGTCTCAACCTTGTTCAACCATCAATATTCTTTAAACTTTAGTCAACTGGTGTTGAAAAGAACACACAACATGTCAAACAACATGTACAGTGCCTCCCATAAAATGTTTTATTATTCTCTGCAGTATAAAGAGAATATTGAAAGGAAAACTACAGGTAGTCTTTAAATATAGAATTGTAAACTTAAAACTGATCAATCACACGACCTGTGAATACAAGAGGTGGTGATATCTTAGATGTTTCCTACATTAAAAGATGTAGTCACAACTATACACTACAACTTTTTATGATGAATAAAAGCATCAGGACAGCAGATAGCTTGCACATCTTCCGGCGCAAACTGAAAACTCATCTCTTTCGACTCCACTTCGAGCGTTAGAACTATTAACGAAGCACTTTTATACTAATAAAGGACTGGCTTACCTAAAGCCAGTTGAGTAGTACTTGAAATGTTTGGCTCTATGAAACCTGATGTACTTATATGATTCTGTTTTCTTCAAGGTTGTGTCTTCCTGGTCGAATGTACTTATTGTAAGTCGCTTTGGATAAAAGCGTCAGCTAAATGCAATGTAATGTAATGTAATGTAATTTCACAGTAAAAAGCAAAGAAAAAACCCGAAAACGAATAGAGTTTCATGAAAGGGTAAGTGTCGTGGCCAACTGAAGGTTAGACTGAAGAAGTGTGTATGGGTTTAAAGGAGAAGGTGTGTGTGGAGCAGCTCTGGGCCAGATGCCTGCCTGGCCGACTCCTCAGAGCGATTGCTTCTGGCAGACTATCAGATCGAGGGGAGAGTCATTTATATTTCCTGCACCACCCCACCAGCTGTGGAGGCAGGGAGCATTTAAATCTCTTCTAAGGTCAACAGGGAACTCAATGGCTTTGATAACAAGTATCCCATCTTTGATTCCACACTCTCCTCGTCTCTGCAGAAATTCTGCCTTTGATGAGGGGGCTGAGCAAAAACATTTCAAAGTAAACAAGACAACGGCGTAGAGCAGGCTCATGTGACATGTTTGAGATAAGGAAAACAAAAGGCTTGCCAATGTCACTCCATGTCACATTCATGTCCCTACTCATGTCTGCTGCGTACACAGAGGCTGATTTCTCCTCATGAATTATTCATGTTTCAGTCCTGAGGAGGCGACTCCAGCAGCAGCACTACAAGGAATATCACCTAAGGCTGAATGCTAAATAATGGACTCATATATCGGTGTTATTTCCTCAAAACAGAATAAACTTGATTGTGGGCTCACATATCTGCTGTGAAAATCTCTCCAGGAACTCTGGGCTGTCTGTGGTGCTTGGCAGAGAAAGTCACAGGAGGGTGCGGAGACACCTCAGCACCGACCCTAACCATCCTGCGTAAGAAAGCCAAACCTAGACACTTATCCACATCAGACAGACACAAACAAACCCTGGACAAAAGGGCTCCAAAGAGCACAAACAGTCTGTCACTCAAGGGGAGATTGACAGGGAGAGAGGCTTTTTTATATCACCCAAACTCCCCCTGAAATTGAGGTGAACACCTTTGTTCAGCAGAGAGATGCGTGTAGTGATCCGGATCAGCTTTGTGACAGTTCTGGAGGTTTCCATAGAAACATGCACGCACCGAACACGGCAGACTTAAACATCTTGAATCGCATCAACAGATGGTTTGTGCAGAGGCTGAAGAATGATGAAGTCTCACAATCTGGCATGCATCATTTCATCTGAGTGAGGCCATATTTTCATCTTTAAAATATCCACAGTGAAGGTTTGATGCCTCCTTTATTTACAGAAATACCATGTATTTGATTGGATGAAAGATAACTGTGTGAGGGTATAATCATAAGGTCCTGGTGGTCCAGCTGTCTCGCAGCATTTGGAAAAACAATCTCATTTGTCATATCAGGAAATATAAATCTGCAGTCATAACACAATCACTCAGGTTTACCCCATCATCAGCTTTGACAGACACATTTAAAATCTCTGCAGTTAGCTCCGATATGGCCAGTATGGTTTTAAATTCATGAATCTTTTTTGTTATTACCTGGTGTTTCTGAAGGTGGAAATGTGGGAACTGGTTCTAGTCTAGACAATAAGAAACTGCAGTTGAAATAAGAGCAACCCCAGCTCTTTGAAGTCCAGCCCACTTCAGCTCCCAATGCAACACAAAGGATGTAACGTTAAAATTGATGCAAAGGATTAGGGCTGGACTGATTTCCATACAATAGGGTAAAAAAAAAAAAAACGAGGCATGAGATGAAAGAACAGACAGAACAAAGACAGCTGCACATAAAGAGGATTTCACAAACGATAACCTTCTATTCCTGCAGGCACTGAGACTCAAAATGGCTGAATAGAAATAACAGAAATCATACAACGATTTCAGGATGGGGCTACAGTTTTACTGCAGTCCCTGGTGCACCTTTGTCTTCTTTTCCTCTCACTATTTCTCCATCCCTCTGTGTGAAATAGATTATTAGATTAGTATGCACTAGATCCCAACAGATCTATTTTCTCACTAACAACTGCAGCACAACCCAAATCCTTCTGGATCACTAATCTAGCCTCCAAATCTATTTCACTTTGGACTCAGACTCGTATTGCTCCTTTAATTCCTCTGTGGTCAATAATGAATTAAGGTAGACCTGCCAACGTTGTAATTGAAATGGCTAAACTGGCAGGTTACTGCTCTGCCACAATCAGATATGATTTCTGACTCATAGAAACTTTTAAAGTTTTGTTTCCTGTCAAACGTTGCTGAGCTGTCTTTTGTACCCAGAGACTGAAAATTAGGCCTCTTTGAGGCTGCAAACAGAAGAAGAAGATAAGCTGTCAGGTGTAAGGCGCATTGCAATGCTGAGTGTGTATGTATACATTATAAATGTTAATATAAATAAACAAGGTGGGTTCACTTGACTTAAACTGTGAAAATGAAAGCTTCCAGTAAATGACGATAACAAGACGTCAATTATTACTGTTTATATTATGGTTTTATATTTGTAAAACTTTCGCAGAGCCTAGAAAAGCATTGCAAGGGAGAGAAAACGATATGCATGTGCAGCAGGTAGCCCAAGCAAAGCAGGAAGTGGAAAACATTTCCTGGTTTATGCACTGAGCAAACAATTATTATTCAAGTTAATGGCCGCCATTTTGGATTCTAGTATCCAGTTCTTATAAAACATCTCTAAAGAATCTCCAAAGTAAAAAAAACATTGAATTACAAAATATCACAGCCATCCATGTGGAAGATAAACCGCTGTTGGCACTAGATGTAAAGTTGGGGGTTACCAGATATTGTATTTATTTATCATCTGCCTGAAGTGGATATCTGCACACAGTTAAAAATAAATTCATCCAATATTTGTTTAGATGTTTTAACTATTTATTTAAAGTCAGAGTCTTCTTTTTACCCTGGGAGAGTAGATCAAATCATGACAAAAGGACACTTTTCTGTGCAGTTTTAAAGACCTACTGTATGATGAGCATGTCTCCCCTGTCATGCCATCATCTGGCCACCATTGTCGCCCCGCTGACTCCTTCGACCTAATGCAGTGCAGCATTCCACTACATCAATTCACAGCTTCCACACACTCTGAAATTTGATTAGTCACCACAGCACAGCAACGGGGACATAAATAATTCATCTGTGCAAATGACAAATGAGGCAATCAATCCTGGGACAGCATTCAAAGAGAAGCTATTCAAATCCCCTCTAAATTCATTTTCTGTCTTTTTGTAGTTGTGGAAATTTGAATGCTGAATTCCTCAGATTATGTTTCCACCCTGATTTCCACAAACTACACCATTTTGTTTCAGAAAACGTTTTCCAATTAAAAGACATAAGTCACTATAGTGCCTTTGATAGTTTTCTCCGACCAGCAGTAAAGTCTCATCACACCCAGCGGCACTAAATGCTGGACATCAGAGCCTGAACTGCACAGGGAACAGCCGGCTCTTTGAAACAGGACATTAAAGAATGAATAGAAGATAAGGAGGGCTGGTCTAATTTCATATTCCATCTGACAGCAGATACACTTTCCATTAATGCAAAACCCTTTTGGATTAGCTGAGCTCCTCTATGTGGGATGAGATCACACTTTACTCTGACCTGTGAGACTCAGAGAACAAAGAAATCTGATGTATAATCTGGCCACAATTATTCTGTCCGTCCATGTTAGCCTGAGTGATGATAGGGAGCCTGACAGCTCAATCACAGAGAAGGCAAATTAGGTACAAAGACAAGCACAAATACATCCAAATCTAGTATCAACTACAATGATTGAATATGAATGACTTCAAAACATATTATGTCTGGTTAACATTAGCTGATAACAAAACCCTCTGAACCTGTATCTATACCAACAAGAAAAAGGCTACATTTATACTGTAAGTGTTTGGTGCTGAAAATGTACAATTAACATATTGTTGAGATACTGAATGAAGTTAAAGATTAAGTGGCAGTTGAGTTATAATTACTGAAAGAGTTTGACACAGCGTTTAAATGGAAGGTCTAAAAGAAGCAGAAATGTCAGCCTAAGTGTGTGAGTGCTGAGTGAAGTGGAAACAAACTTTAAATACAAAGACAAAATCGTCTGTTTCTGCATGCTCTCACAGACGCAGGTCACAGATACAGAAGAGATTTCTGACGCCTTTATCAGGAGGCAACATTCATTCTCTGGGCCTTCCAAAATGATAAAAATGAGGGGCAAACACTGCAACATCAAAATATGACAGCACTAGGGTTCATGAAGGTGAGGTTTTGGAACCAAAAAAAAGTGATCTGTTATGGTCAGAGAAACAGAATACATTTATTTGTATGTATATTTCATTTATAAATATTAAAGATGTTTACAACAGCAACATGTTTACATTGAGCTGTTAAGGAATTTCCATTATTGGGCTACTAGTTATCTCTTCAACAGGCAACTATATCCTTACCTCCAACCATGGAGGTATGACACAATGTTTGTGAACAGCACTCATGTGGTAGAAAACATCAACTCAAGATCAACATTGGAAAAAGCTGCCAAATCCATGAGACTCTGTGGAGCACACACAATATCAAACAACAAACATATTTCTATAGCAGCTGTCAGTCCTGTTGTCAAAGCAACAGGCCCCCATTCGACAGAAGCCTCCATCTTGCACTCCTTTGAAGGAAAACACTTGAAGAACATGTAAAGGTGGTGGATGTACCGTCTGACACAAACAAGGCCAACAGGCAGAGAACTCTGTCATGCTGACGTGTCCGAGTGCTTCACTTAACTCTAAACTGCCGGCAAACTTTTATTTTGTCTTGGGGAGATAATCGGCACTCTGTCCGCGGCAGAGGTTCCCGCTCATCCATCATCCCAATGCTGTGTTCCTGACTAACAGGACAAAACTGACTGCGGACTAACAATCTTTCACTCCAGCCTACATACGACTGGACTGAGGTGAAAGCATCGGCCTTTTGCTGAATTACCTTCCCTTTAATCAATGACACCACGTCGGAGAAAATATCTCCAGGAAAGTGGCGGGGGGAATCTGTATCCATCATGCACGTCTGCCATGTTGCTAATAGATGACCTAAATGCATCACTGTGTCAAGAATCATCTGACATTCATCAAGATGTAGAAGGGATATAAATAAAAGGACAAATGAGAGCAACACTATAAACATGAGTTATCATCTCATCTGAAGCAGAGCAGAGAGACGAATAGATTTGAATATATCTTTTTAAAGAAAACTAAAACACACATGCTTTTTACCCTAAAGACAAAGAGTGCATAAATCACCTACATTCAGGTTATTTGACAGAAACAAATCTCACATTGATTGTGAGGATTGACTGAGGAAAAACGCTGTGTTCACTTGTTCATAAAATTACTGATGAGGATGCCAACGTTTTCCCAAAGATAAGATAACTTATAACTGAATTTATGAGGCAATATACCTTCTTTTTTTTTGTATGTGGCCCTCGGTGAAAAAAGTAAATTTGAATGGTAGGTTTATTTTAACAGTGAGAGTAAGAATATCAAAAAGAAAATCCAGAAATGTGCATTATATAAAAGATAAACATTGATTTGCATTTAGCTGTAGATAATAAGTATTTGATTCCCAGTGTTGAAGTGATTGTGCTTATCGCAAACGTTTCATTGTAATTCAGGGATCAACATGCTGTGTCTTCAACCGTGTCGGTACATTTCAAATTAGAGGGCAGAGGCTGTACCTGAGCGTCCATTAGCAGGTGTCTCATCAGAGTCATGGACTTCCTCAAGGTGTCCCTCTCTCCCGGCATGAAGGACTCGTCCTCATGAGCCAGGCTGTAGGGTCTGGTCACCATGAACTGAGCAATCTGGTCGTTCAGGCTGTTGAGAGACTGCACCGCTGCAATGGAGGAGAAGGACAGTTGTAAAACCACAAATGCTAAGACACAGGAACACAGTATTAATGGCAGTCAATTTTTTCCTCTAATGCCATGTGGGCCGAGGAGCTCCAAAGCTTGCTTCATCTCTCTCTAGCGGGACTTCCTTCATCAGCGGCCTCAGTGGAGCAGCAGCCTTCATTGTTCTCCTCTTTAGAATAATCCCTCTTTTGGACATTGGGCATCATTAGCCTCAATCCATTACCAAGACACAGTAACTCGGAATAATTCATCATATAATCCTTTTGGTATGGAGAGAGTCTCAGTGCTAAGGTCTATTGTGTTGGGTTTGTTCAGAGGCTACAGCGACACAATGAGGAGCTCAGAAGTCTCTTTGGTCACAGCCTGTTGGTGATCAAGTACAAAAAAATTAAAACAAGCCATCGTGGGGGACATTTTGTAAGAGACGTATTAACAAATAGAGTAACGAACATACATAAGAGAGTCACTGCCAATGCTGCAGCTGTCAGTTATTTAGATGCACAATTATTTATTGGATTTTCTTTTCAATTAAAAACAAGCAGCTTTCTGATACAGTTATATTAACTCAACACATAGCTCAACAGAGACGTTTATAATAAATATTTTAGATTCACAATTGATTGGTGATTTATTGATTGAAAAAAGCCTCCATTTATGCATTGCTAACTTCCTGAGAGCATGATCACTACTGCAGAAGTAGCTTGCTTAAGGTTGCTTAGGTGTGACGAGAAGTAGTTACATGCAGGTAGATTATATATATTGCTTCAGTTGTTGATGGTATAAATCAGGAAATGAAAGCATCAAATCCTCTTTATTGTGAAACAAAAATTGGCAAATATTTGGCAGGTTTGTGTTCTCAGTATTATTGTTGTTTTAGTAGACCGAAAGTACCAACATAAGTCACCACAGGTAGAGCGTGTTTGCAAGAGGACACTTGCTTCAAGTCAAGCATCACTCTGTTTCTCTCTCACAAACAGACACTAAGAGGCTAAGAGGTCAATTTGAGGCGAGAGTGACGGAGAGACCGAGGCAATGTGACTCACTGACATCATTCAAGGTCGGCTTTTCAACAGAATGATCAAAGATTCATGGCAACACCTTTCAGCGCCTCTCTTGAACTGCAGCAGCATGCAGACAGAGGCATGTTTACGAGCAGACTGAGCCCCGCAGGCAGCGCGGCATACATCAAATCAAGGCAGGGTGTGTCGAGGGGGGGAAATAAAATGTTTACAACGGAAGGACGCCGATTGGATTGTAATTTCGCATTCAACATTTACAAGGTGTACCTCTCTGCTCCCAAAGATGGCCAAACACAGGTAATGGCACATTGCAGCTGCTGGAAATGACATGCTGTCAAACTGTGAGAACAGACACACCTCCTCTCATCTCTGCTCCACTTTCAATTTGTACTGAATGCATTCTGTCACACACTGTGATACATCATGGAGATCGTGAGTGGGTTTCTATGATAACAAAGATACTTTGACTGCCCTGAATGTGTCAACATACAGTACACCACAATCAAAATTCAACAGCTTCATCTCCAAAGAAATAAAGCACCAAAAAGACCACTTGATGCTTAGTTTGTTGAACCCTTTACAAAAACAGATTGCTTCTCACTCGTGACATTACAACCAATACTCAATCTCCAGGCTGCTGACATGACTGATAAGGGTTGGACAGCGTTTAAGCCATGAAAATACATCTGCACATACTTAACACTACCATTTTCACGTTTATTAATATTCTTCTGGTAGAGCAAACCAGATGAGGCGCCAGCGTTGAGATAATTCTCTGCTGAGAATATGTAATTGAGGAAACATCAAACTATGCTTTCACATTGCTGATCACATACACAGTGTATAGTATTCAAAATGGCCGGTCGAAGCTGACCTTATGTGAACTGAGAGATAACTATTCCCTTTAACACTCTGGAGTCCAGGTTCATTTTGGTTGATTGATGGCAATCTTCCACGCATTCATTCTCTACAGGACATATATATGCAGCAATGTTATACTGTATGTTGTATGATTGTCTAAAATGTCTCTCATTGATTTCCCACAATGTTTCATGATTTTAATTATTTCTTAAACCTTTTCTGATGTATAAAAATACTTCATCATCAGATTTCTTCTTTATCTTTTATGTAAAATGTACAATACTTTAAATCAGAGGGATATTGTGTTTTTGTGAAGCGGCCTCCCACACACAGGTGGCCCAGTGCTGCTGGTGACTGTGAGATGTGGACCGCTCATTACAATCTTCACCCACAGGAACAAAACAACATCAACAATGAACTCTAATGAGGCATGTTGGGGTTTTGTCAGACTCCGCAGTACTTGTGAAAGGAGAATATAATGTGCATATAAAAAAAGAAAAATCAGCTCACTCTAAATGCAATCTCTCCTTGGGGAAAAATATCAGTTCCAGTTTCTGTATATGATTGTTTTTAATTTGCGAAATCGTTCAAAATATGAACAAGGGAGGGCTTATGTTTATATTCAGATGCAGTGGAATAAAATAAAATATATTCAAATGAGCTCAGTCAGCTGTCCCACCAGGAAGTGTGATGAGAGAACATATTAAAAAGACTCTTTTGCTTATGCCACGCTTTGGGGACCGACTGTTACAGCCGAAGAGTCACAGCAGCCAGAAATCTTCTGCCAAAGCAATTTCAGGAAGCTCCAAGAACTTCACACTTTGGGCCCGAAAGACCCAGAGTGGGATAAAAGGGTGAGGAAATCTGTGAGAATCTGAGGCAATCCCAAAAGAAAGACAGTGAGGCTACATTTCAATTACAATGATGGCAGATAAATACACAACACAATCTTGTTGAGGGACAAAAGTCTGCAGTGAACCTAGACCAGGGCTGTAACTCCACAGGGAACGTTTCTTTTGAGGCTTTTAAAAACATGCCGCTGTAAACAAAGTTTGTTCAAATGCTGAGATTTGGACGGATCAATTATAGCTTAGCAACGTTTGCTTTGCATAAAAATAAGTGAATCTCTCTGCGTGTCTGACAGCATCAACATAGGCCTGTAATTTTGCTGTTTGCCTCATTGTTCCACTCCACTATCTGCAGCAGGGCCCAACACCCGCTGATGCTTTTCACTATGCAATTCCCCAGATAAATTGGACACTTTTCCCCAAAGCAATACCACTCTATCCTGTACATTACAAGCATGTTACAGCATGTTCCACAAACCTTTTTCTATCTTTATGTCCGGCATACTACACATTTCACTCCAATGTCACGCTTCCACACTTCCTCAAAATACATTTAATCTTATCCCTCTGGCTGGTGTCGACTCATTTCCGATGCAAAGCAGATGGAAGCGCGTGTGTGCGAAGAGCTTTGTCTACCTTTATTGGCAAAACTGGGAATATGTGAACATGGGAGTGCATAATTGTGACAGTGGCTTTAAAGAGATTGACCCCCCGTGAAAAAACACGGCTCTGGGTTTGTTTGTGTCGTCGTGTTCCCCCAGACTGAGAATTTGAGAAATCACAGAATCTGCCCAAAACAATCAGACAGGCAGCATCTGAGGCAGACTGCCAGTCGTCTATCCTCGGTCCCCTGCGAGTGAGAGGATCTCTCGAGGAACCATTTCTCATTTCCACAGTCAACACAACGCAATAGGCATGTTTCGGCTTGTTGAGATGCTCAACTGCATCTGGTCGGATAAGTTCTTCATCCAGACACTTCCAATCCCAACTCAATCCAGGCAGTTCCTGGGAGTAATACCTCACACGCCTATTGTGAATATTTTGAAGCCGGTTGTAGTGCATGTAAGCAAGCGGCATACAGATGTAAGTACAATAGGCTTTTGGTTGCATTTGTGTTGCCAATAGTACAGCTGCTAAGTCAATAAGCTAAAAGCTGTTTTGAGGCTGTAGGGAAGAAATGTGCACATAATGTTAGGTAACATGTGTCACGCCCTGGCTCAAGGACGGACAAAAGAAGGAGACCACACATGATTCATCCAATTGAAGTGCATTTATTTAAAGAAACTAAGTTAACTATGAAGTCAGATAATCAGTAATGTATGTAGTGTGTGGGTGTGTGAACATGCATCAGTATATAAAGCAAAAACAAACACACCAAGGTCCAGTAGAGCCAAGCAACCCAAGAGGAGAGAGAGACTGACTCTCTGCTCAGGCACCCATACTTGTAGCTGAGCAGTCAAAATAAATCAGGTGTCAGCAATCTCTCCTGATTTGGGGGGTGGCTAACCAGGGACCTGAGGCTAAGGCCTAGGGGCCGTCACACATGCTAATATCAGTGATAATATGCACATGTCTTGCAGCTGTAATGTTTAAGATCGGTGTGTTCAAAATTAGTGTTTCCAGATAAATTATCAAGTGTGTCCCAATAAATAGTAAATATATAGTCAAATGCAGTATGCAACCTTTTGCGACTATTCTGACCCACAACCTCCTCCACGGCAAATGTATGAGCAGAGCAAGAGGGTCAAAGTTCAAGGTGCAATGTTATGACAAAGTAGTATGTCTCAATTGATTGCACACTGCATGCGACAGTAGATTTACATTCTTTCTAAGGGCAGCTGCATTATGAAAAGATGTCTAAGATTTGGAACACAGCACATCAATGTCCATACCAAATTTCATCCTAATCTATCCAATAGCTGTTGTGATATTGCCAATTAAACCATAAATGATATCCCATACTGGCACAAGAAGAACATATAAAAGATCTCTACAGTCATTAGGATTCATCCCAAGGGGACCAACAATGTTTGTACACATCTTACATACATGATTCCTTATCAGAAGTTACCTCTATTCATGTATACTATGTGTTGTAAAGAGATATAAGCCGTGTTTCTGTGAATATGACACCCACATCCAGATGTTGTTTAGGAAAATAGCCAGTACAAAAGCAGTACCTTATCTTATCTGCAAATAAAATAATGCTTGAAAAACATTTTTATTGTATCGTTTTTCAATAACCGGTGTCAACACGTAAATATATGTTTACTGTAAGTTTCAACAGCCAATAGTATTTCAATAGAGACATCTTTTCAACTATGAACTAATTGATCCTGGTTTCTATGGAAGAGTGAATTGACTGTTTATGCTAATGAGACAGCTGCTTAAAATAATTACCTAATTTGCCCTCAAACAGGTTATTTATTTTTAATTTCTACTATTCAGTTTATGAACAAGTGAAAGATGTTAAAGGTAAGAAAGTAAGGATGTTGACAGCGGACTGCAGGGCAGGAAAGTGTCTGCTCGCCCCGCAGATCCTCTGCACTGCAGCTTCAGCAGGAGACGGAAAATCTAAATTCAAAATAAAAAGAGAGCGATGAAACCTTCCTTACTTTGTTCATACATCCCAAAACTGATTTTGTCAGCCAAATCTATTTCAAACTAACCTTCCTTTCTCGTCTGTCAACAAATAAACACACAGACATGTATTTTCAAAATTAAAAATGCTAAATCATACTAATAATAATTCAAACAAAACAAAGGAAAACGTTTGATTATTGAAAGTCATTTTAAACCACCATAGGATAATCTGTAGCTTGCTAAACTTACAGACAGTAGCTTGTTGACAATAAACACAAACAGATGAAGAGCAAGATGATGAAGATGATATGATACAAATCTCCTCTCTTGAATGTGGTGGCGAAAAGTATTTTTGACACATGAAATGACACCCATATGTTATTCTGAATATCTCATAGAGGATTTTTAAACCTCACTGCAGAGTTTATGTTCCCATTGAGCCACAATGAGCAGTCATTAGGCCGGACACTGACTACATTTCCTATAATGAACTAAAGCATCATTCACTGGACCTCACTGCCCTGCCATCTGCTATCTTTTTTAAATCCTTTTAACTGCAGTTTGTAATGAAGGCTTTTTGTTCAAACTTCAAAGTCTCTAAGCCAAAACTGAGAAGACAAAGTGAGGGTTATTTGTATTTAGCCTTAAAAAAGCTTCTCCGTAGCTTTAGATTATACAAAGGTGTGCATTTCTGTAGATTTCAGCTTCTGACTAACAGATCAAACACTTCTCTCAAGTTTTCAACAGCCTGCCACATTATCCTTAAACCTTGATATACATTTCTCTTTTACCTGTTCGAGAAACAGTCATCTGAGGTAAATCCCTTTAAGAAACATTGTGATGTAGAGAGCTGCATCTCACTCTGTCAACCCGCTCTGCATCAGAGCATGGAGCTCCAGTGTGGAGACAGAAACTGCAAGAGGGATAGCATTTTGCCCACAGCAACATTGCCACCGCCTGGTAGCTTTGATTCATGCTGCAACCGCATGAAACCAACATGTACCTCTCTCAGACGTCTCACAGACTGGGGCTCACACAGCTGCCAGTGAAGAGGTGACAAAGATGGCTAAATACCCTTTTGTAACATCTGCCACTGCCTTCACTGAGTCAGGTTGACGCTGATGATGATGACCTAATGTTTTATTTACAAGAAAAATGTACGATAGAGGGGGTAGGAGTCGAGGGTTTACATGCCCGCCTCTGATTTCTTATAACTTTGATCAGTGTGCCACCTAGTGAGAAGTACAAGAGATCAGCACAGAACGATCTAGGTTTCCCTTTCTTCCTTTGACTCAAAGACTTTAGAAAAACAAATCTCAGGAGGGTCGATGAGCCATCGGGCGAACATAAAAGCCTCTGAAGGCCCTTTGATAATCTGCCTCAGGCCTCCTCTTCAACAACTAATGAAACCACTCCGAGAGGATTGTGGCTCTCACGGAAATTCTTCCACTCACGCAGGTAATTCATTCACAGATATAAGGAGTTACTCTGTATCTCTGCATCAGGTGTAATGGTTTGTGTAATTGAAACAAAAAGAACAACTAACTGTCAGCTTTTACAAATAGGTCAGGAGTCAGGAGACTGTTTGAATAATTAAGATGGATTGCCAGGGTTAAAGGTAGATTCATGTTATTATCAATTATAGGATTTTACAACAGCTTGATACAATTATTGAACAGTAGCAGTTCTTTGAGCGAAGTAATGATAGTAATCCTTAAACAAATGCATCAATGTATGAGGAAAAAAAATCCACAATAAGGTCGTCTCAGGTTATGTGCAATAATTCTAACGCAAACTGCCTCATCTACTCCCAAGTCTCAATGGGTAATAAGTGTAGGTGGAGATATTTAGCATTAGTGACAGCAGCAGGGAAAGACAGACGTGAGCATTTGCATTCTTTTCATTCAAATCTATTGTTGGAGAGAAACTGAAGCCTTCTCCTCATACAATTACTCTCGCTCTGAATCACCAGCAGATTGCTTAATTCTGTTCTAGCTTTGCTGCAAAAAGCCAACACAATGTCACAGTGTCTACATTTAGCTGGAATATGAAATATACAACTGGACCCAAGAAGGCAAAGGTGCATCACTAATACTGTGGCTGCCAGCAGCAACCACAAAGCATGGAAACGAGCTTCAGGAGAAACTTTGAAGATGCCACTGACAGACAGCAGAGGAGAAATGTCCCTGCATCAGCTGAGATAAGGAGGGGAAATGAGGGTCCTCTCCTCTTCTCACTGAGCCGAGGTAAACACAGCTTGTTAGTAGAGCAGACCTGTGTGAGCTCAAACATGACATTTCAAAATCCGGAGGCTGCTCGCTGAAGTGCCTTTCGAGAGCCGGGGCAACAAGCGACACTGGTGACAAGGTTGCAGCCAATTAGGACTGTTTGTGAGCGGGTGTGTGAACCTGTCTTTCAGGAAGGATGAAAGTGGGTCGAGCCGCAGCGTACCTTTGTACCGGAGCACAACGACAGGTAACACACAACTCACAGACTTCAAATGAGACAGATGGGGATTAAACAGCTGAACTTCAAATCTGCTCTAATATGGGGCGACAGCTCTGAATCCATTATTATTATCAACCACTTTGATGCTCAAAATTCATATTCGGAGCAAGTTTCTGATAGAAGATGAGCCACACTGAGTTCAGGCTGCGGGTATAACCGCATCAACTCAACATATTAGCAAGTGAGACATTACCGTGTGGAGAAAACTGTTGCCTCCATATTTCGTGAGCTTTTTTCCAGAGAGGAGAGAGTGGAGCTGTTTAAGCCCCTGTCACACTGTCCCGAAATTGACACCCGATGGACACACGATAAAGGAAATGTTCAAATTCGGCTGTGATCGTAGCAACATCGGGCCATTCGTGAGGGCATCTTAAGCCATCGTATGACCGCCGGTGGAGTTTCTCAGGCTCCGGCAGCAACTTCGTGAGCGGCAACTTCGTGAGCGGCAACTTCGTGAGCGGCAACTTCGTAAGGCACTCGTGAGGGCATCTTGTCAAGTCGTGTCATCTTCGTGTTATCATCGGTGCCATCGGGAATTCGCCCTCACTCTGATCGGGGCGAATGCCCGATGGCACCGATGATAACAAGATGCCCTAACGATGGCCTTACGAAGGGCAAAATGTACACACAAATTCAACACGAAAATGAACCTTCGCAAGGTCCTTCGGCTATTTTTTGGCATGTCAAAGATTTTGCCACCGCTCACGAAGTTGCTGCCGGAGCCTGAGAAACTCCACCGGCGGTCATACGATGGCTTAAGATGCCCTCACGAATGGCCCGATGTTGCTACGATCACAGCCGAATTTGAACATTTCCTTTATCGTGTGTCCATCGGGTTGTTTTATTGCACAACAAAATCATGCAAACATATTATGTAAATAACCCAATTTGTGTTCTGTGAAACTGAAAAGGATATAATATATTGTTTTGAAGGCGAGTTGACAGGAAGTTGTTGTTGCTATGGAAACAACAACATGACGGAGAAAACGTAATATCTTCTACATATAAAGACGGATAAAGTAAAGAACAAAGTCTGAAAATATCAGTACAGTATCATAGTACTTTAACATAATTGTTTTTGTTACTTTCGTTGCAGTTGTATGTCTTAAATGTAATGTAAATGTTGCCTTCGTGTGTGGTTTGGGGCCATCTTCGTGCGAAATTCACAATTCCATATTCGTGTGTCCATCGGGTGTCAACTTCGGGACAGTGTGACAGGGGCTTTAATGATGGCGAGCGTGTCTCTCCAGGTTCACGTCAGCGGAGGACAGCTCAGAGCTGTGATGCAAAAACCACCTGACATCATTGCATGTAGGATGTGGTTGTGAAATAGGAAGGGGGCCTCTGTCTCTCTGATGTTAACTCTGATCTCAGCTCTGTCCACATGCTTGGTACTACTCGCACACAAGGGTAGACAACATACCACGAGACATGAATGAGAAAGGATTTTATCCTTGCATTAACTAAATCCATGGAGCAAGTTGTGCTATAAAGGTAAGCTATTTTAGCATTCATTTCTCGTATCTGAATACCTTTGGGTTTTGGACCGTTGGTCGGGGGAAACAAACTATTTCCCTGTTTTCTGGTATTTTGAATATCTTTAATATGTAACAGTTAGCAGATTTAACCATCAACTAACTGGCTCATAGTGGAAAAGCACTTCAGCAAATGATAACGTGGGGAGTGGGAAAGGAAAATAAACAAAACATCATAGTAAAGAGCATAAGCATGTATTACTTTCCAAAACATTTTTGACAGATGCACAAGCAATTTAGGAGCAGATGAAGCCTAGTTAGTTATCTTGTAGCTTCTAAAACATCACTTATCAAGACCCTCACTGCCATGCCTAATGACTATAAAAGATGATTTTAATTGAATGTATTTGTTCTACCTTAATTTGTAATGCCATAGTCTTCAGGAGAGATGTTGCTTTTTGTGGCCTGTATAGACTGGCTTTGTTAGCATACTATTAAAACTATTGTGGTATTCTGGTGGTAGGTGCTGCAATACATTAAGAGGTTACACTGAAAATGGTCCACTAGTGAGTTTGAATGCTTTGCATCAGTGTCAGATGGAAGCAATAGGTATGCAACAAGCTTAAAGAGGCCTCCTCACAGCGCTGTACACAAATGTAGGATCCCCCCCGAGACATTTATAGGAGCATTAAGTGTTTGACATTGGACCTCAGTGAGGCGTGGGCTCTGGTGACTCTGGTGTCAGTAACAAATCCCACAAGAAAACTAGCAGCTAACCTAATGTTGTCTGACAAACTAGTGACTTTATACCCGCATTAAGGCGTATTACCTGGGGGCATGAATACAAAGCAGGCATTGAGCCTGATAAATCTGTGGTGGTTTCCTGGTTCCTTAAAACACATAGACACAAAAACAGACATACTGTACACACACACACACACACACACACAGACATTTCAAAATGTTCTTGTAAACTCAATCCTGCAGAATGATGGACTCTCTTCAGTGTGTTTCACAATGAGCCTTTTCTTATGAAGAGCCGTTTATCACAAGCCCGGCTCGATTTGATGCCTTTGTGATGCATCAACTTGAATTCAATTCAGCTCCTCTCTGACATGCACACTCTGTACACATCTTAAGAGCTTCTTGGCATTAAGTATATGCCTTCCTTTGTGGTATAAATTGGTAGCACGTACAGTCAAGCTTCTCAACTTGCAAGCATCAGATTTATAGAGCGTAGGTTCAAACGTAGCTTTGACACTGTCAAAACAACATTGAACTTTTAGATAGCAAACGCGTCATGCTCCTTTTCAGCTATAACAAATAGAAAACCTTTCAGGAGCCTTTTTCTTCTTTCCTATTGCTAATGGAAATTAATTCTAAGTGAAAATAAATGCTTCCATTGTTGTTAGTATTTTCTGGTCAATCCAACTCTCATTCTCTCAATGTAACATTGACGTGCACACAGTGTGCACTGTCACTCCCGTCCGTGCACGGCGTGCCCTGCATGTTAAGGAGAAGCACCTGGGAGAATAGGCTATATTTCATCACCACAGGTGCGCCCACACTAACTACTAATGCAAATGTATACTGACTCAGAGCACAGCAGATTCTCCTCAAGATTGCTTTCTGCATCACAGTGTGTAGTGCAGTGAGGGATGGGAAGTGGGATGTCTGATGAATAAAGGATATTATATACAATCACACTGAGCAGTATAACAAAGCTTACATTTTTCAGCTCAGGTAACCTATGTTTTGCAGATAAGACTATAAAATGTATTTTATACAATTGTTAGTTCTCCTCAATTTGTGTGTTGACGGTTATCTTGTCCGAGCCTCCCTCTCCTCCTTCCCCTCCTCTCTCTGTCTACTCAGTGGTGTATTGTAGCAGATTAACACTGGTGATTGGGAAACAGCTCAGCATGTGTCTGCAGAGGGCTGAGCTGTGTAACTAAGGGGTTTGTGGCAGGTAGAGAGGCAAATAGAGGCCAGCAGTACTGGGCACGGTGAGGCAGATTCGCCGAGTCAGCAGACACTCAGGCAGAGGGTTCAATGACGCAGGAAACACGGCAGGGACGTGGGCTGCAGGCTGGAAGCTGCTCTTTGAATTCATTAAGAACATCTTTCATCAGGGCGAACTGTGTTTTGTCTTTCCGACCTGCAGCTGATTGACAAAGAAAGTGTGTGTTTACACTGGTACTTAAACTTACACCACACTTACTTCATTCACACAACATTACACAAACACCCAGGGATACACACTTGTAAGCATTGAGACGCCAAGATGAGCAGGATTAGCCAGACTGTAAAAGATTATGTCGTTTATACCTTTAAAAATCTCCTGCAGCTCAGGACTATACCCAGCAGATCGAGCAGTGACAAATATAGCCGCTTTAAAGTGGAGATGAGTGACTATTAAATCCGGGAGATGTGTTCGCTGAGCGCACAGTGTTCAGCTTATGTGCATCCACTTCAAATTGTGCAATAATCTCACTTTTGTATGAGTGTGTGTGTCAGAGAGAGATAGAGAAAGAAAGAGCGGGAGATTAAGAGGAAGAGGAGGCACAACAGTTTAAAGTGTGGGAATTACTAGAATCCTTTGAAACAATGCAGCAATGTATGACATGCCTCAGAAATAGCAAAGCACTTCGCCTTCAATAAATCCGGGAGACACAATAAAGCACTTTGAGTTTGGGGGAGTGCTGCAGCAACAAATTGCCTTTTGTGAAACACTCAGGGATAGCATTCGTCAGGTTGAAATGAGTTTTGTAAAAGCAAGTGAAGCATTATGTTGTGCCCCCTGTTCAGAAATGTTACATACATTAATACAGTATTTGACCAAAACAGTAATGCGCTTAAGCTCCAGCACAGACATTTATTGGACCTTGCCTTGTCTTTCTCGCCAATTATCTTTTTGCAACTTCGTTCTAAAATTCCCCTTTGATAATAAAAGGTTGACCATCTTCACCTTGTTTTCTGAACCTAGTGTTCACTTTCATGGTTCACATATATAAATGAATGGGGAGGGAACACTATGATTAATACACTATACAATTTAAACTTCATGTGTGCTTATTATTTCTGACGGTTGAAAATAATTATTAATGCAAGTATATAAGACATGCATCAGAAAGAAAGAAAGGAAGTGGTAGCAGTCCATTCCTGAGGGTTGCTTCCCTTCCCAATGTGTTGGATTTTCCACACCATAAAACCCAGTCAGAGTCTGTTAGGAGCTCCATCATGCAGCACATGTTGCATCATATTCCTCTAGCCAAGTACCTGTCTTCTTGTCCCGCTGTGAGTAACAGATCAGGAGTTCATGAAGCTCAACGCAATACACGTTCTACTGTCAGTGAGGAGACTTGTGTCAGTCAAGAAGTCTGTCGAAGAGCAAGCACGTCGAGTCTGAGAGAAAACACCAAACTAATGCAGTCAGCTTACTCCCATCGGTTTATTGATCACCCCGAGGGAAAGTGTGCTAATGAAGATACATATGATCCCCTGCCATTAAGAACTAGAGGAGCGTTTGCAAATAAATACATATAATTAAAACTTAATCAAATGTAGCACGCTGCTACACATCAAACAGCCCCTACATGTATTCAACCAACATGGAATATAACTTTAACAGATACTCACAGCAGCTATTGTAGACTAACAGAATCAGTTTGACTGACCCGAAACTGTCGTAGCGAGTCGGGGGGAGCTGACTGATGACCGACGGGGTCTGCCACTCTCAGCTCTACTGGGGTTCTTTAATGCAATATGGAGATTAGAGGAAGTGATTTTCAGTGCTGCTGGAGATACCCAGAGACAGGGATCAATAATGTAAGTAAGCATACATAAACCATTGAGGCATTGACTGGGCCAATTGAGCATCGGTCGCATATCTTTTTCTTTTTTTGATGTATTTTATTACTTCTACCAAGAGTGGAAGTTTAATACATTTGGCCAAAATGATGTTAGCTCTTATTAGATTAGATTCAGTAGACACCTGCACTGAAAAAATGACTCAATTAAAGAAGCCCTTTAAAGAGCCTTACTCCCTCCGAATCAAATACTATTAGGTTTGATAGCCGGCAGCTAGGGAGTCTAATAGTGACAAGCACATTGGCCGAAAGCCAACACCTTGACCTCCCTGAGCAGAGACACCAAGATGGCTCGACACGAGAGGGAGAATGGAGCTATTCAGAGTTTAAGCCTCTGTAGACCTCACTGCGGCGGACAAGCTCACACTGCACCCGATCCTCACATTACTTTGGTTCAGTGGAGCAGAAAGGTGACTGAGACAGGATATGGTCATCTGGGCAAGAAGGAGGCCAGTCTGAGCATGCAGAGATTTGTGCAAACGCAGTGCAAATTAAGCTTTTTTTCATGGAGCTTCTAGCCAGTATAAACATCTTTTTTGCTGCAGTTGGTTTAGGGGCAAGAAGTAGGACAACATGTTAGTAAAACTAAAAGCAAAGATAAAGAGGAGAGAATTCTACCAGGGATGAAGAGGAGACAAAAAGAAAGTCAAGATGTAGTTAATAATGCATGGAGTTCTCAGAAACAGCAGCTTTACTTGCCATTCGCCCGGGGGAAAATTATAGAAGAGGCAAAGATCCACTAAGGAAAAAAAGGCTGTTTGGACCAAAGGACTCTCTTGCTTTAGATTTGCTTAATATATGTGTCCATGTAAGAATTAGTCTTAGCACTTATATGGCTCTGCACAGCGGGAAAATAATGTTTTATCTCTAAATGGCTGCAAATCATAGAACACATCTATCATTTCAAGATGCTGCAGTGTTTGTTCACAAAAAGCTCTTTGTTTTCATCAAAACATATTCTCATAAAGACTTCTCCTTTTTTTTTGCAAAACAATGTCACTCACTTAGAATAAAATCTCAGATAAATACATCAAAACACAACAGCAGCCTAACTGGAACTGTGATTTGCTCCTCTTGCTTGTGCGTGCATTCTGACAGCCAAGCCGTTCAATGTGGCCCAATCAAACAGAATTTGCATGAGGCAGATATTGTATACACATCACACTTTCATGTGGCCTTTCATAAAAGAAGAAATAGACACAGTGATCGGAGTGAAAACAGATACTGTATGAATATTTTACAAATAAGTTATTTTGTTTTAAGAGGATACTCAATCTAGGAGGCTAGGCAGCACTTTATATTATTTAGATTTACGTTTTACTTCATCACTAAATAGTTAATACAATATACCAGTTGTAAACCCCAACATACGGGATGCATGATAAGTTCTGAGGGTCCGAAAAACAAATGAACAAACACATTTTTTACTGTAAAAAACGGAATACTAAGATGTTTTAAACGATGCAGTTGCTGCTGCTGTTAAATGCAAAGAATGATACATGTGTTTCTATTATTTATCACAGAACAAAATTATAGAAAGACCGGTCTGTGTAATGACTTACAGACACAACACAAACTGCACCCTTTCAAAATGATACAGAACAAAACCAAACAATATAACGTTTATGTAGGGCGGATTTAAGCAGTGTTGTTTTGTTCTGCATTAGTTTTAGCTAAGTTTACCTAATAAAGTGGCACCTAAGTGTAGTTGATCTTAAGTATATAATCTATTTATTCTCCTGTGTACAGAGGTATTTCAGAATTTTATTTTAAAGGCTAGACAGACTCAGCCATGATGTGATTTGATAAGCATCTTCAACCCTGCCACACCCTACTCTTGTTTTACCTCTCTTGTATACAGTGATGTCCTCTAGATAAACTGACCATACATAAAGCCCTGCACGGCATGCTTTTAGATTAATACAAGGCCAGTATATTTGAAAATCACGACTAATATGTTTGACTTTCCAGCGTCTGAATACAAATGATTTACACATAAATTCTGCCAGGATGGCCCTCCCTGTTCGCGATATAAAACATCAAATACAGATCAGCAGCACTCCAAAAGCACTCAGTTAGCAAAGGTGTTTCCAGGGTTTCACTTGTATAAAGCACAATATCCATTAGGGGCGTGCAACCCCTTAACAGTAATGTGTCCTTATCAACACTGTATTAAGCCAACATAACTAACTGCATTATTTATAAAAAGGGTGCAAAGAGGAGGAAAGGAACATCAGCAAAGACAACAACAATCCACAGCGCAGGATACTCTTGTTCATCCTCTTAAATACCTCTACGTATCAAATGTGAATAATAAATCCCAAAAGATTAAATCCTGCACCACTGATTATTAAGAAACACGTGTGAAAGGAGAATGCATTTTTCCAGCTCAGGATATGACTGACGTGTTTCCATTATTAGCACAAAGCGCTGTCTTGGCTGGGTTATTTCTGATGACACACACTTTGAAACTGCACTCAGACACTTCTCTCTGCAGGTGGTAATGAAGGGAAACACAGGGAAATAAAACCGATGTGGCAAAGCCAATGTATGGGATGCAATTCTAAAGGCAGTTATATTTTGATGTCTGCCCTGGGCTCGCCTCATTAGCCATCATAACACTGTGTGAGATGTGCATACTGTAGGCATCAAAGGCATTGACTAAGTTCTCACAGCACGACTCTATGAGGAGCGATACCAGGTCAGATGAGGGAGGAGGCACCAGACACTTTCATTCTGGAAGCAAGTCAATCACTGCTCCTCTTTCCTCCACAGGGAAATATATATTCTGACCATGTGCATTACATAATAAGATATCAGTCGAAGTATGCTTCTTTGCAGCGCTCCAAGGTTGTGTTCAATGTTCCTGCGGCTCTGACAATCTTGATAGATTTAGTTTTCAATAATTCAGCTATCAGTCTGAGCTCTGAGAGTAGTGTCTCTGCCTGTCAGACTCAACCTCGCTAATACCGTGCACCTGCATTATGAATACATTTCAGCTAGCATCTGTCATACTGTGTATACAACTGACAGTAAAAACATCTGGATTTGCTACTTTCGAATTCAATGAAATTGGTAAATGACATGCAGTGTTCTTTGCTAACAAACCTTTAAAACTGTAAACACAACAACAAATACAGAATTTCTGATTTATCTTTCTTCATCAAGTCCTAAAAAGTGCAATGCGACCCTTAGCCAAGCTTAGCCACAGCCCCAAGTTCAACCTAAAGAAAATCTGAAAAAACATGCCTTTGTAGCTCCCCCCTTAAAATAAAATAGTTGCCTGCACAAGTTCATGTATCCAACCTTTTTCTCAGCAACTTCCAAGCCAACAGAAACATCAACAACAATCACAATAGAAATAAATAATAATGTCTTCTTTCCCTATACATAAGCATGCACATCTTCCCACGAATAACCCAGTTTTTCTGTTTTACCCCCAAAGAAACTCTGTTTTGTCGCAGCAGCAACAGCCCAGAGAGATTTAAAGCTATCATCCTCTTATCTTTTTGTGTACCTTCAAAAGATGTTTGTTGCACCTCAGTATCACACTAAATTAAACTGGCAATAAGATTGGATCAGGAAGAAATGCTGAGGGTGGAGATCAGTTCCGCTGACATGTGGGACACGCAGCAGTCTAATGATTTGTCAGGAGGCACGAGGTGTAATTGCGGCTACTCACTGGCGTGCATGAGCTGTCCCTGGCGTCCAAACACCTGGGAGAAGGTGGCATGGCTGCAGGTGAGGGTGTCCTCCATGGCTGTCCCACTGGCACACGCTGACGAGAGAGGAGGGGGATAAAGGAAGGTCAGCAACACTGCGTCACATCAAGATGGAAAAAGAGCAGAGGATGAGGGAGGAAAAAGAAGAGGGAGAAGAGGGGGGTGGGGCTTGCCTTCAGTTGTAGAAGCTGGTGTGTGATCTCTGGTGATGACTGCTTTCCTCTGGACCCGTCCTGCTGCTGCTGCTGCTGCTGCTGCTGCTGCTGCTGCTGCTGCTGCTGCTGCTGGGGAGCCAAATACAGCCCCTCGCTGCTCACACCAATATGAGCAGAATTGCTCGCCGCACAGATAATGGGAGGGGGTGTGCCTGCCTGCGTGTCAGCATGTGTGTGCGCAACAGAAAGTTCTCTGAATGTGTGTGTGTGTGTGTGTGTGTGTGTGTGTGTGTGTGTGTGTGTGTGTGTGTGTGTGTGTGTGTGTGTGTGTGTGTGTGTGTGTGTGTGTGTGTGTGTGTGTGTGTGTGTGTGTGTGTGTGTGTGTGTGTGTGTGTGTGTGTGTGTGTGTGTGTGTGTGTGTGTGTGTGTGTGTGTGTGTGTGTGTGTGTGGGAGGGAGGGAGAGTAATGTAGTAGAGCAGGCAGCTGGGCTGTAGGCACAGTTTCTGATCTTGTGCTTCGTCTGTGCAGGCTGACAGTCCTCTGCGGCTCCAGACAGGCTGGGTTGAAGGGGAAGAGCAAAGAAGAGGGGAAGACAGGGGTGAGCACAGTGACTATGGAAGGTAAAAGTTAATCGTCCCTCCTCCCCCCTCACTCTGGGTGTGAGTACACAGCAGCATTTGTGCTCTGGGAGCAGGACAGGACTGTTGTTTTCTGGTAGGTGTTACTATGCCCCCTTTTCTCTCCTCCCTCTCTTCAGCCCTCATTTGCAGAGCCTCAGCAGTAACATCTCTCTCTGCCTCTCCTGTTCTCCCTCAGATCTCTTACTCTCTCCACCCCACCCCATGCAAATCCCCTCGATCCATCTTAAGGCTCGGGCCGCTGCTGGGAAACAGATTCTAGCAAACTCGAGTGCTTCATCTTCCCCCTGTGCTGAGGGAAAAAAAGGAGGATGAGAAATTGGAGAGGTTGAATAGAAAGGGAAAAGTAGGGCTGGTAGTACAGCTGGTGGTTTCCAGAGGCTTCGTCTTGAAAAGGAATTGTATTTATAACTGCTGAGTATAAAATAAAACTGAGCTCATACTCAACAGAAAAATAACTCTTGTAAACTGCTACTTGTTTTGCTATGTACCTTAATAGCCACAGTGAAGCAGTAAAAAAAAAGAGACATACTGGCATGTGTGAAAAAAAACTCCACACGGTGCAGCTAAGCGACACACCAAGGTGTAATAAAGGATTAACAGTGACATGAGATCAAATGAGCACATATTACGAGATCCTAAAATACCCTCCCAGGCCTTGGAGGCACAGTTAGTTATATTGTACCCATTGTGCAGCGGTTGGCATGGAGACCTCTTCTACAGACAAAACTCCAACATGTTAGTATCACACTAAAGCCATTGCTGCACTGTCTAGTCTCTCTGCAGTGGGTACACTTGAGTTAAACAGACAATTTCCTACCAAGCAACAACAAGAGAAAACATTGT
This sequence comes from Gymnodraco acuticeps, assembly GCF_902827175.1. Lineage (NCBI taxonomy): Eukaryota > Metazoa > Chordata > Actinopteri > Perciformes > Bathydraconidae > Gymnodraco > Gymnodraco acuticeps. The sequence goes on along the minus strand of NW_022990235.1, from coordinate 1,147,486 downwards.
CAGGAAGCCCATTGTGATAAAGCCATCTCTCACACCACTGCCCTGCAAGGCGAGCACATCAGGGACTCGACCGCAGCACTCACGTCCTCGCATCACATCCTCCTGTTTTGAAAGGAAATGGCAGGAGACTGGGCGGATGGCTCGGTATTTGGCTGACTTAAGCAGGTGGTTCTGCAGGTGAAAAGATAACAGCAATACAGAAAAACCATACCCCCTATGTATTGACAGCATTAAGCAAAAATAACTGACATTGATGTGTTTCACAATGTCCAAAGCAGTTTAAAAAAAGAGCATGACGTAGAATACAAACATGATGAAAAAGCAGAATGCTAAGGTCAAACTGAAGCCAAATGTAACAAGGAGAAGACTTGATACTTCACTTTCAAGTCAGAGAGATGAATGCCCAACAGAATGAATCTCCTCTCTGTCTTCATTAGCTTTAATGACATTCTCTTTGAACAGGAAGTAGAGGCAGAATTAGGTTTTTTTGGAGGCTGTATATTGTCATGTATGAGCAGCTGTCTCTCCCTCCGACTCTGTCTCCCATCACTGGCAGCTATCTTTCTGTAGAAGACAAATAACTTTATAATTTAAAGCCACTGATCAAGTATGATCAAGCTGCCTTTTTCAAATATATATTTTGTTGTAATAAAATAAAACACTAGCTTATTTTCGAGGTGATTCATCGATTAGTTGATAGACAGAAAAAATTATGAGGCATCCATTTTCAATAAATGTGTGAATAATTAAGATAATTTGCAGACCACAATGCCTCCAATCCAGTTTCTTCAACGTAAGAACAATTGAAAATAATCTATTATAAATGATATTGCACCAAGGCTAAATATCCTGTGGTATAATTTAGGGATTTAATGTAATCAAATTAGAAAACAATTTAGCACTGTAAACATTCTTTCACACACACATACGGGTTTTGGGCCGAGGGCGACACCGTACATCCGGCATCAACCATTTCACGCGAGGTGCATACAGAATATCATAGTCGATTGCCTTAATATCAATATAGTCAACTCTAAAATACCACATATATGCATTGGCATGATAATATTATTGTGACAAGTGGGGTATTCACCTGGTGTTTCCAGAAGATAGACGTAGATGCAGCCAAAATCGACCGAAGGCCACTTTTGAGGGTCGTAATTCCATACATTGTACATCCAACAACCCACACAGCTCTAGTTTACGCTGGTAACGACCTAGAGCACACCCCTCAAGTCCAGAGATGTAATCCGAAGACATGCAGCGATTTCTTCGGTCGTTAATTCAGAAAAAAAAACCTAGTGCGCTCTGCCTGGCAACATAAGCTAGCTGTTTATATTAGCATTGCCAGGATTTTTGCACCTCCAGAAAAATGGCGTCTTTATAAAAAAATATATGGCGCGCGTTGCATTGTGGGTAGCTGTGACGTCACTGTGTGTGAAAGAATTACAGCAGCGTGTCACCATGTTAGCTGTTATTAGCATTTAGCTCAACACACTGTTGTGTCTCAGTACAGAGCTGCATGTATGACTGTAAACCGTCATGTTTAGAGACGTCAACTGGGTTGTAATGTTTCATTTAACTTCAGGAGTCACTTACCAATTCGGACTGTCATTATTTTTCAACCTGCTGCATTAAAAAGTCAAGATGAAAACCAGGTGACACTCCTGTTGATGGGTGGGGTTGCAGGTTCAGCAGCAGCACGATGACCCACCTCACCGATCAGTGAGAGACCCCGGATGTAGCCTATAGTGAGACAGGCTGAAAAATGCACAAACCAGAGAGAAAAAAAGCCCTGCTCCTTAACCTGGTGTTGAGTCACTCTTCATGAAGAACAGGTATTTTCCCAACTTGTAGTTAATAGTAGTTGATCCAGCTATTTAACATTTGTAGGTGCATTAGGTTTTCAGTAAACAATATCTTGATAATCAGAAATAAAGTGATGCGCAAAATACAGTCATGTCCAGTGTTGCAATGTAATATTTACTCAAGAACAGTAGCCTACTTAAATAGAAAATGTAGGTAGGCTACCGAGTAGCCTACTTTGGCATAATGCTACACACAACTTTTACTTCACTACATTTTGAATACAATATTGTACCTACTCCACTACATTTATTTGACATAAAGTTACTAGTTACTTTGCAGATGTAGGTTATTAATACAAAATATAAATCAACACACATTATTATATTATTATAGGTTAAGTTGTGTATAAAGTAATTCAGTAATTCAATTCAGTAATTACCGGAAATGTAAGCTCTAATATTACACTAGATAGTAAACTAGAATGCTTTTCAGCCATAAATCTTGAACAATTAAATTCAACGATTCTTTCTTCTAAACCATCAACGTGTATCTTAGACCCGATTCCAACTAAGCTGTTGAAGGAAGTTTTTCCATTAATTAGCACTTCTTTATTAAATATTATGAATATGTCTTTATTATCAGGCTATGTTCCACAATCATTTAAAGTTGCAGTAATAAAACTTCTTCTTAAAAAGCAAAACCTCGATCCAGAGGTTTTAGCCAATTATATAGACCTATTTCTAATCTCCCATTCCTCTCCAAAATAAAGCGGTCGCAAAACAGTTGTGTGATTACTTAAAAAGCAATGATTTATTTGAAGATTTTCAGTCTGGCTTTAGAACACATCATAGCACAGAGACAGCTCTGGTTAAAGTCACAAATGACCTTCTAATAGCCTCTGACAGGGGACTTGTCTCTATTCTTGTTTTGCTCGATCTCAGTGCTGCATTTGATAATATCGACCATGATATCCTATTGCAAAGACTAGAGCACTTAGTTGGCATACAGGGAACTGCTTTAGGCTGGTTTAGGTCCTATCTATCTGAACCCTCTCAGTTTGTGCATGTCAACGATGAATCTTCCATGCAAACCAAAGTTAGCCATGGAGTGCCACAGGGCTCAGTGCTTGGACCTATTTTGTTCACACTATATATGCTTCAGCTAGGCAATATTATAAGGAATCATTCTGTAAATGTCCACTGTTATGCGGATGATACTCAACTATATTTATCCATCAAGCCTGATAAAACCAATCACCTAAATCAAATTCAAGACTGCCTCAAGGACTTAAAAACGTGGATGACCTTAAACTTTTTGATGTTAAACACGACCAAAACTGAAGTTATTGTACTCGGCCCAAAGAATCTACGAAACAAACTATCTAAAGATATACTAGTTATGGATGGCATTAATTTGGCCTCCAGTGAGACTGTAAGGAATCTTGGTGTTATATTTGATCAGGATTTATCCTTTAACGCCCACATAAAATCAATCTCAAGGACCGCCTACTTCCATCTACGCAACATTGCCAAAATTAGGCATATCTTGCCTCAAAACGATGCAGAGAAACTAGTCCATGCATTTGTTACTTCTAGGCTGGATTATTGTAACTCTTTATTATCAGGGTGTACCAAGAAGTCAGTTAAGTCGCTTCAGCTGATTCAAAATGCTGCAGCATGTGTACTAACTAGAGTTAGGAAAAGGGACCACATTACTCCTGTTCTGGCTGCCTTACACTGGCTCCCTATAGAACACAGGATAGAATTTAAAATTCTTCTTCTCGCCTACAAAGCCCTTAATGGGCAGGCGCCATCTTACCTTAAATAACTCATTATACCCTACTGTCCTACTAGGGCATTGCGTTCAAAGAATGCAGGGTTGTTGGTTGTTCCTAGAGTCTCTAAAAGTACAATGGGAGCCAGAGCCTTTTCTTATCAAGCTCCACATTTGTGGAATCAGCTTCCAGTTTGTGTTCGGGCGGCAGACAGCCTATCCGTTTTTAAGAGTACGCTTAAGACCTTCCTTTTTGATAAAGCTTACAGTGATAAAATAAAATAATCTAATAAGAGTGCATTGACGTAGATACGTTGTGCCTCTTTTAGTTCTTACTCTTTCACTTAAATCCTAAAAACTTAGATCTTATATTTAAAACTTTATCCAAAACCTTTCCCCTCTCTGACTTCTCGAGGTTCTAATAGAGGGTAACAGGTTGCAGAGAAGGCCTAGCCCGGCCCGGGAGTGTGGAACGTAGCCACAGACCTACTCCTTACCTCTAACCAATTTCAGGTTCCAGTGGGGACCTCTCTCCCTGTGTGTGCCTCTCCACCTCTGTTTCCTACTTCTTACTTGCTACCCTTTTCCCTCAACCTATCCTAAGGGAGTGCACGTTAGTTTAGCTGCTATAGGCTTGGACTGTTGGGGGGGGCACCTTACTCCGTCTTTCTGGCTGTTTACCTGTGTACTTTCATGTTCCGATTAACCCAGCTTCCCCCAAATCTCTTTTTTGTGTCCATATATACGCCGGGATCCTGAGTCGAGGCTAATCCTGTTGCTGTGGTCGTGTGTCCTGGATCCTCTATCCTGAGTACTGGATCTGAGTCCTGGACTTCGAGTCGTGGCTGAACCTGTCTCTGCGGTCCTGCCAGACTCTCACCATACTACTTCCCTGATGGCTCCCACAAGATTGCTGACATCCTCGTGGATTCATCTTCTTATTATAGACACATGCATTTCCAAACATTTGGTCTACCTATGTTGTAAATGTATTATCTTTTCGATTTACACACGGCATCTATTGCACGTCTGTCCGTCCTGGGAGCGGGATCCCTCCTCTGTTGCTCTCCCTGAGGTTTCTCCCATTTTCCCCTTTAAACTGTGAAAGTTTAAGGTTTTCTCTGGAAGTTTTTCCTTGTACGATGTGAGGGTCAAAGGACAGAGGGTGTCGTATTGTCATACTGATATTCTGTACAAACTGCGAAGACCACTGAGACAAATGTAACATTTGTGATATTGGGCTATATAATTAAACATTGATTGATTGATTGAAATAAACCCAACTTTACCAAGTTCAACAATGAAGTGATGAACACATTAATGCACCAATCATTTAAAAATATCTGGTGCTCAAAATGGCAATTTTGCATAACGCATCCTTTTACTTTTGCTAATTAAAGTATATTCTTGTGCTAATATATTTTTTACTTAAGTACAATTTTGAATGCAGGAATTGTACTTGTAAACTAGTATTTTGTACACTGTAGTATTGCTACTGTTACTTAAGTAAATAATCTGAGTACTTCTTCCACCTCTTGTGATGTCAAATTATGCTGGGGAAAATGGTGTTAGTGCATAGGCTACCAGCCCTACTTGAGTGTATTTTCACATGCTTGTCCTAAACCGTCTGGGTGAGGTAATTGAGCCTCTACTACGCTTTAAATCTGCCTCTCTGGGGTGTCGTAGTTTATTTAGTCAAGCCAGGCACAGAGCTGCATGGAATTGCATTTTTATGAATAGGGCTGAAGCCCCGTACACAGCAATCAAGAGAGAGTGCTGTGTATTTCACCCTGACAGCATGAGTATGGTGCAGCACTCTTCCAAATGCCCAGCCCTCCACACACACAGCTCAACACCCATAAACTACATCCAGCCATAAACCAAACCATCATGGCACTGAGGCAAATAAACACGTCTCCCCATCCCACTGAATAAAGAAAAATCCCGCCTGTGGATCACATCCAACATAGATATTGCATTAAATCCATAACCCCATCCATCAACATGATAACCTCACGTGAAGATCCAGGCCACAAGACATCCCATCTCTGAATTTGTTCCCGATGACAGAGGCACATTCCTGATACACAGCTTCTGTCCGCTGAGCTTGATAGTTCATTAATGTAGGGGAGTGTGATGGATGGTTCTGGACAAAAATAATCTCAGCAGATGCACATATGCCAGATGAGACCCTGAAAGGTATTCACGAATGCAACATCAGAGATTTTGAGATGTTTTGGTCTTCTATCCTGGTTATAAAAACACTTTTTATACTAGGTCGTGTTCCAGAAACAAACAGTATATTTCTAAATGTATTATTTTGTAAGGGAAAAGGTTTATTTGAGCTAAAAAGGTGCATCTCATGAATATTTATCAATTCAGGAGCTTTCTCCAACATAACTTTATTTGGATTTAATTCATAAAAAAAAAGAATTCTGGCATTAATTAATAATCTACTTCTAATAGTTAATTTTCATTTGTGTTATAAAGTAAGATAAGAGTTTCATATTTTTTTATCCAGTACATTTCTTATTTGTTTAAACCAAAATCGGATGCACTTTTCGATATGTGGCTTTACAGGTTGGATGTTGATAGGTTTTCTGTAATTAATTTTATTGTGCTTTTCCTCTGGATTACAAACATTTAATCTGCTGCTGCCATAATAAGGATTGTGTGCACAACACACCATGTTAGTCCTATTGTGATTTATGGCAGTGGCCAATAAGAAACCAAGATAAAGCAATAAGAAACCTAAGTTGTTTTACTACTATGATGCGAGAGAGCCAGGCAATTACACTAAAACTCAAAGTAGCACAATGTTTCGATAAAGGCTGCTCCTTTATATATTATATTCTCATATTTTTGAAAGATAATATCTGTGGATGACAAAATACACCTGCCCATTTGCTGCTTTTTCCCTTTACACAAGTGAAGCTACACAGCAGATGTAAGAATGTAACGTACTGCACGACTCACATATCAACCTCAAGTGCACTGCTCCCAAAATAGATACAGATCTTGCAGCAACTAGCAAGCTGACGATGGCCAGCAGCTCGCCAATCTGCAGCGTAAAGGCAATGACTTAAACTCAGATTTATGTTTAACTACTAAGTTATATCGCATCGCAAAAAATAAGAAACTAAAATTCCTTTTTCATATCTCAGAAGAACCGTGCTTCATCTATTATATTAAAATAAAAGAAGACTCAGTGATTAAATAGCCCTTAGGTGTCCAAGCCAGTTTTTTATACAACCAGTAAACTACATCATAATAATGTACACACTATCATTAACTTCAAAACTCCTTTTACAAAGAGTATGGACATTTAATGAGTGGGATTGGAACTGGATCAATGTTAGAAGACAATTCATACCCATTCAATTTCTATCTGCTTGGATTCAATCTCTTATGCAGATTCAGGTATATGGAAAACCCGTAACAAAAACAATTGAAACCTTTACACAAATTGAAAAACCTTTTTTTATTATATCAATTACAGCAATGTTTTACTTGAGGTCATTCGGGATTGTTGTCTTTGTTCATCCTTAAATACATAATCTTGATGCTGAAAGGCAAACTTGAAGATTTCTCGTGGAAATATAAATTAGCTTCAAATCATATTGTTCAATTTACTTTTTCCATAACATGCTACAAGCGGTTAAGCACTGGCTGTGTGTCTGCCATCTCTGTGGTACTGATTATGAATATGGAAAAGGGTGAGCAATTGTGGTGACTACAGGAGAATATAAATCAAAAATATAAAGCATTTGATTGGTACAGAATTACCAAATAGATTAACTCACAATGATGACTTTATCCTAAAATGAATGAAGGTTTAGTTACATTACGGTGACACGTCTCTTGTAAAGAAAAACAACACATGAAACAACTTTTCACACGTCCAACGGACAAGAAGAATAAAAACACGGCTGCATTCAAGGTATTTGAGGATTTGAGTTTTCGTGCATATGGCATACAAAAAGTTGTTCGTGTCATTTTTTGTGTAAAATTATTACAGGGGCCAAAAACGTTGAGATTCGATTGCTGTTCAAGTTGTATTTGAATTCAGATTAATGATTTGAACCAATTTGGTGCAAATTACCAGGGTCTGCAAAGTGCAACAGACCTGAATACATTCCATTATTCACGCTTAAGTAAGCCAATCGTATTGATCCAGCTAGACATTTTGGCAGGTTGTTTTAAAGTGCTGTGAGAAACACTGGGCTCAATGAGTGATATTAAAAAGTTATTTTCAAGAAGGACAATATTTTAAGGAAACTACAACACAATTCCCATCATTTTACAACTGGAATTAACTGCCAACGTCAGATAAACAAGAGTATGAGACGGCAAGTAAAAACATGAGACAAACTTGAGATTTATCCAAAGGAATAGCTGTCAGGCCACACATCCAACTATAATCATACACATACTTACCACACACATATACAGTGTTCCTGAGGACCAATTGTTGCAGTGATTAACTGCCATTTTCATTTTTGTTTCCCAAACAAAATATGCCAATAAAGATATAATCTACATAATGACTACAGAAATTTAAATCAAAACATACATACTTTGCAAATCATGTATAAACTGAAGTAGGTGCCCATAGGGAGAGACATGGAAATTGGCTTAATCTAGTTTATACTCTATTCTGCACATGCATTAAGAGACTCTGGAAGCATCCAAAAATCTAATCAACAAAAAGGGGAAAATACAGAACAAAAGAATAAACAACTTTCCCCAACCCTAACTGATACATGATTGCCATTTGCAATATATCAGCTTCCCAACATAACGGAGCCCTAATTTTACTGTTTTGGGTCAAGTTATGACACGTATTGTATATATTAACTCATTGTCATTTACAGTTTATTTTTCCTTTTTTTGCAAGGCTGGCTAAAATTGAGGCTCAGTTCAGTTCAGAAGATCGGTGGAAGATAAAGAGTTCCCTCCTTAAATCCAGCAAAGGCAGTTAAGAGAAGCAGACTTCACTTGCTATGAGTGAAAAAGCCCACCACAGAGGTCTCCCTCAGTGCCGTCAGTGCCGTGATTAGTCCAGAGCGTTGCCTGAGAGGTGAGCACCAGTGACCCAGGAAGAGCTTCAAAGTGTCCACAGAGCTCACTTCATCAGCACCTCCTGCAACACAACACAAGTTGATCAACAAAGAGCTATGTAAAGTTGCAATGATAGTACAGACTATCACAGAAAGAAAAAGATACACAATGTATGACACATGGCACGTTAACATGCTTTCAAAATGTGTTCATAAATTCAAAACTCAAATGTCAAAGTGTGAAGATTACAGCTTGACAGGTGAAAAAACATGTTTCTGTGAGACAGCTCCATCCCACTGTTTAACTTTAAAAATGTATTTATTAAAACGTTTCAGTACGGGACTTTAATCAGGCATAACCAAAGTTTAATTTCCAAATATGAACCCATGAGGAACTACTTTATCCACAACCAGCACTAATAATCTATTTATTTTTATATTCTATTTAACTTTGTTAAAGAATTACAGAATGTTGACAAACTGAGCAGGAGATTTTGCATTTAAAAAAATGTGGTGATTGTGATTATTTAGGTAGACAATAGGGCTGCTCAATTAATCTTATTTTAAAATTGCGATTACGACTTGCAACGATTACGAAAACAACGTAATAGAAATAAAACGATTTATTTATTTTTTGGTTTTTCAGTTGAATTATACTTAAAGTTCAGGGTAATAAACTGTTAAAAACATACTGTTCACATATTTTTTCTCCAATAAATGGATGTTTTCAAAGTTAATGAATAATCGCATTTAATTATCGCAATTACAATTATTGACCCAAATAAATCGAGATTATGATTTTTGCCATAATCGAGCAGCCCTAGTAGACAAACTATGTTTTTTTTGTTGTTGGTTTTTAAATGTCAAAGAAATGTGCGATGTCTCACCGGAGTCTCTTTTGGCTCTTGAATTGGTGGCTCTTCTGCTTTCACCTCAGCAGAAGGAGCTGTGTTGACCATCTGTCTCCTGGTGACCGGACCCCCTACTCTTGTTCGAAGGGAGAACCGCTCCTCTTTCTTCGGCTGTGGTGGAGATTTGGCCTCTGATAATCTCTTGGGTGCTGCCTCTTTGCCCATGCGCTGCATCCTCATGGCTGGCCGTTGTGGCGCTGCTTCGCTGGGAGTGTCTGGGTCTGAGGGGGTGGGAGGTAGAGACTGAGCTTGACTCTTTTTTGTTTTCTTGCTGGCAGAAACTGGCACTGGGAAGGAGGCAGGCCTCTTTAGTTTACCCAGCGCAGCCGCAGGTTTTGCCTTGCTTGTCTGAGAGGGTTCGGGGTCCGCTGCCACCGAGCTACGGGCTCTGGTCTTTCCCAGAGGTTTGGGCTCCGGCTCTGCCTGCGGTATTTCACAGTCTGAAGCTTTCTTTCTAAGATTCATGTTTTTATCAACCGCAGACACTGGCTCCTTTTTCACCTCAGCTAGACCTTTCTTGCCTCTTTTAACAACAGGCTTCATGGGACAGCTGACTGCCATATGTTTATTGAGACTTGCAGGATAAGTAAACTCCCGACTGCAGTGGGGGCAAACATTAGAGGCCTGCTCTTCTTCAACCTTAACAATAGCCTTCTTTGCAGTAGTGGCAGCTTTGTTTTTCTGTGAAATTGCCTTCTGGACAAGCTGGTTTTTCTTCTTACTGAGCGCACTCATTTTTGTTTTACCATTATCTTGATTAAAGTTCAGTCTCTTTGGCTGACCCATCCTACGGAAAGGACTCTGGCCTGCGATGGCTGCTGAGGGCGAAACCACTCCGTTGGGACTCTTTACTATTTGCTTGAGGGGGATGGGGTTTTTCTTGGGAGTGTAGCGTTTTTTATCACTAGCAGTGGCACAAGCCAAAATGTGCTTGTGCAGTTCGGGCATGTTGTCGAAGCTGTTGCCACACTTGGTGCAGCGTATGGCAGTGCTGAAAGTTTGTGGTATGTTGTGGGTGGTGAAGTTCGTGGCCGAGGCTACAGAGCCAGCATGGGAACGGCTATGATAAGGAAAGGGTGGGGGTTTATAACTGGGGTAGTGTTGGTTAATGCCGAGGCGAACATCAGGGCCTTTAGGCTTACCTCCTTCTGAGGCCATGATCTTTATTGTAGTGTACAGCTCCTCATTGGGGTCCTCCGCCACCTCTTCTGCATGATTGCCATTAATATCGGGCTCTTCTTTTGCTACATCAGCATCACTGTGTGGAGCAGCTTCATTTGTTGTCTCTGGTGCTGGTGTTGAGGGACTGCTCTCCTCTTTGGCTCTGGATGGATCCGTGTAGTTCTGTGGCCTAAGCTTGCCGCTCTCCACAGTGGTGTGTGAACACGTCTCGCTTGGATGCAGATCTTTTTGGTGCTGCTCGAGGTTAGAGAGAAATGCAAACTCCTTTGAACAAACAGAGCACACACAGATCCTGCCCACTCCGTGTAGTGCCGAGCGGTGAGCCAGCAGGGCCGGGGCGTCTTCAAACAGCTGCACACAGAATTCACACTTGAAGGGCCAATCAGCAGCGTGCTCCGTGATATGTCCACTGAGCTCCTTGATGGAGTTGAACGGCTCCTCGCAGACGTTACACACAAAAGTCTTGCAGTATGCAGAGTCAACCTTTTCTGCCTCCGAGGTTTTATCAGACGGTTTATTGGGAGAGTGAGGTGAAGAGTTGACTTCATCCTGAGGTGCGTGATTCATAACTGGCAGCTCATCTGTGCAGTGCTGAGGCTCTTCTATCTTAATCTGAGGCAGGGCCTGTGAAACCAGTGATGGTGATGGATCATGTGAGGCAGGGGGAGGAGATGATGAGGGAGATGTGGATTCTGGAGAAGCAGGAAGAGATTTCTCTGCTTCCGAGTCTTGGTTTTGGTTAATTTTGTTATTTAACAGACTGTTGCAAGTCAAAGAAATATCCTCCGTAGTGGACAGATCTACTGATGTCGACTCAGGAGGGCTTGATGCCGACGAACTATTGAGAGGATCTTTAAGTGGAGTGTTTGGGGAGTCCAGTGGCTGAGAGATATGGTTATCTTCCTCTTCTTTGTTTTCTTCAGCAAACAAATTCTCCTCCGATTCTGACACGTCTTCAGATGATCTCGGAGACATTTTCGGTGAGAGGACAGGAAGAGGTCTCGCTGCAGGGGAGTCTAAAGGTTGAGAAAGAGGCGAGCTAGGCATAGCCAGTGGAGAAGGTATGGTAGGCAGTAGAGGTGGAGGTGGAGTAGGAGATGTCATACTGGAGTTGCCAGGGGAAGAGGGGTTCATGGTGACAGGGGTCAAAGAGGGTGGGGAGGGGTGGGGCGTTTCTAAAGCAACGTTTGGAGAGCGAGTGGGGAAACAGTTTAAATTGGGTATGGCTGAGGGTCCCTCCTCTCCTGGCAAAGGCAGACCTAAATACTCATTCATCAGCACTTTTTCAAGCATACTGGTGTTTGGCTTTCTCTTTTTTGTCGGGGGCTGTGGAGCTGGACTTCCCTTGGATTCAAGCTCAGCGTTGCTCTTCCGATGAAAGCTTAAATCCAGAGCTGAATCCCCCAGCACCTTCGTCGAGCTGTCCCTCCTCCTACTGACGGAGTTCGACAGATCCAAGGGCTGCTGATTACAAGAATTTCCACCGCTATTAGATGAGGTTTGGCCGTGCATATCGTTCTCAGTGAGGCTCAGGCTGTCTCCATCTTCCTTGTCCAGTAGAATCCCAGGAGGGGAGGCGCAGCGGCTCTCCACCTTTGGCACCTTGAGGACGAATGAGCTCACCACGTCGGGTTTACAGCTCTCTGTTTTACATGCAGGACTAAGTTGTGGAGACGAAGGGGGAGAGGATGTTCTTCTTTTAAACCTGCCTGAAGCCCCTGGCAGCGGCGTCACCGACAGCGGGGAGGCCAGTCTATGGCTTTCTGTTATCAGGGCGAGGGTGGATTTCTGAATGTCTTGTGTCTGAAGGAGCTGTTTGAGCTTAGGTGATAGATACACAGTTTTCTCTCGTTGAAATGCTGATGAATCGGCAGCTTGTTGAAACAGACTGCTCACTAGTAGATTAGATGAGGACGATGTGGAGGAGGATGAGGAGGATGAAGAGGCTGTGAACGTCGCTGATTCGGACTCCACTTTAAGGCTGGGAACAAATGGGGGCGTAGATGTTCTTCTTTTTGCTGCTGGCTGGCCGATGTTGGAGACATGCTTTGCGGCACTCGTTCTCCCCTCCACCTTTAGCGCCTGACTGATCTGATCAGGGCTGAGGATGACCGTGTCCAGACCAAACAGAGCTGCAGATCTGGAGTCCACCTCTATCACCTCGCAGCTGCTCACTGAACTGGTGGACACAATCTTGCCGTCAATGTAGAAGCTCAAATTCTCCGATATGTTTTTGGATATGTCAACTGCATAATCATCCCTGTCTACCTCATCTTCTGTGTCCGCACTGGGCACGTAGACAGTCGGGGGGCTGGTGCTGGGGGACTCGTCAGGCTGCTGCTGTTTCTGCACTGAAGCCTCTTGAAGCAGCATGCCTTTCCTGCGAACTCCTTTAGGTAGCAGGTGCCTTTCATGTATTCTGCGTTGATGTCGGCGCATGTTGGTATGCGTGCCAAATGCTTTATTGCAATACTTGCAGGGATGGAGCTCCTTTGACTCCCCATTTTCATCCAATATAAAGGGACGGTCAGCATAAGGCCCTATTTCCTTTCTCTGCATGTCAGCGTTGTGCAGAGGTACTCCAGTAAACTGGGACCCTATGGCTATATAGTGACTTGTTGGACTGGTGCAGTCCGGACTTGAACCATCAGTCTGCATCACAGGACTGAGTAAACTGGCTGTTCCTGCCAGAGAGCCCGGCTTTTTCTTAAGCCCACTCTCATGTCTCCTCTCATGCCGCCGCCGCCCCACCTGTGAGCCGAAGGATTTGCTGCAGTACCGGCACTTGAACATTTGCGATTGCTGATTAGAGATAGCATGAATGTGTATGTGACGCTCCAGACCCTGTCTGGTGGAGAAGTGACGCTCACAGTGCTGACAGGGATATGACTCACCCTCTAGGTCACCCTCAAGGTCGGGGTCGAGGTCAAGATCAGGATCCGGCTCTGGTTCTCTAGAATCTAACTTTCCCTGCGAGTAATTATGGCTTTCTTCAACACCGGTAAGTAAAGAGCCAGGAGGCTTATTTTGCATGGAAACAGCCACATGTGAATGCTGAGCAGTTTGCTGCTGCACTTCACCCGATCCCTCGTAACCATCAGCATCCTCCTCCTCTTCTTCTTCCTCCCCATGTCCCCTGTCCGTCATCACTGCTGACATGTCCTCCACCTCCTTATGGTCAATGCTTGCCTTCGGATGGGTTGCCTGGGGTTTATGTGGGGGTGCTAAAGTTGATGGCCTCTCATCCTCCTCCTTCAGACCTGTAAACAATTGATCAGAAGTGTCACGGTATGCTATTTCATCAAATCATTTCAGGAATGTCAGTTTACAGTTAACCATCTTCAAACAATAAGTAACCTCCTAAGACATGTTAAGTGGGAGAAGGTGATCAAATCAAAAAATTAAGTCAACTTACTTTTCCCCCCATCCCACATCTCCCTGACAGATGGTTTGGTTACTTTTGTTTTCTTGTCTCCACCCAAACCAGCCTGCCTGGCTGTATCCAGCAGCTTTTTTCTGGCTGCAAGCAAACACACACATTGCGTTGTATTAGACTTGGTCAAGAGCAAAGACATGAAAAGTGTAGACAACAATTATAAGTAAAAACTGACATTTTGTGTGTCTTTTGACATTTAACCTTGGTTTCCTTCTTCGGTATTCACTCGATGTGTTTGATTTGTGCTAATGTGATGGCTGAACTTTGTTCTACTTCATTACAAATGTGACGTTGACGCATACTCAACGCATTTCAAGAATTAAATCATTAATTCATGAATTACTATCACAAATACAGACTGGCACTATTTCTAAAATAAATAAATTGATAAGTCAAAAGGAGCTTCTTATTTTATTAACCATTTTAAATAAACTGGCCCTCACCAGGTAAAATGAATTACCATGGCCGTATAACCAAGTTAAAAAAGCCCCCCTTTGTTATATCAAATCTCTGACTGTAGGCTCAGTATACCAGCCTAACCCACTAAACGCACTTTGTGGTGCACTTCTCTGGCTTACAAAGCCCAATTCATACCAGAGAAACACATGCTGCAGGTCAGTCATCTGACCAGCATGGTCACAGGCTTTCTGCTAAATCTACAGAGGCAGCACAACTACCTTAACATGTTATACTGAGCTACCATTAAAGGGCCCAAGCCTTTACTATATTATAATCCACCAGGCACTGCACAAATTCACCAACTGAAATGATTATGTAACATGAATTGTGTGTGATAGTCAGATGAAGCTAGGATAGGTAGGCTAACTTCATCACAGTTAACTTTAAGTACAGATGCGAGTGTCATTGGTGTGCTGGAGGTTGCATAAAAAGTACACAAAACACATTGAAAAGGCATGTACATTTAAAATAAAAACTCTGCCAACAGGCCTCATATTGGGTTTTCAACACTTTCTATTAGTTGACTGTTGATTTGAATAATTAAACTAAACAGAAATAGTGTCTCTAAATAACATTTGTAAGCATTTAGCTGCATATTATCTATACAGTTTTCGCAGTACCACATTTCGCAACAAACTACACAACACATATTGAAGACAGATAGTTTAACCCTGTATACAAGTCCAGCAGATACTCCAGATAAATATGTTCACTTTGTTCTCTAGTTCATGGTCCTGCATTGAATACCCCACATTATCCAAAACATCAAAACACCATGTCCAAAGTTCATTCTTTCTTTTTTTTATTGTGACATAAAGCAGCCATGTTGACTTTGTCTTAGAATTAATTAATTGTATATATTGCGTTTTTCAGTATTCATTAATATATTAGAAACAACATTTACTAAAAAAGACGAAGCACTGTTCGAGTGGCGTCATTAGTCTCAAGTGTTGTTTTGATGTTGCAAGTGTTGACGCTATCAAACAAAGCAAACACCGACCTATTATGAACCATTGTGTTAACCTGTATTTTCAACATATCGATTAAATGCACAGCTTTTTTAATAATAACTATAATTTACTCCACACAGTTTGCCATCTGTTCCTGTACACCGGGACATCCGTGTGTTCAGACATTAGCCCTTTAGCCTCATGCTAGCAGGCAACACCAAGTCTGACAACTCGATGAACTGGTTATTCTGGACCCAACACGACGTGAGAGGTAATTTTAACATCTCCACAACATATAACAGTTAAAGTATAGGTTGTTATCCAGTACATGCACTTACATTAGTCTACAGTTGGATACATGCAGCAGGCTAGTTAGCTAACCTGCTAGGCCATCATCAAGTACAGAGGCTCGCCGATGGATGGCTTTCATGCTTTAGGAACTCAAGGAAGGTCACATCCTCGACAACGTCAGGACCCAGAGGAGGAGGAAAAGCTGCCGAAAAGTTGCCCAGGTGCTCGTATAACTGCTAAAACTGTGTATTTTTTAGAAACGAGTTGGCTAATCGGTCGTTATTTAGAGCTACATTACATATAATGTCGGGTATGAAAGTAGACAGCCCCACACATCGCGTTAACGTTAGCTACCACTAGCCTTCCTTCATTCGTAGCTAAGCTAGCTCGCCTGTTACAACTTCGACTGGGCTGCAAGGAAATCAAATCGTGGCTAAGTTACTGTGGCATATGATCGGCACACACGTAGGAGGTTAATGCCGAGCTGCATCTCGGTTAGAGTAAGTAAAGGCCTCACCTCGCTTCGCCTTGGGTGAGTTGTTCCTGATCAGACTGCTGGCTCTTTCTTCCTCCAGTGCAGCTGTTATCTCGGGGTTGTCTTCCACAGTGTACCACACCAGCAGCTCCTCTCCTGGCCCGATAGGCTGCAACAATGAGAGATGAGGTCGGCTACCAATCACAGCCCGGCTTGCTGAGAGGCAAGGGGGATATCAGGGCCACTGTGCATCTTATCTGTCTAGGGGGGTATGGGGATTTGACAGTGTTTTCACCATAGTCTGCATTGTGTATGTTTCTGCTATTCTAGTAAACGTCTTTTTTGTTTTGGTATTTTATAGAACATTCTAAATTATGCAGAATATGTTATATTGTGTATTCTTCGTGATGTAGCCTATATGTTATGTAGATATGCTGTTTGAATATTTGAATGCCTGAAGACATTGCTGCTGTAACAATATCATTTCCAAATGTAGCATGAATAAAGTATCTATCAATCTATATTATATAATGGTGCTCGTATTTTTTTTGATGGCACGTTAATTATAAAAAAAGGGATTAGACAACCGTAACTGCATTAACCACTTTTAAAATTTGCATTAATCTTATTAGGTGTTAAACTGTATACAACACATCACAGGTAGTAACTATAACCATTCTTAAATGTACTTTTAACATAGAATGAACTGATGATCAATCATGTTTACTGATTAATAGTCATGTTAATGCTCAAATTATCATCGAGATCCATAACATTAATTGACAAATTATTTACTATCCAAATAATGTCTATAGATGCTTTACAAACTATTTATCAAGCATTTACCAAGGTATTTTAAACACAATTGCAACTTCATAACGGCCATCCAAATAATGTTTATATATGGTTTAAAAACCACTTATTAACCACTGACACATTATCATCAAAATATGTAATGTTTATATGCGTTATATATCCTATTATAGTACTTCTAATATTTGAATAAGTAAATTATTAGGGAGAGAAATGCGTCATGATTTATGAGATGGAAAAAAATGCTATAGGGTGTAATGCAATTTTTTTTAATTACTTAGATCACAATAACAATCCAAACCAAGAATACTTTTCCTCCATCTGCGTATCCATTATATAATCCTCAATATGGCCCTGGTTGTAGGACCAGTAGGCTGTACAGTATGGATGTCTTTTTCACCCACCCTCAAAACTTTGTAGTAAATGGCTCTGTTGATCTCCAGAGGGAAAAGATTCTGCTCTTCAGTGGAGCGAGCCCAGTTGACGTATCGCAGCCAGTTCCCCTTCATGGGGTCTGTGGCGTCAACACACATCCATCCTCGTGCTGGGAAATAAACCTACGGGACATAGATACACAAACAATTTGATATAGCTCTGCAAAGACCTGGGTAGGAGGGATGTCATAGCAATGTAAGAACCAAGGGTTTCTTCAAGTTCCTTCAAAACATTAGTTCAAACTTTATTTGTTTGTATTAATTCATCATTCAGCGTTTACAAGTGACAAAAGTATGTAAGAATGTAGTTGGGCTCGTTTTAGCTACGTAGTGACTACGTACATAACGGTGTAGGAGAGTTTTTTTGGGAACGAAGCCAACAGAACAGCCTGTAACATACCTCCCACATGTATACATTACTGGTCACCTGGGACCTTTTTTTCTTCTCTCCGACAAATGGGCCAAACTTCTTGCCTTTAGGGATCGCCCGAGTGGCCCAGACACCTGAAAATAAGAATAAAGAAACAATTTCGATTTTTATATATTGCTAAAGCACATGATACATTATGTTGACATTTAATCAGTGTATGTACACATTAAGAGAGTGATTTAAGACTTAAGTAGAAATAAATGGATCTCCAGGATTGGCAGGATAACGTTTATGAAAACTAAAGACTAGAAACCCTACATTTAAATAATGTACTTAATGTTTGACAGGAGATGAAGGTGAAGAGTTTTTGTTTTTCAAGGTTTTGACAATGATGGAAACAAACTCATTTAATGTCACCACATACTTTGTCTCAACTGGGTATATTGTGTTAAAAATCATATGTAATGAATATACTTGGGCTTATGTCATTTATTATGTTTAACTTTCTGGCTTATATCACTTGGCAAATAGTTTTACAAAAGTAACAAACACACAAGGTGTTTGTTACTTTTGTTTTTGCATGTGTGGCCTAACACGGCCTGGCCTGCTGTTTACCAGGATTTAAGAGTAATATATCCAAATATGCTCCCTAAAGTGTGTCTGAAAATACTAAAAGCCTTTTGACAGAACTAACATTCAAATTGACTTTTGTTTACACTCTCTCCATATGTGTAAAAAGTTCATCATCATCCTCCTTTTCCGACACAGTCTGGTCTCACTGTGTTTCACTCATCTGCTGCTGGAAGTTCTTTTCAAAGTTGTACATCATTGAAATGCAGATGCACATCGACATTTTGATAAAACGGTTGTTAGAGTTGTTGTACTCACCGACACGGCTTGGATTTATAGCGGAAGGTCCCAGATGCAAGCAGTCAGGTAAACCCTTCCACACATGAGCTGGAATTGTATCCCGACTTTCCACCGCCCCTCCAGTACAAGCCATGGTCTGCAATGCCCACAAGAATGGTATGTTAATAAATGCTTTGCATCATAGATGATAATCTAATTTTATAGAATACAACAGGTAGATATTTTTACCTGTAAAGATAGGTTTCCACAAGACGGTGTGCAGCAAGTCTTACTGGAGTGTCATCACGTAAACTGTAAGAATAGTGTAAAGTTAGCGGTTAAAAGAGCAACAATGTTGAATTCATGCTATCAAATTGTATGTATTACAAAGGTGTATAACTGCAACCCTGTAAAGGCAAGCTAAAAGTAAAAAACACTGAAAACATAAATTCACTGAAACATAAATGACACCAGAACAATATTTACTTTGACTTATTTTCACATAAGACCTGACAGCTGGTCCAACAAACTGTAATGAGAGTTTTAGGAGGCTTTTTGGAACCACCACTTATTGAAAATGTTGATTATGGATTCATCTTTAAAGTCATTTAAAAAATAAAGTACATTTTTTAAAAAGGCAGAAAAATCAATTTTCAACTTATCAAATGCGGACATTTCCCTCTTTTCTCACATAATGTCTCCAAAATGCCTTTTTTCCTAGAAAGCCCAAAAAACAAGAGGAGCTCAGCATCAGTTAGAAAGGGCTTAACATCATGATATTTTCAATAAAGCTAACAGCCGTCAAGATCTTTTAGATTTCTGCCTAATGCATTTTGTAGAATTCGCTGTATGAAATGTATTTTTTGTTAGTGCAATTTAGTTTGAATTGATGTCTTTCTTTATTAAAGGATTATTTTCTTTTTTTTAATAAGTGATGATAGACTTTCAATTTACCCTGTCACTGGCAAGTAAATGGCTAAACAACTACCTGATTATCAGAAGATTCAATACATCTTGAAACTCTTAGTACATTTAGAAATACTCTTACTCTAATTGAAATACTAATGTTTCAAATGTTTCCACCTGCTTTAGTTACTTGATTTTGGTACCAAATGGCAGGAAAGCCAATTGTTCAGAAAGCCAATTGTTCAGGAGCACAATAAACTGGTCCATGTGTTGAGGGGCTGGGCTGTGAAATGATCTTAAAGAGCAAATAAAGCTGAGTAATCTAAGACAATAAACCTTATTGTCTTAGAATCGTGATGCTCGAGCTTATGTAGGCCTATCTAACGCCCTCATTAAACAAAGACAATAATGCATGGACTTTTTACTGACCAGTTCATTTAAGTTCATTAGATGTGTCTCTCTATACTCCACTGTTCCTGGAGTTGTGATGAGACATTTTTAAATCCGTCCAAGCTAAAGTTCAAGGAACAAATGGAAAGATGTCGGTGTGAGCGTAAAGCAGATTTTAAAGCGTTTTGCCTCCGTGCATCAGAAAAAGTTGACTAAAACCTAGAAATGACCGGGTTTGTAAACCTTGCAGCGCCTGGAGGATGCAGTTTATTGTAACCGGCCTTCCCTCTCTTTCTCCTTCCCGATGCTGGCCGGAGTACGGGCTTTTTCTCGCTAAATGTTGCCTGTCGGAGGTTTTTTGGCGGATTAGGCTGTTCACACGCACACTTACCTGCTTTAAGTAACCGGGGGCTTGTGATTTTTGTGCTCTACCTGCTTTCAATCTGCTGAAAATGGCGGATGGAGGCATGAGTCGAAAGCATCTTCTGCAACTCGGATCGTACTGTGGTTGGGGAGAGGCAGCCTGTCAGAGCAGCTCTCACAGCGATGGGGCAATAATGTTCAGCCAGCAGAGGGTTTTGTAGACGACAAGGCTCCCTGGTGTCCTCTCCTGCAGGCAGTGGCTCCAGCCCTGTCCACAATGCAGCCTGAACGTGAAACCATGCCAATTAAGTACCTTGCTTAGATTCATCTGTGAGCATAATGGGCCTGAGGGCTGCTGCCATCTGTGCATCTAGTTTAGACGAAGTCAATAAAAGCAGGCAAATTCAGGCTGGAAAGTGTTATTTGGTTCTAAACTTTAATATTTGTATTTAAACTAAGTCCTTTACCTGCTATGTGTTGCTGTATTTTTATTATTATTGGTGAATTCTTTGCCATCACATTTTTTAAATCTTCTTTTTATCAAACGACTCCTGACTAAAAGTGAGTAAGCTAATTTATTAATAGGAATAAATGACTGGATTGTCTGAAAATATGCTGCATAAACACTGTTTCGGTATGATTCAATTCAATATAATTGGAATTCCATTCATCGTATTTTTTTAATATGCCCTATAGTACTAATTGATTTCAATATATTATAACCAACAGTAACGGTATAACGGTACAGTCTGTTGAAGTGAAAAAATATATGACACACTACATTTTAACTGTGGGATAACACAAAACATGCATCTATACCTTCACATAAGTCTTTGCAATACATTTTCACTTCAGTTTCTGATTACTGTTGAAGAGAGGTGATTTAACTGTATTTGACATTATTAGAGGATGTAGTTTGAGGTGCTGTTGAACTGTATTGTGTCATACAGAGAGGTGTTTCTATTATTTAGCCCACTCATTGATATAATGTGATGATGAAAATGCAATAGTGGCCTATCATGCATTTAGTTTTGCTTATGTGTGCCTTCAGATTCAATTAAGGTCAAGAAAATCGTAAATGAGTAAAAGTTAATTTATTTTATTGGAGCTATTATGGCTATATTCTTATAGCTTGGAGAAAGAGTGGTTCTTTTTAGAGGAACCACTGATGGTGACTGATGGCTTGTCACATTTACTCCAGAAATTGTTTGTTTCTTCCCCCTTTCTTTGTTCTACTTTACATCTTCTTGAGATGTGATGTTATGGTAGCCTAGTTTTGGTTGATCATATAAATACACAACAAATTAAAGTCCCCCAGAGAAGTTTAAGAGAGGATGTAGCTGCCGGCTGCCGTGATGCATATAGCAACAGTTGCAAAATATTCGATGGTATGAAATGCACACTCTGTTCCTGATATATCCTCACATTTTCCAACATAGCCTCAAAATAGAAAAACTAGAAATAAATCTAGTTGATAATACGTGGACAATAAAAGCAGCTCAAGCTAAACAAAATGACATGCATGTACAGTATATGACCTCAGTTGATACCTGGATAATGTTCAGCAGCATTCTGTTCCTGTTTGGACATGGTGTAACTTCAGTGGTCACATTGTGTCTCAGAGGGCATGCTAGGTAATCCTGACTGTTCTCTCTACAGGGGACGGCTGTGGCCACTAGAGGCTGCTGTGCAACCACAAACAGCCTGTGTCTTCTTTAGATGGAAGTCTGTGCCTGGAGGTTTGTAGTCAGAACAGGACTGATACAAAAAGAATTCATCTGTCAGCAGCGTTACCAGCAACAGTTCTGAGTTTGAACAATACATGTTTGATTGTGACAAAACATAAAACCTTGTCTGCATGGTGAACATCAAGCAATGTGGTTGCTGGTTGTGTGTTCTGACAGAACATGTTATTATGTACAAAATAAAACATTAAACATTCCTCTTGTAAGAGGTTACGAAATAATCTGTGTACTTCTTAAGGCGGGATCTCTTGCTACATTACTATCTGCAAGTCTGACATTGTGTACACTAGTGGGTACTCACGGTTTGAATATTAATTACATCTCATGTTTGAAGTTTTTCATTATTTTATTTGTTCCAATATATCATAGCAATGTTCTCTCACTGCGGATCTTTTGCGTTCTTCAACTGCTCTTTTGTTCATAACCTCATATGTAAAAAATGTCTCCAACAGATGTGCTGACCCCCTTTTTCACAAGCTTTCACCTTTATTGCTCAAACAATGCCAGATTCCTCCACCCCTACTCCACCCTGCTGACCTTCACATGTCCATCAGGCTGACAGCTGCCTCAGGTCCTCCTCAATCCTGTAACTCCTCGTTTCCCCCTTTGAAGATGCCCATCAGCTATTACTGCTCATTCCTTTCTTTTAATGACTTTGAGAGAGTAATACATTGTTGTATATCCACTAAACTGGATTACTGCAATGCTCTGTACATTGAAGTAAGCAAGGCTTCCCTGTCTCGCTACAGCTGGTCCAGAATGCTGCTGCCCGCCTCCTTACAAGGACAGGCAGGTGTGAATATATTACGCCTGTACTCGCCTCTTTACATTGGCTACCAGTCAATTTTAGAATACAATTTAAAATGTTACTGTTTGCATACAAAGCCCTAAACGGTTTAGCCCCACCGTACCTGGCAGATCTTTTAAAACCATACACACCCACACGGTCACTGAGGTCTGCTGACAGCCTCCTTCTGGTCGTCCCTAAATCGAGGTTAAAGCAGCGAGGAAATGAGCCTTTGCTGTTGCAGCTCCAAAATTATGGAACGAATTACCCCTCCAGGATAGACTTGCTCCAACTCTGCCTGTTTTTAAATCTCGTTTAAAAACCCATTTATTTTCCCTTGCATTTACAGACCAGGTGACACTTGTGCTGTTAAATTTGGGGTTTTATCTTACTAGTGTTTTGTATTGTTTTTACGTCATGTATGAGAGTTTTTCAGTCTGTGGCTTCTGCTCTGGTTTAATTGTCTCGTGTTTTACATTTGTTTCATGTCCTGTCTGTTTTTTATGTATTTATGCTATGCTAAATGTGCTATAGAAATAAAGTGGATTGGATTGGATTGGATTCCTTCAAGTATGTCTTGAGAAAATATTCAGAAACCTGACTTCAACTCAAAGTTATATTATCCTTTAAATAAAGTGGATATGTTTCTTTGGTACACTACTAAATCCCCTCCTTTTTATAAAATCACAAAAGGAATCACTGTCCAATAAAAACAAGGTGTTTGTACTAAAACAGAACAGAGATTTGTGGATGAACATTTTATTTAGCTAACTTTGCTACTCATATGAGCAGAGTTAGATAAATAAGCTTGTTCTAACTCATATTCCAAGATTCTTTGAATCTTGAATCTTGAATATTAGCTTTTAATAAACAATTATTTAAAAAAACCTTCAGTCTGTTTTCAGCACGACGTATTTGTGTGAAAGAACTTAAGTAATGAACGTGGATGATGATCTAAAAAGAGACCAAGAGTATCAAAGGTACATCAAATTCAACCTAAATATTAAATACTTAAATTAGGTATTTTAGCACTGAAGAACAAAAGAGACTGAGACTGGCATTCATGACAAGCACATTTCATTCAGATTTTCACAGAGAATCATGTTTGTAGGCAAAAATATAAAACAAATAATAATAATAATAGGGCTATTCTTGTCCATTAAAAAAATAGATTATTTGTATAATGTTCACATAGCAAATATGTTTTAAATATACATTTGACTTGTGATTTAAAGTTTTACCAGCCAATGCTTCAAGTTAAATGTGTCATGCTGTGATGGTAATCTTCTCAACATTATTCTATTCAAGTCTTTTGGATTTGTAAATCTGCATTTATTTCACACTATATTTTAAAATTAAGAGATTAAAAGTGGACCAGAATGACAGCAGCATACTGTACTGGGGTGCAGTTTTAATACAGGACACTGTTTAAAGGTTTCATTTGGAACACCATGTACCCTTCACCATCCTAAATATATTTACTGCGTGCAGGACGAGCCGGGGACATATAGCTGGTGCTACAGCATGCCAACGTGTGATAGATATCATGCTGCTTGACAGCACAGGGAAAGTGATAGGCCTTCTTGGCTCTTCAACAGCATGAAGGAGCATGTGGTGAATGTATGTATGAGCCATAGGGCCAGTGGAAATGTACTTCTTGTATGTAAAGAACATTTTGTGATTAACTGCCGGACTGTTTTTGATTGAATCACTTAACAACTAATATATTGACTATACCCACACTGACCTTTCTTTTTAAATTAATGTTCCACTATCTAAAAAGCTCAACAAGTAAAGTTACAAGTGCATTACAGTTTTCATCATCCATAAAAAGTTCAAAATAACAACTTGACCTCTCAACTCATTACACATCACATGTTATCACATCTTAAGTAGCTAATAATCTACTAAAAACAGCCATTTAGTTAAAAAAAAGGGCAAGACACAGTTCTACAGTATGATCCTTGTACTTGGCTTGAGTATTTCCATTTTGCTACAAAACTGTGGCAACATGTTGATGTTTTCTTCTCACTGCTTTAGTTAACACCTGAGCTGTAGTAACTAACAACAAATAGGAAAACACTGTATACAAATTAATATTATTGGAGCCATTCTGCTGCCAAATGAATACAACCACCTTCATTATATCTTGCTGACATACTCCCACATCTTTACCTTTTAAGTCAAATATGAACAGGTCTTTGTCTGGTAGAGTATTATTGAAGTATATCTTTTTCAGTAGACAATCTTGATTCCACTTCCACTTCTAGTTTCCATTTTATGGCGGCTTTCTGGCTGTCCAAACCATGTATAAACTGGAAACTTTCTTAAGCCACGCAATCCAATGCAGAGAAACTTGTTCGGCTCAGTGCTTCAGTTGCTCCATATTATCAAACAGCTTCTTTCATTTGTTAATATTCAATTTATTCCAGTGTCCTAAAAACAGGAGAAATAATTGTAAGTGCAAGTTTAAAGGTAGAGTTGTTGAACAAGCTATCACAAATGAATACCAATCATGTGTTATGCACTGAGGCTAATTTAACATGGACACTGTCTGATGTACTCACCTGCATTCAGCGCAGTTTCTTGTATATAGTCATCCCAAGGAACCCGGAAATAATAATAGAGATCAGTGTGAATAATGCTGCACTAAGCACTGCACCTCTGTTCAGAAGAACTAGGAGAAGAAAACTGTCGTTAGTGAAATCAACAATTTACTAAATGGCATGCAGAGATACAAAGAGACACGTTTATGTTCATTAACACATCAACTACCTCAGTGTTGGGGTCTTACCTACAGGTTTTTCTTCTATCAATATAGCTGCAGCTTTAAAACCTTCCCCGTGTGCCTTCATGCTGCGGCCATTTATTGGGACTTCCTCACTTGGATATGTCTCCATGGTGTCATTATCAGATGGGGCCTCAACGACAATGATCTCTGCATCGCTGTCATCCACTGTGTCCCCCTCCAGGTCTGTTTCAGGATCTGATTGGACAACTTCTTCTTCTGTGTTGTCCTCTGAAGTGTCCTCTTCTAGATCTTCCACAGGGACGATGAGGAGTGGCTCTTCTGGAGACGGTTCCTCGCTGGCGGGCTCAACAAGAACATCAACAGCAGGTGGCTGTTCTAGGGCTGGTTCTGTTTCCTCCACAGCAGGTTCCTCGTGACCTTCCTCTTCTGGGTCAAGTACAACAGATTCCTCTTCTTCTGGAGCAGCAGGAAGAGAGTCTTCACTAGTAGCAGGGTCCTCTTCTGATTCTTCTTCTGGGACTATTGGGTCAAGCACCCCTGCATCTTCTTCTTCTGTATAATCCTCTGGTGCTTCATCTTTTTCTTCTTCCAGTTCATGCTTATCTTTAGCAGGATCTAAAGCAACCTCTTCCTCTTCCTCTTCCTCTTCGGTCTCTAGATCTAGAAGTTCCTCTTCCTCTTCGGTCTCTAGATCTACAAGTTCCTCTTCCTCTTCGGTCTCAAGATCTACAAGATCCAGGGCAACAGATTCCTCTTCTTCTGGAGCAGCAGGAAGAGAGTCTTCACTAGTAGCAGGGTCCTCTTCTGATTCTTCTTCTGAGACTATTGGGTCAAGCACCCCTGCATCTTCTTCTTCTGTATAATCCTCTGGTGCTTCATCTTTTTCTTCTTCCAGTTCATGCTTATCTTTAGCAGGATCTAAAGCAACCTCTTCCTCTTCCTCTTCCTCTTCGGTCTCTAGATCTAGAAGTTCCTCTTCCTCTTCGGTCTCTAGATCTACAAGTTCCTCTTCCTCTTCGGTCTCAAGATCTACAAGATCCAGGGCAACAGATTCCTCTTCTTCTGGAGCAGCAGGAAGAGAGTCTTCACTAGTAGCAGGGTCCTCTTCTGATTCTTCTTCTGGGACTATTGGGTCAAGCACCCCTGCATCTTCTTCTTCTGTATAATCCTCTGGTGCTTCATCTTTTTCTTCTTCCAGTTCATGCTTATCTTTAGCAGGATCTAAAGCAACCTCTTCCTCTTCCTCTTCGGTCTCTAGATCTAGAAGTTCCTCTTCCTCTTCGGTCTCTAGATCTACAACTTCCTCTTCCTCTTCGGTCTCAAGATCTACAAGATCCAGGGCAACAGATTCCTCTTCTTCTGGAGCACCAGGAAGAGAGTCTTCATTGGGGTTAGGGTCCTCTTCTTCTGGGACTATAGGAATCAGCCCTAGATATTCTTCTTCTTCTTCTTCTTCTTCTTCTTCTTCTTCTTCTTCTTCTTCTTCTTCTGTGTATTCCTCTGGAGCTGCTTCTTCTTCTGGGGAAACCTCGGGGATTGCTTCTTCTATTACCTCTTCTTCCAGCTCTGGTTCCTCTTCAGATGGATCCAAATAATCAACTGGATCTTCAGGGGCTGGCTCCTGTGGTCCTGTTTCCTCTTCAGCGAGTTCCTCTTCCTCTTCCTCTTCGGTCTCTAGATCAACAGGAAAGAGAGCAACAGTTTCCTCTTCTTCCAATGCACTGGGAAGATCTTCTTCGTTGGTTGCAGGGTCGTCATATTTTTCCTCCAGGGCAACTGCTTCGTCTTCTTCTAATGTACTGGGAAGTGTTTCTCCATTTGCATCCTCTTCAGCAGTGTCTTCAAGGACTACTACTGCGTCTTCTTCTGTTTCTAAAGAAATGACAGAGACAGTTTCCTCTTCTTCCCTGGGTCCCAGAGGAACAATAACAACATGGTCCTCTGGGACGGACTCTTGTGCTACTGTGTCCTCTGCAGCAGGCTCCACTTGAGCTTCTTCTTCTGTTTCAAGCTCC
Source organism: Gymnodraco acuticeps (assembly GCF_902827175.1). NCBI lineage: Eukaryota > Metazoa > Chordata > Actinopteri > Perciformes > Bathydraconidae > Gymnodraco > Gymnodraco acuticeps. The sequence continues at coordinate 1,119,716 of NW_022990235.1, read as the reverse complement.
ACAGGAACGAGAGCAACTGCTTCGTCTTCTTCTAATGTACTGGGAAGTGTTTCTTCGTTGGTAGCAGGGTCCACTTCAGCGATGTATTCAGAGACTACTGGGTCAACTGCCTCGTCTTCTTCTGCATGTTCGTCTTCTGTTTCTAAAGAAATCACAGAGACAGTTTCCTCTTGTTCACTGGGTTCCACGGGAGCCATGCCAACAGGTTCTTCTGAGGATGACTCTTGTGCTGCTGTGTCCTCTGCAGCAGGCTCCACTTCCTCTTCGGTCTCAGGCTCCACAGGAATGAGAGCAACTGCTTCATCTTCTTCTGACGTAGAAAGAGGTTCTTCATTTGTAACGGGGTCAACTTCTTCCAGGACTACTGGAGAAACAGATTCTTCCTCTTTTGCATGTTCCTCTGGAGCTTCGTTTTCTTCTGAAATGGCAGAGACTGTTTCATCTTGTTCAGGCTCCTGTTCAGCAGACTCCACGTGAACAATAACAGGAGGTTCCTCAGGGGCTGACTCCTCTGCAGCAGGTTCCACTTGAACTACCTCCTCTGTCTCCTTTGGCTCTGCAGGGACAAGGACAATAGAGTTGTCTTCTTCTGGTGTCACAGGAAGAGCAGTAGGTTCTTCTTCAGTATTGTCATCCTGGACTACAAGTACAGGTTCTTCTGCAGCAGCTTCTTCTTCTGCATTTTCCTCTGTAGCTTCAGGGATAATAGGGATTGGTGCTGCTGGAAGGGGATCCTCCAGATCATGCTGTTCAGGGGGTGCATCTTCCACAACAGTAACAGTTTCTTCTTCAACATTTTCCTCTGGAACTTCATCTTTTGAAGCTTCGGAAGAAATGACCAGGATTGGTGCTTCTGGGGCTGGATCCTCAACATGTGGCGTTACATCAACAGCTGGGGCAACTTCTTCTGTGGTCTTTTTTGGAGATGCCTCTGCTAAGCCAGCTTCTCCAGGGACTGCTTTCTCCTCTGAAATGTCTTGTGGAGCTTTAGCCAAAGGCTCATGAGAGACCTGGTATTTTACAAATATTGCTTCTGGCTCTTTTTCAATAACTGGAATGTCTTCTTGAATGGGCGGAACCTCAGGAGCTGGAGTTGCTACCTTTACTGCAACTGGAATGACTTTCTTCACTGTTTTTCTCAACACTTTTACGTGAGTTCGTGCTTTAGTTTCCGGTGCTTGTTTAACTGGTTCTGGTCCAGACTGACCATCTTTGGCAGCTGAAATATACGATAGAGACTCAGATACAGCTTTAGCTTCCCCCCTTGCATCAACAGCCTATGTTCTCTGATTATATCGAAAAAGCACCCTCATTAACCTTAAATATATTCTAAGGACTCAGCTTTACTGTATGGTATGCCAACTCAACCAGTATACCCCATATCGTTTCGTCCACCGTATGTTTTAGTTGATAACTTGAAGTTAATTTATGGACGTTTTTATACTAAAATTATTTTTATCATTTTAGATTTTTCCAAACTTACGTATTGCTGTAGAGGCCCAAACCTGACAATATTCTGAGCTCACTTTGATACCATACAGTAGTAGTTGGACATAATACATGTAGAGGTTTTCCACAAAGGAAACCTAGTGCACTATATTGACGCTCTGAACGATGGCTGATTATGTAACCATTCAAATCATCTCCAGGCACCTGATACAACATGGAGGGTGTGTAGTGATCCAAGTTTAGTTCAAATATGTCACAGGGTTGCATGCCTACAGGAGCAGGTGTGTCATCATGAACGCAATTAAACTATTTTGAGAAGTTTGGTTGGTAATTACATCAATGCGGTAAAGCACAGGTGTTTTATTGTCAATTTACTCAGGTGACTGAGGTGACTGAGGTCCTTTCCTGACTGCATTCTTCTTCTTGTTTTATGAATAGCTAGAAAACACTGAAAGCCATATTTGCCTTCCCCTGTCTTCGATTCTGCTGACTGATAGTCTACCAATCATAAAACAACAAACACAGGTTTACCTTATGAAACACATTTTGAATGAAGCTGTATTCAGACATTCATGTTATCATTAATGATCAAACATAATGAATTGTAGCTCTAACAATTTGTTGAATTATATAGTTAAAATTCAGTTCAGCCATTTAATTTCTAAGAATTCGATCATGTCACAGAGTTTAGAGGAAAAGCATGGCTTACGTATTGGTGCTAATGAGCATAGCTGAACCGTTAGGAGCAGGGTCAGCAGGAGCAGAGAGGAAGCTTTGAACATGATGTCCTTCTTGTCACAGTCCCTTCATTAGAGTCAAATAATTTCCACTAACTCCCACACAGCAGTGTGACCGGTGCCCCCACTGAGAGGGAATATCCTGCAGGGGGGCAGTATACGTGTAGAGTGTCACTGTGGACACATGTCGTGAAGTGACACACCATATGGTAATTTGGGGAGGGTGCTTTGAGGATGGGTATGAGAGAGTTATGATCACATGGACCTCTTCTACAAGACTACACCAGCTGTTCTAATCCTGGATTAAAAGGTCAACATGTCTCTAAAAACACCTTAAAAAGGTCCTTAAGAAACAGATATATGAAGTTACACCATGTTATGGAACATAACCTTTTTTCAAAGATTTAAAAAATAGTTTGAATTTATATTAAAGGTCTCCTATTATGCTATTTTTAGACATATATTATGGGTCTCAGATATATAAAAAAATATAAAAAAACATGTATGTGATGTGTTTTGCTCAAAATACCAAACAGATCGTGCATTTTAGACATTCCTCATATCCCTCTGTTTTAGCCCTGTTAGAGAACTGCTGATTCGGGGTCCTTAGCTTGAAAGAAAAAAGAAAAAAAAGAGGAGGTGGAGCTAATGCCTGCTCAGAATTACACGGCAGATTCAGCTCAATGCTGCCGTGACTAAATGCCATCATGTTCCAAGCCACATCAAGGATTATTTCTGAAAGAGTATGGAGCTCAAATGCTTTTTCGCTTGGCGGTTTACCACAAGGTGAGTTCCTTTTTTTATTTCCTGCTTTTTTACACGTGTTCTCTCCAGTAGGCTACTGCATTAGCTGTGAGTGTTAGGATGCTTGCTAATGTAAACAAAGACCATATTACTTCCAAAACAGTCGGGCATTGTTTCTGATAGCAACTTTCTGATAGTTCCTAGGTCCACATTTCCGTTATTGCGTCATATCGGAAACCCCTGTTTTTAGAGATTTGGGTAGGAGGAAAAGAGAGAGGGTTTTATTTGCTTACGCTGCGTGAGTTCCCCGACACACCGGGGACACATATTTATAAAAGACATCAAAACGTGCATTTTGCACAACAGGTCCCTTTTTAGATATTTGCTCTGTGAATACTATATCACATGGCAGACAAAATGACCCACTCATAGTACATGAAGTATTATTTGGTACAGTTGGGATAAAGGACATACTACCTTTTAATTCTCACATCAACTGAAATGAAGCTCGTAATAAAGTTGTTGGCATCTCTACAGTAGTTGTACTCGGGATAATCTAGGAATGCTAATACATTTCTAGGTTTTCTAGCTGGTAGGCATGGTTTATCTATTATTATAGGATAATATGTGCTGCTTACCAACAGTTCAGCTTCAACCTGATGAGTATCATTGTTATAATGAAGACTGTACCTCACAAGTAGGACAACAGACAAGAACTAGAGAATGCAATTCCTGAAGAAATTGCTAGTGGGAATGCTTTATGCTGAAAAGCTGATGCTAAACTGCTATGCTGAAATGTAATGTGTAAGAAGAAAGTGAAGAATTTAGATTGAAATGATACATGAACACTGGGCGCTTGAATGTGTGATGAGAGAAGAAAAGAAAGTAAAAAGGCTTGGAAAAGCAGCAGAATATTTGAACTGCAAACTTTTTAACTAACTTGATGGGGAATGATCTGTCGCCATGCCAACGGCATTTGATGACATCCCATAATACGCTTCGATGTGTTGATGGCTGCATCGTTACCAAACATGTGAAGTTTTGGGCCGTTTGGAGCATTTTCACTGAAGTTATGAGAAAACCGTGTTTCATAGCGAGCATTGTGTTGCCATGGCAACGGGCATTTGAAGAAATCTCAAAACTGTCCCGTAGATGTCTTCACGGCTGGACTGTTAGCACACATGTGAAGTTTGAGCACTTTTTGAACATTTTTAATGTATCGTCTTTTATGGTGAGGGATGCGTTTCCATGGAAACGGCATATGATGACACCCCATAATTGACATAGAGCTGTTGAGGGCAGGACCGTCAGTTGGAGTTATGACATCATCGTGTTCCTTGACACAGGTGTTTATATTTGAGCCAACGACGTGTCCAGAGATCAAAGGTTTCCAGACTTGTATTTACATAACATAGAGGGGGAAGCTTCCCCATTATGTAGGATTTATATAAATAATTCAAATAAATGTGGCAAAGGCTCAAATGTGTTGAAAAACACATTTGTAACAGGTTTGTTAATTGACCAAAAAATATGAACAGTTGGAAGATTGAAAATGGGATTATTATTAGGATTATTTGTAGGTCATTGAAAAGTAGAATCATTTAGAAAGATGTGAACATTGAAGTTTCTATTTTAGAAAAGCTGACACTGACACACTGTAGTGTGCATTGCTGGTTTTAAAAGTGATTTATAAGAGTCATGTTTAGAGATGTGCAATACTTAAAACGTTTATAAAGATCCTCTGAGTGTGTGTCATTAGTTAGCTGATAAAATGTTAGGGATAAATACCTTAACATATTGACTACAAGAGCTTGAATCAAACAAGCAACCTTGTATTTGAAAGATTAACTCACATAGCAACAGTCACACCTGGTATATAAGTGGTGTGGCTGAGTACTTTAAAGGGTTCATGAATAGAGGGGACTTGAATGTGAAATAAGAACAAGAAAATAAAAGTCTAAATGCATGAAAAAGCAGCAGAATATTTGAACTGAAAACTTTAGAACTAAAAGCATACGTCACCAATAATGTCTCAAATATGTGGAACATGTTGAAGTCAGTATGAAGTCTCCATCAGACGGAAAATAATAGGCTGACAGTCTGTTAAACTCCAGTGACCAGTCATTAGTCTGCTGCTCTAATTATGTCAATTGGAGTTATGACATCATCGTGTTCCATGACACAGGTGTTTATATTTGAGCCAACGACGTGTCCAGAGATCAAAGGTTTCCATGGTGATCAGTGAGAGGAGAGCATTTTCATTGTTCTGAATGAGAGATAAACCTCTTACATGTAAACGTTTTGTTGAAGAACCGTAACAGATATCTGTGAAATTTCAAAGCGTGAAGCATGTCAAGGAACTTGAGCATCTGAAGTGTACGTTTTGTGTACTTTCGGGTTAATAATGTTGCCTTTTTGGCAGATTAACTAAAAGGTGTGCAGCTGCTGTGGTGGGGAAAGGTGAGGCTGAATTTACAATGGAGTTTAATGGAGACATGTTGAAAGTTGTTGTCACTTCATGCCCTCAAGAGGCATTTTGTTTAATTATTTTGCATAATTTTTTGTATCTTACACGAATAATGTCAGAAAAATGTGTGACATTTTAAAGTTGGAATAAGGTTTCTGAGTGAAAGTATGAACGAGCAGTTAGCAGTTGAAGAGGGAGCAGTTAGCAGTTGAAGTTGCTGAAGATTGTTGAAGTCTGAAGAGTTCTCCATTGACTTCCATGTTAAAAATGGGATGTATTATGGGATGTATCTCTGGAATTATGAAAGTTATGAATGATAAAAGTAATAGCCATTGATTCCCGACCGAGCTGAAGGCTTTGATGTTCCAACTGAGTTTCTGCGATGTTCAATGTGGGAGAAGAAGCAGCGCAAAATAACCCGGCGGAATAATAAAGAATTTCGTGCGTAGCATAACAGATATATGCTGTGTCAGCATTCCCACTAAATAAGCAGATATATGTTTGTAAGAAAAGCTCTCTACAGTTTCTCAAAAACATGGGTTACTTTAAGATTTTGATTGCCAAAAATTGGCAAAGAAATATTGACTTTAATCATAAGAAATGCCTGGAAATGCATGCATGTTTAAACACATTTACTAGTTTTTGCATCTTTATAAAGATGTATAAGCATGTCCTTTGGGCAATGTACAAATGCTCTTATACTGTAGCATAGGGAGTGATCTTTTATCTGTTCTGAGGCCATTTGTTTCCTTTCCTCAAATCTGCCAATGATGTGAGAGTGAAACATCTTCCTGCCATGTTCTACTGATGGCAGTCTTCAGGAACAAAGCTCAAACAGCACATTATTCCACAGTGAAGTTACCATATTTTATTTCTTTAAGTGCCATTCATGCATATTGGGGAAGGGGGTGGGGTGGGCGGTGGTATCGACAATTCTAATAACACTTGAGTTATTTTACAGCACTTAACAAATACAGAGAGTAGCTGTGTCATCTCATTGGACAACAAAAGTAATAAACCGTGCAATAAACAAAAATAGGAGAAAAAAATACAAGAAATGACGGAGACAAAATCAAACAAAACAGAAAAATAAAACACAAACCAAATATATATTATCAACACTGAAACACTGAATGTAGAACCATAGTACAGGTAAAAGGTAGTGTCACACAAAAAGCCAACGCATTTTCATCACATATATACAATATAGCTATATACATACTGTCACCCTCTGATTGGACAATAACAAAATACTCTATTCTTTTCGCTCCTGTCTTTCATGAATAAGACCCACCCCCAGCCTTGATACCCCACCCCCGAGACGAAAAAAGGGATGATTGAAAAGACATATATGTACAAGCACAACAACACACCAGCACTGAATAAAATAGGCCCCAATCAGCAGTACTTGTTGGCAGTTCTCTCCCATATCGTGATGAGGCTTTTTTATCTTTTAATCTTTTTTCCCAATAATTGTAATCTCTCTGGCAGGTACATGTCCAGCGGTTTTTAAAAACTTAAATTGTCTTTTGAAAAACAACTAAATCTCACACAAGCACACACACGCACACACATATAGACATAACATTGTGATTGTGATCCAGTCATTGTCTTCACCTTTTTCCCTTTTAGCCACATCCGTTCACTAAAATATTTTTGTTTTCCCAATGTGCTGCTGTGGTCAAACAGTAGCTTCTGTGCGTTTTCACGATCTTCACCTGGAGGAACTGAAACACACTTCACACCAACCAAGGACTCACAGGACGCTCTCTACTGTCCGTCCAAAGAGTCCTAAGGAAAACACGAATTGATGTTTTTTCACGGCTGTCTTCAGTGGCAAATCATAGCTCCTTTAGTCGAGTGGGGGCCACTCGACTAAAGGAGCTATGATTTGGGTCATTTAACGGACTGAAGTATTTTGTCTGAGCACTAATGAGGAAATTCTGGCAGTTGAACAAAACTCATAGTTGAGATCCACAGGCGGACATTTGATATACAAAGACAGACAAAACAGAGCAGAAAGTAGCAGGAGTGGACAGTCACTGTATGATTGGCAGGAAAATATAAAAATGAATGGCAGTATCATCAGTTGAAAGAAGAGAACTTGACTTCATCCGCACAGTGCAGCTGTGGACAGTTTAACAGAAGACCGACAATATAAAACTGGGCTGGTTCTAGTTTCAAATAACCTTCTGTGTTCAAATGTAAAAACATCTGGTTCTATAATATCCAATAAAACAACCGTGTGAGATTTGAACATGCCTTTTCTCACAATAACAAAGACATTGTGTAATATCATAGAAAAAGAATCCATGATTGTCATTCAAAATATGAAATAAAAACCTAAACGTTGTTGCTGGAGTCCCTAGCTGGGAAATTATCTTTATAGGAATAGTTAGACATTTTGGTAAATATGGAAAAACCGCACTGGTGTCTGTATTTAGAATATGAAGCTACAAACAGTAGACAGTTAGCTTAGCTTAGCTTAAAATCTGGAAACAAAGGGAACAGCCAGCCTGTCTCTGTCAGACAGGAATCTACCTCGAAAACTCAGTAATTAACATTTTACAACTCCAGGAAGTTACTGCAAGTGGACATTAAATAGTCCAACACATAACCTACTGTAAAACGTTTTTGTTTTGTCTTTTTCAAACAGATAATCACATGATAATACGTGTTAAGTAAATCGTTTTGGTGAGGTTGCAGGCATATTTCGCTACCTATAGAGTCACACTAGCTCATTTCCCAACGTTTCCAGTTCTAATGCTGACAGTCTGCTGGCTGTAGCTTCAAAAAACATCCCAGAATGTGAAACTAATCCTTTCAATAAGGTGTAGTAGATACAAAGCACCATCTTGTACATGTTTACCAGTATAGAATAGAGGAGGAAGAATCCTGTTTATTGTCAACTGTAGGGTCAGATAGCGTTGAGATCCAGAGGTGCTTTGCATCTTAGAAACGGATCAACAGAAAGTGTAAGTGTGCAAAGGGCTCGTTTTAACATAGTGTCTCTAAGGTTCAGCACCTGTCTGATTGAGGAGCCACTTGTTTCAGGACGCAGAGGACAGGTTTCCAGAACCGCGGATCTCCCTGTTCTGTGCTTTGGAAACCCTTCCCACAAAAAAGCATGTCTGAAATCTCTTCTTTAATCACTGTGTGCATCTGCTTTTGTGCTCGTAGATAGCATAGAGATGATTGCAGCAATCAATCATAGCCCTAGAATGACAATAAAACCAAAACACCCACACACACCATATGTTCAACCAACACACACGCACACACACACATTGTATGAGTCACATTTCTCATTATGTTATGATTGTATAATAGCAAATTCTGACGCTATCGAACCATCACAACAAAACACAGGGCAGTTGAAAGATTCGTATCTATGTCATTTGAATGTCAGGAGTGACAATGAACACGTGTAGCATCGAAATATCGCTTTGATGTGCGATAGGTGGATTTGGATTGCATTTATTAAAAAAGGAGAGTTCGGTAAATAATGTTTTTTTTGTTTTACCTTTTACAAATGGAAACACCATTTGATGCATATTCTATTGATCATTAATCAATCCAATAATGGCACGTTTAAGAAGCTTCACCACCCTTCATTAGTCTTTATACAAACACATTTTATTTGTCCACTAGCAATGTTTCAAATCGGCAAGGCTGAAAACCAGAACTCTAAAAATTGCATTCAGGCTCATTACTTTTCCTTGTTTCTCTCACTAGTTAAAACAATTATAACATGGTTCGTATACAATTTTACACAATTGTTTAAACTAATAGTTTGGCATTATAGAAATTATGTTTATATGCTTTCTTGGGTAGTTAGAAGATTAGCTCTAAACCAATCTCACGTCTGGAGGAACAGGACACAGAGAAGCAGCTAGCATGGCTCTGTCTAGCGCTAACGCAGAATCAGCCAACCAGAAACATTAAAGTTAAGAAATGACCACATTATATCTCCAGGGAGTCATCATAGCAACCATCTGAAATATAGTCCAGCACATCCCCCCCCCGTAAACGTCAAACCGTTCAGTTTTTGGAGATATAATGTGTTAGCTTCAGTCAGAGCCAGTTCAGCCGTTTAATCCTGAGAAGTGTATCTACCAAACAATCTTGTCATATTACTCCCCAAATGACTATATGTTTACTATGATACATAATAACATAATGATATATTGGCCATTGTTAGTTTTTTAACATTAAAGTGTCTGTGAAACTGTCGCCATGATACATGCTGAGCGGTGCAAACTGTTTGAAAACCAGCTTGTACTTATTAGCAGACATAAATGCTAATATCGAAGTATTTGTGATAAGCGGTTGATGTTAGCATTACCAATACGTCCAAATCTACTTTCATTGTCTCTGAACGATGGTGGCTTGTGTAATGATCAATAGAATAGTCACCTTAAAGTCAACTTTACCATAAAACGTGCATTTTGTTCACGCTAAAACAGTTTCTGATAGGTAAAGCAATTATTTTCCGACACGATGCACACAGAGACCCGACATGTTACTTTGGGTGGAGTGAATTAAAAAAGATATTTGACTTCCCTGCTTCACCTTCTCACTCATCATTCTCACGCGCCTTGAAGTGCTTGAACAAGTTCAAAAAAGAAAAAGCTGTTGTACTCTCATGGTCTGTTGCAGTGAGCCTTATCACGATGGTTGGCTTTGAAAACAGATCACCATACTTTCTGTGATCTCCCTCTCACCTCCTCTCTCGGTTTGTATAATATCAAGCCTGCTTAAACATTTAACACCCTGTTCAAAGTTATTGTAAACCTCACTTTTCCACCAACTCAGCCACAGTGGGGCCCACTTTCTCCCAAAAGTGACCATCACATTACTCACAGAGACGGCCTGTGTTTCTTAAAAACAAAAGAAACAAAACTAAATTGTTTTTAAAAAATAAAAGAGATAAACTCATCCAAGAGGCAGCGGAGGCCAATGTCAACACGAGAAGAATTACAAGCTGAACACGTCGCTCAAATCACATAACAGTTACGGAGCAGGGGGTCGGGGGGGAGAGGGGTTCGGACTTTGGAAGGCTGCTGGCGAGGGACGGGGGGAGGGCCGGCTGAGGAGCTGAGGAGCGAGTGGTTTGGACGTCAATATGTTCTACTCGTCTCTAGACAAGTACATAAGCAATCACTTTAACATGTCCAACTGAATATGATTGTCTTCAAAGTAACTTTTTCTAGGTATGTTTTGCTTTTCGTAGAAATGTCAGGGCTGTGAAGTCTGTCTGTCTCTTAAGCTTGTCAAACGTTCTTCTGCCTCCCACCCACAGCGGCCTCCTCCTCCTGCGGCCTCTCAGCTCAGCCTGGCTTCCTCTGGCCTCCAACTCCTCTCCTCGCTCCCTTTTGTTTTGCAGAAAGGAGATTTTAGGGGGCTAAACGATGGAGTCCCAATCAAAGTCGTCCTGGATGTCATCAGCTGGCATGCGATGCATCTGGAAGTTTCTGGTAGGTATCATGTGCTGCTGGTTCATCTGTGCATGGTGTCCTGCAGAGAGAGGGGGAGGGGAGAGTCAGATCGGCCCAGTTTATCAATAAAACAGTAAATCAAAGGCTAATAGCTAAATGTTTTTCTCTGTGGCGTCATGTCACCTGTCATTGTGGGTCCTGTGCCGCTCATAGGGGTCATGTGGGGATATCCTGGAGGACCCATCATGGACATGCTCTGTCTGGTGTCCATGTAGATATTTCCTGAAGATAGAATTCGAAATTTGATGTCAAGCAAAAAAACAAACTAGTTTCAGGGTGAGGCCCTGCAGCGTCATTTTACAGAAGGAACTCTGCATTAGCTCAGATTATAGCTACTACCCACACAAAAAACATCATGGTCTATACAAATATTTGGTATTGTTTGACACTTGAAATCAGCTGATATTATAATAACACCACTTCAAAATAGTAAGTGAACTTTGTAACTAATGTTTAGAATTTTCAAGTAATGTGTACCAAAGGAAAGTCTAATACAGCAGCTAAAGAACTGTGTTTCTCTCGGTGTAATCATTGTTGGGGTGAACTATAGACATATGCAGCTGTTGATGAGGCGACGCAAGCAGACCCTATTTGGTTTCAAGGGACCAAAAAGGTTGCAGATCGCTGGCATGAAGGGCGAGCAGAGCTCACTGTTTGCACAACGTCTCCAGACTGTTTGCACTTTCTGATATAAGGAAATGTAGGTTAGATACATTCTTAAGGCTCTTGGTTAACTTATACTGGCTTTTTCAGACTAGAGTTTAGTATGAAAATACCCTTGCAGATAAAGAATACCTCATAGTAATGAACAATTACAGCTATTATTACCAGAAAACAAAACCAGATAAAAGGTGCTTTCTCAACAAGATTATAATAAATCACATACAAAAACTTCCTCATATCAAAACAAAAACCACAGCCAACAACTACAGAGCACATTAATTAACAAGTTGGTAGGGTGAAGGAGTGTGTGTTGGAGTGTGTATTGGAGTGTGTGCTGGAGTGTGTGTTTGACCTGTGTTGAGGTGCTGGCTGGGTTTGTTGGGGTGCATGGAGCCGTGACAGACAGGAGGCTGCACTGCCCCCTGTGGCTGGATTACACCGGTGCGGGCAAAGAACTGGTTGATGGACGAGCAGAGGTCGGCGATCTGGGTGGGCTCCAGGGACCAATTGTTCAACTCCGCTTGTCTCATACTGTCTCTCAACCCTTCAGAGCATAAAACACACAATTATAGAGGGAACAATCAAAGTTAATACCAGATCTAGGGACAGTATCTGCTCTAAAATGCATTAGTGACAATGAAATGTGTGAAACTGCACCAGCCAACTGTCTCTAGAATATAAATATAGTAAATGAGAAACTAATTAACAAACACAAAGCAAAAACCTTGGTTGCAATATATATTCATTATGTCAGTAACCTTCAGTGGGTGATATTTAAAAAAACATCCTACCTTGCAATCCTAGACTGTAATTGGATAAACTGACCTGCTGAGCTCGGTGTTTTGGTAATTAAACTTGAAGGCAGTGTTATTTAATTGAAGAGCTCAGTTTAATTAAACTTGTAATCAACTCCACAGTGTCAACACTTGAGCACTCAATCAAAAGCCGGGGCAGAACTGTACTATCAGCTCTCGGCTTTTAATGTTTTCTTCCTTCTTTAATCTAGAAAAATCTTAATCTCCTACAATTCAATCAAATACATTACATGTCCATTGTGTGTTTAGTATTTGTAAATGCAGTAAGGTTTATTTGTTGTGTCCAAACCGCACCTTGGAAAGGTGAAAGGTCGACATCAGCCCAGTTATAGCTGCTAGCAATACGACAGCTTTCTTTCAGTGCATCCAGATTTGGGTACCAGTCAGACAGTAAACCTGCAACACACACAGCAAACTATCTGTAACATTTCAAGATACGAGACTTGGTGGAAACAAGTCATGTTGGTTCCAGCACCAAGTTTATTCCTGGGACAAATACAGATGTAGTCCTCATTACATCTTTTATGGACAACTGCACAGTAATTGCTGCTGTAATTGTTATTGACTGTGGGTTAGCTAATAATGCCAGATGATGCATTTTCATTGAAGTCACATTTTTACAGCTGTGCAGCCAGACGTAGCACCAAATGAATGAGAAGGTAGCACCAAATAAAACATTTTACCAGGCTTTAAAACATATGAGCTGTGTGCTGCGGCCACTAGGAGGCGCCAGTCGACTCTGAAAGAGCTGCTGGAGTCGCTGGATGCAGCATTGCTTTGTTCTCACAGCAGCACAGATAATAAATCAGATGATGATTTGCTGTCTACCACCTACAACAATGTCTAAATGCTTTATTACAAAAAATGTATACAAAACGAGCTCTAAACGTGTTGACGTGTGAGATGAACATGATGAGGAGCGAGTAGACGCAGATGCACGGAGGGTCTTACCTGGGTTGCAGGCCATCTGTTGCTGGGTAGGATGGGGCTGGAGGGAGAGGCTCGGGTGCTGCTGCCCGTGCTGCGGTGGGTGCTGGCTGTGCTGCGTGTGTTGGGAGGGGTGTGGCGTGTGTTGCTGTGGGTGCTGGCCGTGGGACGGGTGCTGCGATGGGTGCTGCCCGTGCTGGGGGTGCTGGGGGAGCTGACTGTGTTGGCTGTGCTGGGCGTGTTGGCTGTGTTGGGTGTGGGGGCCGCCGTGCTGCGGGAGGTGCTGTGCGTGGGGCGAGCCGTGGCCAGGGTGGGCCTGGGCAGGGTGGGACAGGGGCACCTGGCCACTGTTGGCGGAGTGGCTGTTGTTGGGTTGGTTGTTTGAGAGGCTGTTCTGAGTGCTAATGTTGCCGCCGGGGGAGTGCTGATAGGAGCAGGAGGTGTGGGTCTGCTGGGAGGAATCTGACTGTATGCCCATCAGACCTGGAGACAAAGCACAAAGGGCTGCTTAGTGTGCTGCTGCAAGAAGTCCATGACAGACAATTATGTACACTCACAACAATCCTGATAATGGATCCGTCTGCCATTAAATAGTGATGAAACGGTAACAAAGTGGTTCCTCACAGTCATATTGACCAACATTATCATAGTTATCAGTATAATCAGGGTATTGTACAATTTTGTTGAGGACATTTTAAAAAGAAGATGTGTACACATGGCAAGTCTAAACTCAGTTTGAATGAAAATGCACATTTAAAACAGTAATATCTACTTCACTTACTGTAATTGTACCCTTGTTTATCCTGAGAGGTAACCCTTGAATCCCTGTTTCAATGTTTCACTATTCATTAATATGGAATATTAATATTTCCAATAAATCAAAAACTTAGAAAAGGCTAAAAAAAGGCAATCCATTTTACAATTAAATAAAACAGAAACAAATTGTCACACTGAGGAAGCTGGAACAAATGAATAATTAACCTGAACATTCAAGTCAACTTATCAGTTAAAAATGCCATCACTTTCTAGTTCAAGCTACTCAATTGTGAGGATATGATGTTTCTTATCATTGTAAATGGAATATATTTGCAGAAATCACCTATAAATCATTGATAAATAAACTGACAAAATATTTTTGGTAAAAGCCTTCACCGGTGAATTGAGACGATTGATTCCAACACAAATGTCACTGAAAATGGTTTCAGACCAACGTGTTTTAGTATAACGAACTTGAGCACAAACACACGGAGAGCCACGGTTGTCACATGTAAAAACAGCGACTTAAATACATCTTTACATCTTACAATAATGGGATCTGGGTCTCCTGTGTTTAAGTAGTTCTACACTTGAGACACACCAGCTGCCATTTTGTTGCATCAGGGAATGACTCAGCATCAGCAGTGTCTCTGAGGTTCACCGTCGCTCTCCTCTCCAGATACACAGCTCGGGATTGCCTTTGACAAATTCACGGTGCCGCGGCACAAACATGACTGGGGCATGAACATCTGCACAAACAACTGCAATCATCTGAGTGGCAGGGAGTGGTCTTAAGAGGCCCTGTCCTTCACAGCTTTGGCACGGTAAACCTATTTCACTGGAGTGCTTTTAGAGCTGACTCTAGCCCTGAACCTCCACAATCGGCACGTAACACTCACTGCAGGGGTGACAAAGGTGCATCTCTTATCGGCAGAGAAAGCCCATTGTCCAACCAGGGAAATACAGAAAGCAATTAACGCGGCACCAGAATAATAATGCAAGCTCATTACCTATTATCAAAGCCAGTGAATTAGCTCACTGTCTACAGCGGCAGAGTGTGAAATCCTCTAGCTCGATTATTTACGCTTTTTAATTGCTAGAGCTTGTCTGACTAAGAGATTTCACTTTTATGCGCATAAAAAAAGGTAACAACTTTGAACTATTGAAACACAGATGATAGATTAAAGGAGAGGAACTCTTTGAAAACATTAGCATGAAATGCATTTGATTTGTGAAAGTAGGTTATGCACATAAAGCTCAGTATACTTTGTTCCTAACCCGCTTGTCAAGTGCTCTTTGTTTATCAGTCAATCAGATTACAAGCAAAAATGCATTTTGTTCAGCAGGGATTCACAAGCTTTTGGAAAGCTGTGCGCTATCCGCTAGTATATATTATATCATAACAAATTCCCTATCATTATGAAACATGAACCTCATATCCAACAGATTTCTGTGCAAACTCCTCCTCCCCTCTGATGAAACACAGCCTACATGAGAAGACATCTAAAACAAGACGCAGACAACTTTCAAGTAATTTGAAAAACATAAAGCAAGAAGGATAGAGTATCAATTCTGTATTAACCGTTAATGAAAGCAGTAACATCTGTTTACTAATGTAATGAAATATTTAAGACATGAACTCTCAGATTCTTATTTTGAATATGAAATTAGACCTTTTCCACATTACTCTGGCAGAAGAGCATGAAAATGCTCCGTGCAGATTTGCACTATAGGCTATCAGCCTGTTGAATACCTGCTCGTGTCTCTGTAAACCTAATTAGTGCCTAAAGACTCTCTATAGCCCTGGCTCTTAAGAACAAACCAACATTAGGAAAATCGTTGAGAGAATCATCCCGTTCCTTTATAAATAAGCTTAGGCTCTTTATTAGATTTCCACTCGATGGTCCTGGGAGGCCACTCACCTTGTTGGCTGAAGGACTGCTCAAAAACAGACTTGTAAAGGCTGCGGAAAGAGGCACTGAGATCTTCAAATTCGGAGAACAGGAGCTGCTTGTCCCTGTCTGGCATGTTGTACTGGGACTGGGGGGGCTGCTGCAGGCTCATGGCCTGGGACACGGGCTCTGGGTGAGTGGTCACCTGGAGAGATGAGGAGAGGAATAGAGCTTAAGATTTACAGAAGCAGATGCATATCTTTGAGGAACATAGGTAAAGTATAGAACACTATAATGAAGACTTGAGGTAAGATTTGACCTCATGGGCTGCCTTCATTTCAAGTTTATTCTTGCCTTTTCCTTCGATTCGTAAATCGAGGGTAAAACAAACAACTTTAAAATAATCTGTAGATTAATCCATAACGAAAATAATTGTAATTTTTTGATCAATTAATGTATTAATATTGTATCCATTCTTTTATTTGTATTATTATCATTATGATTATTATTGCATTTCAGATTTGTCAACTGTTATGGAATTAATTTATGTACCTAGATGTGTTTATTTTGTTATGTATGCTTTGTGAATAATTTCTTAAAAATGCAAATAAAAAAATAAAAATCTTAAAAAGATTTACAGAAGCAAACGGCTACAAGGAGAGCTATGTTTAATGTTTAATCTTGGATAGATTTCCGTGGAAGTACACTGGCCTCAGTTCCACAGGGACTACTGAGGCTAAGAGGAGCGCACTATAATGTTCAAACATACACATTAATAATATACATACTTTTCAAAAAGATACCCGCAATGCTCATATGGTTATGGAGCCGCAAAGAGAAAGTCTCTAGAATACTTAAAGCAAAGTTTGTGGTTTATTTAAATGTGTGAGCTAAATATGACGATGGCACTGTAATACTGTTGTTCCTGTTTGAGGAGGTGTCACTCACACAGCATGTAAAGAACAATCAGGCCGACCACAACAATATAGGTCAGTGCTTAACCACCTTGGCTCACACAGCATTAAGAGACCAACTCAAATGGACACAATCCCAATACTCTGGTGGCCAAGCGAAATGTATTCAAAACAAAATCAATAACAATACCGTGTACAAATAAGCAAGCATTTTATCCACGTCTCTGTGTGGGCAGTCAATGTTATGCACTGCCCCGAGATGTGAGGCGGCAAGCAGCGCTCCCCCCAGCAGCAAGTTTGTCTACGGGATTTATCGGAGCAAGAGGCATTGATGCAAAACCATGGCTGTTCTTACAAAGCAGGACCTGACAACTGCGGGGCTAGCATTACAAGAGAGGTCACGTCCAATATTTGATCACGCAACATCTTCCTCGTCCGAGATGCGGGCAGTCTGCTGAAGTGCACGGCTCGCAGTCTGGCTCGGGTAAGAGTGAAGAGGTGATAATAAAGCCAGAGTGTTTACTGTGAGCTGCTGAGAGAGAGAGAGAGAGAGAGAGAGAGAGAGAGAGAGAGAGAGAGAGAGAGAGAGAGAGAGAGAGAGAGAGAGAGCACATCCATCAGGCTGAGCCGATCGATGCCCAGCGCCTGGAGCAGGGAGCACTCTAGGATGCAAGAGGACCACACCAAAGAGGGGGCATCTCTGGTGGGAGGACATCAGAGGAAGCGCTTTTCTTTGTCTGGCTTCCAGGAGCGTGCACATTTTCTCTGTTTCCCTTAACCCCCTTCCTGATGTTGTACTCCAGCGCATGTCCACCTTGAACCTCGGTCTATTGCTGGCTACGGCTGCCTCCTCTGAAGAAAAACCTCTGGAGGATTTCGGATCAGAGGAAATAAGGGAAACAGTACACATTCTATGTCTGGCGGTGTTTCGTCTTTTATTCATTTAGTGACTGTTGCTCCTTTCCAGGCTTAAAAAATGTGGATAGCATGAGGATTTATCATCTGGCATCAATGTAGCTTTGTGCCAAACTTTAGCAGATTTATAGAAATATCTTCTTCCTACTATCCAACTAAGAGACATTTAGGAGCTGCGACATCGACAGGGAAAATGACCTTTAAGGAACAGCAAGGCAACAGAACGAATGCAAAATGTAGATTGATGAGCTGTGCAGAGCGGGCTTACCGGTGTATAGCTGTGCACGCTGCCCACACTGTTGAGATTGACGGAGGCCAGACTCTGATCCGACAGGCTGTTGTTAAGGCTGCTTCTTGGACTATCGCTCCCTTCCTGGTCTGTGTTGTACAACGCCACCTGAAACACATTCATGTACATCAGATTATTATCTTCGACACACACATAGGAACGATGTGACCATTTGTTATATTCACTCTGGCCAAAATAATTGTTAAGTTGAACACACACACACACACACACACACACACACACACACACACACACACACACACACACAACACACACACACACACACACACACACACACACACACACACACA
Organism: Gymnodraco acuticeps; assembly: GCF_902827175.1. Taxonomy (NCBI): domain Eukaryota; kingdom Metazoa; phylum Chordata; class Actinopteri; order Perciformes; family Bathydraconidae; genus Gymnodraco; species Gymnodraco acuticeps. Next base: position 1,101,339 of record NW_022990235.1, on the reverse strand, counting down.
ACACACACACACACACACACACACACACACACACACACACACACACACACACACACACACACACACACACACACACACACACACACACACACACACACACACACACACACACACACACACACACACACACACACACACACACACACACACACACACACACACACACACACACACACACACACACACACAGTGATGGTAGCGCATGTCAGCATTCCTCTGAGTTAATTTTGGTCTATAGTTAAACAATATAATTTATTATGGAAATGTAAAGCCTGAGCGTGAGCGTGTGTGTGTGTGTGTGTGTGTGTGCTGCATGCAATGACATGTCATAATAGCAGAGTACTTGCTCTTCACTTTATTGAGAGTGTGTGTGGGAGACGCAGGGTGCTGCAGAGCTGAACACCCACCACAGCCACTAAGGGCTTCATGCTGAACGTGTGAATGGGTCTGGAGACAACCGAGACATTCCTATCACTAAAGGTCACACTACTGGCGATGTCGACCACATCTGCTCACCAAGCGCAATTCCATTTGGGACAACACTGACCTTTCAATGAGGCCGGGAAACTAGCAGGAGCACTTCAGGACGACAATCTTAATGATCGTCTAACAAGGTTTGGCCCTCCCACCCTTCCCAAATAAAGTGCGCCGTCAGACAATTATAACAGTAGTAAGAAGAACGATCCAGATAATGAATATAATGATACCCGCAGAGAGTAGTCCATGTGATGAGCTTTTTATTGTGAGAAAGGAATGGCGGTAATGCACTGATGGTGGTGCTGCAGTGGAAGAGGGGCCTGGCATTCGAACACTGGTGTGTGTGCGAGCGTTTGTGTGTGTCCGTCCATGACATGAGGGCAGCGTGGTGGTTCCTGCTCATCACTGTGTGTAGAACAGAGTGGGCTCTGTGCTCAGCACAATGAGACAGCAGTGGCAGCAGCCTTCAGGCAAGCAGATTGGCCGGGCCCCTGCCTCTCAGCGGCAGCAGTGGACTGAAGCCTCTTGTCTTTCTGCTGAGGTGCACAAGGAGGGAAGGAAGCTCTCACTGCCTCCTCTCCTCTGACTGATTGGCCCGCTCGCTAACATGCTGGTACAACTCCCGGACGTACACACGCAGGGTGAGAGGGTCCTATAATGTTAAGCTTTTAATATAAAGCTCCTGAGCTGCTACAATGAGATAGTAACGACTGCATTTAAAAGCAGAGCGCAAATTCTGAATCCAAACAACGCTGTATGAGGAAGAGGGGTCGGGCTGAGGGAGAGGAGAATGGGGGGGTAGTAAGAGAAGCTCATTAGGCAACTCTAGCCTTTCTCCACTCAGTGTGGGCTTGGCTCCAGCGTTCATTAGTGTGAAGGGGAACTCAATGAGCAGCTAAGACTGAAGGCTTAAGCACATCTACAAAATCAGCTCGACAATGCTAATCAAAAACAGCGCGCCACAGAAATATAAATGTTATGTGTAATGAAGTCATAAAACAGGCTTTTAGCTTCAAGTCTCTCACCGCAATCTTTTTTTACTCTACGCACCCATAAAGTGTGATGATTTCTAAACCTGGCTGCTCTGTGGTTTACGCAGACCCCAGAGTCCCCCGAGTGAAGACACAGATGAACACCCAGTCGCATCTCACCCACATACGGAGAAGCATGCACAAACACATGACACACATTTGTACAGCTACAGATGTACACTAAGGTACAGTAACACACACACACACAAAAACACTCAGACAGAGGCAGGCATGCTCATACAGGCAGGAGCGGCTCCGCGGTAAATACCGTGTACGCTGTGAGCTAGCAGGCAAGCGAGTCAGGATCTATTCTTAGCAGTAAATTAAGTAAAAAACCAGAGGAGTCTTTTACATGGGGGCCTAATCTGGAGCATGAGACATGGATTATGAAATCAAAGCAAGATTGGCCCAGGTGTCTCCAACAATGCCAGCTAGTGTTCAGCACAATCCCTGCATGCAGGATTGAACAGACAGGGAGAGGCAGAGGGAAGGGAAAGAGAGGGGGGGAGGGGGGGGAGCCAGACTATTCATCAGCAAACACACTTCCAACAATCCCCTCTCTACATCCATCATCACACCTCAGTGCCAGAGTTTCATCATATTCACGCCAGTGTTTAGGGCTGCCCCGGAATACAACCTTTGGGGGTTGGGGGAGTAAAATCTTAGTCTATATGAGAAAGGCACACGAAGAAGAGGGAAGGAGGGGGGGGGGCAATTGTGAGGAATGTCCGACAGACGAGAAAGAAAGAGATTCCTGCTGGTTCAGAACTCGTCCTGCCAGCGTCTCCCATTGGTCTATCTGAGAAGGCGGGAATGAGGGAGAGAGACTGGAATAGAAGGGGAGAGAAAACCAGAAAGGGAATTCCTGTGGCTTGGCACACTGCACAGAAAGAGGCGTGGCCTGTCGTGTGTTTACAGTGTAAAACAGTGAGAAACAAGCTCCCTCCGAGGAGTTAAGGCCTCAGATCTGTTGCTCTTCCACTTTGTCTTCTGTTCATTTCACCATTGTTAAAGTTTGTGTCACTATCAAGTGAACAAAAAGACACAACGCTTCTTTTATCATCTCTAGGAATCCCACGGAAGTCATGATCTATGCAATTTAAATGTTTTCTGCTGGTTGCACCTATGAGTTATTTGACTGGAGGTATTTGATGGCAGGAGTCCAAACTTTAATCTGTCAGCTCTGTATGTTAGGGCCTCATTATGCACTCATGCTGGTGGTGGAGAGACTGGTGCTTGTAGCAAGTGATTGTTTGTAGCAATCACAGAGGAAAAGGCCCATGAATCTTTCTGCGACAGAAACATGAACAACGGCATGTTCTCTGTAGAAACAGCCTCGAGCTAATCGTCACTGACACGCTCGTCAAAACAAGTGGAAACCCCCGGTAACATACTCTACATATATGTACACGCAAGTTATAACACACACCGACATATGCTCAGACTTTGGAGCCCCTGTCAAACAGACACACACTAACTCCTCTTCCCGGTGAACACTCCTGTTCACATTAAATCGTTTTTTGTAATGCTGGCAGCAAATGAATAAGCGACTCTTGTAGGCTTTTTAAAAGTACACCTGAGAGCTGCCCCCACTGGGCCCAGAGGATGGGAGCTTAAGGTTAAAAAGCCTATTTAAATGTCAGAGTGAGCGGCACACTCACAGCTAACAGTCCCCGTGGCTTTGCTCTGTGATGTACAAGTGGTTCCAAGCTTTTAAATATATGAATACAAAAAAAAGAGAGCAGAAGGAGCCAGCAGCAGGGACGGTCACCTGTGGTGTAACAGCGCAACGTGGTCACAGAATGAGAAACACGACTCTGGGCGTTAACCTCCACTACAGGTGAGAGCGCAGGAACCCCATGCAGCGTGCGGTGTATCCTATTGCAAGTCTTCACGGGACTGCGTGAGGTCTATCAGGTTGCAAAGAGCTAAGTATCAGTGTGAGCATCATATTTCCGTGTTGAAGATAACAAGAGCCTGCTGCCTGTTGTTGTTGTTGTAGAGGAAAAAGGTGCTGCAGTGCAGATAGTTGTGTATTTTGGTGTGGGATGCTTTGCAGAGAAGCTTTAGGCATATGAGCATGTGCTTGTGTGTGTGTGTGTATTTCCCCTCCACTAGAGTGCTCCTCTCTCTGTGGGGAATAGTGCTGTAGGTGGTTGGAGAAGTGGGTGGGGTCAGGGTGCAGCCGTGTAGCCAGGTGTGTGTTGGAGCTGGAGGCTGGATGGCTGGCTGTAGTACCTTGTTAGTCACAGTGTTGATTGCCAGTGTTGGAGAGGCACTTCCAGAGATCATACACTCCATCCCCAAAGACTCCGACTCCAGGCTGTACGGCGTAGAAGCCTGTGGGGGTTGGGAGGCAGACAAAAAATATATAAATAAATAACAAAAATTCAACACGGTCTAATTATCAAACAATCCAAATCCAACTGCAGATGGAAAAAAAAAAAGACCTTGTATTGTGTTTGTGACAGATCTGCTGCTTGGACCAGATAAGGGCTGCACAGTGCGGAAAACGAGCGATAATAAGCAAAAACAGAACTACTTGAAAAGGGAATATAAAGATATTATAGATACATATTTAAGTGTACAAAGTTCTGGCATTCTGATGCTTTCGTTATAGTGCTTAAACATGACAAAATGCTTGTTGAAATATAAAGAAATATAGAATTTTGTTTGTTGACCAATTAACATGTCACTGAACACAAAAGGCACAACTGAAAACGAATGTCAGTTAGGTTTTAAAGTGCAGTTTTCCACAGACCCCCAAATATCTGTAGAAAACAAAAATCCCTAATATGTTAGTCTGTAACGATGGGTTTAATGTGCAGGTTGACATTGTGACGAGGATGAAAAAACGATATATTGTGCAACCCTAGACATGATACATGCCCCTCTGCACAAAACAAAAATATTTAGCAGAACTATTGAAACACTTTTATTTAGGTCACATTTGAACTGAGCCTTCTGAGACGATGGAGACAACCCCCCCATCCCAACCCTCACCTCCCACCGAAGCACAAATACAGAACAAACACATACATACACACACACACACACACACCCTCATGCATGTCCGTGTCTTGCTGTATAGGCGCACTGTAGCGAGAGATAACTCTGCCATGCCTGTCTCATAAAACTGCTTACTGTAAGAGGATTGGCTGCCAACAATACCATTCTTAATTCATGATAAACATAAATGAGATTTCACAAACTCTCAATTTCAATGTCTGAGACTCTTAATGGAGGCAGGCAGACAGTGTCTAGAGGGGGGGAAGGGTAAACGCAGCGCATGTGTCCTTACAGAAAACACACTCTTCACTTGGTGCGTTCTTTTGTGTCATGCTCAAATGAACAGAACTGCATCAGAAGGGCTTTAGTTGAAACTGTTGGCAGAGCTGCATATTAAAAACACCTTTTTCCTCTACCTTTGTTGTCTATTACATCTCACACAAGCAAAATAGGCGCAGTTTGTTGAATGAATGTGATAGTATTTTGCTGCTGTAGGGCCAATACATGAACAGCATGCTAAGTTTTATGTCGTCTACATGCTTGTGCGTGTCTTTTAGAGACAATGGCGTGTGTTAGGCGTGTGCGTGCATGAGTCTGCCTTGGCCAGCCTAACAGGACCCTCCCTCCCTCGTAGCCTCCGGTCAGCCACATTGTGGGGAAGGAGGAGACAAGAGCTCCCCGTGTTGGGATGCCCCAGGGCCAGGTCAATCTGAGCGGCGCACTAAAACCTGTACAGCTGTACGTAATGCTGGGCGAACCTCATCCATAATTAAAGACAAAAGCTCCCGCTCAGAATAGCCGGCGCGCACAGCTCTGCATTAATTGATGTTTGTTAAAAAAAGTGGGCGCAGAATGTAATGTATGTAATGGCTGCCTCGGGCATGGTTTATTAATAAGGACCCCACTTTATGACAGGCTAGCGAAGCAGCATGGAGAGGCAGTTACATAAAGTCTGGATATGAACTCCTACTGAGTCTGTGTGTGTGTTCACCCATGTGTGTGTGTGTGTCTGCATGTGGTAGAGAAAGAGTGGGAGAGAAAGGAGGGCAAAAGGAAGGAGGCACAGAGGCACAGATAAATACTGAGATGGAGGCAGAAGCGTAAGCAGAGGAGCAGCATATTAAGAGCTTCCTCAGGAATATGCCGTTTCTTTCATCAGACTCACCCGCTCTCCAGACCGCGGCCTCTTCTTTGGCCGTGTAGGCAAGGCGTCCTCCTTCGGGTTGGTGTCAATGGCCCAGTAAGAGCCCTGCGGACAGAACAAAAAGACCTGTGAGCTGATAAAACACAACATATTGCTGTTTCACATAGGGCTGTGCGATTATGGCAAAAATCATAATCACGATTATTTTGGTCAATAATTGATATCACGATTATTAAAAGCGATTATCCATTTACTTTGAAAACATCCATTTATTGAACAAAATAAATGTGAACAGTATGTTTTTAACAGTTGATTACCCTGAACTTTAAGTATAACTCAACTGAAAAACCAATACCTTTAAAAAAAAGATTAAAAAAAGAAATAAAATAAGAATCGTTGTTTTCATAATCGTTGCAAGCCAAAATCGTAAATGAGATTAAAATACCATTAATTGAGCAGCCCTAGTTTCACACGACATCCCTTCAGTGTTTGCACTGGACTTGGACATTTACTCTATGACACGAAATCACAGCACACGAGCGCCAGATGTTTGGTTCCAACATTATTTAGAAATAAGAGATCTAATCTGCTCTGCTAAAATCTATCAGCCCAAGCTGTTATTCAAGCATTATTATATATATTTGAGCTGTTTGCGTGGCGTGTGGGTGGGCTTTGTTAGTGAGAGAGGCTTGGCTTTTCCTCCTCTGCGGCTGCTTCTCAATGAGAGGCTGGTGAGGGCAGCTGGTGGTGGTGAAATGCTAAGCCTTTTCTGAAGCTGTACTTCCTCAGCCTCAGGTACTGAGTCAGAGTGCTGTTGCCAAGGATGAAGGCTCCACAGTCTCAGCTCAGGAATTGAGGCAGCGCTCGCCCTGCCGTGTTGCTTTCTTCTTCTCAGGTCTGAGCAAGGCTAATCAAGGAGAGAACAGTTGGGCTGGCTCTGGGGCTGCAGCTAGCAATTCAACAACCAGGCTGCATTATTTATCTTTTGCATTCCCATTTAATTGATTTTTCAATGCTTTTCTTCCTCGAAGCCAACAGGAACAATGCTCACAGTACAGATTTTCACCCTGAGGCCCTGCGAGTTGTGAATTTATTTTTAATATTTCATATGACTCCCCGATAAAAATCTCAATTGTCCAGAGAAAGTGAGTTCAGGACCTTTAAAATTACTTCTTTAGCAGAGAAAATTATTGTTATTTCCACGAGAAATTGTGCGAACAACAGGAGAGGCAATAGAAGCAGCTGTATCTCAAGTGTCTATACAGTAACTGCTGCATAACGGCCTACTCTTGTTCAAGCCAGAGAATATGTTCTTTTTTTACGGCTCGAATACACAACTACTGCAATTGTTAAAAAGGAAAGCCAGGGTTGGCCTACATTTGTCAGGGGGGTTAACATTATAAGTTTTATTATGTGCGAGGCTTTGGGGTCAATTAACATTTTCCTCAGAGGGGAGGAATAATTCACAGCACAATCAAGCAAAGATGAAGAAACATCTCGTATCGATGTAGGCTAAAGCAGAAAACCTCATTACCCACCCCGTGTTTTAACATGAAGCTTCACTGACAAACGTATGGCTAGGTTAGAAAAAGGCATATCTACATGTGCTTCATCTCCGTGTTAAGATGAAGGGGTTAAACGCAGGGGTACTGATGCAGATGTTTCAAAATTAGGAGTCAGAGAAACAAAGCCAGGCTTGGTGGCGTTTCTTTTAATTAGGGGGGGAAGAAAACATGAAGTTAACTCTCATGGGAGGGCAGTTTCTGCATTTCACTACACCCACCCCAAGAGAGTTGGCAGGAAAAAAAGAAAAACATATAAAGAGTCATTAAATTATTCACAAATATACTGCAAAATACTGAAGCATTGCCAAGTGAAGTGGAGTCTGGGGCACAGCCACATTCTCCTCTGCAGCCATATAAACAAAGGCTGCTGTAAAGACTTAAATAAAACTGATAACAGATGACCTATTCTCTTCCCGTAAATGACAACGCTCATTTTCATACATCTACATAAGTGTTGTCATGTAGTTCCCCTTTTGTGTGTAAATAAAGGAAGAACAAACACAACAGGTACACCGGTCCTGGAAAATCCAGACAAAGACAATTACAAAAATGATTATTAACGGTAGCCTTCACGGCATGAATTTCTACCTCCGAGGTGGTTTTGGGGGGTGTCGATGTACAATAACAACTGTCATCTCCTACACCATCTCCGAGTGAGAGGCAGACAGAGAATGGCATGACTCTCCTATCTCATCCAACCAGCAGTTCTCATATTCCTGCCACATTACAATATTGATGCAACATATCAAGAGCGGCTAGCGCCTCTTTGAAGTTGTCTTCGGGGGGGAAGGGAGTGAGGAAAATTCAAAATTAAACATTAAGGATGCGAGCATGTTGGCCATGCATTTGGAATGGGATCCATACAGCAATAGATTATTTTGTATTTAGTGGAGCAGCTCCCAGGAGTGTCAATATCAGAGGATTACAGCAAAACATGAAATTAGCATTCAGTCCCCATCCTCTACACAGCTAGGCGTAGCTCTTCATGCATGTGTCGGTGTGCATGTGCGTGTGTATGTGTAATTATTTGTGCAGTTCCCTAAGCATATGTAGCGTATGCTCTGACAGCGCCGGGATAAAATCTGGGTTAGGCTACATATGGTTAGACCTATGCATGCCGTCAAACTCAATATAGTCCTCAGTGGAGCACTTCTTATCAGGATGATGTCGCTGCAGATTGGGAGGCTGGAAAAGCAACTGAAGGTGCTCCTATTGAGACTCAAATGTCAAATTAACATGTTGGTCTTTACATTGTTTACGGAGAAAAAAAATGGGAGCAGAATGGAGAGATAATGAGGGCTGATTCTCTCCTAGAGTAGCTTCAGGTTCACCTTGAGATTCTGGAAATGACCTGACTTCCACCCTGTTACGGCCCCTTCTATTTTCCCTTCTCCATCACCCACATCTGCTGTCTGTGCTTGTCCAACCAACTAGTCTCCTTACATTTGAAATGCAGTTCTGTGGGGCGGGAGGTTCATAATAGATTACGAGCATGCCATGCATTTCCAGAGTGTCAGAGTCCTGGCAGCCATTCAAAGGTAACATTTTTCTGCCAGAGATAGGCTGATACACACCAAAGAAATGTTGTAACAGGGCTTTTTTGGCAGCTGAGAAACTAAACTAAACATATTAGTCTATGTATATATATTATTTTTATTAACTGCATGCATTCTTTTCAGATTCTCACCTTTCCGGGGTCATCTTTGGAGCGAGGCACTTTGAGAAAACACTTGTTCAATGACAGATTGTGCCGTATTGAGTTCTATGGGGAAACAGACAGAGAGAGAGACAAAGGTGAGGGGGGGTCAGTGTACACATATCAAAAACAAGATAACCCAAACAAGTCTGCAGGACGTGAGAACATCACCACCAGCAGTAACAAGGGCACACAACTCGTTGGCATGTATCTTTAAAGTTTAGTCACAGCTCCTGTCATCGAGGTCAGCTCGTCTCAGTGACGTGAGATCTGGCCTGCCACTGTGTCCAGATTTCACTCCACAAACACATGCAGGAGCCCAGTGTGTGTACCAAGCCAACAGGAAGCAGTATCTTTCATCAATGTCCAACAAACTGCAGACTGGTTGCACAACATATCGAATTCCTCCGGTGCCAAAAATAGGTGCCAGAAGGAATCCCACACTGGGATGGTTGCTGATACTTGGGCCTGATATTAATTAATGCTTCAGCGAGCTCCTGGGGGGGCAGGAAATAAATTATGTAGATCATTCTGAAAGTTAACTCATTACAGTGTTACAAGCTACTCCACGCCGGTGAAGAGAGGTTCATCCAGCTGCCTGATTGGGGAGGGGGAGGGCTGGAGTAGCCACAAGGGCTGGAGAGCGACGCTCCGGGCCCCCGGGTTAACCAGCTACAGCGGGGCCCTCAGAAGCAGCTGGAGGCAGGTCAGCCGCCGGCGAACAAGAACCAATGGATGCACACGTTTGTCTACTCCACTTTATGAAGTGGTATTGACAGATGGCCACACTAAAGAGCTGTAGATCCTCTGATGAGTTTAACCGATGCACACGTACAGTAGAGAGAGGCAGAGAGAGAGACCGGGAGAAAGGGAGAGAGAGAGAGTAAGAGAGACATAAAGAGAGAACATAGAGAGAGGCAGAGAGAGAGAGACAGGGAGAAATAAAGAGAGAGACAGAGAGAGAGTGAGAGAGAGTAAGAGAGACATAAAGAGAGAACATAGAGAGAGGCAGAGAGAGAGAGACAGGGAGAAATAAAGAGAGAGACAGAGAGAGAGTGAGAGAGAGTAAGAGAGACATAAAGAGAGAACATAGAGAGAGGCAGAGAGAGAGAGACAGGGAGAAATAAAGAGAGAGACAGAGAGAGAGAAAGAGAGAGAGTGAGAGAGAGTAAGAGAGAACACAGAGAGAGAGAGACAGGGAGAAATAAAGAGAGAGACAGAGAGAGAGAAAGAGAGAGAGTGAGAGAGAGTAAGAGAGACATAAAGAGAGAACACAGAGAGAGAGAGAGACAGGGAGAAATAAAGAGGGAAAAGAAAGAGAGGCAGAGAGAGATAGAAAGAGAGACAGAAAGGGAGAGAGACAGGGAGACAGAAAGCGATAAAGAGAGAGAGAGAAACAGGGAGAAAGGGAGAAATAAAGAGAGAAAAGAGAGAGAGACAGAAAGAGAGAGACAGAGAGAGAGAAACAGAGAGAGAGACAGAAAGAGAGAGACAGAGAGAGAGAGACAGAAAGAGATAAAGAGAGAGGGAGGGAGAGACAGAAAGAGAGAGACAGAAAGAGAGAGACAGAAAGAGAGAGACAGGGAGAGACCCCCCAGGTGCAAAAGATGGGAGCTGCTTATTCAACAGTATGGGCAATTATCCCGCAGGAGGCATGATAATGAGAGCCTCGTTGTAATGCTGTCAATCTTTCTGGGTAAATCACTCTAAAGTGCCAATGCAATCCAGAATAAGTCTAACACTTTTTTCCCAACAGAAAAGGTAGCGGGGGAAACTGGAGCAATAGACAAAACAATTGTGTTGTTGTGCCAAAAGGAAATCTTTTCTGAAAGTGAAACTCGATACAGAATCCATCTTTTGAGTATCAAATAATCTTCCCTGCGGGCTTGAAAGAAGGCAGTTTGCTTCTTCACAATGAATTCATGTTACAATGGATCCCCAAAATGTGATCATGACATTAGCTATCTGTTGGCGCTCGCAGCCTGCAGGGCAGTGAGGAGGAAGGGTCCTTTAAACCGGCAGTCTGGCACACCCATTCACAAAAAAAGGAGCTAGATGCTAGCACTTACTTAATCCGTTGTCCCGTAAGAGCTTTCGACAGTGTTCACACATGTAGCGCACAACAGCAGATTACGCCTGTCAGTAACATTCTCACTTTATCGTCCTAAGCACTTGGACTGTAGCACTGGACATGATTTAAGTTGTGCGTTTAAAAAGGTTGCACTTAAAATAACTTTGCACTCATCAAAGAAGAATGTATTAGTTTGAGATCATTTATTTTTTGAATGATTAAATTGTTGGCGTGACACATGTCCAATGAAATTGCTCAAACCACATGACTCATAATTCACAAAACATTTGTGTCTATACCGCCAAATTCTAAATAACTTACACTAATTCAAGATAACCATAGCTGTTTCTGAAGGAGCTAAATGCTGCATTTTAAAAGCCGCCTTTCAAACTGCAGGGCTAAGTGTTTATTGCGATAAAGATTTGGGCTGAAGTATCACCTAAACACCTGAAGTGAGGGTGTTTGAACAATACAGACAAAGACAACAGCACAACAGACGGGGTATTAAGAGACACAGATTCTCACCAGATATTAAAGAAACAGGAATCACACGCCTACTACACAAAAGTTCATCAGGTTTCAAATAAAAGTCACACAAAGGAGATTCTCACATCCTTTCAACTTTCAAAATCAAGAAATCTTGTATATGTTTTCAATTACCTATTTGTGGATTTCTGTTATTACTTTCAAAAGAGAGTGAACATGCCAAGTTCCGTTACGTAACTATGCTACACACTAGTATGCATTTATGGACAGGTCTCAAACCACAATATATTCTCCTTGGATCTTCAAAACTACACACGGAAGAAATCAGACTGAACTCTATGTGGTCTGAATGAAATCCAGCCAACATGATAACCACTTTCCCTCCGAGTGTGCAACGCTGTGACGCTGAGGCATCATCACTGATCTGTAGGACCTGAGAAGAATCACAAAGACTTGAATTCAAACACAGTATTAGTGATGTGGTGGCTCTTAAACGTACCGATTGACCCCAAATGTGAGTGCACATAAACATGAAATATTTAGATTTGATATCGGCATCATGATATAAGACCAGATATTGTGTTCCATTTTGGAATTCGTAATATCACAATTATTTTTGGCTTTTCCTGCTTTTAAAGGATGCACTAAAGTAACTTGATGTACATTTCAAATGTGTATTATTCGGGTTTACCCACTTAGTCATTATATCCACTGATGATTTCTTTTGAACATGTAAACGTTTTATGAAAGCACAAACTGCCAAACGTACAATATCATCACAATGTCAATAGATGTTTTTTTTAATATATTGTCGTCATCGATTTTTTTCAATATTGCCAAGTACCACCAGATATCACTCAGCTGCTCTTCCTCTTCACAGGCAGTCTACCTCACACAGGCTGCAGTGTAAGCACCATTACACAGACGTTGTCCTTTTAGCCTCACTCTGTCCCTTGCCTTGTCACAGTTGGACTTTAGTTCAGATGAATAAAACAATGTGAACACAGAATGTGATCATGCATAGTGGATGGTGACTAACAGATATAAGGCTCTCAATTCAGCAAGCTCTGCTACTTTACAACCCTGAGACATGACAACAGGGGAGTGTCTGAGCGGGAGGGACTGTGATGCAAGCTGTACAATTCTTATACACACTTAAGTACTTCAAATCATTTTCCCATCACAGCCCCTGAGTGTGTGTGCCACTTGATGCCAGGCGGACAGCAGCAGCTGAACTCAGAGAGGTGGCTCTATCCATTAAGGTCCTTCTGCTGGGACTAAATCATTGATACAGTCAAGCAGCCGAGGCCTGCCGCTACATTAGAAGTTTACTTTTTAATGAACTCCGCCTGCCTGCTCTCCTCCTGACAGGCCGTGAAGCCACATATTGTGTCAGACCAACTCTCCCCACTGCTTTAGACACATATGTGGTGTGAAACTAACAGGCTGTGGGTCATTTGCAGGCGAAGACATAAACCAGAACAAAAGGAACTCGAAAATATTACAACAGCAGCAGGGGAAGAAAAGTAAACATGATGACGGAGACTATCAGGGCATTTAATAGATCGCAGTGCATTTGCTGAGTAGGAGGGAAAGGAGTACCAAGACTACGATAGGCTGATGAAAAATGAAGGCCAATTACCGTTGAGCATATAAACAATGAGAAGCAGCTCCTTAGATTTAAATCCTAAGGCTGTTTATGTACAAAGTATATCTGCTTAAAGACAGTAAAATGGGTATGAGCACTATGAGGGTAAAAGGGATGTGAGGTAGGCGGAAGAGGTCAGAGGATGTGCACAGTGATGCACAAAGTGAGTTAGACAGAGCCCACTGCAGGGGTCCGGCACAAGTGCTGCCCAGCATCTACCTGCAACCCCCATAGAGCGCCTCGTATCCAACCTCAGCACGGGCCTGTGTGTGTCTGTGGGATGCCTCCTACACACCTAAAGAAATGCGTACACACACACACTGGTACGTGTCTCCGAACAAATGGCGGTGATTTAACACACCAGGACAGCAGAGGAGGCGTAAGGCAGCTCCGCCTTCGCTGCCCCCCCCTGCTGAGGAGCGCTGCAGCTCAGCAGAAGGACCGCCAGGGGAAAGTAGGTCAGGCTGACCTCTGCGCTCGGCGTGTCAAACGCTCGGAGTGAGCTAAAGGGACAGGCCATGTCAGAGCCCCGCTCCTCACAGCTGGGGAGGAGGAGGCACCCTGTGCACACGGTCAGGGACCCAGGGGAGCGGACTCGGCATGCTGGGACAGACACACATATGCACACATACCGGTTATGACATAGGGATGAGCACCAGCAACCCAGGGAGAGGAGGAGCCCCACTGCGGTCCGACGTGAATTAATCAATGCCCCCGCAGCTTCCTGGCCTTCCCACATTCACACCAACTTCCTGAAACTTTTGAGCCTCAGGACAAAGATTTTAAAAAAGGAAAGAAAAAAAAGAATGTGTGCGGGGGCTTTGACGGACCGACACACAGCCCACTCTTACATTTCCCACAACTAACAAAGAGCAACAAAAGGCAGTTTTTGAGTTTACCTGTAACATTCCTGAGTGAGAGGCTAATGACCTACAGCGGCTCTTAAAGTGTTACGATTAAACTCCAGAAAGAAGGGGGGCTGGGATGAAAGGGCTCCCTAGCATTGCAGTTTGTGGGAAATAGGCCGCGTTGAATAATGTCAGAAACCAGTGGTTAAACATTTAACACCCGCTACAGGAGCTGTGCATGAAAGCAAATATTTCAAATAGAAATGTTGTCCGTGTTACATTTATATTTCAAATTAAGAGCAGGTCTGAATCAAAAGATGTACAATTTAAAGCTCAGAGTAAGTTAAGGGGGCATTGTAATGTGTACCCAATCACAGTGTTTCCACATTAACAATTAACTTTACCATAATTTGCTTAAGGGCTTTTAGAGTGGGGAAAAATAAGTAAAGTTATGAGAAAATATAAGACAGGCCTGTGGTGCCACGTCTAATATCTTGTATCGCGTGTCTGTCCAGAGGAGGGAGAATGAAAATCTGAAATAACAAGAAAGTATTCCTGCTGGTCCTTTAGAGGAGAGGACCTCTCATTGACCTGTCAACAAGTCTGAATGATGGAGAGACACAAAAGACTCGAGCCATGGCCGAGATTTAGATCAGTTTAAAACATAGAGAAATAATATCTGCTGGAGGAATGAACGGTGAGACGGAAAGATAAAGCAGTTCGTTGAGTGGGTGAGAGAAAGAATGAATGAGTGAAACGGTAGCCAAAGAAATGGAAAGAAAGACCTGGTGGTTGGACATGTGTAAACGAACACGGAGAGTAGATATCATTGAAAAAAACGTCTGTCAAAAATGACGAAGCACTTCCTGCTATGCTAGAAGAATGCAGCATTTTTTATAATTTCCTAACACGACCAAGAAGCGTGGTGGGGTCTGCTTTCTTCACATCATGGTGGGAAGGCTCTAAACTGCAGTGTCAGAGATATCAAACGCAGATATGATCACATTAGACTCATGACTAACACACTGACATCACTCACAAATTACTCGAAGACGCAGTTCACAGACAGCTTTTACAAGATTGCAACATGGGTTTGAAGTTCAGTACATCTGTCAGAGAAGTGGATGGTGAGGAGTGTAAGCGGTGTTGCAGCTTTTAAAACGTGATGAGACGGTGGGCAGGGATCCATAGCAGCGCCTAAAGGGCATCAGTTGTGCGCGTTGAGACAAAATGAATTGTGAAATCTAGTACCGATTGTTAACCAACTCGTTCTTTCAAGGGTTTCAGCTTCTCCGACGTGAGGGTTTGTTAATCTGCATGTTTGAGAGCACTCTGAATACTTTCTGGTTTAAGACTGTTCGATGAATACAAACAAATATTTGAATAGGTGATTTTCAGTTGGAGGTAAATATCAGTCGCATTCACAAAATAGATACCTAAAACAAATAATGGACAGAATAATCTATAATGAAAAAGGTACTGTAGTTGCAGCCCTACAAAACTCAAGAAAATATTACTTTGTTTCCAATCAATTTGTCGTTGAAGTACTATTAGAACAATTGAAAGATTACAAAAATAGATTATATGCAGAATATTATGAAGCATTTAATCTATAGCTAATTATCAGTACACATTAACTCATTAGACTTTTTGCAGGCCTTACCAAGAGACTACCAAAAAGAATGAAAGGTGCGACAGCGAGGAGCAGCGAGAACTAAGAGCAGCGAGCAAGCCCACGATAAAAGGAACTGGAAGTGGATCAATAGAGTACAGTAACACACGCAGGTAGATTACTGTATTTTTAGGCCTTTGTTATTTTCTAAGGACCCTGTGACATGCCCACCAACACAGAACATACTCCTCAGCCTCGGGGATCTGCACCGAGGCCACGGAATGTAGCACCTTCGCTGTCTATTTGTAGTGGGTGTGGGAAGGCATGTGGGATGCCACAGTGTTCGCTCAGCAAGGCTTTAAAATAAGGTTTTACTGGACACACACACACACGCACACACGCAGGTAGAGAAAGGTAGGTTCATCCAGGTGCAATCACAGGATGATTTAATCCTGTTAGCTGTGAGAAGAGCGGTGACCCTGAGGCCATTCGAACGAGGCTCTTCTGACTGACTGGATGAGAACCTGCTGCGTGATGACAAAAGAAGTGGCAGGAAGCTGTATGCTTCACTGTCACCTCGTGTTCTACTGCACGCGTTCACAACATGTACATGGAAATCAGGAGAAAGTCAAGTACGTTTAATGACTACAAATATTACATTAGGCATCTATTAAAGACATTTTGTATTCCATCATACTGCTTAAGCCTTATTGACTACAACACACACACACACACACACACACACACACACACACACACACACACACACACACACACACACACACACACACACACACACACACACACACACACACACACACACACACACACACACACACACACACACACACACACACACACACACACACACACACACACACACACACACACACACACACACACACACACACACAACAGCAACTATAACGATTTTTAACTTGATTTACTCCAACCATCTTCAAAGGCATTTGATCTTCCTCCCTTGACATCTAGTAGTAGTATGTTGGCATGCAAGGTTTTAAACCCAGTACTCTCTGATCTCTACTGACTTGTATGTAGTTTTAATAAAACATACACAGTTTGCTTGTCTGTTGCAGAAAAATACTAAATTGTCCTAAAAACATTTCACAGGTTATTCCATGCTAGGAGAGCGCTATGGCTACGATGCAAAGACAAAAGAAAGCGAGCGCTGATCACTAACTTTCACTACGTAGACTCAGGTCACCTTCTGTAGCACATTGAGGTATTATAGTAATTAAAACTCACCAGCCACTTGTGCAGAAGGAGATGACACTATGGGGAAATTGTATTTTTCTTCCTCCGCTTAACAATGAGCATTTGGCTAAATTAAACCCATTTTTCACCGGCAGGCTCATATAATGAGGCCAGTACATGCAAGAAAGAAATGAGCTTGATAAGCGATTACATGTTGTGTGGACTCAAAAAGACATTGCTATCACGAGGAGGGAGAACAGTGACGGCAGGAAAAAAGATTCAGAACATTTAGTGAGATGCTTGGATTTGGTTATTATGTTTTTTTTTTTTAAAAAAGCTTTAATTATGGAAAATAACACGGAACAAAGAGCAAAACAAAAAGATAAAAACCTTTCAAATGTTGCCTCCCGCTACAGGGGAGCAAACGGAGATGACAACTGAGGTCAGTGTGTTGCATCAGTATCCACAGGTGTTGTGTTTCCAGAGGTCAGCTCCATACATTCACACTGCAGGAAAGGCTAAGAGTAGAATCAGGAGAAAGGCGTCTACACGTCACTATCTTGAATAAATACAAGCCGTCTACATATTAACCACCTTTAAATACACATTAACCAAAGAAATCGGCAGTAGATGTTTATCTTACCTGCCTATTCTGAAAGAAAAAGAAATCCAACTTTATCCGCCAAGTCATTTGGCCGAGGGTAATCCAGGGATACTGCATCCTATAGAGCCCAGGCAATAGACTGAGCCCAAACAAAACCCCCATAGTTCTCTGGTGGCATAAAAGAGGTTTATGAATGCTGCACCAAGGATGTTCCCTTTTCAACGGCAGCGTGGGGTTGGAGACCAAAAGCTTCAATATAAATGTTCTGAACTCAATCCCACTCGGGCCCATGCACCCACATTCCCTTCCTGCTTTGTTGTTGTAAAGCCAACCTTGGAATGGACCTGCAGAAAAATAAGGGAAAAAAACTGCTTCTGCATTATTTTCTAGGTGCGCTCAGGGTTACAGCCTTGGCTTGAATGCTACGTTTGAAAATGGAGCATTCTCCTTATAATTTGGGAGGCGGTCACTGCTGATTTGAAAAGCCATGTGGGAAATGCAACTTAGTGCACCGCTGAATGGCAGGTCAAACAACCACAAAAGCCCTGAGCCACTTACAGGAACCTATTTGATCAGAGTCCTTCAGAGGCGATCCGTCTTTGTCTCTCTTTGCCTCTCACTCCAAACCGCACACAGCCAAGACGTTTTGTTCAACCTCCAACGTGTAAACGTTAGCACGGCGCGGCATGCAGAAGTGCAGCATTATTCCATGAAGTGGATTATTTTAGATTTGACCTTCGACAGGGTTGTCTTTGGCGATGAGAACAACATTGAGAAGAAATGATGGTGGGCGGAGACTTGCATATGCAGATTGAGTGATCTCACAAATACACCATTTTGTTGGGGGTCTATTGTGCTAAAAAATACATTACAATGACATGAACATTTATTTTATTTAAGTCACATATCTTGTTTTGTATTCAAATAAACAGAAATTGGATCGTGTTGCAATCAAGAAAGTGAACTGCTTTGTTTCACCAGAGAAATATTCCATCAGTATTTAGTTTGAACTTAAAAAGCTACATGTATCTAGAAAACCAGAACAACTGACTGTAGCTCACTTTTAAGAAATAACAGCTACATTACTGTATATGTTCAAATCAAAAACATGTTCAATAATATAATCATTAAATCCATTCAAATATGGAATGATATAGGAAATGCTTCTGGTCATTTCTGGTGAATAGCAACATGGACCTCCATCTTAGCTGCTGATGAGCTAACGTTAGCAAACAAACCATCTTTGGCCGAGCGCAGGGACAGCAGTTTGCAATGCATATCACAACAGACGACAGTTTTCTGTTACAGTTTGGCAAACCCACACAATAAATGTTTGTACAGCAGCTTAACCTAAAATGAGGAGCTGGCACACAGCATGCACAGTGACTCTACTCCTGAACCAAAGGGGGGGGGATTGGGAACAACAGGGAGGTGGTAGTCACTTTAGTTTTTTAGGGGTTATAATTGTGATTGCACGCTCTGGTTCACCTTCCTTTCTCATGCACTCAGGTCATCACAAGTTATACAAGCCCAGAGGCAACACAAATAATTTGACAGATACTCAAATCGGGAAAAAAGACACATACTTGGTCACTTGAGGGAAACGCTGAGTGCATATAAGCAGATAAAGCAGCCTTGCGCAGCGCTGTAAATCTGGTTCTGTGAGCGACTCAGGCTTGCACTCTTCTCCTGTGCTTTTCCTCTCCCTTCCTCCTCCTCCACTGCAGAGGCTGTTCAAGGCCATGAAAGATTGGAGGCAAAGTGACGTCCTCCGGTTTATCCTCCCTGAAAGCCTTCGCATGCTCTCAGTTCCACATGAGGGATCTGATGAAAGCCATTTGTCAGTACGC
Organism: Gymnodraco acuticeps; assembly: GCF_902827175.1. Taxonomy (NCBI): domain Eukaryota; kingdom Metazoa; phylum Chordata; class Actinopteri; order Perciformes; family Bathydraconidae; genus Gymnodraco; species Gymnodraco acuticeps. The sequence continues at coordinate 1,082,083 of NW_022990235.1, read as the reverse complement.
CACTTAATTATCAGCCAGAAGAAGAGCCTCTGATGCTATCCTCTGACAATGGCTCACAGCAGCCTGCTGACTACAGTGCCCACTAACAATGAAGAACTGACTGCAGCTACTAATGGTGACGGGGTAGTGCCAACTGTCCACTTAGGAGTTAGACAAATTACAAAGCAGCACAGAAATCTTTGTGTGCTGCTTCAATGTACATCCTTTTCTGTCTAGGCTCAGGCAGCGAGGAGGAGCACAGTTTGCATCCTTGTACTAAGACTGTAAAATGTGATGTTCGGGAGAGAAAATGCTAAACAGAAAAAAGTCCTACTGAAAACGCATGATATCTAGTGGGGGGGGAACGGAGAGGTTTTGACCTTTTATTTCCCCTGCATGTCTACTCACACATTATAGAGCTGATGCTGCTGCTCAATATGCACATTAGCATACGAATAAATAAAACAGTCACATGCGTTCCCTAACCTTCTATATTTGCATCGTCATATCTCTGTGGCTGCTGACTGCGCCCGTAACGACACACCACTGTTCTTTCAGTGCAAATGGATCAAACAAAGAATTCCATTACGTTGATATTAGGTTAAAGAACTCAAAATCAAGTATGATATTTAGATATCATAAGAAGAGAGATATTCAACATGACCACGCCTCTCCTTCTGCCTGGTGTTATCTATTTCCACAAAGCGAAGGTGTGTATTCTTCAAAGGGTTGGGCTGTCAGTAGCAAAGACCCTCGGCTACTACACAAGCAGAGGAATGATTAAGCCATTTACTATCATCACCCGTTTGAATCTGAACTGATACTTTGCATTAGCACGGTACATGTCCATGACAGACACAGGGTGATGATGATTCAGTGTACCCTTACCCACAGTAACCTGTCAGCAGGGAGCAAGTCCACAAAGCAACGGCAAGAAGCAACATTTTAAATCACTGCTCTGCTCTCCTGAAAAGGGCCTAAGAGAATCTTTTTTTTGTTGTAATATGTATTCGATGTGATTTTCTTCTGAAAAGGAAATCACAGACCCACCCTACAGTCCATTAGCCAAGTGAATGCAGAGCTGCCATACTTGCTGACCCATTAATAATACATTGCAGTGGTCAATAGAGGCCAGACACCTCGGTGCACCTCTTCATCCCTCTACACAACCACATTAATGGGCTAATTCAGATGCAATTAACTGGTGGGGAGAGGCTGTGGCCTTGTGGCTGGAAGAGCACAGGCTGAAGGGCTTAGAGCCAGGCCTGGGATTATAATATGAGCACACAAACGAACACACACACAACAATTGACATACTACAAGCAGGGAGCATTTGTAGTTCAAAAATAATGTAGCTTTCAATATTGAATATGAGAAGAAAAGAATGGATGCCATTTACTCAACGTTTTCAAATGTATCCGTAGTGATACTGTTAGTAAATTACCCTCAGCTACATTTCTGTTTCAGTACGTTTTTCTAAAAATACTGTCCATAAGAATACCTGAAGAGGAGGTATACAAAAGATTTAAGCAACACAGACATATTTTTGAAAGTTGACGTTTCAAACATTTTCCCTTTTACAAGTCCAGCAGATGCGAAGTAACATGAGCGTTAATGTAGATTGTTTTTGTGTTGACCAATGAATGTAAAATCTCCTTTAATAAGCTCCGTTTTGGTTTCCACCGACTCCTGAGCCGATGGTTTGGGTCTTTAGCGACTCCATCAGTGGACTAAAATGTTGCGATAAAATAAGTAAAAGACTTAGGTGATAATATTAGATTTTTACAATTAGCCATGTTATTTATTTTGAATACAAAAATATTGATTATATCCGTTTATACACACAGACATGCTTTTATCCTGTGAGGACTTTGTGTAAAATGACCTGCATTTCGATTTCATTTCATCACTTTCGTTTTTGAGTTTGTCCATTTCTGCCAGTTTTACTCAATAAAGTGGCAGAAATCTGCTCTTCGAGAATGTGACGTTGACAAACGAGCAATTACAGGAGCGATATTTGTGTGTCACATCTGTGGCCGGCATGACCCGCGATTAGCCCTACTGATGCTGAATGTGAGATGCGAGAGCCAGGGCCTGTCATCGCAGGCGCCGGGGAAGGCAGCGCGGCCCAATCTGGCATGTCATCCATCACTGGTTCCACTCGACTGCCACAGCTGTGTCACCGTCCCCCTCTCACAGACTGCTGACCCCACTGAGGACGCAGCAGCATGATCAAATATCTCTCTGGGATAAGAGACAGCCAAGTTGCTTCACTGACTAGTCAGAGGACAACCCCCCCCCCCATATCCTCTACCATGGTGACATCTTTATCAATAAGCAGAATTTAATGGCGGGCAGCAGCAGAAATGTGGCTGCTCACCTTTGATTTAAAAAAAAGCAAGTTTTGTGAAGAGCAAAATGAAGCTGCGGGAGGCTGACGGAGAAGGTGGTTAAATCAAACGAGGAAATGGGACAACATCGGCCTGACGTATTTTTCAAGATAATTAGTTTCCATGCATATTTGAGTAACACGGCATCATCAGGGCCAGTGTACTCATTTTGTTATATCTTCTATCAAAAGTGACCGACCTACAGTGTGGACGTAAGGCTGAGCCCACGTCGCTCTGAGTGGATATTCAGTGGAGGGTTTCACAATCAAGCTACAGACCTCTGACCCTATCAGCAGTCTCAGGTTGCTGTAAACTTTTTTTAAAGATCCTTCTCCAGCCTCTGCCAATTAGTCCTGCAGCCTCTTTTCCTTTCATTTCCAAAAAGGAAATGCTGCGTGCACGCTACAGCGCTGGCAGATCAATTAGCCGCATGCTTCACAGGAGGCAAGCGCTCTTCAGGGAGAGCAGGCTACCTTAATTATGAATATTATTAATTATACCTTTAAAAAGACGGGGAGAAAAAAAAATCAATCAATCAGACTCAAAAGACGTTTGTTAGAAATTAAATGCCACCTTGTTTACTTTTCTAAAATAACATTTGGTATACGGATGGAGCTGGCAGCAGGAGACAGTGTAACCCAGCTCCGATGAACCTAACGGGGCAGAATCAGTGTTAAAGGCACATTCAAAAGGACTGTGATCTATTTATAGCATTCATCAGCGTACATCTCTGCCTCCTTGTCAGGGCAGAAATCAGTGCACACATAAGAGTTGATGTTAAAAGGCACCATCTGTGATCCCAGTGTCAACAAAGGTAGAGTCATATTCAGACTGAATAGCCATGATGGTACAGCTCCATTATTCAGTCCGACATTGGCTTCTTATTAGCAGTTTCCTGGAGGGCAGGATTTGATTTGACTCTAACCAATCGCTGCACTAATGCATCCGGACTGGAGGCTCTGACTGTGCTAGGCTGCGTACAGTTACAGCCAGTTAATATGAATATTTAGAGAGACTATCAGTTGATATGGACATTAGGGATGTAACGATACCAAAAACTCACGGTACGATAATATCGCGATAAAAAGTCCACGGTACGATATTTATCGCGATATTGAAAAATAATTTTCAAAAAAATTTACTTGATTTTTTTTTCTTTATTAAATAATACATCTGATTTGTACAGCATTTTAGTAGGATAGTAGTATTTTAAAGTGTCAACAATATTATAATCAGACCCTGCAATAGAATAAATCAAGTTTCACTTTAGTTTTTCAAGTAACTCAACTCTAACTCACTCACTCACTCACTCACTCACTCACTCACTCACTCACTCTCTCACTCACTCTCTCACTCTCTCACTCAGCATCATCAAGGTTATCTTTTAGGAATATGAGCATGTCCACATTTCGAGGTAGAAGCTGGGATGTTTGGGCGTTTGCAATATCCCCTGCTGTGGAAAAAACTCTCTTGCTTGGTACTGATGTTGCTGGGACAGAGAGATATGCTTTGGCCATGGGTGACAGCAGTGGGTCAAACTGTGCATTGTCTCTCCACCACTTCAAAAACAATACAGTTTATGCCAAGAAGGTGAGGCTTATTGACAGGGCGAGATATAAATATACTGTTGGTACGTGTCAATGTCTCTAGGTGTGTACATGTAGCCCTGTAAATACGATGTCCTTTATTGTTATCGGTTGTTTTATGTTCATGTTGTAACCTACTTGCTGCCATGTTGGACAGGTCTCCCTTGAAAAAGAGATTGATGATCTCAATGGGGCCATCTGGTTAAATAAAGGTTTAAAAAAAAAAAATTTATTAAAAAAAAAAAAAAATCTTGGTATATTTTGTCAGTCTCACGACGGTATTGAGACGTTTATTTACGGCGATATTCGAGATATTGTTACATCCCTAATGGACATACAAGGACCATTTCTAAAATATCCCTCAGAGATGTGTCCTGGTTCAGGGAAATAATAGGCAGTGTTTCATATTTACACAATACAAGTTCACCGGGTGCATTGTTGGCTTGTACGAGCACTGGAGCATTGCCAATGTTATATTATGGACAGATATCAAAGAAACAGTTCAGTATCTTAATACAAATAAAGGAGGCAATTAGGTTTGTATTGAATACTGTAGCCTTTTAGCAGCTGGTGGCTTCCGCTCATGTTTACTTTGTATTCACACTTTGGTGACTTACAGTTGAACAGTACATTGTAAGAACATGCATAAAACAGTTTGGATGTTACAATTATAAATCAGTTGAGGAAGAAACAGGCAAACCAGAAATCTTATCTGAGAATGCACTTATGATTAATTTGTAATACGGAGTACAATACTGCTTGCTTGTCTTATTCTTCACGCTAACAAATACTCAAGGAAATGTTTTTTCTTTTGAGGAGATGGCCGTATTCACAGACATGCTCAGCGATATTAAACTGTACACACGCCACATTACACAAAAGGCGAGCGCAAACCAAGTCGAGAAATGATAGAGGGCAAAAGGCCACTCACTGGGAAACTAAGTTATAATACAGGAGAAAGCTAAGAGCTATTTTTGTCTAAATCTTTCTAGCTATGGAACGATGACTAAAGAGTTTTGAACAGCTCCCCACGACCCTTCATCTTTCCCTCTGAAGAGTATAAGAAATAACTAATGATTTTTCCAGTTATGAGTTGTTTTGAAATGTGCTTCAAATACCAGGCAGTTTATAACGTTAACTGTGACACTGGGGTTGATTTTCTAGCCCAACTGTGCCTCAGGCTACATATTTGTGACTAAGAGAGGGCACGGCCTACAGGAGGTGATGATCTCAGTCACCACATAAACGGAGAGCTCTAGCAAAGACACAGTAATACAGATCCTGACCCTTCCTCCAGTTATTAGGGAGTCGTATGGGTCTCATTAATGCCAGTCAGATTTAAAAAAGTTCAGCGTACTAGAAAGTTCTCATATCCAAAGTCCTATCCAACTGAGACAGATGCCAGGCCCTCACTAGCCAGGGGACGAGAGAAAGTGTAGCTACTGAATATACATGACTGCCTTGACCTCTCATCATTCTCCATAACAACCAACTGAAGAGCCAGCCTCAACAATGCCAGCTGATTAATGTAAGAGCTTCTTCAGCGTGTGTCTTAAGATGTGTGCAGGGATCACCATCCCATCACAGTCCAGTATTATCTGCATCATAAAGGATTCTTAGAAAGAAGGAAAAAGCCCGTTAGCACAAGTGGTGTGTCCCAGAGTGTGAGTCAAGTATCGACTTCAACAGATCTCATTATCACGGAGGAGGAAGTTCACTGAATCAATTGATGACCGTGGTCAACAGCGTTTACAACCTGCCGCTGTATCTCCTCTCCCTGAGCAAAAAAGAGGAAACGGGAAGGAGCCGTTAATGTCTGCCTAAAATGCTAACGGGAGCCATACATATACATATGAACTAAAAGGCCATAGCTATGATTGTCAAAAAGACAGCTAGTTTCAAGTCAAATTGAAGCCAACATCTCCTCGCAGGGCTGCAGGCCACAAGAGGAAGCGATAGAAGCCTCAGGCCTTTTATGTTCTGCACTGCAGTCAGCACTTCACTCAGCGGAGAGTGGGGACAGCAGCTCTTGCCAAAATGTATCTGTGCCAAGGCCTGCCAGCCTGCTCTCCCCGCCCACTCTAAGGGCCAGAGCGTGAGCGGTGGGGCGCCGGTAGGCGGGTGCAAGGTGAGGCTGGTGGGCGGGTGGCCAGGCTGGAGCTTCCTGACACAAGAACCCGCCTCACAGCAGGATCAAACTGGCTGCCGAGTGAATCACCACCTCTCCTACCACCTGACAAAGTCAGAGCCAGGCCAGTATGCAGCCACTTGCTGTCTCTACAATTAACAAGGAATTCAGGAAGAGACACAAATACTGCTGTGTCACCTCATCACCCAGCCAAGGTTTCTATGACACCTACAAAAAGAGAAATGTATGAACTTTGTCAAAAGGATCACTTTTGACTTCGTGTGAGTGGTGCTCTAAATATGTTTCACTGCTGCTAAAATATTCAGTATGAGTAAAGTGCTTAACATTTAAATGCTTGCTTTACGGTGTAATGATGATACAGGCTGAGAAAGTAGATGCAGGTATCAGAGAGTCTTGCACCGAAGCAATTTTACACTTTCAGATTTCAGGCCCTGCAAACCTAAGCTTGAGGTGGGAGATAGGGGCAGGAAGCACAGATTCTCATACCTGACCAATCTTATTTAAATAGGCAACAGGAGCAGGGATGTTCTGAGCTGTGGCTAGTCACTAGTCAGAAGCAGGAACATTATCTCCAGAGTAAATAATGTCCTGGAGGACCAGTAGCTACCCAAGTCGCTTCTTCAAAAATAGAAAACTGCTCCAGGCTGCTATTATTAAGCCTCAGATCCAATGGGAAGTTGAACCTTTGATCTGTTTAGGGTACTGTGTATTTGCATTTTATAATGAGATCAAAGCAAGGTCCAGGGCACCCCCCCCCCCCCTCCCCTCTAAGAGCTGTGGGCCTCAGTGAAAAAGCAGTGGGAGAGTGGATGTTTGTGAGGCAATCAACAGTAGCCCACATTCTCCTTTAGTTAATTTCCATTCCTGTACACAGGTGTTGAAGTGAAGAAGTAAAAAATAAAAAAAATGTGCCAGTAGCAACAATCTTCTCGACAGTTAAAGTTCAAGAGCAAACATTTCAAACATTTCTAAACTGGTTGAGAATTGCTCCAGATTTTCTTTGGCATTCTTCACCTCGAAGAAATGCAGAGGGGAATTGACACACTTTGCCTGGAGAGAGCCCATAAGGAGCCGCGAGAAGGTTTGAGATGAGGGTCAACGTTTCAGAGTGTATGTGGAGGCTCTACTCAATACTGTTCCTGACCACTTTTTCAAACAGAAAATATCCCAGAAAAGAAATGGCACACAGTCACTCCTTCTGCGGCTGAGATGAGCAGAGCCTCATGTTTTCTGACGGCTGATCAGAGGGGGGCGGGGAGAAGGACTTCGTACAGTCCGTTTGCTTTAATTACCCCTCCAGTATCAAAGTATTTCTGTAGCAAAACATGAGCTTAAATATTGTTGAAAATTGAGATACAGTGCATTTAAACGCAGCAAGAATTAAAGGCAATAGATACATTTTTGAAAACTACGATTTATTTTAGTATCGACCACTATTAGACAACAAATAATCTGTTAACGGTGACTTTGTGACTGATCTTGAAGTCACCGTATTATCTTTAAATTATGAATTCACTATATGACTTTTAAATAAAGTTAAAATACCATTTAAAATATTATTTATTTAAAAAAATAGTGCAGTGAGTTTCACAGCAAATGAATATCACATAATACTCATTTGATGTGTACAAAGTTGAATATGCCGCTCTTAACATCTAATGAGAAGAACTACTTTTGAATAAGTTATCTTTAAGATGAGTTTGCCACATTTGAACCGACTGATTTCATGTTTTCAACTAATAACTCAAATGCATGTCATAACTTGACACTGGTTCAACCGGAGACATCAGCATCTACACTTACTGTAATTAAATCTTTACCTTTGGATGTATAGTGCAGCTAGTCATTTAGCCTACTGCTCATCATGATGCATGCACGCAAAGGCTGACAAGGGGAATACCCCCTCCCCTGCAGCTTCTTGAAGCCACGCGTCTGCAAATGACTTATGAAGCAATTGCCCCACAAACAGTTGTAGCGAAAGTAAGAGACCGCTGATTGTCCTTTAATGACACGCAATACAGTATCTGTGAAGAGAAGAATTTCAAAAGATGTGACAGCAGACTGGACAGAAATAACTCCGCTCATGTAGTCCATTCATTTGATTACTAATCATCTAAAAGGTTTAGTAATGAATTCCAACTATGCTCTTTGGAATTCTAAAATAATGAAACTGACCTAATGTAAAACATCTTTAAAAACGCTCTTCTGACCTCGACTGAATGGGACTGAGCGATAGATATGAATTATAATCAGGAAGACACAGAAGTAGTACTCTGCAATCTACACATGCAGCAAGCAGAACCCTATACTCTTCTAGGAAATATGCGTTTAGGAATCCTAGTATATAAAACATCCTTAAGGAATCTGGCAGATATTCAATAAGCCGCGCTTGCCATTCACCCTACAGTATACAAGCTGAACCGCACAAAAGACTGCTTGGACTGACCTGCCAAATACAAATCAAGAGTACCTCAGAGAGCTGGAGAGGGTGTTAAGAAAATCCCCGCCTAATTGCTTGCTCGTAGATGCCGAGCACATACTCCGCACTCTCCCAGGCAGCGTTCACACTTTTTGACCTTGATGAATTATCTGTTTTTATTGACAGCACTTATTGATATTTCTTAAAAGCGCCGGCTAATGGAGTTCTATTGAGATTATTAAATGAGCTGCTGGTACTGGGATTAGCCCGGTCTCATCTCGCCAGCACAGCCTGCATTATCATACAGAACAGACGCATGCGTGTGTCGAGTCCCAAATTCCAGCGACTGACATCTCCGGGGAACAGAGGAGCGATGACTACATCCGACCTACATTCACCCCACCCAAGCATGCTCGCTTCCAACTAATTATAAACGTGCACACTCAGTCACACTATAGGTGGAATCATACCATAGTAATGTCACAGTGCAGGGAAACGTGACTCCTGCATGCACGTTGCGTGATTATACCGTTTCAATGATGTGATCCTTTTTTGCAAAGACGCATTTCTGAGGGATTTCAAGTCAAAAACAACTCAAGAGTGACCTCCTGGAGTTTGGGGAGGGAAACTTTTCTCATGCTTTTGCACAGACTTGGATGAAAATATCATTTGTGTAATGGGGATGTGAAAATTCTCCAAGCGTAGAAACATTAGGAACTAACCTAAGGCTGCTGGAGCTCGCTCAAACGCCCCAGGCATGGAAACAGCACTATTGGATTTCATTCAAATGTCTTATGCAATAAAACTATTTTATAAATACTCGATACACATTGTTTCAGTTGTTAAGATACTCTGAAAAAAAAAACAATGACATGGAAAACACCACATTAACAAGAACTGAGAAATATGTGACGCAGGCTCTAGCGTTTGAGCTCATCGTCAAACCGCATTTCAGAGTTTCCTGTACTGAGCATCCTGGTTAACGTGATGTGGTTTTTTACACGAGAGGTATTTCTACAGTTGCAGCCCACAATAAGGCCAAAATTGTAGATCTATGCAAACCTTTACTAAACTAGAAAGTACTTGAAGGCGGCGTAATCTCAACCAATGCTGACTAAATCTATAACTTGCTCTTATACCCCATGGCGTTATTCCAGTCATGTCAAATCTACAGTACTACCTACAGTTAATGGAAACACTTTCCACTTCCACATTTTATATTTCTGTAAGTGTTACCTCTGTGGGTACACAAAAAAAAAATACAAACATTGAATTGTATACATCCTAAAAATCTTCCACGATCTAACACCGCTTCAAACAGCATGCTTTCTTACTTCCAAATTAAATCAGACACTTTCAAAAATCTTGAAAATAGAGATTTCAGCCTCATCTAAAATGTCAAATCTTCAAAACTGCTCCTGGGATATTTTAACAACCCGTTATCAATTCACACTGTGTGACATTTCCAATTCTTGAGTGCCATTTATTAAATATTTGGAGGCATTTAAGACGAGGTTTTAACAAAATAACCATTTCTTAAGTGTCTCCTGTACAAAGCAATACTGAAAGCAGCAGCTGATTTCATGTCAAAACCACAGGAGACAACAAAGGAAACAAAGTCACGCGAATGGCCACACTCGTTAGCCAAGCGTTGACTAATTAATATCATGTGTCACCTTTCTGCTCCATCTACACTGGGCTGTAATGGATAGAACAAAAGTGCAGAGGTGGCAGCAGCAGTACCGGTCTGATTCTCACTGAGGACTCCCACACTGAAATGTATAAGCAGGGAACAGTATGCATTCAAGTGTCAAGTAAATGTTGTGTCTCATCTACAGTTATTTTAGTTGTGCTAGCCAGTCACACTGTTATACTTACAAGCAATAACGTCCACTTCAACCCACATACATGATGATTAACTCTCTCTCGTACAAAGAAACATTAAGAATTTAAAGTACCATAAATCATACAGATTGACCAATGAGTGCCATATGCAACCAAACCCGCTTAACAACAAAAATGCTGAAAACTTGTGCCAATATCTGTAGAGAAAACCATAAGTGTGTGATGAATAGTTCAATTGGATGCTAAAGAAGGCGTGTGGTGTACACAATCAAGACGATGCCTGTGTCTCAATGCAGAGTGACATCACATACACTGTTGTGTTTCTGACAACTTAATAAGGGTTGATAAAGGCAAAGGAGGAAACAAAAGATTTCATAGTGAAACAATTCATTTCCACACACACACACACACACACACACACACACACACACACACACACACACACACACACACACACACACACACACACACACACACACACACACACACCAGATCTTGTCGCCCCAGGAAATGGGCTTCATACATCTTGTCTGACTGCAATAAAGCAGTGCCTAAGATTCTATTTCCAATAAACGTCGACTGATTGGAAAACTCATTCTAATATCAATTTCCATCTGGACCCTTTAAAAAGGCAATCAGCATAGCTTCATCTCGGTATATCATGGGCTCCTTGAGATGATGACACAGCACTGGCTCTCTTTTCTGCATAATGGCCTTCTCCTATCAAGGCATCTGCAATGAATAATACCACCCATGAATGGGCTATTTAGTCTGTGTTCGCACAGATAGGGGCCACTTCTCTGAATATTAATCCAGGGTTTTACACTTCTATGCTTCTCTCAGCGCTGCACCATTTTTCAGAAGTAAGGCACTTAGTGTGATTTGGTGCACTCGTAGTTTCTCTTTGAGCTTTCTCAGAAGTAACAATGGTGATTACTAACGGCATCTCACTTTATTTAAAATGCCCAGCGACCACAAAACAATGATTTAAGTCAAGGAAAAAATCTATCTCAACTCTTTCACAAAGGCTGTCCACAGCTTTCTTCAGAAGGTAAGGTCAAAGAAGAACGTGAATGAATGAGTGAATTAGGTTATATGAGTAACTGTATATCCACTGTTGTAAAAACCAAAAGGATATTCGGTATTCAAAAACAATGGAATAAAACTGGTTTGACAAGAAATCAGGAAGTCTGTAAAAAGGCTGAAGCCCCACTTTAATCGGAATGCAACCCAATTGCCCTTATTATGAAAATAGCTACATCAGCTAAAAAGAAAGGCTTTTTCTCTTACCTTCCAGCCGCTGCCCGCCTCCCTGTAGTAGGGAAAGTTATCACAGATCCACTGGTAGATCTCGCTCAGTGTCATCTTCTTCTTTGGCGAGCTGTTGATGGCGAACGTGATGAGGCTGGCGTAGCTGTAGGGCGGCTTGCCGTCCTTGTGTTGCTGCACCTCCTCCTGGTCCAGCGTGGTGTTAGGATCCAGCATGGCGCTCTTCTTGCCCATGCCTGGCCCGTGGGCATTCTGGGCGTCCGCCTTGCGGATGGCCGCCTGCATGGTCAGCTGAGGAAGCCAATCCATGGAGGTCAGGCTGCTCTCCAGCTCCGACGTCATGGTGACGGCAGGCTGGGCCGGAGGGGGGCGGGGAAAAGGTGGAGGTGGTGGTGGTTGCTGTTGGCGCTCGGTGACTGATGGAGAGTGGACCAGGTGCGGAATAACAAACAGAGACGAGTGACAGCTTGAGGATGAAGGCTCCCTCAGCTCATCAGCATGATGTCCTCCGTAGGTCAACTCTGGAGAAACAGGAAACAGAGAAGGCTTTATTAGTCAGCTTTTCTATCTCACAAAGAGCACAGGAGAGCATTGGAAATAAAAGATTATGCATATCAATACTGCAGAGAATAAAAACAAACGCAAGCTAGGAACAGTTGGCCAACATCAAAAACCGAGTGTCTCTGTAAAGTATGCTTATATTCGCCGTGCAGTAGATCACAAGCCCACCACTTTCTCCACCGCTTGCTGCTCTCAGAGCTGACTCATAGGGACTCCATCTGCACGGAGAGAGAGAGTAAATGCCAGGCAATTGTTTTCACAACTGCCAGCCAAATGGGGGAATGGCTCAGGAGGAATTCCGACTCTCTTGAGGGTAGTAAACCCCCTCTCTTTTCTTCCCTGTCTGCCAGCTTGCCTGCCTCCTCCCCTTCCTCCCCCTGACGGAGCCTCTGCCGTAAACAAGCCAGCCAGTGTCGTCTTGCAAAGCCGTCGTCGACCCTCAGCGTGTCGGCCGGGCTGCGCAGGCCACAACAGCCTGTCTGCCCGTCCCTCTCGGCACACTGCCCTGCCCGGCTTAAAATAGAAGGGCAGAGTAGAAAGGTCTAGAGTTACAATCGTAGGTGAACACGCGGATCTGTGGGAGAGTAAAAAAACCCAGAGCAGGATGACACTGCAATCTGGCCGAAGGAGAGAGAAAAGAGAACAGGCGGGAGAACGAGAAATCCTCAACAAGTGGGGGGATTTCTCTTGACTAAGCATGCTCGCACAAGTGAGTGTGTGTGTGTCAGCATGTGCGATTTTGAGTGGGCTGTCACACTGGGAATAAATAGTCCTGACTGCACTCAATAGGTCAAATACCATATCTTTCAAAAATAGTATAAGGAATCCCAATTATTACCATTCAACCACTTTGACATGAATCTTAATAAATACTATACCACAGTGAGATTAGCTTTAAATAGGTTGGTCTTTTCAGGAGTGTGTATTATATTTGTACACCAATATTTAAAAAAATATGTATGTTACTTCATTAGCGAGCCAAAAAGTTGGGAAGGAGTTTTGAAAAAAAACATACATTTTATGGGCATCTGCTGTTAATATGAAATGAAGCAGGAATACTGAGATATTTATAAATTGGGCAAACTGCTTTGGCAGTCGTTTGGTCACAAGCAGTTTGTGGTTGTTCCTTCAATTGATCTCTCACAGCGGGGGGGAGCCGGTGCTCAGCAGCCAATTCAGAATCTGCCATCAGCGTGCACAGCCAGAGCCAGATGATGGAGGCTTTTTTTTCTCTTCCAAATACCCAACAGAACTTTAAGAAGCAAAAAGCCAAATGTAGTTAGTAGAGATCATTAATGGAGTCAAGCTTTGATAATAAATACTACCTTATAATCAGTGTTGGGTTTCATCAAGAACTTTAAAGTTCCTATCCAATGTTTTTCTCTGTTAATTGCATGTACCTTTTAATTCATTGAATATCCTGCCTGTATTCCGCCTTAAGTTTATCCTTTGTTGAGCAGTTCAGAGATGGCTGTACTTAGAACAGTAGTTAGTTACCTTGATTTCATTGCATTACATGTTAGAATCCTTATCACTGCTAGAGCCATCCACATAAACATGTTAAAATATTTTCACCAAACTATCACCCAGAATGCAACTTCTGGCTCAGTTCAAAATCTTTGAGAAGGGCGAAGGCATGACTTGAAAGAAGCCTATTTTGCCATAGTTTGGCAAAATGGTGAATGTTTGGAACTTACTGAGCATGAAGGTTGAAAACAAAAAAAGGGATTTTGCTGAGGAGTGGTTTGAGACGGTTTTATCTCGATGAATACTTGTGACCTTTCAAATCTTTTGCAACTGACTGAAATCAAAGTTGTCCGCAGCGGTACTATTTCAACGAGAACAGCACAACAACTGTTTTATAGCCAAACCTTTTAATAAGCAAAGATATATCGAGTTTAACTTCAAATTATTCACATGGAGAAAAAAAAGCCTATTTTCTATTATTTTCTATTCCTCCTTCATTTAAAATGTGCAAATTGTTCACAGGTTGGAGACCTGGATGAAAACGCCTAAGACTTTGAAGTAACTTCACCCACCCCCCACCCCCACTGCAGTCATGAGCCGACTGATGGATGAGCAGAGCTGCTGAGTGGCTACGGACCGGTGAGTCAGCCTAATGGAGGAGAAGAGTTCCTCACCAACGAAAAGACAAACAAATCATACACAGAATATCTCCACCCTGTAACTGAAGCACAGGTGAGTCATAATGACAGTGGTTTTCCCTTTTGAACGGCCGCCCATTGAAACATAAAACTCATTTCATTTTGAAGATCTTTCATTATTGTTCTGACTGTCTGTAGCACCTTTCAAAGAGCCACCATACATTATTAGTGTTCATTAATACTAACCATTTACATTTGATGATATGCAATAGAGCTGAAACACCATATTGATCAAGAGAAAAGTTCTTGATAACCACTTTCATATTTTATGAATCCTTTCAATCATTTTCAAGACAAAATAACAACGATGCCGACTTCCAACTATTCTTATCTGAGGATTGTCAGCGTTGATCGGTTTTGTGTTATTGCAAATCGAAAGTCTTTGGACAATCCGCTGGTTTTAACACATTAGAAGCAACTCTAACGGTTGTTTATAAGATTGTCTTTAACATTTATCAACTAGATAAAAAAAATGCAGATGAATCATAACTGAAAATAGTAATTACTTGTAGCTATTTAATACATTTCATTTCATGGGTGCACCTGAACTGGCAGCTCAGTGTCAGGATCTATACAGGTTAGGGCTGCTCCATTATGGCAAAAATCATAATCTCGATTATTTGGGTCAATAATTGTAATTGCGATTATTAAATGTGATTATTCATTGACTTTGAAAACATCCATTTATTGGAGAAAAAAAATGTGAACAGTATGTTTTTAAGAGTTGATTACCCAGAACTTTAAGTATAATTCAACTGACAAACCAAACAAAAAATGTATTTTAAAAAAAAAAGAAGTAATAATAATACAAAAATAATCGTTTTATTTCGATTACGTTGTTTTCGTAATCGTTGCAAGCCATAATCGCGATTAAAATACGATTAATTGAGCAGCCCTAATACAGGTTAAGTCTCTGTGATCCTCCTACTGACACTAAATGCTCAGAATGAATAAGGGTATCGAAGGAGAAGTAGCAGGCAGAGCCTCGTGGCGACCACCAGAGGTGAGCTGATGGAGAGGGGGGGGATGAAAGGAGCTCCTCCCGCTACACAGAGACACATGCCATTTGACCCTCTCCGCTAATGATCCAGCTGCTACATAATCTGCAGGGCCAAGCCGGTGTCTTAATTAGAGAAACCTCGGCAGGCTGAGGCAGGAATGATGAAGCAGGGCATCACAGGCAGGCAGTGAGGCGGCCCCCCCGCTGCCTTCATTACGCTGCCAGGCAGTGGGACAGTCAGAGCAGGGACAAGCCCCGACCTGCCGCCACCGCCGCCACGTCAGAGATGACTGTCGGAGTGTGTTCACTAACTGGGTCTGGGGCGGGTGAGGCGAGGAGTACTGAGGAGGCGGGAACAGATTAGAAGAAAAAGCCAGGGGAGATGTCGCAGTCTGAGAGTTCAGGCGCTATTATTACGAGCCCAAGGGAAGTGACTTGGGATCCCAAACACATACAGCCACTTTGATCCAGCTCTAGGAAAATGGGGTTCCATCACTGTCACCGCCAAATAAAGGAAAGGGACATTTCTTTCTCAACTTTAATTTGTTTTTAGAATGGAGAGTATTTGAGGGCTGAGAGGGAGAAAAAGATGGTCAAATGTATTCTCTATTCAACACTCAAAGTTTCTTTGTCCTCAGTGGATTAATGGCAGATTTAGTTCTGAATGGGAAATGAAAGCGTTTTTCTAACATCTTAATTTACCAAGGTCTCGACAGGATTTATCAACGTTGCCGCTGCCAACAGTGCACTGACAGCAAACCAGTGATTGTGTTTTGTGTCTCAGCTCCTAAGTCTGAAGTGGCTCAATCAAACTGACAGCTTGGTTATTAAACATGTGCCAGACTGCGCTTTTATTCAAGAATCTCCAGTGAGACAATGAGCTGAGTAACAACCAGGGATTACTCAAAACAGCAGATTACGTCAACTTCATCATGTTAGGCAAGTATGTACTCCGATGACAAGACAGTTACTGCGTCACTTCTGCTCCCCATCGCCACTATTGCAAAATTCATGTCTGTACTTAAGCAACTACTTACATTTTTCAGTACCCCTTAAAATGGCTGGCCCGGGATAATATGAATACTTAAAGTGGGATATTTGCTACAATGACTTTCTTTAATAAACAATTGATATAATGACAATAAGCAGCTACGTTATTTGAATCCTAATGCAAAAAGTATTGATGAAGTATTGATGAATGTAAATCTTTATTCATTTCTGAATTTTGAATTAACCCGATGAACATAAGTTCAACTTCTTACCGTTTTATTGCGATTGGAAAGTACTGTCAATATCACATCAGAATGAACAACAGAGGATGTTGTATTTTGTTATTTGTGGGTTAGGTCACTTTTTTCAATTAGTAACACTAGATGATGTTGTACAAAGCTTTACAACTTGCTCTACAGTACAACCAAAACCTGGTTCCCTGACGCACCGGGGACACATATGTATGAAAGACATCACAAAGTGCATTTTGCATGATAGGTCCCCTTTGAATAACACTATTGCTTTTATCAAAACTATGTTATTTTGCATATGGTTTATGTGCTGTGAATCTATGAGATCCAACACATCCAAAATATCATACCTGAAAGACTATAACAATACAAATATTAGAAACACATGAGGAACTATTTGAAACCACTGGTTTCGACAGCCACAAAATACACTATAATAATATCCCTGCACTCTTGTCACATGCAATCTTTATTTTAATGAATGAAACAAACGCCTCCTGTTTCATGACATTCTGCAAAACCAGAGGGAACCGCTGACTGAAGCAGAAGTAAAAGAGGCACATTAAAGGGAAGTATGTAAAACTGAATAAGGTGAATACGACTGATTTTACTATTTAAATTACAGTCCAAGTCTCAGTCAAGAGCAAAAAGGCATTCCCAGTAGTGAGCAATACTTAAAGACACAGCAACACACCCCACAGGAAGTGTTAGTCAAGGATAAGAAGCATATCCCTAACTGAAGGAGACAGGACGCACACTAATCGTTTTAAATTGAGCCAGTTTTGAATGATTTTAATAGTTTGTTTTACTTCGCATATAGACTGGCTAATGTGCCATTTTATTTGTGTTTTACAGCTGTCTGCCTGTCATGTCTGTTTTATCCTTCTTGGCCAGGTCGCTCTTGGAAAAGAGATTTTAATCTCAATGAGTCTTTTACCTGGTTAAATAAAGGATATATATAAATGTTTTTCATCTGCCATTTCTGTCTCTTAATGTTTGGTCAATAAACCTGACAAAATGTATTTGTACTGTGTTTGACGAACCGGACACACATGAGTTTACCTGTGAGCTGATTGTGTTTCTGCGGGATGAAAGAAAGCAAGATGCAGTGCTTCATTTGGTAACTTTATAACTATTTATATCTTACACTGCACTGTTACTTGAATGCTTTTATTTTATACCTTTCTTATTCTATTTTAGCTTGTTTAATTAATTTGTTGG
The DNA here is from genome assembly GCF_902827175.1 of Gymnodraco acuticeps. NCBI lineage: Eukaryota > Metazoa > Chordata > Actinopteri > Perciformes > Bathydraconidae > Gymnodraco > Gymnodraco acuticeps. The sequence goes on along the minus strand of NW_022990235.1, from coordinate 1,064,257 downwards.
GCTTTTGAATGAGTGTTTTTTCATTTATTTAAATGCTATTTTATAATGTGTTTCTGTTGCACTCTATGTTTAAGCTTTTAAAATGTTGTATCTTTGTAAATCACATTACATTGCCTTAAGTTGAAATGTGGTATAGATAAACTTGCCTTTCCTTCCTTTCTCATAGTGAATAGGAACATCGATACCTTCGTAACGCCTGTGTGTTAAATAAGAATCAGGAGGTCAATTAGCCTAGCTTAGCATAAAGTCTAGATGTAAAAGTATTGGTATTTGTTATTATTTGGTGAGTTTGCTGTTGCATCTAAGGACAGACTTAAACAAAATAGGCTCAATCCTCAAATTCACCAAAATGCTATTCATATTTGTATATAACACTCACCTCGCCTATTTCTTTCTCTACCTAGAACACCTAGACACTTTCTTAGAATATGTTGCCTTCAAATACCTGTGCATTACTGTCATAATTTCCTTTCTGAGAAAAGAGTAGGCTAGTCGGCTCACATTCTCACTCCCACACACATGACTGTTGACAGGTACCAGAGTCTCCTGCACTTATCTGCAATTTCCTCGATTAATCCCCTTCTACAGCAGACATGCATCCGCCAGGGCTAACACTGCAGCAGCATGCGTCTGCTCAGCTCCACACACACTTCCATTAAGACGTGCAACCGCCATACGGTATCCGCTACCTCGGAACAGTAGACGTGATGAATGCTGCATTAATAACAATGTCACTAGGTTTCAAACAGACCAAAATAAATATTTACACCACTGATTGTTAAATGCTGGCCAAACCTTGCTGTGTGTGTCGAGAGAGAGAGTTTATTATGACAAGAATCTTCCTGTAGTGTGATGGTAACTTGGCAAATGGGAGGAGAATCGTGAAGCGTGCTCCCTGTTATGCCTGAAGATTTGGCACATGCACTCACAACAACAACAGTGATGTAACCTGGTAACAAGCCTTTGGCCTCTTTACTCTCGACCGAAACCCGGGTCATACCTTCCATATCAACGGCTTTATATCCAGCGTGGGAGAAGCCCTTGTTTTCCTAGCGATTGCAAGGGGGATAAACAGGGAGGGGTGGGAACTCTGCTCACCTGCCCTTCAGTCAAAAGGCAGACTCCTCACTTGTTCCAGCCCTGGAGGCAAAGGACTTGGAGGGTTATTTTTGAAATCTCTCAAAATAAAATAGCATGCATCTCAGTATTGTGATCGCACATGAGCTCTGTAATTATGCAGCCAACTACCCTAAGCCTCGTCTTCATTAAAAAAACAAAAAGGTAGATAACGGCAAAACCAAGGCAACGGCTCTTAATGTCAGTCTTCCTTCTCAATTAAGGTCTTAATGCTTCAGCTCAAACCACCCCCTGGAAAGAAGCATTAATAACCCAGTCCTTACTTGCGTTTTCAGGATGTGTCAATTATCGCTTCAGCGCTCACGCGACTGAGCGCATTGTTCAGCTTATTGCAGCCTGAAGCATAGCCGGGCGCCAACCGGGGCCTCCTCGCCGCTGACATAATGTGCAGAAACGTCTATGTTTTACAGTGCAATCTGTGTGTCAGTGTTATTAGTAGGCAATGTTGTATTAGAGTTGGCTTTTAAGATGCAGACAAGCAGACCTCTTTGCTGCGCTCTCACAAAGGAATAATGGTATACATGCTCTTTCTGCTCCCCTACTCCCTCAATCCCACTTCGCCTGTGGTTGAACAAATCAAGTTCATAATTATTCTGCCAATCAATCGGGAGTGCAACTGTGGCTGTGGGGCGGTTAAACGCTGAGGAGAGAGAGTTGTCAACAAAGCAAAGCTAAACTGTGAGTTCGTTTAAACCCACTGAACCTTAAAAAAGGCAGGAGAGACACCTTTGTCTTATTAGTCAGTGCCAAAAAAAAGGTCTTCTGAATGTGGTGAGGAGAACATGCATACAGCTGCTACAGATATACAGAGAGATGGACGGGCAGAGGGACGGAGGATCAGAGGTCTGGGAGCTGGCAGTGGATCAACAGAGCCGCTTCAGGCTGTCTGGAGAGGACACAGAGCAAGCAACAGGGTTTGTGACCCTTGACTCCAGACACAGTCAAACCAAGAGAGAAATGTGAATAGATGCAGCACATTTAGATAATAGAGAGATGCTCCGAGCAGACATCTTAATGTGGGTTTGGTTGAATGGACGTAGATAAAAAGGTACAGATCTAAGCAGCACACACAACAGCTCATAGTCTAACATGCAGGTAAAAAATAAAAAACGTACATTACATGCCAGTAATGGAATAAGCCTCTGCAGTGAATCGGAGCAGCGATCAGGAGAGGTTGGTCTCTCTGTACCTAACAGCTTGCCTGGGAGGTGGCTTTTGTTTTGGAGGTGGCAGGGGTGCCCTGACATCGACCATGCGAACCCAATTACCCCAGTCCCACGGCCTGGGGGCCCGCATTAACACACTCCCCCTGGGAGGTAGACTCCACGCCAGCCTGGCAGCCAGCAAGGTCCTGCTGCTGAATCACAAATAGACCACTTAAGGCTCCGGCAGGCCAAGCCTTTTGGTGAGGGCTGATCTACATCTGCATTCGCTAGATCTGTTCCAGCGTCAGTGTTACATGTCGAGCCAGTCTCTGAGCCACGCAGTGAGCTGCGAGTGTCCGTTTTCCTGGGAGGAAAAAGCTGCCAATTGTCAATGGAAGAATGTATTCATTGAAAAAAGATTGATTAGCAAATATTTTTAAGAATTCATTAAATGCTAGAAAAAGTCCAAGCATTCATTGGAACAGCATAATAATTGCGAGCATGCTGCTTTTTTTTCTTCTGTGAGCGTAAACTGAATATATTTGGGTTTGGGGCTTCAGGAAATGATGACAGCCATTTCTTAACACTATTCTATGCCACTTTAAACAATACATTGATTGCGAAAATAATTGTCAGATTGCTCGTTAATTGAAATAATCATTGGTTGCAGGCAGGCTTGTTCGCATGTTTCTAATGTAATGAATGTAAAGAAGATTGTTTGGATAAATGAGAACCTCACATTTAATTGTTTACATAAATACCGTCTTAAGTATAAAACAGTATACTTTGAGCAAATAAATATATTTGTTTCTCTTAACAATGTATCATGGTTAAATGTATCCATGTCATCGCTCTCAGAAACAACAGTGTGTGAGCCGTGTCTCTAAGTGCGACAGAGACGTGTTACAAAAGAAACCATGCTAGAATTACCCAAGCGTGATTTAAAGGAATTACCTGGGTTGACAATGCATGTGCTACACAGAGCAGGAATCAGGTCATGCATTTCAAATACAGACAGTGGATGAGCATTGGCAGCTCTGGAGCTCAAGGAGCTGAGACACTGGTTACACCAAGGCAGAGCACCGCTGCTCTCAAACCCAGAAAGAACAGTCAAAACTACATTTAGCTTTGGTTTGGTAGATTTGTTAGTTCTCACGTAAAGCCTAAAATCGTCTTCATTTAAAATGGCACTGGAGCTGGAGTTATAATTAAAACCATTTGGTTTTTTAATCAATATTCAATCTCTCAGAAATAATTAACAGCATATTAAAGAGTTTACTGCCTGACGGAGCTGGATGCCTCTACATCATTAAGCTGTTGAAGCGCTGCTCTTTGACTCTGCATGTCCCATTTCCCTGGTTTACTGCGCCTCCGTACAGGCTCTTTAAAATGCTCCTGGAGTCGTACTGTACCTGCAGATCATAACACAGCCCACTGATAACACGCAGCGTGTATACTCTCCCACTGGCTTTGAACATGTTACATATAAACACTTGGAGCTACATGAGTGAACCTGTACGTGACAAATGGAAGGCTTAAACAGTCTGCTGAATGCAAATGCTTCACAGGAAATAGCAGCCATTTATGATCAAGGTGGTTGATTCATGGCGTATTGCTGAGGGGCGGCCACCTGCCATAAATCCATGCCCTTTCCCCCCCGAGCGATAATGCAGCATACATTGGAAGTTGCACAACAAACACGTGCTATTCAATATGTGCTATATTAGAGGGATACAAGTCACAGGTCAATAGTTACATATTTTCTTTTGCTTTTTCTACCACTGTGTTAGCACGTATAGCTAAAACTCCTATAGTGTCTCAGGGTGTTTCTCAATCTCGAGTAAAGCTGCTCCAGAGCCACTATTTCAAGCATACTACGTCATCGAGTGCCGCCGAAGTACTGTTCCAATGTCCAGCATACATGGAATTCTACCGAGCCCGGCGTACATCGTTTGGAGACATTTCGAGGCTGCACATGTGGAGACTCAAAATCCCCACAATGCTTTGCGCACGGACCAATTTCCCAAAATCTGTGGCGGAAAATGTAAGGCGGGGCCTCTCGTATGACGCACACCTGCACACTTGCTCGCCTGTTCCACTCTTCGTTTTCCGAATGCCAGGAAGTATTCTTGCCTCGCTTCTGAAGCAAGACGCTCGGAAGTCATGTGCTACCAAGCAAGCGTACTCGAGATTGAGAAACACCCCCAAACTCAATCCCCCCGTCAAGCACATAATGTGCAGGTAAATAACATACACACCTTTTCACACATGCACTGCCATACTAAAATGATCTAGACATTAACTGGACAAGCTTTATGTGAGAACGAAAATGTCTTTTGGACCTCTCATACTCACACCCAGATATATAGCACTTAGTCCACTTAATGTTTGATTGAGCAATGTATAAACAGAAGCACTCACTGTTGAGAATTCACAGAGAGCAAGTGGGCATATTGATGACACAATTGAGGGTAAAGAAGAAGGGTCTCTTTACAAAAAAAACATAGCAAAATTGTTGAACTGAGAGACAACTTGAATCTGGAATTAATGGAAGTAAAAAGTGAAATCGTAACACAAATTCAAGGAACCGCAAGAGATTTGGTTGTTGATGACCAAACCATGAACCGGCCACACATGCATCTCGTCTGGCCTACAGCGCGATCTACCCATGGCCCTCGTATCATTAAGACTCACTCTCAGTATTCCCAGTAGGGGATAATGCTTCTGACCAAGACAGTCTCCTGTTGTGCGCTACTTGTGGAAATGTAAACTCCGGACAATGTGCTGGCCTAAATCTTGGTACGTTGCATGGTAAAAGGGCTATATGTAGAGAGTCACGTGATCAATAATCTGCGTAATGATGAAAATGTATCTTATTCCTGAAAGACAGTGTGGCAGAATACAGCACAGAACTCCAATCAGCTGTTGAATTTAACTGGTGCTCTCGTAGTCACCAGGAATTGTCTGTGTTTATTCAAGCTAATAAATTCCTTGAGCATTCTCCAGATGACTTCCATGGTCATTTGGTGGCAGCTAGCTTTTTGCCTTCTACTACTGCTGCTGATTAGGAAGAGTAAACTATAAGGCTGTGGCTGTCTAAAGCGCCGCATGACAGACAAGGAATTTGGTATCACGTGGACGGACATCTGTCGTTGTCTATACCTGTTCTCTTCACTCTGCTCCGTTCCAGATCATTTCAATTAATTCGGTATCCTGGAGACAATGTTGCTATTTATCTAGGTGTGGATGGGGAAGGGGGAAGGTAGCAGCAGTCATTGTTGGTTTAAGCTCTGCATTGAAAATACCTCCTAGCATAAAAGTGGATTCATCACTGTGAGGTTACTGCCTTACAAGAGCCACAATAGCTCATCACAAAACCTGAGGATTTACCATTTAAACAGCAGACACGTGAGTTAGGCCTACAGTCAAACCTTTGTGGCTTTCACTGCTAAACCGACACGACGAGATTGAATGGTTACTCAAGCATAGTGGCACTCCTCTGAAGAAAGGCTTTTAGGCAAATGATGGATTAGCTGCTGGCATTATTTGGGCACTAACCACAAATTAGCTAACTACAAATGTGGCAGTTCCTTCAGCGGAAAAACCAAGACAAAAATATGACTAATGTTTATTAACAATGATCTGTAGCCTGAAGATAAATATCATTGAAGAAGTTTGATTACATTTTCAAATATATCGTTGGTCTTCATTCATCATTATGTTGTTAAACCTTTGGATTTTATGTACATAGGAAACAACAACATTTCTATAGTGTAGGCTTAATGGAAAATAAGAACACCACGTAAGAAAAGTGAAAAATACCCCGTATAATTTCCTGCTCAAAGGCAATGTCATCAAAGTTCAAACAGTCCGAATTCAAAAGGAACACAATTTGCTACAACAAGATAGATCGTCATGTGTGAGACTGTTTTCCTTAAAAAATACTACATCAAAATAACTGAACATTTGTCTTTTTATGTAATTGACAAAAATAATTTGTTAAATACAGCTTATCTTTGTACAAGGCAAGGTGGTGCATTATTGATATTTCGCAAGATATCTTATAAGCCAATCAGGGATGTCATAGGAGTTGGCATGACGATTACATTAAATTCAAGCATTCCTCAAAATATGGACGTTGTCAAAAGATGATGTCAGTTAGGTAACTTCTTGTGTCGAAAGATGTTTTTCAAAAATGTCAAAAATACTATATGATATTGGTCAATTTATTTTTAAACAATAAGATTAAGGCCTCTGTTAACCACTCAGCACTGATCAAGTGCAGATGAGTAATAGTCAACGTGTTTGTCAGTAAGAGACAAATAAAGGTCACAGACAGCATGAGAAACTCCGGGGACCTCTCTCTCTAGAGAAGCAGGCAGGAGGCAGTCTGCGTGTGTTTTCAGACAGGAGGTGAGAGCAGAAGGAGATACTCCTCTACTGTTGTGACATATGTTGTTTCCAATGAGGAACTCCTTTCAAAGGAGGAAGGTGAAGACACCGTGTGGGCTGCTAACACTCTGCTCTCTAGCATCATATTGGCCATGATGGGTCAATAGCTCACTCCCAACTTTCAAAATATCTTGCTTCTGACACGGTTATGGAAAAGTCAGTAAATGTCAAAATCCTACGTCCAACTTCACTTAAAGTTCCCTCAAGTCTCTGCTCCCAAGGTACTTTTTCTGCTGGTCTATACAAAGAGCTACAGCAATTGGTTGATGCATTGGATAGTTGATCTACAAAGACAAACTATTGCCAACTGTTTTGATCATTAATTGTAATAATAATTGTGTGTATAGCTTTCATTCAGAGAGCATAAAAACCACTAGTTGTCACTTGGTCCTCATTAAATAGGACTAAAGCTGCACATGTGTTGTTATTTATCAATTGTATAAAAGGGTAAGGAAAAAAGGAAACGGGAAGTTAAGGAAATGGTAAAATAGCAAAGGTCAGAGAATTGAAACTGAAAATATAAAATAACCGGATTTCTCAATCCAAACCATCTCCATTATGGATTCCTGGAATATCCTACATGTCACACAACAGTGCTTGACAAAAAAAGACCACTCTTTTTAAGGCCAAGCTTTTAAATCCATTATCTGATTTGCCTAATCTTCATGGTTTTTTAATTGTTGTAAAAAATGCACTAAAGGATACTCTTGTTTCTTTCTATAAGAGCTTATAGTTACTTTGGCTTTTGGGCACAAAAAGCCCTATGGCTCTGCCCCCTGAATAGTTCTAGAGATTTAAGGACCCCATGATGACATATTATAGGTCTCAGCGTATGTGAAGTGGCTGTTAACCTCCGATCGATCTGCAGAGCTCATCAAAAGTCTTGAGTGCTTAACATTATTGGATGGAGACGGAGGCGAAAGCATCCAAACATTGACTGGGGATTTCATTCTTTATGAGTGAATCAAATCACATTGGCACAGTTATTGGACAGCCCAGCACTGACTAATGGGGTTTACGACACACTTCACGGACTGCAGCCCGGATGGCAGGTGAAATATTCCTGCAGCATGTCAGTCACAGCAGAGTATTTATCCATCAGCACAAATCATTAGTAGAACCAGTTTGTTGCTGGTTAAGGAAACACTGAATAGATTTGTTTTCTTAACTCATGATGCGATTGTTACTATTGGTGTGATTTTTCGCGTTCAATCAAAATATTTGGGTTGCTGTGATAAATTAAAACGTCACCTCTTTGTAGTAAACCGATAATAATACATTCACACAAACAAGCATTTCAGGATGCTAAACTTTCGGAAGAATTCACACAAAAGCCTCATTACATTCGCTAACAGGGATGATGATGATGCAGCGGGGTTTTTTTCTTCACACCTCGTCTTGGTGGTGTAAAAGATAAGGCTAATTAGCGTAGCACCATTTGCATCTTCACCTCGGTGTTTCCACAGCGAAGGGAAGGGAGCAGCCGCAGCGGGCTAATGAATGTTTGATTTGAGAGGGAAGACTTCCTGTCACTTCCAACGCTCCTGACATACCCTCTCCTAAATCCCTTACATTTCTTCGTGCTCTGCTATCTGGCATCGGCTGTCGGCGTCTTACCTACCTTCCTCCCCCCCCCCCCCTCCTCCACTTTAAATTCCTGAGTTCATCCCCCTCTCCTCGCCCTACCACCACCACACAGGCTGCGCTCATTACAGCAGATTTGCATGTCTGCTCCAGAGCAGTATGAGAGGAGATGAAACGGAACTCCCAGTGCCTCTGCAGAGCTTCACTCATCTGACAGAAAGAGCTCCACCTTGGGCCCCAGACACAGCCAGCAAACAAATGCAGGCTGCTTACCAGGCCACACACACACACACACATAAATACACTAACAAATACAAAGCTACTCCCCCAGAAAGAATCCACACTGCACTATATTCAGTTTAAATATATCTATATTCAGGAAATAAATTGAAAAACAGAGGTCTACCTTCCAGCCTTTGCTCCCCTTCCTGTGCATTACAAATCAAGTGTGCTCAACTGAGAAGGATGAGACCGTGAGTTATGGGATGGAGCCATCGGTCTCCATTCACGCTAAGGTCTCACACACCTGAGACCGATGACCGGCTTTTCTTTATGTGCATGACATCGTTTTTCAACTGGTCCTTTCGCTATTTAACAGTCTATGAATACACTGGGTACAGCTGGGGGATCATTCTAAAACAGTGGTTCTCAAATGGGGGTACGCGGACCCCTAGGGGTACGTTGGAGTACTGCAGGGGGTACGTGAGATTTATTTTTATGTTAATTGAAAAAATAAATAAATACCAATTTTAGGAAATGTAAGGAAGTTTGAGCAGAGTGGGTTTTATATGAACAGAGTTACACATATTTCAAAACGCGAAGTGTACTAACTGCAGTGGCCTTCCTGTCACCGAGAATAACAGATCCTCAGTGAAGCCCATGTTTCTCACTACATTGTAAGTACAACTTATTAAAAAGATTAGTTCAATGCAACTAATGTCGTCCTAGTGTTATTGCATGATGTTAAAATTGGTTTGCCATGAATTTAGTGATGGATTGTAAACATTTGAAATGTAGCATTTAAGTGTTTCTCAGTTACAAGGTTGTTGTTTTAATAAATCAGACACTGATGGTGCAGCGCTGTACTGTACCTCTTTATATAGGCATTTCTTCCCTAACAAATTGTTTCTGCGCTGATCAGGGGGTACATGGCTGAATTTTTTTTTTCAAAGGGGGTACATGAGTGAAAAAAGTTTGAGAATCACTGCTCTAAAAGACACCATCTAAAATCATATAATAAATACATTCTATAATGAAATCACTTAAGTCTTCAAATCAGTCAGATCTTAAATACTTGAGAGCTTTTTTGTTTCGGGGTAGTTTTAGTGCTTTAATGATTAATCAACCAACTGATTAGACAATTGCCAAACAGTTTTACTTGCTGCTAGTTTCACCTTTTTAAATAAGGATACATTTTTTTGATATTATGATAAATTGAATAGCTTTATATTTGACCAAGTTGGTTTATTGGAAACAATGATCAAGATGAAGACATTAGCTTTGCCTCAGGTCAAATGTTATGCACAGAGGGTGCAGGCTGTTCTGACCTTTTTATATATTAACGCTCTATTTTAATAAATATCAGTCACAAGTCAACACATCTAAAGTTGTTGAGCAGAAGGTGAGTTTCAACAGCAATGACTAAATGTCACATACTTTACTAAAAAAAGAGCAAAAAGAGGAAAAAGTACATGTTCTGTTTTTGAATGAGGAGCTTTTGCTCAAGATGACTCTTAGTGAAAGTGGTGAGTCATGTGCCATGAGTCACTGTGAAAGGGAAGAGCAGAGAGACCTACAGTGCACCGTGCCCGCTCCTGACCAGACCTGTAGTGGTTCCTGTGACCATGGACTTCTATTTAGAATAGCACCAAGCCAGAAAAATAAAACATTTAAAGCCTTATCTTCTTCAAATGGAAATTCTCAAACAGACTGCGCTGCTCCTTATTTTGCACTTTGAGATGCTACCTGTTATTGAGAAGGAACATCCTCCTCAGTCCTCTCTGACTCACACTCAGCAGATAGACTAAATAAAGAGAAATGAGAAATTAGACACTATTTTTGATTCAAGACTTTCAGATCCATATTCTCAGAAAGTTGTATTATTATGAGAATAGAAACCTTTCCTCAAACAAACCTCTGTACATGTATTAACTGTAAAACCACAATCTGCCGTGCAGGAATATAAATGACCTCAAATGTTTTCACTGCCATTCAGAAATGCAGTTTTGATATTTCACATTGAAAGTTTTTTTCAGGGGTTTCACTCACCCTACGTAGAAGCTGGTGACGGTTGTGGTTGAGGACGCTTTGACTGATGACGTGAGTAGAAACCCACTGCAGCCACAACAACTGAAAGCCGATCATCAAACAGGTAAATCCCCCCCAATGGAACATTATGTGTAATATGCCTATATCTTCTCTTGGTTTCTGAAATGTTGGAGGTTTAAAAACCCAAATGTTAACCAGCATCATATTAACCCAGAGCGCTTTGGCTCTTGAATGTCACAAGATAAACCTGCTGCATGTCAATAGGATAGTGGTTCATTGTTGATATTTTGTTTGTATTAAGTTCATCTGTAGGGAATGTTTTCTGGGACTTTCTGTCATTGAAGCTGTGTAATAATAATAATACATGATATTGTATTACACTTAAACCGCCGTGATTCACGAAGTAAATGTGGCTGCAGTGTTTGTTGTGATGAAAACATTTCAATCTCTACTTTAGGCCGGTATGACAATGGGCTAAGTGTGACTCAACATTTTCAACACTCCATGAAATGCAATGCAGTTCAACAACAGCACCAAAAAGGACATCCTCCAAAATAATCAAAACCTCTCGAAAACCATTTAACGAAAAACTAAACATTATAATCTTCATGACGGGAGGCTTTGTTGCATTACTTTCCTCCAATGCCATGAGGCAGAGATGTTTCTAGTAAAGACGTACACAAGTAGCCACTGCCATTTGCAACTTTAACATATGAGGTTCTATAAAGTCATATTCAAGTTGAATTCTGTTAATGAAATATAATGGGACACTTAAAAGTCTCGTTGTGGGTTCATTGTGCATAACTCACTGCCTTTCACCTCTACTTGAAATGCATTTAAAAATATGGATTTTCAATTCATCGACGCAGCTCATCATGGCTCTAAAATATATGAAAATGTCCTGTGACTAAAAATCATATGTTCAATTCTGTGGGGAATAATGTGTGGTGCTGAATCACATTTTTGGGAGTGAGCAGATTGTCTGACGGAGCCAGGAACTGCATTTACAGGCACCAGTATCACCAGTGATTATTTGTACTAGCCCTGCTTCTTATCTCAGGAGTATTCTAGCAAACCACACAAACCACAAATAAAAGGACGTGCGTTTGTAACAGACCAAGAGAGAAAATACAGTAAAGAGATACAGGCAACTATGAATGTATTGAACTGAGAAATGTCCCGCTAGGTTTCGAATAAAGTCACCAGGAAGATTACACGGAAAACAAAATGGCAGAGTGGAGCTCAAAGTGGTTTGACGCTCGAGCCTCTGAAAAAGTGGCAAAAATATCACAACATTTATTGGAGAAATGACGAGAAAAAGAGCTTTTCAGAGGCAGTCATTTCAGATGAGTAAATGGGGATTATCAGGCATAAACCGAAGCAGCAATCAGCATTAACCAAAGACTTGCTCATTTCTTCCTCTCCAATTATAGTCACTTTTGTCAGAGCATCATTTTGACTTTCCTCGACTGGACTCCGAGCGCTGTGAGCTGTGGAACTTAGCTGCAGTGTGGCCGGTCTTTACATTGCACATTAAGTCATTAGAGTGTCCCTGCTCGCAGTCCCTCCCTAACCCCCCACTGCACACACCAGTCACAAAGCCTTTCAGACCCAGCTCTGCCTTCTGCATCTTAATAAGAGGAGGGAAACCAGAGGGAAGTGAAGGCATGGCAGCCTTTGAGAGGAAGCCGAATAAATGACTGAACACACACCCTGGGGCGGGCACGCCGGGGGGTTTCCAGGAGGTCGGAGCGAGCGGGGCCAATCGTGTCAAGACGGAGGCGGCACACTAAAACAAAACTGACATATCAAAGCAGCCAAGCCTTGTTTAAGGGAAAAGAGCAGCAACGACACTGCATTCAGCCGCACAGCTTGTTTCTGCTTCGATGAGACAACACCACCAAAAAACACCAATTAGTGATTCAAGTGGAAATTCCATCTACTGCAAAGCGGCATTTTCTTCCAATGAAAAACAAGCTCAAACCATCCGAGATATCCTATGGCCTTTGATCCCATGCTTGTTCTCTTTTCAGAGGTATAGGCCAACTCTAAACCAGGCATTAGGGAGACGGCTTCTGTACCCAAACATTTCATCTCCTGTCCTAATCCATATCATATTTAAGAGCAACTGTTCAGACTTAAACCTTCCCAGTACAGACAAACCTCTGTCATTACTAAAGCAAACTGACTAGGCCTCGAGGCAACTTTCGCTGATTCGTGTAAATAAATGCTTTGTCTACAAGTACAGACCATAATCTCTGACAACCTGGATAAACTGCCAATGCGCAATATAAAAGGACACAGAGATTGCAGGATTATGAGAGCACTTAAATGAGTTATATTTTTGAAATGAGCTTGTTGAGAGCCAGTGTGGCCTTAAACTCAGTTTGCCTATAATGAGATATCAACTGTTTACCACATATCTGCTCTCCTTGTGATAATGAAGGCATTCCTGGGAGCTTTCTGCCATGCTGACACAGCCTTTAGGTGCTTATATCCAAAAATGGGTGCATTAAGTGCATTTTAATTGACTTATATTTACTCACTGTATTGTCTCGCAAATAAAAAAGATCTTCTGGCACTCCTCGAAGACTTAAAAAGTAGGTCACTCAGTCTCCTGTGAGTCATAGATGTTGGCAGGGGACCAAGCAGAGCAGGTAAGGGAGAGAAACAGCTCGAGCTAAGAAGGGCCTAATGGTTTACTGATACCGTTTCATTATTATTAATAAAAACATAATCAACTTTACTTACAACTGTGCATTTTTTGGTACAATATAATATCAGGCAAAATTGGATGCAGAAGTTAAGGAAATGAAACCAAGAAAACTGTGTCACACACATCTGCATTAGCACACACACAGCTGTATATTGTAGTCAGGAACACTGAGGAACACTTCTGTCTAGTTACGTGCAAACTCCTCCACATGAGTCTTTACATTCCACTATAGACATTTCTCAGATTGCAGGTGTAGTCTCGCTTCTCTCTAGGGCCACAGCACCTCAGCAGAGGGGCCGACACGCGGGGTCAGAGCTGGCCATGAGATTTCCAAACAGTTTTGAAGGCGGTGACTCAGCCTGGTTAAAGCCGTCGGTCACAGAGCCACCCAGGGACGACCACACTGATGTGCAAGTCTCTGGCCCTGTGACCGACACACCGATACTTTAATTACATTGGGCAACTGGCACTAACCACGTTGCCTCCGCCACGGAGCCCCTCCTCCAGCTAACCCCTCCGCCCTCTCATTCATCCACCATGAGGGAGAGGCATGCAGGCCAGAGGAAGTATGACTCATCTGAGCAACAAGACGCATTCTTCTGAACTCTCTACAGACGTGTTGTTTGCTAAGTGAAGAGCACAGGAGAGTAGGCGCAGAGAGAGATAACGAAAAAAGAGTGAGGACTCATAATTAAGAGATTATGTGTGACATGTCTTGGAAATGATTGGGGCAAAGGGAGTCAACTTTAGTGTGAGTTTCCTGGTCCACACACACATATCAACGTTTCCTCCAACTCCACGGAGAGAATCTTTGGCTTCTGAGAGGGGTTTTCTGAATCACAGATGGAGACTCCAAGTACTACATCTAAGGATAATCCATCAGGTTCCATGCAGAGAAAAAAGTGACTAATGACGACAAGAGAGAGGTTTATGATGTGCAATTCTGCTGAGCATGCAAAGGACAATGAGGCATGGTGAAGACATATGAAGAAAAAGGGTTTAATCTAACGGATCCACCGCGGCTCATTCCCAACACCACATCTGCAGAAGTTGGCACTCGCCCCTACAGATCATGAGCCTCACACACCACATCACACACAGGCTCCAACTTTTACATGAAGCTATTTCTGGAGCGGCCCACATTAACATTGTCTGCAATCACAAAACAAATGAAGAGGCCACGGCGCACAGCCTCCAGGTCTGATCCACCGACACAAAGCTGTTGAAATGTGCCCCGTCATGTGATTCCATGAGGAATGATCCGTCTCCCACCAGTCTACCATCAGCAGTGGATGATCTTGAGTGATGTGGGAGTCAACCATGTCTTGAAGACTCCACTGTTTAACCTTACAAAGCAGACTGTGGATTTGCTTAGACATCACCATCGCTGAATTTCTTCTCAGCATCTGCAGATTGACATCCAAACATGTGAGAGTTTGCTGCACATGGCACTGTAGTACACAGGGATAGGGTAAGGTAACCTATGGGGCTGACATCATTGCATTGCACACTTCCTTACTGCTGCAGTATGCAAGCAAGAACCTATTACAGCAGAGATTATCCCATCAAACCTCACTGTCCATAGGCCTATTAAGAAGGAGATCTAACTCACTTTGGCTTCAGGTTAACGCTCCATGACCGTGGATTTGTGACTGACAAGACAACCCTGTTATCTCTTTGAATTAAGAGTCACTTAGTATATCTAAAATCCAGACAGATTTTCATTGTTTCTCTATACTATTCATGCCCCAACCACTGCCTCGCTTACCATCTCATTATCAATGAAGTCTAGTTTATGGCTGAATATACATCGTCATGGTTTCATATTTAAACTGCCTTGAAATACGTTCCTTTCAAAGAAGAAAGCTGAGAGTACCATTTGGGGAATATAATGTTATTAAATTGTGATATCTCTACGGGATTTGAGTACAGGTGTATGATCTGTCATGTAGAACAGCTATGTGTTTGCTGAACTGCACACAAAGCTGCATTATTTAGCCAGTTGTTGGTGCTATTTTTTTTTTTTTTTTAAATATTCCCCGTTGAAAACTGACAGAAGGCCCCATGTCTTTTATATTAAAACTGTCTCTGGGTATTTTGCCGTTTCACCTGGATGTGCATTTTGTATCTGCCACAGGAGCCCCTGTATTGATTCAAACAGATACCAAATGATGAAAGACACCTTCTTATTACCTAAGATGCGTCAGATTAGCCAGCTTCTTTCGCTGCACACAGCTCGAAAGCCTTCTAACAGTGTGATCCATATAAGCATATCAACTGCTTCTATGCAGTAAGTGCAAAAAAGCTTGAGAAATACACTGATATCGATGGCTTATCAAAACTCAAGGATACAGCGTACAATAGGGTGACTTCTTGAAGGCATTGAAAAGTTAAGCAGGTCTTGGTCAGTAAAATGTCAAATGACACAGCATTGCATTTATTCTAAAATCTTTTGTTTGAAATGTCGTTAAGCACTACATTAACTCCTCTTTGATGTTGGGGGATTTGTAGGCCCTGACTTCCAATGCAATTCCCTCCAACACATGTTCTATTATTACACAAACACTTCTCTTCATCTACCTCATCAAGTCTCTAGAATTGATCTTGATGCAGAGATAACCGAACATTGAAAATAGACAGCGAAGGTTGAAATGAGTCAGAGAAACCGCAATGAACTACAAAAGTCACCAATATATACCCCAGGATCCTCTCCTACAGTGCACTGGTGTAGGTAGTTATAGTAGATGCCCGAATAGAAAGATGGGCCCTGATTAGTCAGACTGGGGAAATACATGGCTAAACACTTTCAGATAAAACATGTTCTGAGCAAATATGCCGATAATTCGACTCGGTTGAATTAAACATCACATATTCCTTTCACTGATTCATGTCCACATTCGACTCCAACCCGGGAGTATGAAGCACATAGGACTAGTTCACTGACAGAATCAACTCAATAGACTGGGAGGGGGGGGGGGGGGGGGTCGGTCGAGGAGAACTAGGCAGTGTATTGCAGGATGAATAAAAAATGAAAGTGTAGTGCTTCAGTAAATTCGCTCTCTCCATCCCGTGAGGAGGGGGAGGGGGAGGGGGTGCTGGTGGAGTAGAGGCTTGTTTGAAAACGGAATGCTGCATTCCCACATCCACCCATATCCAGCAAGGGGCTCTTTAAAAATTCATTAATTTACAGCAAAAATAGATTAAAGCACCCAGCTGAGCAAAACTCAAAATGTGGCTCCGGAATAACATTAATGATAAAACATCTCCATCAAGCCTGGGGGGGGTTGCCTGAAGAAAGAGTACTGGCTTCTTTCACCTTACAGCACCTTGAGAATAATTTATTTTCAATCATTACTAAAATAATGCATTTCTAATTGTCATTTTTAATTACGCTTTTCTTGGGATGGGAAAAAAAGGGGCAGAGGAGAAACCTGCATAAACTAATTATAATCCATCCAAGGATCTGCCATTCCCATGATGCCATGCCAATGTCATTCTATTCACCATTTGATATCTCAGCTACAGAGACTCAATGACAGCTGCTCCAGGCTCCCCAAAAACGCAGAGAACTGCAGTTACAGTAATTGCTCTGGCCAGCACTAAATGAGGTTCACTTAAGTGCAATTATCCCCCTCTGATCTCTCACATAAAGAGACTTCTTTAACATGGAGAAGTGGGCTCACACAATGTGACTGCAAACAAGATTCAAATTGGAATCAGGGAGGCATTTCCAGCAGATGAATGGCTTCATAGCTCATCTGCATTCTAGTGATGCACAGCATTGCTAATGAAGACTGAGCCAGACCTTTCTCCCCAACACAGCGAGAACAAAACCTCCCACTGGATATAAAAGCACAATGCGGGGAGACATCTCTAACAAATGTGTCCAGTCATTTGGCCTGGGCTGCATTAGAGGTCACCTAGCCTCCATGCAGAGTTAACAGCAGTTGCAAAAGAAAAAAAAAGATCCAGTGTTGTTTTGCCCAATCCAAGGGGAAAATGCACTTGATGATGGGCGATGAGGTAAAACGAAAGAAACCCCCCAACCTGAAATAACGCTACATTTCACAGCAGAGAGGAATTGATGTTACTTTGGATTGAGACCAAAAATAAATGTAAAAAAAACTAGAGAGAGGGCTTTGAACAACAGCATCACGGCTACACATTGCCAAAAAATAGAAATTTCAGACGTCCTCATGAATAAATTGCCATCTGCCAATGGCTTCACACAATAGGTTTTCAGCCTAAAGGGTTAAGATGTGGCAGGTCTAATAGGGGTTGCTACAGAGAGTACCTGTTGGGTGCAGTCCAACAACACAGGGTGGTGGGGGGGGGGGCTGTGATGGGCGTTCATATTGCCACAGGCGGAACTACCACCAGGAGTCTGATAACTGCATCTCACGGATGGCCATTTGAATAATCACTTCAACAAGGGGAGAAATTAAAAAGCCTCTCAGTGAGAAGGGGCTAGGGACCGGGCCACATGCTGAATTCCAAATGAGGAGCTTTTCCAATGTAAAACTGTTCTGAAGTCCCTCTACTATACTAGCACGCTGACCCTTGCCACCCATCCAAATGAGCTTCATATCATGCCACTATTCTATTAAATATATGAATTATACTCTCACCTTACAGACGATGAAAGAGTATTTTTTTATTCAGGGACGATAGATGCATGTTCTTACTGGCGCCATACACAAAACACAGGAAGACCTGGAGACAAAGGTGTTTTTAAACCATTAGGCAAAAGACTGCTCAGAGCACTGCAGGCCAAAACCAGCATTAAAGAGAGGCTGCATCACATCCTCCCATCCACACTTTTAAATGGTTACTGTAAGGATAAACAGATGTGTGATCTTCTCTATGCTATATCCTCCACTGTTTCATCCACTAATCCAACAAATGTTTTAAAGCAGGTGACCCATACAAATGTAAAAAGGTAACACTGTTCAATTTAATTTGATGAGAATAGCACATAGCCACTACTACAGCGGCTTAAAGCGGACCGAAAACATGCCAAATCTAGCCTTTAAGTCAAAACACCTCGAGTCATGATCAAAACTGAATGATTACATAGCTAATGGAATTGAAAGTATGTTATAAGTCTAATGAACAAATTCTAAAAAAGGTCTGTGGGCCGGTATTCATGTTTCTGCACACAGTATGTAAAGGAAAGCCAGCAGCGGCTGCAGTCCAGGTCTATTGTCTTACAGCCAGGCAGCATACAACAGCAACATGTCACTTCCGATGTCCACGCCAATTATTCCACTGCAGCGTTTCACATAGTTGTTTCAGTAGACATTATTGCTTGTAAAACACTCTGAATTTCATGATGACATCAACGATTTAGACATTTCCTGTGAAGGAGCTGGGATGTCTTTTCATGTTATACGGAGCTAGGGACCCTGTAACAAAATGCCAATTCATATAAACTGCACATGGAGCTTTACAGAGAACAGCAGTAGGACAATTCAAAGAATAAGACAGAACAACCAGGTACTAGAAAATAATATATATAAAGCTACTCTGGCTCTGCTTACCTGTCCGGGGGAACATGACAACTCAAACACCATGTGTCTTTCTAAAGCTGCATGCACAGATATTCTGATCCAGACAGCTCGCTGTAGGCCTGCTATTTAAAGGATGGGTGATTAAGCAAACCAGGTCTGACCTTTCATTGTGGGAGCTGACTAACGCTATGGGCATTTTGTTAGTTGAAGCAAAACGTCTGGCAGGGTTAGGTTATTTTGGGGGAATTTATAATGGTTTGTTTTAGTCATAAATTGAATAAAATTGGGAGTATGATGTGATAATGTTCTCAGTCGGTTCAGTCGCTAAAACAACAACGTGACTTCATTGATAAAACGTGCACAATTTGACAGCGGGGCATATTAAGAGTTCAGTCATCCATCGTCTAATAAAGGCCGTTAGGAGAAAGCAAGGGCACCGTTTTGTATACAGCTGCACGCAAATGCCACAGCTATTTAGTTTAAAGTCGTAGCGTTAACTAATCAGTGCATCACACACCAACTGGTGAAACATCATAGCAGGGAGACATGCCCTGAGAGATGCAGGTCCAAATGTTAAACTGCAACACATTCTGTACCATCTCAGGGCAATCCACAAGGGTATGCCACCAGAGGCAAAGACACAGTCCGAGGTTACATTCAGTTGCAGACAATTCACCTGAAATATGCTTTGCACTTGTTGATTGTCCAGCCACATGACAGACCTGCGCCTTCTCATAAAGATCGACTAGTTTTCCATACGAAGATCATTATTTTCTAGAGGAATTTTCCAGCCGCCCGAGAAACTGACGATTGACAGACGAGAAAACATACTGCAACAGCTGTGAGTCAAATACCATCAGAGCATGCAGGAAAGGCAAATGACACTAGGTTTATACACACACACACAGTCACACACAGTCAGTCACACAGTCACACAAACAAAAAAAGCTAGCTAACGATAGCTGTTGGAGGGCTGAGATAGGTCATTATATCCACCTATTGCGAGGGGGAAACACACGCACACACCTAGTCCTGGCCCAGGAGAAAACACCGACAACGCTCAGCTAAAGTTAGCTGGCTACCAAAACTGGCTAGCTAGCTGTCAAAGTTGCCCTGTCAGTTGTCACCGGTTGCACGGCGGTGCTAGCAGCGGGCTAACGCCAGAGCTGTCAACTTGGAGAGTTACATCAACACGGCCGGGGTGTACTAACACTGACCACGGGGAAACACGGACTGCCTCTCTGAGAAAAAAGGTGTCCCCCGCACCGCACGCCCCGCCAAGGCGAGCGGAAAGCCGTGTGCCAAGGCCTGTTCCCCGGGCTCAATCCCCACAACTTCAGTGCAGCTCACTTCCCCGCTAAAGTCGTCCATTTCGTGGGCCTTAGTTCAACTTCCATGCCCGTGTAGCTCACTTACTCTGGGTGAAAGCTTGCTGTGACGGCGGCTGTCTGTTAAATCCTGTCGGTAGTTTGAGAGTAACTGCCCCCTCCCCTTCCTTCCACCTTCTCTTCTTCTTCTTCTTCTTCAGCTCGCAGGGGCTCCCCAGGAGGGTCCTGTGTTCTTGACGTTACCGTCCTGTGCAAAAGAAGCGCTGTAGCCTTAGCTTCACCGGTGAGCCCGCGGTGCCGTGGTGTCCCTCTTCAGCTACTCTCCGCCTTCTCCCGTTCGCCTTTCTCTCGGCGGCCGAGCCAACATCCGGGACTCTCCCCCCCGTTTGGTAAGTGCCCGGAACTACTTTCCCATACGACGACGCACATGAAGGTTTATTTTCTCCCTCTCTAACCACCCCTGCCGCCACAGAAACTAGCGCGCGGTGTACGCACGAGCCCCAGACAGTGTTGTAAAGTAACTATGTAGATTTACTAATCTACTGTAATTAAGTACAAATCTGAGGTACTACTACTTTACTTAGGTATTTCAATTGTGTTGCTACTTTGTACTCCTGCCCCACTATAAATTAAGAGGCAAATAGTGTACTATTACTATTATTATTTGTTACTTTGTAGATATGGATCAATGATTAAAAAACAAACACTTAATTAAACTTGAGTTACACCTAGATTAAATTCACATGCTACCCATAATTAAAAATGGTTTCACTTTAACAAGCTTGATAAAAACATTAATACATAAAAAAGAAAACATATATGATTCTGAAATGGGCCAATCTGCATAATGAGTACTTTTACTTTTGGAACTTTAAGTACATTTAGATGCCAATACTTTAGTACTTTTACTTGAGTAACATTTTGAATGCAGGACTTTTATTTGTAACAGAGTAATCATACACTTAAATAGTGCAAGATCTGAGAACTTGTTCCACCAAACACGCGCTTGTCTATCAACAGTGTTAGAGAAGTACTCAGATATATAAGTAATAGTGATACCAAAGTGTATAAATACTTAGTTACAAAAAAAGTCCTGCATTCATAATCAAGTTAAACTAGGCCTATATCAAAATATTAGAAACAAAGTAATAATTGTGCATATATATTTTTAGACTTATTTAATATAATTAGATTATAATTATTGAATCCCTTTATTGTAATAGACGGTGAACGAATGTTACTGTATGTATACTGCTTTGTAGAATATATTATGATAGACACTACATTATAAGTTGATTTGTAATTTATTAGCAATCCGATTATGTAAAGAAACTAAAGTTATTAAATAATTGCAGTGGAGTAGAAAGTACATTATTTGCTTCAGAGATGTTATGGAGTATAATTATAAAATAGCAGCAATTTGAAATAATCAATAGGCAACATTTCAAGTGCCTCAAAATTATATTTAAGGACTCAAGTAAATGTACTAGGTTGCACTTCACCAGATCCTATCAATAAATCTATTGATTAAAAAAAGTGCTTTATTTAAAGGAGCATTGTAACTGAATATAACCCAACACGGTTAATATCTTAGGACATAACCTTTTTAATAAAGAAGGAAGAAGCACACAAGTTAAAACAATGTTACAGAATAAAGGCAAATAAGTCCACATGGGGGCCACTGTGCAATGAGTCACCTCTTATAAAAGGTTTTACAAGTTATAATTAAAGGCTAATAAATCATTTACATTTTCCAGTTACAAGCCAGGAGAACTTTTGGGTTGTCAGGTTTGTTAAAACGTTCTGTGACTGGTGTCCTTCATGGTACAATGCATATTAAAGTGTATTAGATGATGTTAAAATATGAATACGTTACTTGAGGTGCTCACACTTTCTAATAAGTGAAATTGAAGTCTGCAGTTATACGTGTAAGTGTCATGGTGACTATCTGATCATGGGTTTTTTCTTTCTTCATAATATAATTCTAGCCTTAATCTAACAACCAAAATCTTTGTGAACCACTGTGGTTTTTCTGATTAAATAAAAGCCATGCTCCACTGGCAGATAAACAGCTTAGAAGGATTTATTTTTAATTTGACCACCTGGCTACCTAAAAGGTGTTCCCTCATTAATCTATTTAATTGATCTGTCATTAGTGAAATCTTAGTTCATTGACCACTAATAAATCTATTAGTAATAACTTACAAACATTTTAATAACGGGAATTATCTTAAAGTTGTACAGATAAGAAAAAACATATACAGAAGCTGATAAAGGATTAAGTATTCTAGTCCATGATCTAAAAAGATCTCTAAACTATGCCATCCACTAAATGCAGTTTGAAAAAATGTCCTAGTTATTTTATTGCCTAAAAACAAAAACAATTAATTAAATAAGTTATATTTCCCTCACCATGTCTAACTCTTTATTGAACAGTGGAAACTGAATTCAAGGTAACTTAATACCTCATTACCGGATTAAAAACATATATTTTTGTCAAGGACATGACCATCTTTAATGGACTCACTGGACAGTGAGGTCTAGTGAGGTCTAGTGAGGTCTAGTGAGGTCTAGTGAGGTCTAGTGAGGTCTAGTGAGGTCTAGTGAGGTCTAGTGAGGTCTAGTGAGGTCTAGTGAGGTCTAGTGAGGTCTAGTGAGGTCTAGTGAGGTCTAGTGAGGTCTAGTGAGGTCTAGTGAGGTCTAGTGAGGTCATGCTAACCTGTCTTCATTTTGTTGTCTTATCTCCTATAATAGAGTTACAGGTTTTATTTTATACGTTCAGTTAAATTATCAATTTGTAATACTAGTAGGATATCTGGTGTATAAAATATGAAGTTAAAGTAAAGTAGCAGGGACAATGGATGTGTTATCTCTATTTATAGCCAATGTATCTTTGTAGTTGAATTTATATTCTACAATCTTATCTTTTCGTATTTTATTGACTTTTGGCCATTTTATATTTTGCCGTGGTGATTTTTTTTATAAAAGTAAACATGCATGTCCACAAATTGAGTGGAATCTAATCCAGTTGGACAAAATCAATCTACGCATTAACGAAAGCAGCCATGCTTAAGTGATGTGATCGACTCTTCAGCAGGGCAACAGCGCCTCCTGTGGGTCATTCAGGGAGCCTACAGCATTTATTTGTTCAAATGAAATTATAAAACACATTTCTTCCTTTTATGTAGCCTCTCTAGTGGGGACATGTTTCATTGTGTAAGGTAACAAGCAGTGGTGGAACAAGTATTCAGATCCATTACTTGAGTAAAAGTACCAATAAATTATTGCCAAAATACTTCATTACAAGTCAAAGTCATGCATTCAAAATCAGTAAAGTATTATCAGCCAAATGTACTTAAAGTATAAAGAGTAAAAGTAATTATTGTGCCAAAATATATATTTCTAGTAACATTTCTAGATAATATTGTTGCATCAAGGAGCATTTTACTGTTGTAGTCAAACAAAGTTCTGGTTTGCTTTTTTCGTAATCATTTGAGTATTTTCCCCTTTACAGTTCCTCATTATTGTACTTAAGTATAGTACTGGTGTAAATGTACTTAGTTACTTCCCACCTCTGGTTACAAGTCATATCCAGAATAAAACTAAATATAGGCCAAAGACATTAAAAAGAAAAAGGCCTAAATTAAAATGCCACATGACTACCAAATAGGCATCTGATTATTTTGTATAAAACAATAGTATGAATCTACAATATTGGACTATTGGCAAGAAGAAAGAAGTCTTACTGCATTTCATTTGTGTATCTGTAATTATAGATGTGAGTCATGAGTGATACTATAGAACTGTTCTAAAAAACTGATTTCCATAATACAAAACTTATCATAAATATAAAACAACCAGATCAGCAGCAACACTTCAAGATGTGTGTTGCCATTATGAAACTCACTGACTCAGAGGGTTAGTCAAGGTGAAAAGATCCGCTTTAAGAGAAATCCCTCTCTGCCCCATGGGAGTCTGTGTGTTGGTGATGTTAATTAATTAAGAGTAACACCTCATTGAAAGTGAGAATAGTAATTGACGCACGAGTCGACACTATTTAACCTGCGTGGGTGCAGTGCAGTTTACGGCCAATGGGGGCGCTGAAGGTTTTCTTCTCTGTTTTATTAAGAGCAACCAAATCAGCTCAGTGGTTTCAGGAAGTGCAGAAGTTGTTGTGAAGCTGACTGATATCAACATCGGAATCGAAAGTAGGGCATTTCGCAGTTTAGTGAGTATATTGTGGTAAAGCAAATGTGTTTTTTATTAAGGCTGTTGTCACGGTGGCAAATTACTGTCTAATAGCAAGCAGCGTGTGTAAAATGACTCACCACCTGTCATATTACTGATCATTTGCCGATACAATTCAGAAAACCTTGAATAGGCTGTGTGTCCTTCAGTGAATCAGCCGCCAGACGGTCAAGGTTCACCTGATAAGTTTACTGACTGTAGCATTTATGCATACTGTGATCAGAGAGGTGGAAGAAATATTCAGGTCCTTTGCTTTAGTAAAATTACTAATACCACTCTCTGAAATTACTCCACAAAAAGTCATGTATTATTCCTGTACACTACTTTACTATTGCACAAGTTTAATAACACAATCCAACTTTTAAAGCATGGTATTTAATTCCTGAATCTGCCAGTGAGACATTAATTTAACAGTAAGTTATGTTCATTCTACCAGTGATTATCTCCCATTTCTGCTTCTTTGTACTTCTACTCCACTACAATTATTTTATTTTTTTTATTTGGCCTTTATTTATACAGGTGTAGATCTCATTGAGACACAAGGTCTCATTTTCAAGAGAGACCTGTCAGTGGTAACACTACCACACAAAGTTACAGACAGACAGGACACTAAACACAGAGGCAACACTAAAATACAACATCGTCAAAAAGTAGTCATTAAAATCCATATACAGCAGTCAGATATAGCAGGTGCAAACACCCACAGATGATTTCTCCAGCTTTTTTAAAATGAGTTTAAAATACGTGATGGGTATCAAAGTGGTCAGCTTAAGTTCCTGCTGAAGTGTGTTCCAGGTCGAGGGGGCAGAGTATGATATGGCTTTTTTCCCAAGCACCGTGCGTACTGAGGGGACGGACAGAGTGATGTAATGTTGAGATCGTAGTCTATAGCTGTACTGTTTGTGTGATATATAAGTGGATATGTAGAGGGGCAGCAGTCCAAGCATAGCGGTATAGATGAGTTTGTACCAGTGCAGTGATCTGCGCATTGATAATGATGTCCAGTTGACTAAAGCGTACAGCGTGCAGTGGTGTGTGAGGGGTTTACAGTTGGTTCTGAACCTCAGAGCCCCATGGTAAACAGCGTCCAGCAGATGAAGGGAGTGAGCTGAGGCGTTCATGTACACAACATCCCCGTAGTCCAAGAGCGGCAAAAATGTGGCAGCTACAAGCCATTTCCTCGCACTTGTGGAGAAGCAGGCCTTATTTCTAAAAAAGAATCCCAGCTTTAATTTCAATTTCCTTAAAAGATTGTCAATGTGTGGTTTGAAGCAGAGATTTTCATCTATAGTGATGCCTAAGTATCTGTAGGTGTTAACAGCTTCAATGGGGTTATGCTGTGCAGACATGATGCAGGGAAGAACAGTTGGTAACTTTTTCTTATTGGAAAACAGCATGACTTTTGTCTTATCTGAATTTAACACCAACCTAAGGTGGAACAGATGTGACTGAAAAGTGTCAAAAGCAGACTGCAGACGTTCAAATGCAAGGGCAACAGTGCTAGCACAACAGTACACAACAGTATCATCTGCATATAGATGTACAGAGGCATCAATACTTTGACCCACATCATTTATATAAATAGTAAGAAAGGGTCGGTCCCAAGACCGAACCTTGAGGAACGCCTCTGGGCACATTAAGAAAGCTTGAGGAGAGACCGCTGAATTTTACACATTGCTTGCGATTTGAAAGATAGTTTGCAAACCAACCAACAGCTTGGTCAGACAGGCCTATATGGGATAACTTCTGGCATAGAATGCCATGGTCCACAGTATCAAATGCCTTGGATAAGTCTATAAAAAGGGCAGCACAGTAGCTCTTTGCGTCCAAGCCTTCAACAATGTCATTCACTACTTTAAAGCAGCCGTTACTGTACTGTGCTGCTTCCTAAAGCCTGACTGGTGAGGAGATAGAATGTTGTTCAAGCTTAAATATTCTTTGATTTGATCATTCACCAGCCTTTCAAGTTCTTTAGCTAAAATAGAGAGCTTGGAAATTGGTCTGTAATTATTCATCACCATGGGATCACCACCTTTCAATAAGGGGAGAACATTTGCAGTTTTCCAAACATCTGGAATGACATTGCTTGTTATAGAAAGATTAAAAACATGACAAAGTGGTTTGGCTATAATATCTGCAGCTAGCCGTAAGAAATAAGGGGGGAGATCGTCCGGACCTGCTGATTTGTTGGCGTCTAGGCCCTTTAGAGCCTTACAAACCTCCCCAACATTGAAGGGGTTGAAGGAGAAAGTGTGGCTACTAGTGGCATGACTGGTGGGGATGGAGGGAGATGATTTACCAAAAGATAAGAGGTCAATTGTGTACTTTTACTCCAATACAAGTATTTAATACCTTTTAGTTACTTTGCAGATTTTGATTATTGATTTAAAACATAATCAACGATTAAATAAGACTTTAGTTACACCTGGAGTAAATTCACAAACTATAAAATAATACAAAGTAGTTCCACCTTTACTAGCTTTGATAACAATGTAATGCATCAGTAATTATAATTAATATTCAGTATATTCTGATGCTAATACTTTTGTTCTTTTACTTTAACAGGCAGGCAAAATGGATGTTAATATCCAAAAGTTCCCCATTAAACACAGACCTAACATAAACCTTCCTGACTGATCACAACTCTATTCTTTACATTACATGTCATTTGTTAGACGCCTTTATCCAAAGTGACTTACATACATTCACTACTGTGGACAATCCCCACAGGAGTAATATGGGGTGACGGGTCTTGCCCAGGGACACAACGACATGCTGACTGCAGTGGGACTCGAACATGCTATCCCCTGTTTCGAAGTCCAGCACACTATCCACTGAGCCACAGCCTCCCATCCTCTTATTCTAAATCCTCTTTCCTGATGATCGATGAAGATCCTTTTATTTTGTCAGTTCAAGTCTGATTTCTTTTTGCATCACAGCAGCTCCATTTTTAACATCAACGACAAACCTTGAGACAAGAAACAATGGAATAACATTCAACATTAAAATCCCTATGATGCCCTCTCTCTCATCAGGTGATGGCTAATCCCA
Organism: Gymnodraco acuticeps; assembly: GCF_902827175.1. Classification (NCBI taxonomy): domain Eukaryota; kingdom Metazoa; phylum Chordata; class Actinopteri; order Perciformes; family Bathydraconidae; genus Gymnodraco; species Gymnodraco acuticeps. The sequence continues at coordinate 1,036,818 of NW_022990235.1, read as the reverse complement.
GAGTATCTTCCATCGATGGGAAGTTGGCAGAAGAATTTGCCGTCCCCTGCCATGTTGATGAGGTTAAAGAGAAGATGGCTGCTTTCGCCAGTCTACACGCTGCAGCGGGTCGCAGAGTGGTTCTCATCACATCAGGAGGAACCAAAGTTCCCCTAGAGTCCCGCACCGTCCGCTTCCTAGATAACTTCAGCAGTGGCAGGCGAGGAGCCTCTTCAGCGGAGTATTTCATGGACTCAGGCTACGCAGTCATCTTCCTGCACAGGCATCGCTCCCTCTACCCCTACACACGGGTGTTCTCTACCATTAACATGCTGGATGCCCTGATGTTCAGAGGGGAAGAAGAAGCTTCCTCTGGTGAAGTGGTGGTTAACCAGCAGGTGCTTCCCAACATTGCCAAAGCACTGAAGAGATACCAGGAAGTGAAAGAAGGCAACCTCCTTCTGCCAATCGAGTTCAGCACTCTATCAGAGTATCTGCATCTTCTTAAAGCAGCAGCACAGGCACTCAGCGCTATAGGTACAGATTAACAACTTACTACAGGTTGAATGTGTGGCTTTTGTCAAGCGTATTGCTCATAACTTCCTATTCTGCACATAGGACCAATGGCCATGTTTTACTTGGCTGCAGCTGTGTCAGATTTCTATATCCCAGCATCTGAGATGCCCGAACACAAAATCCAGTCTTCCAATGGACCTCTTCAAGTAGGTGAAAAAACATTCAAAACTTTGTTTCCAGCCTTGCAAGAATCACGACTCAAGGGGTGACAATGTCCGTCTGTAAATTAAGCTCCAATCCTCTCTGTGGCTAAGCACAGCCTAAAAGAGCTGCTAGCATGGTTGTCCTGTGACATTCTTTAAGAATAACCCCCCAAAATAAGTCTCTGAAGTAAATAGAATGGCATGTATCAACAGAAAATCTTGCATTGTTGTGGATGTGTTTTAAAATAGTATGTTTGTAAAGTTGTGTGCATATGACTAGATCAATGATTTGGATGCAAGACTTGAGTTTGTTAACAGATGTTTTTATATAGTTTTGCTGTTGCTAAAAACATCCTGGTTCATCCACACTTTTTTTTTTTAAATCAAGAATACAAGATAGCACAAGGTTACCTTTGTGTGTGAAGTATTCCTTTACCTGGTTGTTAATGGCAATATACTTTTTCTTTCTCCCCTTCAGCTCAGTTTGAACATGGTACCTAAGATACTGTCCCCGCTAGTGAAAGACTGGGCCCCTCAGGCTTTTGTCATTTCTTTTAAGCTGGAGACAGATGCATCCATCCTGCTGGACAAGGCTCGCCGGGCTCTGGACACCTACAGGCATCAGGCGGTGGTGGCCAACGTGCTGGACTCCAGACGGGGCTATGTGGTGGTGGTGACCCCCGAGACCCAGGCTGAGCTGATCATCTCAGAGGAAGATGCCAAGAATGAGGTGGAGATAGAGGAGAGGATAGTGAGCAACCTGACGTCAGCTCACGACAAGTTCATAACTCAACAAGGGGGCTGACAGAAATCATCCATACTGCACGCCTGAGTCATGAGTTGTTGTCTGTGCGCTCACTCGTTCCTGAGCTCGGCTTGAATAAATACTTTAATCATATTGATAATATAACCTTGGTAATAACTTTAAACACATCCTGCCTTCCCATGACCTTTCTAATGTACTCTAAAAAACATCATCCAAGCTTTGATTACTGTTTCTGTACAATGACAAAATACAAGTTAATGAAAGTTTATTAAATGTTTATTCACATTGTGCAATGAACTAGAAACAAAGTAATGTTATTGCCTTTTCTACACAAGGGACTGACGGTTGAATAATTCAGTGACATGCTTTACTACAAATCTATAATAAAAATCAACAAGTTTAATCCATTGGTATTTTTTTCAACCCCCTGGCTCCACGTATTGGACTCTTGTTTGGTTACTTAAGTTTGACGCTCTTCTTGACGCCAGCACGAATACCAGAGCGCTCTCCACTGTATCTCGTCTCCTCCCGACGAACCTCTCGGACCTGGGGAAATTGAACGACCTTGTCAACTGCTGAACTTGTTTTTCAACATAAACTGGATTCAAACTGATGAGCCTGCAGTCCTCAGAAGCTTCATGATGCACTGAAACAGTGTAATACAAATGTTCTCATCAATGTATGGAATACAAACCTGGCCCTTTCTGCGGATCTTGGCCCGTCTGAACTTCTCTCTGTGCTTGACTCTGGGATTACGGTCAATCTTCTTCCTCTTTGGTGTGAGCCCCTTGTTCTTCGACATCTGTGAAATTGGAAGAGTTACATAATTAGAATAACTGAACAGAAATGACAGTTTAAAGTGGCAACAGACAACTTCTCCCCCGTAAAACTTCAAAAAGGGTACTATTGTTGCGCCACTGTCGCAAAGACAACCAAAATCCCTTTCCACTCAAACACACTGCGTTCAGTTGTTCACAACTTTGTGCTGTAAATAAAGCTTTCCCAGGAGATTGTACCTGGTGTCACTGTTTTATAGCTTTCAATTATGCAATCTAATTTCATAATGATAAGTTCAAGTAACTCAAAATGAAATGCATTAAGTGATCACGGAGTAAGGGGCACCAAATATTAAAAAAAACGTTTTATAAGCAACTCTGATGTACTTGTACCAAAGATCTATAAAAACACACATTTTACCCTCTTTAGTTTTTCTTCAAAAACTGAGAATGAAATTGTCTACATAGAGACAAGACATGCACTGCCGTAGCAGTAAAACTACATACGATTTATTTGATGTAAACATGTAAAAAAATGTATTCAGCTTTGTTATTCAAGCATTAAAAAAAGTCCAACTTCCAGGAGTATAACTTGCATTTATGTCTAAGTAACTGTCAGGATCCATTTGCCTACTCGGAAATGACCACCTGCTCTGAAGGTGTTCTGATAGTTCTGTTATATTATTACTATGAACTTCCAGGTGAGAGTGTCTGACTAGCTATTAATACTTCAGAGTGCTAGTGGTCGTAACACTGTACCTGGTAAGTAATGCCTCTCTTAGCATCTGGATCTTCCTCCATATATTTCTTCTCCTCCAACCTGCAACAAATTCACATTGATCAGATACAGAGTTGATCTTGTCCAAACAGCCATTTTAAAGACTCAAATCAAACTTACTCTTCTGTTTCTGGTTCTTCGACCTTTCTCTTCAATTTCAAACGCTCCTCCGCATCTCTGTAGAAACGCAGAGCCGCTTCCTCGTCCATATCAGAGTCAGAGTCATCCTCCACCCCAGGCATAGGCTCTTCAGAATCCTGCAAACAACGTGTTCTCAATACCATTCAATAGTCATACAAAACATCAGCAGTGGATCTACATCGAGGATGCCCTTCAGTTTATGCAATAGTGTTACAAAACGAACACAAAAATCTCACCATTCCCTTCTTATTGGAGACTTTGGCCTTCTTGCCCTGTGCAGGTTTGCTGGATTTATCTTTCTCCTCCCCAGCTAGCAGCTTGCGAAACTGCGGTGCAAGCCGAGCATCCACTGAACTGAGTTCATTGATGAGCTGCAGGAAGGTATTCAAGCGTTATACACAGGGTTCTAATAGTCATTTCTGGCATTTTCAAACGACAGTAGCATCAAAACATGAATGACACACTAAAGGAAGCTGCTCTAGATAGATCGGTCGGTAGATAGGTAGGTAGGTCAGTAGGTAGGTCAGTAGGTAGGTAGATACTTTATTGATCCCAATTTGGGAAATGTTTGCATTGCAGCAGCATAAAAACACAAGGAAATGTACATAAGAGAAACTAAGACAGTCCAATATATTTCAGAAATAGAAATAAAATAGCATTAAAAAGTTAAAAGATAAAAAAAGATATACACGTGGAAAATATACAAAAATACATGTGAAAATACAAAATTCCAATAACAAATATAATGTAAATATAATGCTCTATAAAGTAAAAGAGAACATGTACAGTTTCCTTGACATATAGAATGAAAACACAATCGCTAATACTACTTTAATAATGCTATGTTCCCCTGGCAACAGGTGTCACTGTGTGCACTCACATTTCTGAAGATGAGCAGTCTTTCAATCACAGGATGGTTATGAGCAGGGATTCGCTTTGCTTTCAGCACCATGTAGAAACTGATGTTCGTGCAGTAACTGCAGCAGGAAAGAATAATTAGCCACTAATTAAAAAACTTTGACATTATCTAACAACAAGCAATAATAACTAACTTGAGATACAGCTGCTGTTTTGTCTTGAGGTAGTCAGCACCCTTTGGAAAAAAGCACAACAATTGGTTAGGAATTGATTGCCTGAGCTACATGACAGTATTATTATGTAGTTTGGTACTTCTGAATACATATGGACATTAGAAGCTTACAAAACAGACACCAATCATCATAAAATATAACAGTAGCCATCCCATCTAATGATCAATCCAGTTACAGCTATTTAAAGAACCTAATCAGAGCAACGGTTGATTTCAATGTGGATTCTCATACAGCCAAATGTTAATGTGCTCACCTTTCCTGGGGGGATCTTTCCATCCTTGACCATCTGTACAAGAGGCTGCAGCTCGTCTTTCAGCTCATTTAGCTGCACACATACAAAATACTTCACATCAATAACATGTTGGATTGTGGTAACTATGCAAGTATCTTTTGGCTTATTAAAGCTCAGGTTTTTGTTGGGAAAATAATGAATGTACTCTTTGAATATTAGAGTAGCACATGATAACAAAGGCCCTATGTAGCTATGTACGTAACAGGATGTATGATTACATAGATGACGCTCATGAGACACTGTTTTACATACGATAGCTATGTTCCTACGATTAACATGATGACACAGCCCCTAGGGAGATAGGCATATGACTCATGTGTATTGCTTACTGAGGCCTTAGATAAATCAGAACTAATGCCAGAATACTGCTTTGAACCGGTATTCTGCATCTTGTGACTAATGGCGAATTTCCACTACAGCGCGGAGCGCGGTTTAAGCGTGCCGTGCCTGGCTCGTTTTTGGTTGCGTTCCGGCTAGCGGGTACTTTTTCAGAGTTTTTCTGGCTCTCCAAAATCGAGGTTCTTTCCGGGCCAACAACCGGGCTGAGTATGCTAAACTAGTGAGAGAATTGCTGGCAACAACAACAAAATGAACATATTTGACCGTGATTTAATTGTAATACACGTTTCAAAATGATGCCGAAGTAACAACATACTGATACCGGTTAGTAAAAACCATGAATTAAAGCTTTGACAAGTCTGCAGACAGACGGCAGGCGAAAAACCTTTTAAAATGCGTGTTTTCTGAATGAAGATCGGCTAACGCAGTATATGCTCCGACCGTCCACACTCACGACAACGGCTTATACAGACATAAATAAACCAGCGACTGTATTCTCCATGACACAGACAGTCTGTGGTTTGTACTTGTTTAACTTTTGTCTAGTTTCTGAACAGATATGAGGAGCTGTGAGCTTGAGTGCTAACAGCTAACGGCTGATGTTGGTTTTGTGTTTCGCGTGGAAGATGACGTCACGGCTCCGCCTACACTGCGTTACTATAGTTACTACCCCAGTTCCTAAACTGTAATGGAAACGCAGCATAAAGTGAGCCTGGCCTACCAAGGCCTAACTATACCGTACTAAGCCGTGCGAGGCCCTGCAGTGGAAATACGCCATAACACTCTCTTGTATATAAGCACGTCAAGGACACTGTTTGGGGAACTATTTTGTCCCATGCAGCTTTGTGATCACTACTTCCTTTTTTGCAGGATAATAAATACATGTGTCTTGATATTGAAGATCAAGCCGGTGACGAGTGATATTTCTCTAACAGTTTTTAACACATTGGTTTTGGTTGAATGCCTGTGTTTTACCTTTGCTTTGAAATCCTGAATAAGTTCAAGCAGCTCTGGTGACTCCTTTTTCAAAAGTTTCATTTTCTCTTTCTGGGACATTTGCTTCAGATCTTTGACAATCCTTTCTTGTTTTCCCGCAGTCTTGTCATCATCCTTCTCCTCCACAGCAAATTCCTTCATTTAGACAAATCAAACAATCACAATTAAAAACATTTTCTATCATTACATTTTCATTTACCAAAATGGTGTACCAAAGAGAATAACAAAATACCTGGAAGAAGTTTAAATCATAATCCTCCTCGCTCAGATTTGCAGCTAAACGTTTTTGGATATTTTTAGCTTCTTCTTCTTCCTCTTTTTCCTCAGCTTCCAGCTCATCCTGCTTTTTACCCTCTGTAATAACACAAATACATTTCTTTCAATATTAGCCATTTAGAAAACCAGAATTACCCGGATAATATTGGTGGGGATAAAAGATGCTTACTGGTGGCCCCATAGTCAGAGTCATAGAACATCTTCTTCTTGGTGCCCCATGCCATTTCATTAGGAAGATCTGAGGAAGACAGCAAGGTTACAGTTAAATATGCTTGTTTATATACAGTAAGGCAAAACCCTTCGCAAAAAAAGATAGATTGTATGTTTACCGTCTTCTTTTTTCTCCTCTAGATCACTTTCCATATCTGTCCCCTCCTCTTCCTCTTCTCCCTCCTCATCATCTGACTCTGAATCATCCAGAGCCATCACTTCCTCCTGTGAAATTCAGATGAGCTTGAATTGGTTCTTGATTTACATTTATTTAATGAATATAAATCCCAGCAAACACATAAGTCACTACCTCCTCATCAATTTCCTCCTGGTCGCTCTCCATTTGAACACCGCTGGCCAGAAGTTTCTGTGACAAAGAAAAAACGCAGCAAAACAAATATATATAAGAGAACGTAAACACAGCAACATCCACATACTGAAGAACTACTAATGAGGAGGACTTACTGCAATCTTGTCATCATGAAACTCATCAATTTTGTCCTTTGCGTACTGTGAGGATTTCTGAAAGGAAGAGGGAAGACATTCAAATATGACGTTAAAATAATCTACAACACCAAAACAGAGTTGATGTAGGAAAGTTTGTTGATGGTTAAGAGAAGGGATGGGTACCGAGCCCCGGTATTAAAGGGACCTCGGGGCTGAATTATTAAAGACCGTGGTACCGTTAAGCTCCGACGTTATCGGTCTTTTTATAGGTACTGGAGACATGTAAAAAATATATGTCATATGTATTGTGCTACACAAACATTATATTGCAGTTTTAGTGTCGCCAACTCTGTTTCTAATACGCAAAAAGACTGTCAAATGTGCCTATGATTATTTTTAGTATTTTCGATCTTTCCAATACAGACGAGATCTTTCTCTCCCGTCTGTGTGCGAGGGGGCGGGGCAGCTTACACACACGTGGCTGCTACATGCAGCAACACACACACACGGCGGAGACGGCGGAGAAAGCGCTCCAAGGTGTGGTTAAACTTTACCCGTCTCGATGTGGACAATGCTCGTTGCCAATAGTGCAATAAGAGTTTAGCATGTAAGGGCGGTAACACGAGCAATTTCTCTAAACATTTAGCAAAAGTGCCCCACATTCAGACGGAGGAATGCACCGGGTTCGACTGTCTTTCTCATAGCTCTGTAGCCCCATCCACGAGTAACGTCAGGTGTTATGTATGCTAGCAGCAACACACGGAGTTAACTCAATTATACAAACATGGGTTAATGATTAGAGGTAACTGAGTTATTTTGTTTGTTAAAGTTTCAGCTATTCTGTTTACAATTCTGTCATCAGATTATTTAATACGATTTGTTAAAACATTGTTGTTTCTTTTGATGTGAAATATTATGTATTTAATTTAAATAAAAAACAATGTTAGTTTTGTTCACAATTTGTTTAGTTTACCTTATTTCTTTCTCCAAAAGTACAGTTAAAAGACCGGATCGATAAAAGTAGTAGTACCTTTAAAACCTTAACGATACCCATCCCTAGTTAAGAGTCACGTGATTGATGTACGAGATATATATCACCAGTGTCTGGTTATTACAAGAAGATAACAGTATTATAGAAACATTTTCAAAATGTTGTCAGTTTGCCTCTATTGCAAACATTTATATTATTTGAAATCTAGCCACATCTAGTTTATATTTAATACTGTAGATCAATACCAACAGTCAAAAACTGAGAGACAGCAAGCGCATTTCGTGGCATCTGCAGGCAGTGGCAAGTCCTTCCGGCATATGCCACAGAGGCCGCTACTCTGTGGTAGCTGTGGCAAGTACTTCCGGCAGATGCCACAACTTGCCGAGGCATCTGCCGCTGCTCAACGGGAGTTGCCACAAGATGCCACAGTAAGAGAACGTTTACGGTAGCTGCCACTCGCCTTCCGTGACAAATGCTGCTATTTAAACCCGTATTTATCGTGTAAAATGTCGCTGTTTTGGCATGACTTTATCGAACTGATCTGTACACAGGACTGATGATCTGTACACAGGACTGATGGTCCGATCTCTATTTTTTTAAACATTATAATTTCTATTCAATTTTACTTGGAGCATGGTTTGCTAAAATAAACAAACGTGCTATATTTATGATGAAATATTGGCGAGTGAGGGTTGCAACGCCCTTGGCAATTTTCGCTTCTTGAGGGGAGTTTCCACTGCTTGCTATACGATAAACCAGGTGTATGACTAGTAAAGACAAATAATTAACAAATACATATCTGTATTGACACAGCAACGTGTACACTGGTGTTATTAGACTTGGGTACAGACTTAGGGCAGCTGTAACTGATTGCAGTTGCCACTGCTAGTGAGATGCTAAGGTTTACTTTATAAATTAGGCAAAGGACTTACATTTGCCCCATGCCTTCAGCAGCAGCAGGCCATTCACTTTGATTTGATCCAGTTATGAAATGTCATTTTGACAGTAAAGAAATGCTACATAAACGTTATCTTGCACGTTTTATCGAACCATCTCCGTTTTTAACTTTCAATATATTTAAAAAGAGATCTCACTCTCATCTGCGTGCGGGGGCGGGGCCTCACAGACATGCTGCTGCGCTGTGCACACAGTTCTGCCGGTAATGAATATTAGGATACATTTTATGAGGAAACTTATTGTAAGTCGCTTTGGATAAAAGCGTCAGCTAAATGCAATGTAATGAAACTTTTCCACCAATAATTCCAATAAGTATTCCAAAATGTATTCACTTCAGGTTTACGAAAGTAACTGTATTCGGATTAGTTGTTTTTCAAATATAACGCGAGCTGAATACAGTTAGGCTACTTGGTTTTTGTATTCTGATTATGTAACGCCGTTACATGTATTCAGTTACAACCCAACCCTGTGCACAGATCATCAGTCCTGTGTACAGATCAGTTCGATAAAGTCATGCCAAAACAGCGACATTTTACACGATAAATACATGTTTAAATAGCAGCATTTGCCACGGAAGGCGAGTGGCAGCTACCGTAAACGTTCTCTTACTCTGGCATCTTGTGGCAACTCCCGTTGAGCAGCGGCAGATGCCTCGGCAAGTTGTGGCATCTGTGGCATATGCCGGAAGTACTTGCCACAGCTACCACAGAGTAGCGGCCTCTGTGGCATATGCCGGAAGTACTTGCCACAGCTACCACAGAGTAGTGGCATATGCCGGAAGGACTTGCCACTGCCTGCAGATGCCACGAAATGAGCCAGGCCCTACTGCAAAAACTTTTCTGAAACTCAAGTGACTAACAAAATATCACCTATCATTATTAATCATTAACCAACAGATGTAGGTACATTTCTCTCAGTATGTTAAACCCTACATTTTGTATGTCATGCATCTCTGTCTTACTGTGATGACAACAACAACAACAACAACAACAACAACAGTGCAGTCAGCAGGGACAGATCTGCTGCTCTACCTTGTCAGGGACAGGCATCTTCTTGTATCCCTCAGGGTCATCTTCATCATATTGCACTGGCTTCTTTTGCCTTGGGGCCTTTATAGTTCTGAATGGTAAAAGAAAGGAGACCGACATTAAATAATAAAATAATTACACTTATATAACAATACAACACACAGTATCGAAGGATTTCCCTCTCATATAATAACATAACTAATTAAAACACATGCATACAACATTCAAGTTTACAGATACCTAAATACATTCATACTTAGACAAGAATGAAAGCACAATACCTAAATAAACTGAACTAAAAGCAAACATACATGGTTAATAAAAAGGGCAAAACTGTAGAAAATTGGGATACGTTTTCAAGGAATTTGGAAAATGTTTAGCGTTATAATAATGGAATAACTTAGTGTTTACTGTAAGTCCAGTTGGAAAAGGAAAAAACGTAAACTTTTTAGACAAAAATCGATTACAAGGTGTCAAAGCATATCATAAACATAGACTGTATCAGAACACCTCTGCCTAACTATGAGGCTAAATGCAGCTTTAGCAGCATAACAATCACATAGCAACATAAAAACATGCAGACTCTGGTTTAGCTAACTTTGGCCGAACTCACCTTTTTTCTCGAACCATGATGCACTGTTAGCTGCACGTTAGCAGACAAACAGGACGTTACAGTGGAAAAGAAGCAATGCTTTTAAACACCAGTGCTGACAACTGGAGATAAAACAAAAGAGAACTGTATTAAATATCCAGTTGTATAGCGTTGAATCGACACACTTCCACTGTCGTTGCCATGTGCTTCCGTGATTTCTTCTTCTACTTTACTTTAGATGACGGTCTCCACAGCGACGTGAAGGCTGCACACCGCCCTCTGCTGTGAGGGAGGGCTACATACATCTATTTGATTTAGTGTTTGAGTTTTGAGTGACTTGTTTACGGGTTTGAATCAAATACATTGAGTCTACACCATTGTAACCCAGGGTCAGCGTCATGGGGGGTCATTCGCGGGCCATGCCCCCCCAAATGAGTCACTGTGCCCCCCCAACGCAGGGTGGGCAAGCCTTGCCACTTTGCCGTTTTTTTTCTTTTTTTAATCATATAGGCTAAGTGAAAACGTTTCCACTAAAGGTTTTTTGTGTGAAATACATCAGAAATAAATAATACAAATATAAAACACAGCCTGAGGTGTGCTCACTGCTGCTCTCTGATTGGTGTGTTGCTTGACCAATGACCCCCGACCTTTTTTTTGTTATCATTACGTGGCTGAGTGTTTAGATGAAAGCCCAGTGGCAATCTGTCCATCTGTTACACTGATTATACAGTAAAGCCATCGAAAATAATATGATATACAGTACAGTACAAGTACATGGGTTTCATTCAAGCTCTGTGTGTGTGTGGCACGAGCGCATTTTGTGAGTGCGCGAGCGGTAACGTGGAATGTTGTTAGCATTTGGTTAGCTAGCTATGCTAACGGATATAAAGGGCTGTTTCTACACCGAGGTGGAGGACAGTCCTCTCCTGTCAGACTGAGAGGATCTTATAACCTCAGCTCAGTGAGGTAAGGACTCTCTCAGTGTTTAGATAGTTCACTTTAGTGTAAGTTATCTCAGTGGGTCTCAAACAGTTTGGTCACCATTTATGTAAGTATTTTCGAGGAATACCTTTATATGATCATTATAGTTATTAAAGAGAGAATAAATGAAAAACGGGTATGAAATACTATAGGACAGTAACACAAGAATACAGTTTAAAAGGGGAATGATTAGTGAAATATCCATAAAGAAAAAGTAAATCTGTGTACAGTTCTGTTTCATATGGTTGCTGAGAGATGTAGGCTATCCATAGATCTCTTCACTTTGCTCTCAAAGTGCACCAGATTGATGCATTTAACTTCAATATTTTAAAAATAATCTTCCTGGGGGAGCATGCCCCCAGACCCTCCTAGAGGAGGTTAGGTCCACCCCCACCTAAAACATGTTCACATGGATAGGATACTAAATACATTTGCACACTTTTTATATGATGGCCTATGTCCATATCAAATCAAATCAAGTTTTATTTATATAGCACATTTTTCAACGATTTTTGGTCGAGCCAAAGTGCTGTATATACAGTATAATACAAAATAACCTACAGTAAAGACACTTTACAGCAAATACAACAGCACAGTTTGTGCAGAATATCAGTATGAGAAAACGACACCCTCTGTCCTTATATGTTTCTGTTTTAGTGGTCGTGCCACAACCGTGCATGTATGCACAAGTCATAGGTGCAGTATACAATAGCACTACACCCCTGCAATGTGTGTGAAAGACAATAGACTTTACAGCATGTTTTTTTAAATTGAAGTTGCGTTGGTGTTTGTGTGTTGGTTGTTGACGGCAGTGTGTGCCCCCCCTTGGTAAATGATTGCCCCCCCATTCGATTTGTTCTAGAGCCGACCCTGTTGTAACCCCAGCCTCCCTCGCCACCAGTAAATAAAATCCCACTTTAATATTGTGTTAGCTGTAATTTAGCCCGCCAATAGTGTTTTATTTGTCAAATAGTTTACATATTTTTTGTCATGGTCAACTTTTTTATTTTCACTCTTTTAGTTATGTTTTATGTTCTATTTTGAGATGTTTTTATTGTACAATTGTTTATTTTCCACTATTTTTGTATTTCTAATTATGTGCAATACTTGTACATGCTGCAATGAAAACATTTCCCAATTTGGGATCGATAAAGTATATCGTATCAATTAACGTGCAGGGAGAGAACAAAACATATGAGTGAATAATATAAAACCAATGGAGCACTGTATCTGACTAAAAATGCAACTCCGCTTGTACGATATTTGGTAATATGAAGATTGTTCTGGATATTATAATATAATACTTAACTCCCAATGATTGCTTGCTAGCCAGCCTTTAGTCGACCTCTCACATTTATACAAATGTGGTCATGTGTCCAGGCAGCCATTCAAACCCAGCAAACATGTTTAAACCGGTGTAAACAGACATTAGAGACAGTTGGTGTATTCCTTTATTTGTTCCTTGTTGTACACGTGGTCTATGTCATGGTTCATGTGCTGTGAGTCTTAAACGTTTGGTATCAGCTATTAAAATAACTCAATTTAAATCAAAAAGTGTAAACTGTTCAACAAGCATATAACCTCATGTGCGTTAACTGTTAGCAAAAGTATTTGTCTTTCTTCTTTAAACCTTTAACATCATCACCTTTAAAACGATTATTGCATTCATTTCATATACCATCTATTTCATACTATATTAATTCCAATTAATATAATATACAAATCCTGACCTTCATACTGTATCAAAACAAATGTACATTTATATCCATTCAATAAAGGTCTACAAATATGTGTTATTCTATATTTCAATCAAAAGGTCCTATTACAATTTGTACAGCCTTGTAGTGGTGAAAAAGGTTAATACTATTCAAGAGGAACAACATTAACATAACAAAAAACAGGTAGAGGTACACAGTACATTTCTCTGAGTAAAATTGACTCAAATTGAAGAACATTTTACTCTAAAAATATTACATTTGGTCCCAACCTATATAGAGTAAAATGTACTCTTTGTTCAGAGTTGTATTTTTAGAGTTCATTTTACTCTATTATGTGCTTAGATTTGACTCTGCTTAATGGTTATTTACTCTATGTAGTGTATATTAAAAACAACTCTACTGCCATTTTACTCATAATAGAGGGTAATTTTACTCCCAATCGAACGTCATTTCACTCCAACTAGAAGGTCATTTAACTCCCAATCGAATGTCATTTTACTCCAAATAGAAGGTAATTTTACTCCAACTAGAAGGTAATTTTACTCAGAATAGAAGGTAATTTTACTCAGAATAGAAGGTAATTTTACTCAGAATAGAATAAATGAACCATAATGATCTTTATAATGAAAAAGGTCAATAAACCAAAGTGCTTAAGTAACACATGTGGGCGTGTGTGAAGCTGACCATTGAGCAGCCCGACCAAGCAAGGAGGCAGAGTTAAAACACAACCCGGTGTGGGCATTTATTCATCGCTGTGGTTCATGATACACAGCCTCAATATGACTGTCTCACGTGAACACAGTCACCAGCAACAAGGACCTCACACACACTAACAGGAAAACAGAACCTAAATACACACAGGACTAATCAAACCAACAAGACACAGGTGAGGAGGGAGGAGAAAACACAGGGGCACCAGGTGAACACAATCACAATCACCAGCAACAGACAAGACGGGAGGGGGAACACTTTTCAAACTACAACAGGAAACAGAGACAGACAAACTAAAACATAGACAGATCGTGACAAATAGATGCATACATGACATAGATTCACATGCTTCCTGTGCAATGTTTTAGCGTGGAACAAAGTAATATACTTCGCCAATAATGAAGCTATATAATATAAGAGACCGAGATCTACGGCCCCAGAGATCACCGCCGTTACATCGTGGTCATGGTTTGACTCCAATAGAATTGACTCTGCATTTTTGATCACACTCTAGAAGCTATGAGTAATAAATACACTCCAAAATGATTAAATATCACTATTTCAGAGCAAAATAGTAATTGCTCTGGAAAAAATACTCACCAATATTTCCTGTGTAGAATTTACAGACATGCATATAACAATGGCTTTATTCTCAGAGTCATAGCCTGTTTTTGGCCTGATTTGGGTTAACACTGCAGAGGTTGTAACCATCCACTGTTGACGGCTGTCCTTGGTCAGTGAAAACAAATGTTTTTACAGAAGTTATTGATCATGTATGTTCTTCCTTGCTTCTCATTCCTGCTTTCCCTCCGCCTCTGCGAGTGGCCACCTCCAGGACGCATAAGAGGAGCTGCGGGGCCTCTCTCTGGGCAAAAGGTTTTGTTGACTTCTGTACAATAACGGTTTCAACTCATCGTTCCTCTTCCTCATCAGGTTAAGAGCAGGTGTCATTTGATCTGGGTCAAAGCACTGTCAAAGAAAAAAGGAGATTTAAGGCACCAAAAACACATTCAAATCATATCATTACAAGTTATGTTTAGCTTAATATGCAAAGTAGCCATTACCTTATTAAATATGTTTGATTTAAATATACATGAAACACAAATCTGATTATTGGATAAAGGCTCAATATTCATATTTATCACCTAAAGTTAGACATTTGTTTTTTGTTTTAAATGTTTTTGTTCAGAGATATTATGTAAACAAATGGAAATGAGACATTATCTAATGCTGACTTTTGGGTTATACTTACAACTCAATGTCTATTTTGGCTGTTTACTTTTCACTAGATATACAATGGGCGACTGTGGCTGCAAGGAAGTGCAGTCGCCTTTCAATCAGGAGGTTGTGGGTTCGATCACAGCCCTTGCAGTCAACATGTTGATATATCCTTGGGCAAGATACTTAACCCCGAGTTGCTCTCGATGGCATGTGTGAATGTTAGCTTACATGTGCAAATGACACTGCTCTGTATGAATGGTGTGAATGATGACTTGTGTCATGTAAAATGCTTTGAGTGGTCTTAAAGACTGGATAAAGCACTATATAAGTAGAGTCCATTTTCAATTTTACCAAAATAGCCCAAACTCTTAAAATTGTCCATTGCATTAAAAATATATGTTTTTTCCTGTATTGTCTTAGCTTAAAAAGAGTAACATCTCTGTAAGCTTTGAACGGGGCTGTTCATTTATTTTCGTAAGAAGTATCTCCTCCTCCATCACTACTTCTTCACAAGCACATACAGAAAGAGATATAAAGAATCCACACACTTACACTAGCCATAAACCTTGGCATCGGGACTCCTCTGTTTTGTGTTTTGTTTACACTCAGCTCCATCATAGTCTGGGTCAGTTCTGACGCGGCGGCCTTCGATCCCTTCCTGATCTGTCCTGAAGGGCTCTGCTGGGGATGAGTCCTCTTCATGATGTCACTCAGGGATTTGTAGCTCTCAGACTGCGGCACCATTAGGATCAGAGGTTTCTGTGAGGAGAGAAATGCATCTCAGTTTTCCACAATTTTAACTCAAGTGCTTCGGTAGAAAAGGCCTGTTACTTACTCTAGAAGATGGTTTGTTCTCCATGGGTGAGCTAGTTTTATTTATGCTTCCCACTTTTCCCAATATGGCTTCCCTCTTTAAGGTCTCTCTTCTCTCCGAAAACGGAAGGATGTTTATATGGTGTGTTGGTTCTATTCCTTTATCATCAAGTCTTGTTCGTGTTATGTCATCTAAATTGGTGCTCTTCTCTGCGGAGAGTTGTCGGGAAATAGCCTTATTTATTATGTGATCCACCCTGCAGGGAATAAAAACAATAACACAATAAATCAACAATTTTCTATGGAAATAATCAAGATTCCAGGAAAGAGATTAGCATAAAACGTTATTAGAAGAAGACAAGAACAAATACTCTTCATCAGTATTATTTTAAAAAATGACTGTAAGAAGACATACTTGAAAGTTGGTAATTTATGTTTCGATACACCCTGTCACATACAGAAAGAACGCAATATATAAGTCATGCAAACAACCTGTAACACAAAATATTACACAACAATTCTGTGCTAGGGGAAATTAATTAGAGAATGAAAAGAAACAGAAAACATGTTTCAATTTTTCATTTGGGTGTCAGTTTTCAGTATTAAGTTACATTTTAATTAAAAATACCAACATTGTATTTGTGTAAATGACAATTATAAAAGCATTCTGTATGATTGGTCCAAATACAACTTAGATTGAAGTCAAGATGATCCATTTACCTTTTGTTATCCACAAATTGGTTTTCATTGTAAGTAGGCCTAAAACTGTCCGTAAAGAGTGTGTTTTTATCAAACAGCATTTGGCTCTGCATCTGCATTTCCTTGGCCATGATTTCCTCCTGCTGATCAAGAGGACTGCACTTTGTAGTGTGTATAACCCCCATGGCTACCCAGTCAAGGAGGGAATCAGCAGGTGGGGATGGAGGATTGGTAATCTCAGGCTCATACAGGTGATGTCTTTGAAACCCGAGATCTGAGCAGTCTTTCAGATGATGAGTCACATCTACATGAGTCCCTGCCTCCCTCCATGTGTCGGGGACAGGGAGTGAAGCAGCAAAAAGGGTCCTGAACTCCCTGTCGAATGATTCTACCACTGGGCCGTTCAGAACGGTGATCAGCTGCCGGTGCAGGTGGGCGTCGGTCCATGTGAGGCTGCAGAGTGCAAAGATAGCTTGTTATATCAGTGTTTCCGATACATTTAAAGGAAAATGAAGGATGACAGTAAATATTAGGATCAAAACCAAACATTCAATCAAGCTGTAAGCCAAGGATGTAACAATATAGTATGAAAATGTAAAGAAAAAGTTAATTGAACTGTCAGTTTATTAATTGTTCTAGGAAAATACAACCATAAAAAATGATGGGAATAAAGTACCCATCATTATAACCTTTTTGTATTGAATATAGAAAGTAATGGGTCTATTGAAATTATAAACAATACAAAAATGGCATGAAGTTATTATCCACATGTCAATGATGATTTCTACAATAAGGAAAACAATGGGAAATGAGGTAAATGAAACAACTGCTCACCTGTAGCTGCCATGAATCACTGTCTGTAAATCGAACAGAAGGAAATTATCTTTCATTTCTCCGACCACCATTCTTCCTGTCCTCGAACAAAAGGTTTTCCCACCAAGAACACGTACCTGCATGTTCTGCCAAACCACAAACCAGAGTTGAAATTTGAGATAGAAGGAAATGAAAAAGGTGTTGTTTATCTTTGATACAATGAGATGAAGCGGCATAATATCTTACACAGGGTTTATAGTAAACAAGAGTATCCATGCAAGGGGCCCTGTGAGGCTGTACTATAGACATAGCAGTGCTTTGAGCCAAAAGCTAACGTCAGAGTGTAAACATGCTTACATTCACACGGCTGATGATTAGCAGAAACAGGTTTACCATGTTCACCATCTTAGTTTAGCATGTTAGCATGCACAAATGTGCAAGTTAGTAACAGAAACAAAGTAAAGATGAAGAGATGTGATTGTCATTAGTTTTGCACTTTTTTGCGTCATTAACCAAAGTATTTGGCCTGAGGGCATCAGATGAAAGTTAAGGGATCACCAACCTGACAAAATTCATTCTGAGGGGTTGTAATGTCTTCACCAAATGTAATGGCAACCAATACAATAGTCAATGCAGTTATCTAAAAACCATAAATGTCAACCTCATGGTGAGCAAGAGTCATTTTTGGGATGGAGAACTTAAAATGTGGTTCATTCATCAATTTCATAAACTGCTATCATGAAATGAATTGATATCTTGTAGTAGGGTATTCAACATCAGGCACAGCATTTCACCACCTCAAGAGAAACAGTCAACTGTGAATGCTCTGCAACCAGTTTAACTATTGCCAAGAGTACATTTCACATTCCTAAGATTATTCAACAGGAATGTAAGAGTAAAAGGACACCACTACACAAAATGCAGTGTATCAAGTTTATAACAATGCTTTAAGATGTAACCCAGTGGCACTTTTGACTGGCGGTGCTTGGGTTAATTTATTGTCATGTCAAACATACCCAATCAAATGGCTGCTAGGTGTGTGCTAATTTGCAGGAGGTGACTCACCGGATGCCTGAGCCTGTTGAGCGTGAAGTTCTCTTGAATGGACCTTTGGTTCAGGATGATGTACACAGGGACACCCCGGGATGCAGCTTTGTGTAAATCTCCAATAATTGCACTATCTGTCAACTTGTCCGTTACAATGGCAATTACCTGTGTATTATACAAATATGTTCCTTAGTCTGTACTTGATCGGAATGTCCAGAAAGTGGCATACACAAAATTGAACCCTTTATTTCTTCTTTATTTTTCTAAAAGAAATCATATTGATGCAGAAAAGGAAGATGTGATGCTACTTCACAGAAGTAAAACTGAACTAATATTAACCACAAAAGTAGTGGAGCTGGTAAAGTTGCTTCATGTTACTATATTTTATGTATTGTTGAAAAGTTTAAATTGAAGGAGTTCTTTATATTGTATTCTATTCTTTTAGTACGATCTTTAACTTAAGTCTCCAGATTAACATAGCAAAAAAGAAGATGTATCTCTGAAATATAGTGGTGTTAAAGTATTAACTCTCAATAAATTACATTATCATAAAAACAGTTCTTAAATCAGAGTGTTCCAGCTCTACCATATGAAAATAAACGTGTTTATCCATAACATGATATATTTGCATACTTCGCCAGCATTTTGCAAGTGCCATCTGATGATCTGCCTGACAGAAGGGTCTCCCTCTGCAGGAGGGCTGGTGTGGACTCTAACGCTGTCTTTGGCTCCCCAGGGGCTCTTCTCAGGCCAGCCCAGATCCAGGCCCGGTGGTGGTGTGTCTGTGAAGGAGGGGAAGTATGTGGAACAGAAGTCCTCCATCTCTGAGCTGCCGTCCTCTCCATTCTCCTGTCTTTGCACCTGTAGCGGGTGAAGGCGATAGTCCTGAGCCCAGCTGCTTATCTGGCTGACCTCTTCAGAAGACAGGAAGCAGCCGGAGCGCTCTGTGTCGATGGAGCTGTAGAAGGCCTCTGGTCCTGCATTGAGGAGTCTCTCCACTGCCTGACGCTCCTTCTCACAATGGAGGAACTCTGGGGAGGACTCATTCACCGGTAGAAAAACTACATTCTCATCAAGGCTCTGCTCGTGTGAGTTGGACATGACGGCAGCCTGATGTCTCTGTGTAAAACTGCTAACAAAGTTTCCACTACTGATTTCTGTAGTGTGATATCAAATCTAACCCAGACCAGCTCACGTCACCCTTGGATCTAGTTGAAGTAATTCCATTCATTCTTCTGGCAAAAAGTCACAATATCTCCATGTTGGCAAGACCACCTCCTGGAAAGCATGTCTCATCTCTCAGGCTCGAGTATCACTAAAAAGCTCTTAAGAGCTATACCTCTTCATGTGTTCCTTCCCATGCCGATCGTCTCACCTCTCCAAACACTTCCACTCCTTCCAACCGACATTGTTCTCAGATTCCAGACATTCTACAAAGCTGACAGATCCGTTCGCTGCTCAGACACACAGTCTCGAGCCGAATGTGTCGCTCTATGGTCTTCACAGCTGCAGTATTTTTACTTAAATCAGAGTCTTTGGTATTCTGGCTCTAGGTCATACACTAAACGCGTTCGACGTGTGTGGCAACAAATAGTGCCGTGTCAACTTTGTCTTAGAGACTGCTTCTTACCTCACAGCTCCCTTTTTGGACTGGTCCAGCCTGACAGGTAGGTTTGGAGGCAACAGTTTCACACTACACATAACTTTCCATCTAAAAGGTATAATTACAGTAGTTTCGTTTTTATTACCTCTGGGAAAAATGTGTTGGTGAATGTGATACTGCTGAAGTGTAACCAATATCTTATTAGTTCTCTATCAACTTCCTCTGAAATGATGTGGAAAATGCAAGCATACCACATCAACGTAAACATTGAATGCCACAACATGTTGACTGATGCTTTAACAACGATTGGCACACCCTTTAGCAACCACAGCATAACATCAGAGGATTGCACCTTCTGTTTACTTTAATAAGTACACAGATATATACAAAACATATCAAACATAATCACAATCATACATTAAGTACAAGGTATACATTGATTAGCAAATACTTCCATTACAGAATTCTTCATGATTAGAAGTTTTCTTGATTTGGTCTTGAGTAACAATAACAATGTGTCTCCAAGAGAGTCATCATCATGACATATCGTCCCGCATACCATGTAGCATGGTAGGGTGGATTTTGTGTCTGAAAGTATTACATCATTTAAAGAAGTATTTTCTTCTTAGTCTCTTATCTCCTCATGTGCACTATCTTTACTCTGGAATGTGAGTGAAGAGCTTTTTTATTTTGCATATTTTCTGTTTGTGGCTCACTGCTTCTTGCGCAGGTGGGCGTATAGCACTCCACTGACCAGGAGGAGAGGGACACACAGCCAGGCCAGGATGAAGCAGTAGCCAAAGCGTCCTTTGCTAAGATCTCTGGATTCACTTAAGATCTCCTTTCTGTGGAAGGTGAAGATGAGGCAAGCAGCAAAGACTGTGAAGCCTGCAGGAGCAAGACATTAAAAGGTTTTAGTTCAAAATGTCTCACCACACCTGTTCATTTCATGGTATGCCTGTGTGACTACCTGATAAGGATTAATTAGGATCCCTTTGTAAATATAAATAAAACACTTTGAAATAGAATTCTCGAAAACAGATGGGCATGTATGTTTTTACAGGATTAACTAGTGCATTTATAGGGGACTATAATTAACTAACATTTTCCGTTGTAGATTATTATAGTCTTGTTTATTATTAATAGCAGCAAGACTGTGAATGTGGGATAGACTGATATTCAAATTGATACAACTATATATTCATCTAAATTAATATAAAGTCACGATTCCAAAAAAACACAAAATAATGAGAGAGAAAAACCAAGCTGATTTCACTCATCAAGTTATACTTTGACAGACCTGTCAAGTTATACTTTGACAGACCTGTCAAGTTATACTTTGACAGGTCTACTCTCGTAACAACTGTAGAAACAAAAGCTACATTTGCAAAGAAAATATAAGTGCAGTCAAGTTTTCACAAAAGATTCAAAGCTTTCATGGCTCTTAAAAGTGAAAAAATAAAAAGCTGTTTTTTTTTTTTCATTGACAACATTTGATATGGCTTATGTAATAACTCAAGACTTCACCTGCAAATGCCTGACAGAGGCCTGTGAAGTAGAAGAGTCCTCCTCTGGACATGGTGACCAGCTGACCGAGAAAAACCAGGAAGGAGATGGAGGAGAAGACCACAGAGAGGACCATGAGGGCCTGGACCGACTGCAGCCAGTCTGGGAGAGTGAGTCAGAGAATGAGTGTAAGACACTCACAAGCAAAACACAATGCAAAACTTGACCAGTAAATAATGCAGGCTAGCATGCAAACAAATCATTTAAAATGTACCGCTCTCATTTGTAGCAGCACACATCCAGGTCTTCGTGGCATTATCATGGAAGCAGTTATACCAGAGGTCTGTGATTTCTAAATCATCCCATATCCACCAGGACTGCAGAAAGAATAAAAGAAAGCAAAAATAAAGATTGGTTCAGTTTTCGAAGACAGGTTCTCAGAATTGCACAACACCACAGCTGGCAGTAGTTGATGTGCAGCATTTGTGTGAGCCTTTATTCACATCATACAGGGATCAACAGTGACATCTACTGTAGGAAGAGAGAAAACATGCGTCTCACCTTCTCCAGGGTGGCGATGAGGAGCATGGCCAAGGTCACCAAATGCAGCACGGTCATGAATATGAGCAGGAAAACCATGGCTGCTTGGAAATGAGGGAAAAGTGTGGTATATCCTGTGTACAAACAAACCTGTAATGTAATTTAGTTGGAATGCTGATACAGCATTCCCACTATATGTTATTCTACGCACAAAAAGTTTATTATTATTCCGCCGGAATTTTGGCCCTCTTCTCCTCCCGCATTGAACATCGCAGAAACTCCATTCAAACATCAAAACGTTCAGCTCAGTCGGGAATCGATGGCTATTACTTTTCTCATTCATAACTTTCATAATTCCAGAGATACATCCCATAATTCATACATTTTTTAACATTGAAGTCAATGGAGAAAATCTTCAGACTTCAACAAATCTTCATGCGACTTCAACTGCTAACTGTTCATTCATACTTTCACTCAGAAACCTCATTCCAACTTTAAAATGTTACACATCTTTCTGACATTATTCGTGTAACACAACTTTGAAATCTGATTCTTACTTTTAGAGATATTAAACATTGTTCAGGCCTTGTTAAAGAGGTTTTCTTCAGATTTTAACATTAACTAGAGTGCGTGATGTCACAGCTAGAGGGTAGGAAATCTTGAAATGTGCCTTCATATTTTTTTTTTTAAACTGCCATAATTCCCAAACCCTACATTCCTGAGACATAATTTATCATGACAAACGTAGGAAAACATCTCGTAGCTTGAAAAATGACAAATAATTAAGCAAAGATAATTCAACAAAATGCCTCTTGAGGGCATGAAGTGACAAAAAGTTTCAACATGCCTCCTTTCAAGCCCATTGTAATTTCAGGCTGATATTTCCTCACAGCAGCAGCCGCACACCTTTAGTTAAACTGCCAGAAAGGCCACATTATTAACCCGAAAGTACACAAAAATTACACTTCAGATACTCACGGTTTTCTCATAACTTCAGTGAAAATGCTCCAAACGCCCCAAAACTTCACATGTTTGGTAACGATGCAGCCATCAACGCATCTAAGCGTATTATGGGATGTCATCAAATGCCGTTGGCATGGCGACAGATCATTCACCATTAAGTTAGTTCAAAGGTTTGCAGTTGAAATATTCTGCTTCTTTTCCAAGCCTTTTTACTTTCTTTTCTTCTCTCATCACACATTCAAGCCCCCAGTGTTCATGTATCATTTCAATCTCAAATCTTCACTTTCTTCTTACACATTACATTTCAGCAAAGCAGTTTAGCGTCAGCTTTTCAGCATAAAGCATTCCCACTAGCAATTTCTTCAGGAATTGCATTCTCTAGTTATAATTATAGAATTGCATCTGTAAAATCTGTTTGGGCTACAGGAGTGATGTAATGCTCATCAGCAGGTTTCCTCTTGTATTGTATTTGTTCAAAATACCTTTGTTTCTAATAGTGTCCATCTGACTATATGTATTAATCATTTGTTTGAAACTTCTTTAGCAGCTGCGTGTTTGTTCTGCCATTGTAGCCAGGGAATGAACAACAATGTGACGGCACTTTCTGCCTATATGTAAAGTATCAGTGTGACATCACAACTGAATGAAAGTGAAGTTGACTTTAAAAAATTGAATTATCCATTTTTATGATATAGGAACTTTGATATTTGTGAATCAGCAGCTTTATGGTCCATTTCCAAAATGCTCATCAGATTTCTAAAGGAAGTGGCCTGAAACAATGGACCCTGTGTCGGCCTCTTGGGGAAACTCTGAGCACTTTCATCACGCATCTCAACATCTGCACTGACAATCTCTGCCCATTTATCAGCCACAAGCATGCAAGACACAGAGAGTTTCTCTTCGTCTCCAGAGCAGCTCCGGTCTCTGAGGAATCAGAACATCAACTCCCTGGAACAATTGTAAACAAGCTTTATCCTGAAACTTTACCTAACAAGGTCTGACATATCCAAAGTCAAAGATCCTTGCAGTATAAAGGATGATTATCCATCATAATACATCGGGTTCAATTTGAGAAAAAAACATTTAAATTCTCTTATGATACAATGTCATATTGTGTTAAGATTGATAACAATCTAGCGCCTCTTGAATAACTTCCATTTCTTTGTTTTGTACGCTTTTGTACAATTATGGTTAAAGACTCAATTTTTCTTACACCGTATATTGAGCAAGGTTGAATTGGCAAGAGGATAACAATGAATCAGACTGATAGCGCTATTTTTCTTTCAAATATTTTATAGATATTATGATAATATTATCACTGGTGCATTGCTTTTGCCATGATAATTGTTTAGTGAAAGTCTGAAATCTTACAGCCCTTAGCCAAAAAGGCATTTAAATAGGAACAACTCTAAAAAGGAGAAATGAATGACTCAATGGTATGATTCACTTTTTTCTATCCAACATTTTTGAGGACACTTGCAAAAACAGGCAATCGCATCATTAAGCAAGACTTTTTGGTTTCATTTCCCATAGATACAGGTATAAATAACTAACGGCAAAAAAAACATAACGGACATCATGTCAAACGTAAATACAGTAATAACTAAAAAACGAATAATCCTAAAACAGAAACAAGTGTTATGTGCAGTTTTTCTATGCTGTTATGGGACCTTAACTGTGCATCTTGTAAATTGTTGCTAGCCAATTTCATAAATCATTAAATCACTTTTGAAATACAAATGGTGGGGTAGACCTTTCCTTTTCGTAAATGGTCCTCTCTTAACAAGACAACTTACTTTAAGGAATGAGTATCCTACGCCTTGCTCATGTTTGTCTTTCCCACCCAGCTCTGTCCAGAGGGGGAAACCACTGTTGCTGTTCCATTGTGGACAATTCAGAGAGGCATGTGTTTGATTAGATAGTGCTACATCTGGTTTACATAATGTTGAGGTAACTAGCACAGGCAGTAAGGAAGGTGATGATTACAGAAAATGCACTGTTGATCAACAGAAACGCAGCCTTATGAAGGTTAAATATCATAATGAAACCGTATTTTAGCATTTGATCACATTAGGGAGTGACCTGCATTTTATTTGGCAATAGATTCATCATACTAAGCTGTACGTGAAAGTCCAGGAATAATGTCTGTTTAAGCTCACATAACAAAGATGAAGTTCTTACCCTTCAGCTACAGAGCTTTTGAGTCTGTAATGTTCAGTGGTTGTTGACAACTGCTTTCTAGTTGCAGTTATCCTTCCTCTGCCCTTTTCTGGTCTCACAGTCTTGGCTCCAAAACTTCGAAAAGGCTACAGAAAAGGAATGTGGAGTTAGATATAGGAGGAGTCATCAACACCCATTTCCTCTAGAGTTACTGCCCTCCCCCTCAAATGTGTGGTCTGGACCAACTCAATACCAACAATAACATTCCTCTAGAACTGAATAAAAACTGAATATTTCCTCAAAAGCTGCACACATTCAATCTGTATTGAATTGTAGAACTAAATAAGATAAGGTAATGTGTGCTTACATATTTTAAGACTTCACACAATTGAAACACATTTGTCGTAATTTCAACTGTGCTGGATGTGTGGGCTCGCAATGGTTACATTTTGTATTATTAAAGCCTCACCTGTGCAAAAGCTGTTCTCATGCTGTGCAGCTGGCATGAGGACCACCACAGTATTTCCAGAGTGAGGTGATTGAAAGGCAGGAAGTAGGGCTGAATACTGCCCAATCTTTACTTAAATCTCAGACCTCCCAGGACACAACATACAGTGTTTAATAAATGTAATCACTAGGAAAAATATCAATTTGCATAAGTATTAATTTTTGATAAATGACAAAACAATGGGGGAACAATATTATTTGTCCACCAAGGGCGAAAATGTATCATCATCTAATGCAGTGGTCACCAACCTTTTTAAGCCCAAGATCACCGACCTCGGCCTATAGGTGAAAGGCGAGATCTACCTATTGCAGAATTGAGTGAAAAAGACGGCCCAGACAGTGCTTCCAATTTGAGGCCTTTTATATAGGCTAATTGCATCTGAATTACTGTTACAATGAAGGCTCCATAATCAGCTCACGGCATATAGGCAGGGGTAAAGTGCTTTTTTTATGAGTGGGGGGCGGACCTCACCTCCTCTAGGGGGGTCCTCACCTCCTCTAGGTCCTCATCTCCTCTAGGGGGGTCCGGAGGGATGCTCCCCCGGGAATATCTTTTTTAAATATTGAAGCTAAAAGCATCAATCTGGTGCACTTTGAGAGCAACATGAAGAGATCTATGGATACCTCTCTCAGCACCCATATGAAACAGAACTGTAAACAGATTTTCTTTTTCTTTATGGATATTTTACAAATCACTCCCCTTTCAAACTGTATTCTTGTTTTACTGCCATATAGTATTTCATTTATCTCTCTCTATATATATATATATATCTCTCTCTATATATATATCTCTCTCTATATATATATCTCTCTCTCTATATATATATCTCTCTCTATATATATATCTCTCTCTATATATATCTCTCTCTCTATATATATATATATATATATATTTTGAGTCCCAAATATGTGTAGCTGTGTGTGTGTTCTATGCCAGTGGAGCCCAGTAAGAACCGGTGTGGGTTTCCCTGACCCCTGGGTAGTTTCTGGAAGACTATAATCCTGGTCTTTTCCAGATTAACTGTCAGGGCCCAGATCTGACAGAAGCTTTGCAGATGATCCATTTGCTGTTGTAATGCCTCCTTAGATGGAGCTAGCAATATTAGATCATCTGCAAACAGGAGGCATTTAATTTGTGTGTCAGAGAGGGTGAGTCTAGGGATATCGAATTGTTCTAATGATTTTGCAAATTGATCAATATAAATGTTAAATAGGGTGGGGCTGAGACTGTGGGGGGAAGAAATCTGTTTCCATATTGCCAATTTTCACCGCACATTTATTATTGGTATACATTGCTTTAATGATATCATATGTTTTTCCCCCCTGCACCGTTTTTAATCAACTTCAGGAACAGACCGTTATGCCAAATTGAGTCGAATGCTTTTTTGAAATCTACAAAACAAGAGAAAATCTTCTTATTTTGGTGCACACGTTTATTAATCCAATCCAATCCATTTTATTTATATAGCACATTTAAAAACAACAGAGTTGAACAAAGTGCTGTACATCAACTGTATAAAAACATAGCATAAATACATAAAAACAGACAGGACATGAAACAAATGTAATACACGAGACAATGAAACCAGATCAGAAGCCACCGACTGAAAAACTCTCCTATATGACGTAAAAATAATACAAAACACTAGTAAGGTAAAAAATAAATAAAAACCACATTTAACAGCACAAGTGTCACCTGGTCTGTACAGTAAAAGCCAGGGAAAATAAGTGGGTTTTTAAACGAGATTTAAAAACAGGCAGAGTTGGAGCAAGTCTAACCTGGAGGGGTAATTTGTTTGGAGCTGCAACAGCAAAGGCTCTGTCTCCCCGCTGCTTTAGCCTCGATTTTGGGACTTCCAGAAGGAGTCTGTCAGCAGACCTCAGTGACCGTGTGGGTGTGTATGGTTTTAAAAGATCTGCCAGGTACGGTGGGGCTAAAGCGTTCAGGGCCTTGTATGCGAACAGCAACATTTTAAACTGTATTCTAAAATGGACTGGTAGCCAATGTAAAGAGGCGAGTACAGGCGTAATATGTTCACGCCTGCCTGTCCTTGTAAGGAGGCGTGCAGCAGCATTCTGGACCAGCTGTAGGCGTGACAGGGAAGCCTTGGTCACTCCAATATAAAGAGCATTGCAGTAATCCAGTTTAGTGGATATACAACAATGTATTACTTTCTCAAAGTCATTAAAAGAAAGGAAAGGCTTGACCTTTGCTAAAACTCTTAGCTGAAAGAAGCTGGATTTTACCACAGAGTTAATCTGTTTGTCTAGTTTAAAATCACGATCAATGCGTACACCCAGGTTTGTGACAATGGGTTTCACATATGGGACAAGAGAATCCAGCACAGGTGGGGCATTCATTTCATTTCAAACCTTTATTTAGACAGATAGGTCCCTTGAGATCATGGATCTCTTTTACAAGGGAGACCTGCATCAATTTAGTTCCACATGAAACATAAAAACAACATAAAAACAAACAATAGAGGACATCATATTTACATATTCACCAACACTTACAAACACCCATAGTGTCAGGAAGCATCTCGTGCAGACGTGCCTTAAAAACATTCAGAGAAATATAATTGCTCAATTTCAATTTGGACTGTAGGCTGTTCCAAGCAAGTGGAGCTGCGCACATAAAAGCTGTCTTACCTAAGACAGTCCTTACTCTTGGTACATCTAACAAGACTACATCCTGCGATCTCAGACAATAGCTGCTTGCAACTTTCTGCTTTACCAGAGAACAGATGTAATACGGGAGTTTGCCCAACATAGCTTTATAAATAAAAGTGTACCAGTGACTGAGCCTCCGTACAGAGAGTGATGGTAAACCTGCCTTGGCATACAGGGTACAGTGATGTGTAAGCGCTTTACAATTTGTGACAAATCTCAGAGCACTGTGATACGCAGCATCCAATTTGCTCAGGTAATTGACAGGTGCATTCATATACAACAAATCACCATAGTCCAGCACAGGTAAAAAGGTCACAGTGACTAGCCTTTTCCTGGCTTCAAAAGAGAAACAGGACTTGTTTCTAAAAAAGAACCCTAGTCTAACCCTCAGCTTTTTAAGCAGGTTATTGACATGAAGTTTAAAAGAGAGACAATCATCAAGCCAGATACCAAGGTATTTGTAACAGGCAACAACTTCAAGTTTTGTTCCTTGCGTAGTTACAATATCTAAAACAGGCTCTGGTGTCTTTTTTGCTTTTGAAAAGAGCATTACCTTGGTTTTATCCACATTTAAAAGAAGCTTTAATTCAGAGAGCTGAGTCTGAATAATGTTAAAAACAGCCTGTAATTTAACAACAGCCTCTTTAATGGAAGGACCTGCACAATACATCACAGTATCATCCGCATAAAAATGTAAAGTAGCTTCATCCACATTATCACCTACGCTGTTAATATATATGGAGAATAAAAGTGGTCCTAAAACAGAACCTTGTGGTACACCATTAGAAATGTTTAACCACTCAGAAGACAGTCCATCAAAATGAACACATTGGGACCTTTCAGAGAGGTAGTTCACAAACCACCAATACTGAGTAGCCTCTGCTTTAAATTGCGATGATCAACGGTGTCAAACGCTTTGGAAAGGTCAATAAACAGAGCTGCACAACTCTGCTTATTATCCAAAATACTAGTAATGTCATTTACCACTTTCATTGTCGCAGTGATGGTGCTGTGTCTCTTTCTGAATCCCGACTGATGTCTAGACAGGATATCATTTATACATAAAAACTCCTTTACTTGTTCACTCACAAGTCGTTCGAGCACCTTAGCCAGAACTGACAATTTGGAGATTGGCCTAAAGTTATTTAAAATAGTTGCCTCCCCTCCTTTTAGCAAAGGCAAGACATAAGCAGACTTCCATACTTTTGGAATTGTATTTGTGCTGAGGGAGAGGTTAAAAAGAGAAGTAAGAGGTGGAGCAATAAAATCTGCAGCTATCTTTAAAAAGAAAGTTTCTAAGTTGTCCGGGCCAGCCGGTTTCCTAGGATCTAACTTGGATAGTGCTTCATGAACAATACCAATAGTTAAAGGAGTAAAACTGAAAGGGTTTTCCAGACCACATTGTTCAGAGTCAAGGATTGGAGCGTTCACAGAAGCAGAAGTACAGTCAGTGACAGAATCAAACAGAGAGCCACAAGACACAAAATGCTTATTAAGGCAATTTAGCATAGTAGCCCTGTCTGATATAATGCCAGATGCTGTGGTGAGGCACGGAGGTAGCTCATTTGGGATATCACCAGTGGAAATCGATTTTATGGCTTTCCAACATTTCCTAGGATTATTCAGGTTTTCTGTGGTAACTGACAAATAGTACTTTGATTTAGCACTTTTTATTTGAGATGTGAAGCTATTTCTTAGCTGTCTAAAGCGTAGCCATTCTACCTCTGAGCCTGATTTCCTAGCCTTAGTCCAAGCATTGTTTCTCTCATGAAGGAGACTGGACAGCTCAGCAGAAAACCAGGGATTGTTTCGTCCCTTCACTCTAAATTTACGCAGAGGTGCATGTCTATCTATAATTTTCATAAAACCAAGATAAAAATAAGACCATGCAGTTTCTACATCAGCACACAGATTGATTTTACCCCAATCAAAATCAAACAGATCATGTAAAAAACCCTGCTCCACAAAGTGTTTTTTGTCTCTCTTTGTGATGATACGTGGTTTAACCTTTTGGACCTTAGTGTCCCTAATTGTGGCTACAACACAGTGGTCACTCACATCATTAGCAAATACTCCCACAGATGAGTATTTATGTGGAACATTTGTTAAAATTAGATCAATTAAGGAGGATTTATTTGGGGACTTAATATTTGGGCGAGTAGGACTGTCTATAATCTGGGTAAAATTCAAAGAGGTACACAGGTTTTTAAAATCCTCTGACACAGAAGTTAACCAGTCCCAATTAAAATCACCAAGCAGCACTATTTCCTTGTAGGAAAGTTGTGATAACAGTTTTGCCAATGACGATAAAGAGTCCTTGACAGCCGAGGGGGCCCTGTAGCAGCCCACCACCATGACCTGTTGACCCTTTGTTACCTCAATATTCACGGCTAAAAATTCTAGCTGTTTACTAACAGATTTGGAAACCATATTAGTTACACAAAACTTATTTTTCACATAAATGGCAACGCCACCACCTTTTTTAGGCCGGTCAGTACGATATACACTGTAACCATTTATGTAAATGTCAGAGGCCAAAATGGATTTATCTAGCCACGTTTCTGATAAGACAATGACATCAGCATCAGTCGAACTCGCCCAAATACGGACAAAATCTAATTTAGGTAACAGACTACGCACATTTAAATGAATTAAACCTAGCCCAGATCTAGATATCAAATCAGCAGGAGTAGCTATTTGACTAATACTGCTAGGTGGACCTGGATTTGGCTGTACATTTCCTGATAGTAACAACAATAAAAATACCAAGCACCTTTTCCTCTTAATCAACACACATACATTGTCAGCTGTTCTAGAGTCACCAGCAAACTTTGCGAAAGTGAGATTAGAGTTTAAAAAACAATTCTGAAGGACCATCGTGGCAGGCATGTGAGAAAGACAAACATTTTCCGAAATGAATGTCCGCGACAGTGCAACCAGCAATTGTTTGTGCAACACCTCCGAAACTGTACAGGGGATGTCCACTGCGGGCGGCAGAACATACCCGAATCCAGTAGATTTTTCAGGATGACTAGCGATCTTCTCCTTGTCCAGCACAGCCAAAAAAAGGCACAGCAGAAACACGACACCCGCCATTCTCCCAGTCCAGCACAACAGTATCCACGCTGTTCCCGGAGCAAGAACCACGCCAGGACAGCAGCAAGAACCAGGCAGGGAGGCAGCAGCGTAGCAACTATCCAGGTTTCTCCGCAGTATCTCAGATCAGGCCTTCGCACCCGTAGAAGCAGAAGCAGGCAGGAGCAGGCAGGAGCAGGCCTTCACACCGGAACCAAGACAGGTAGATGACACACCTCCCATTGGGGCCACCACTGGGTCCAAATATTATCACCTCTGTCTTTTTTTCATTGAATTTTAAAAAGTTCAAGGCCATCCAGGCTCTGATGTCCTGCAGACAGTCAGACAGACGTTGCTGAGGGTTTGGGTCATTTCTTTTCAGGGGCATGTAGATTTGCGAGTCATCTGCATTAAAATGAAATGAGACACCATATTTCTTAATGATAGCGCCCAGGGGGAGCAGGTACAGAGAAAATAAAATCGGCCCAAGAATGGAGCCTTGGGGTACCCCGTATGGGAGAGGAGCAGAGGAGGAAGTAAATTCATTAAGATTTACATTAAAACTTCTTTCAGACAGATACGACTTAAACCAGTCTAGAGCAGTACAACTGATTCCCACAAAATGCTGCAGGCGAGAAATGAGAATACTGTGATCTACAGTGTCAAAGGCAGCTGTCAGGTCTAAAAGTATAAGAACAGCACTGTTCCCAGAGTCAGTAGCTAAAAACAGGTCATTAAAAAACTTTTTGAGGGTGTGGAGGGTATATATATGGTCTGTAGTCCGATGTTGTGGTGTAAATCCAATCTGACTCTTGCTCAGGACATTATGTTCACTGAGGAAGTCTTGCAGTCGGCTGTTTAGGATGCTGCAGAATAACTTCCCCAGGTTGCTGCTGACACATATGCCTCGGTAATTGTTTGGGTCAAATTTATTTCCATTTTTAAATATTGGTGTGATGATTCCTTTGCTCCAGATGTCAGGGAAATGTCCAATGCCCAGAACGAGATTGAATAGTTTCAACATGGCAGTGTTGAACTTATGGCTGCTAAATTTCAGCATTTCATTTAAAATGCCATCAGGACCGCTGGCCTTCCTTGGTTGTAGGGCCTGGGTTTTAGCCAGGAGCTCTTCCTCAGTAATGTTATAGTCTAAAGGGTTCTGGTTGTCTTTAACGACTGATTCTAGAATTTGTAGTTTGTTGAGGAGATCATTTTGGGCCGAATTCAGTGTAACGGTACTATACAGGTTTTCAAAGTGTGTTTTCCAAATGTCCCCATTTTGAATAGCCAGTTCTTCCTTGTGTGGTTTGCTGAAAGAGTGCCATCTCTTCCAGAAATGATTTGAATCAATGGACTCTTCAATGATTTCAAGTTGGTGCTGCGCATGTTGCTCCCTTTTAGTTCTGAGTGTTCTTCTGTATAGTTTCAGTGTTTCCCAATATTGGAGGCGGAGCTCAGGATTGTCAGGTTGTCTGTGTTTTTGATTTGATAAACTTCTGAGGGTTTTTCTCAGATGTCTGCAGTCTGTATCAAACCACTTTTCATTGGTTGACTTTTTTGATTTATGATATTGTGGTTTTTTCAGATTGGATAAATCTGCCACATTGTCAAAGACGCTGTTAATATCCCATACAGCCTGATTCCTGCCATCGTTACTGTGGGGATATGGGGTGGATAGAAAACGGTCTAATTGGGATTGAATTGTTTGATGTCTGATTACTTTCTGGTAGTTGTCCTTTCTATTGTTTGTCCATCTATAAGGTTGTTTGCAGGGTTCTTACACCTTTCCCAAAGTCAAATTCAAGCACTTTTCAAGCATTTTCAAGGTGCATTTTCCAGCTTTTCAAGCATCTTACAGCTGTTGTAAATTACATATTTATATACACATACTCAAATGATTATTTCCCTACCTCACATTAAATCAGATGTTCTTTATGCGATAAACAACCAAATGTGTGTTTCGTGATAGCCTTCTACACGAGGATGAAAAATTAAAGAAAAGAAAATTAAGTTTAATATTTCAAAATGAGTGACCCATCTGTATGTCCCATATAACCTGTCTGAGCCAATATAAAACAATCAGCCAAATAACTTTTCAATACATTATTGATTACTATTTTTGAGGTACTTTTAGGTTGGAAGTGAACATAAGTCAGAGGTACATGGTGTACTTTTCCTCCACTATATGTATTTAATCCCTTTAGTTACTTCACAGATCAGGATGAATGATGTGAAATCTAATCAAGTGTTAAATCAGATTTTAGTTCCACCTGGAGTAAATCCACAAGCTACCCTGCATTATACAAAGTCATTCAAACTAGCTTCACCTTTACCAGCTTTGAGAACACTTTCATGATCAATCATTATAAAACATATCATATATATTATTATGAAATGGACCAATCTGCACAACGACTACTTTTACTGTCTTTAACTATATTTTGATGAGAATACTTTTCTACTTTTACTTGAGGAACATTTTGAATGCAGGACTTTTACTGTAACAGAGTATTCCTACACTCTGGTACTTTTACTCAAGTACAAGATCTGAGTACTTCAACTTTTACTCAAGTACAAGACCTGAGTACTTCTACTTTTACTCAAGTACAAGATCTGAGTACTTCTACTTTTACTACAAGATCTGAGTACTTCAACTTTTACTCAAGCACAAGATCTGAGTACTTATAATTTCACTACAAGATCTGAGTACTTGTACTTTTACTCAAGTACAATACCTGAGTACTTATTCCACCTCTGGTAGTGTATTAGTCTGAATTGTAGCCACAAAATCACACAGAGCTGCATAAAAATAGACTCACAATGGTAACAAGTGGAAAATAATATGTACAAATGTGTACAATGACTTGTAGGTAATGCTGACTACTCAAGACACCTGACTTAGACATCTGCAAAGGAAGACTGTGTTCATTCTACAATTACATGGGATTAAAGCAAAATGTAGTTTTACTTGTATAATACTTCAATTTTATATAAAAGACAGTTTGTTTTCATGTTTTCAAATAAACAAAGTATTGGCTTTCAGAATATTAAACTTGTTTCGGCAAATTCAGATGATAAATACAACTTTGAAGCTTCGGCATAATTACAAGCAGAGAACGGATTAATGTAACGTCACAGCAAGCAACAGCCGGTGTTTCTTGTGAGTGTTTCCCCGGTACACAAACGCAAAAATACACGAACATACTCGCGAGCTTCCCCCAGACCAGTAATACAAACGAAAATGTGTCTTCGGGTCAATGTGACTGATTTCGATAGAGCAAGTCACATTTGGTTTAGGCACGAAACATACTAGGCCTACCAGTAGAAATACATTGCTTTCAAAATCGCTCTGTGTCGAATCAATAGATTATATTTCGTGACTATAACACAAAATGCCGTGAGTGCTTCATCCTCTGAACACCACAGGATGGCGACTGTAACGCACATAACATAGGTTACGCTCCTCTGAAATGATTGTCCCCTGCAATTATTATTATCCCTCAATCGAGTTCGCTATTCAGCTCGCTAACGTTAGCTTAAACAAACGTAACATGCAACGTTAGCCTAATCTAAAATGCTCAACTACAGCGTACCTTTCATGTGGCTCGTCAGCGCAGACTCTCCCATCGTTATGTTGCAAATTTTGCAGGAGGCTACTCGTGGGCTTGACCCTCGTCTTAGCCATAGCTTGTATTTGTCTTCTGCTAGCCAACGCTCGTTGAAACTGCAACCTCCTGGCACACAGTCATCTATCACTCTCATCAGAATGCCCAGGTCACACGTAACACAAACACTTGCAGGTCGCGCGCATAGCGCGGGAAGGCCGCAGCGGAGCTGTTTTATGTAGAAGCGAAGCAATTCTTTTCTTTTAATCTAAAAAGCGAACTATTCAGTCAGACAGCAATTTATTGTAAAAGTAAAGCATTTACATTTTCAAGCACTTTATCTCAATTTCAAGCACCATTCCCATAATTCAAGCACTTTCCCAACCTTGAAAACACCACGTCAAATTTCAAGCATTTTCAAGGATTTCAAGCACCCGTACGAACCCTGTGTTTGGTATAGTTCAGTTTACTGGGTTCTGCTGCGTGATCAGATAAGGGTGTTAGGGGGCTGACTGTGAATGCCCTCAGACAGAAGGGGTCGAGGTCTGTGATGCTATAATCTACTGAGCTATTGCCAAGAGGAGAGGGCTCTCCCTCTCTCCCTCCCTCACCCTCTCTCTCCCTCTCTATCACACTAAATGCGTTATTGCCACACACACACACACACACACACACACAGAGCCGAGCTTGAATGACACAAGCACACGTGTATTTCCATGCAACTCTCTGATTGGTCTGGTGACTTGCCTCTGTTGCATTCACTGAACACGGGAAATTGCAGTCCTGCCGTCCTCTCTTGTGTCATGATGAGGTTCACGTAAAGCACGATCAATGTATTATATTATTGAGGTGTCTCAAATATACATCAATCAAGTGGCACCTGCTAACGGGGTGGTGGATGATAGGTTTGCATCTAAAAACGTATTTTTCAAACATTATTATTTTTCTTTTATTTTTCTTTCTTTTGTTACTTTATTTTTTTAACGGTCCGCGATCTAACCGCACCACCCTCGACTGATTGGCGACCACTGATCTAATGTCACTAAGAAGACCATAAAAAAGTAAAAGCAAAGTAATACACAACATAAATTATTGCAAATAATTAACATGCCACAATTTTGCATGACCTCCTGTTGACAGTCACATGTATAGCAATAAACTGATCATGACGACGAGGTCTTCTTTAGCCTTAAGGCGAGACACCCCAGGTGAATAGGGTAATTTTTTTAACTTAAAAGTATCAGCTAGAAATGTCTCCAGTTAATTACTTACAATAAGGCAATTGTTTTTTGTATTACAAGTTTTCTGAAATAGCATGTTTAAATATACAAATTATCCATTATCTCATGAAATATGCACATATTTTAACACATTTCAGGAATCGAAATCTGAACTTTGGATAAAGCCAGGTTCAAAATTCTTGTTTCAATTTGTAGTCATATTAGTATCTAAGGCTTTTACAGAAGGGATATTGGATATCTCTTTTTATCACTCCATAAATCAGAAAATACTGTCAACAGCCCTAAAATATCAATTTTCGCCATGTTTTAGGTATACAATGTTGTATAATTCAGGCTATGAATGATATATGAACAAACCCTTCTGTAAAAGCCTTCATAATATTGATAGGAATATAACTGGAAGGTTTTGTGTATCTACGTGCTACTGAAGTTGAAATTTCGAACTCAGAGTAGGAGAAAAAACTCATTTTGAGAAAACGACCTTTAAAGATTGCAGTGAGGCGCTAGCTAAACCCTCATGTTCTTTGGATGACAGCTTGCGCCTCGACGCACTCCGTGAAGGTATTTCATGTTCGGGGTCATTTGTTTTTTGTATAACCTTGCTTCGTGCAAGTGACAATTGTTGTCGTCTTCTCTGTGAACGTTTTTTTCCCCGTTCTTTTGCTATTTTGAGATTTCAATTTCTAAAGGAAAGCTAACCAGGAAGTGTTTTAGCACACCACGTGACGCATCTGAACGAATCACGTTGTCAGAAATTGACACCAGCCAATGAGATTTCGTTTCTTGGTTTAAGACCCATTTGTGCTTTCACGATTGGTTGCTGATACAAAGGAAATGACCATATTTGGATCCGATGCGATTGTGCAGGAGAGACACAGCTTTCCAGCGATATCTCTGATGACATGGTGCACACAGCGGTCGCGGTACTTTATGTTACGTTAGAATTAGGGCCGGGACTCGATTAAAAAAAGTAATCTAATTAATTAGAGGCTTTGTAATTAATTAATCGAAATTAATCGCATTTTTAATCGCATATACATATTGGACCTAAGAACAGTGAGAAGCAATTTTTTTTCACATGGATTTTAGTATAGGCTACCATTAGGCGCATTCACACCGCAGTACTTTTCCCACAAAGGTTCATGAGAATTTAGTTCATGAGAACTCTTTGAACCTGGGGGTGGATTAGGCAAATGAAGCCGCTGACGTCACTTCTTCTTCTTCTGCTTTGGGTTTACTGGCAGGCCGCAAACCACTTCACGGCGTATACTGCCGCCCAAAGTCCCCGGAGTTGGGGACTGGCTTCAGTAGAAGCTGCTGGGAGTCCCAGCAGCCTTCCGAGTAAATCGCCAGAACGCCGACACCTCCTCATCTCCACCGCTCCCATGTTTTATTTTGTGTTGCCATAAGTTAGTCTCTCTGCGTTTCTGCGCTGGGCTAATGCTAATAATGCTAATGCGAGGATAATAAAATGGCGGCTTCACAAAACCTTTTGGGAGTTTTACGGGGCGTGGTTTGCAATCCGCCCAGCCAATCAGACATATAGCTCTTTTCTCACAAGAGAGCCGTACGAAAGTCCCTGCTCTCTAGCAGCTCTCTGCTCTCTAGCAGGGACTTTCGTGGGGGTAAAAAGGTTCTCATGAACTAATTTTAGTACCGGCTCTTTTTGGTGTGAACGCGATAAAATAGGCTAACGTCCACGCTAGCTTCCACGCTAGCTGCTATATGTTTTGCATTGAGGTGATACTTGAGGCTTGATGTGCTGCGGTGATATGCGAATTCCTTTTTGCATAATTTGCACACAACCGTGCTCTTATCGACGCTTCCATCCGTCCGTTTTTTAAAACAACATTTCCCACTGTTGTTCACTGTGGTTTGTTGTTGTCTGAAGTCATGAACGTTAGTTGGTGCTCCAGTATAATCGGTACGCCTGAAACTCATCCAGTGAGAAACGTTCCGCGGTGCAAAAATAAGTGCGATT
Organism: Gymnodraco acuticeps; assembly: GCF_902827175.1. NCBI lineage: Eukaryota > Metazoa > Chordata > Actinopteri > Perciformes > Bathydraconidae > Gymnodraco > Gymnodraco acuticeps. The sequence goes on along the minus strand of NW_022990235.1, from coordinate 998,583 downwards.
AAAATGCGTTAATTCGCGTTAATTTTTGTGTAATTAATTAATCTTAATTAACGCGTTAAAGTCCCGGCCCTAGTTAGAATGCTAACTTTTGGTGAATTTAGGATAAATCTACAGACGCAAATAGACAAACTACAGTAAAATAAACACTTAAATGTGTATTTTGTACGTTTTCCTTCCAAAAGCCTGAAAGAAAACATGTTATAGAATCAAAATAGCACAAAATCTCAAAATTGACCAGTACTTGAAAAACGATGTTTTTGCCTGCCGTGTCTCGCCTTAAGGAGCCTACACAAGGCGGCGTGCGTTGCCGCTTCAACGCTTCTGCCCATTCACTTTGAATGGGGTGACGTCACGATTCGCCGAACTGCATTGTGGGAGCAAAGCGTAGCTTCTCTCGCGGTGCTCGCTGCAAAAGTAGAGCAATGTTCTACTTTTGCCGCCTCGACGGAGGCGTCAGCCAATCAAATCCCGCGTATGCAAATCTGACATTACAAGCGCTAGCCAATCAAACCGCGTGTATGTTGGGAGAGCCAGACCGCAGTTATTTCCCATATGTAAAAAAATGGAGGAGAAAATGATCGTGGCGGTACTATATGACCAGTCCCTCTTTACATACAGGGATACAAACCGGAGGAGCCAGGCATGGGGGGAGGTGGCAGAGACAGTGGGTGAAACTGGTAGGTGTCGCCTGTTTGGGGAGTTTATATCCAGTGTACTTCGTTTGAATGGACAGCTAGCAAGCATAGCCAGTATATTTAGCCAGCATGGATGTAGCATGAATGCTTTGCTTTGTATGTCCGGGGCGGGACATTCATGTGATTGGTTGTTGGTCGCGTTGTTCGTAAAAAATCCCCAAGCTTCAGACACGCCCACCGCCAAGCGGTAACGCACGCCGCCGTGTGTAGGCTCCGTAACTGGCGTGGTTTATTTTCATATGTGCATTGCACCACTTTACCTGCTCTCCATGAGAGCTAGAGAGAGAGGTAGAAGGGGAGGGAACAATCCCTTATATCTGATACCTGACGTCAGCTACAATAGCTGCGCCTCCTTACGCCTATAGCGCCCTCTTACTGTGGAACAGTTATAGTGCAGTTACATGCAGACATATTAATACTTACTAGGGGTGTAACGGTTCACAAACATTTCGGTTCGGTACGTACCTCGGTTTTTAGGTCACGGTTCGGTTCGGTACGTTTTCGGTACAGCAGAAAAAATTCTCACAAAACATAAAATATATATATATATTTTTTTATTATTATTAAACTGTGAACTCTAATAAATACAAAATATAACAAAATGAACATAAAAGTGCAGCATTTTGATGAACTGAAATCTGTGCTTGAACTGTACTGTAGTACTCTGTTCGTAATACTAGTACTCAGACCTGAGCAGCCAGCAGATTGACATTAGCCGGCAGATTGCTTCTCATTGTATTTTCAGGTTTTTTTTTAGAAAAATTAACTTGTCCACATTGCTTGCTGAAAGGGCAGATCTGCTGGCACTAACAATGTCTCCTGCTGTGGATAACACCCTCTCGCTAGGGACAGAGGTAGCAGATACAGCCAGGTAGCGCTTTGCCAACATGGCAACATGAGGATATTTGGCCTCATTGTTCTTCCACCATGCAAGTGGGTCGGAGTCCAGTGAAGTGCTGTCCGCTGCCATGTATGAGGTAACCTCTCCCTTCACCAGGTGCAAAGTGGGCTTGTTTCTCTCCTCAGTGTTGAAGAGCTCACCAAACAGTTCTGCCATGGCTGACTTCCTGATGGGAGGAGGAGGAGGAGGAGGATGGGAGGAGGAGGAGGAGGAGGAAGATTCTACAGATTCCTCTGGGTCTGCTCTCCCTGCGGATGACATGGCTCCTGCTGTCTCTGTGGCCTCCCTCTGCAGAATTAAATGACAGAAATAATGTTATATTTTACATGAGAGTACTATTCACATTGTAACAGCTATAACATGTCTCAAATTAAGCAAAAATTGAATTTATGCATAAGGAAATTAATTAATTGTATACCTGTTCTTCAATGGCCACAATCTCTGTGGTGAGACTGTTGTAGATGTGTTCACGGCAGGCATTATCCACATGAGAAAGGGCCTTGAACCTTGGATCTACAGCTGTGCATTTATGAAGAAAGTCCTGAAGAGCAGGGTCAGTGTATCTGTCCTTTAGGCTCCCTCTGATGGCAGCTTTGACTTCCTTCACAGTTAGACAGTCCTTCTCATTTGGTCCCATGGATTTAATCAGCATTGTTTTGAGAGGCAGGATCATTGAAACTGATGGAGTTGTTTCAGTGCACATCAGTGTTGTAATTGTTTTTAGGGGTTTAAGGACCTCAATTACCTCCTCTGCCATTCTCACATCCTGGTCACTCAATGTATTAATGTTTTTGTTTTTCTTGAGGGTCTTTTCTGTCAATGCTGAGTAAACAGCAGCTTGCTGCTCAAGATACCGCTCCACCATGTCATAACTGGAGTTCCAGCGAGTGGGGACATCATGGATGAGTTTGTGTTTTGGCACATTGAGCATCTCCTGTTTGCACTGCAATATATGTGCAGCTGTTGTGCTACGGTGGAAGAAAGACACAACACTCCTGATTCTGCCTAGCAGCCTGGACACCTGGTAATTAATTGTGTGAGCAAAGCATCCAATTTGGGGGCCCAGTCCAGCTTCACTGATTGCATTGACAATGTTTCTTGCGTTATCTGTTGTGACTGGAATTGTGTTACCTGGCCTCTCCAACTTCCATTCTGACACTACCTCCTTCAGTACCTCTGCCAGATTTGTGCTTGTGTGCTGTTCGTAAAGGGGGCGAGTTTGCAGGACGTGGCTTTGCATGTTCCAGTTGCAGTCGGGTGTAATGTAGTGCGCCGTTACAGTTAAATAACTCTCGGTGGCCCGAGATGTCCACCCATCGGTCGTTAGAGCAATAGAAGATGCCTTGGATAGGTCGTGGACAACTGTTGTTTTTACTTTATTGTAAAGTGCTGGTATCACTTCCTGGCTGAAGTGCGGACGAGAGGGAACCTGGTAACGAGGCTCGACCACTCTCAACATGTGTTTGAACCCTATATTCTCCACAACGGAATATGGTCGCATGTCCGCTGCTATGAAAACACCTATGGCGTTTGTGATAGCTGTGGCTCGGTCGGAACTTTTTACGAGTGGTGGAGGCTTAAATGATAGTGGGAGTTGAGTTTGCACTTCAGTCATTTTTCGTTTGGTACCGGTAATATTTACGTTCGGGGTGATGTCTTTTCAGATGCGTGTGCATGTTTGTTGTATTGCCGGCCGCGTAACCAATGTGTGTCGAACAATGCCGACAAACAGCTTTAGTTCGGTCCACCTGTCTTTGTCCGTCATCGTTGTATGCAACTGCAAAACCATAATGTTCCCAAACCGGAGACTTTAATGTTGGTGGAGGATTTTCGAGCTCCACTTTCCCTGCGTTCGCCATTTTGAGAGTTCCTCAAATTACTGACTAAATTTGAACGCATCCCTGTGACCAGCTCTCATAGCATGCCTCTCTCGTCCAATGAAATTACTTGCTCGCTCTATGACGCGTGGAACCCAATGTGAGCAAATGACTCTGAATGCTGCGCCCGCAGCACCTGAGATTACTTCCAAAAAGTTGTTCACGTTCTAAATTTTTTACGTTTAACGTTATATTCGTTCGGTACACTTCGGTACACACCCGTACCGAACCGAAGTGCCCGTACCGAATAATTTCGGTACGGGTACGTGTACCGTTACACCCCTAATACTTACACTTAACACTCCCACTTATGAATGATATGTATACTGTACAACTTTTCCAAGAAAAATAACAGTTCAAAATATCAAAAGAACATGGCAGTCAATATTCCATAATAGGCAATATTTTACACACCGAACATGACCCCTGCAAATTTTTTCTATTTCAGTTTGGAGACAGGCTTGGTCATAGCATCTGCAACCATGTCATCTGTGGGACAGTAAACCAGTGTCATCTTTTCTTCTCTGATGACAGATCTAATTAAATGATATTTTATATCCACATGTTTACATCTCTGTCGGCACACAGGGTTTCTGGCAAGTGCAATGGTTCCCTGGTTGTCTTCATAAACAACAGTTTTCTTATATACATAGGTATCCATTCCTTCGAGCAGTTGTTCCAGATAAATACATTCCTGTATTGTCAAGGCTAGAGCCATATATTCGGCTTCACAAGTTGATAGTGCCACTGTGGGCTGTTTCCCTGTTTTCCATGAAACCAGTGAGCTGTCTGTACCCATACTCACACAATACCCTGTGGTACTTCTCCTGTCTGTGGCGTCTGCCGCCCAATCTGCGTCACTATAGGCTTGAAGCCCTAAGCCCTCGCTGCTCTTCCTGTAACAAAGCTGTTTATCTGCTGTACCTTTAAGATAACGGAAAACATGTTTTGCTGTAATCCAGTGCTCTTCTGTGGGATCAGCAAAATGCTGTGATAACTTACTCACGACAAAACATAGGTCAGGGCGAGTACATGTTGTCAAATAAATGAGGCTGCCTTAGGGCTGTGCAATTAATCGTATTTTAATCGCGATTACGATTATGGTTTGCGACGATTATGAAAACAGCATAATTGACAAAATACGATTATTTTTGCTGGTGCGCTTTCGCCCCTCCCTAAAAGCCCACTCGGCCACGTGGGAGTGACATGTGTTGTGAGTGTTCAGCGCGAGCGAAGATGTCAGAACAAGAGCAGCAACTCGTTAAAAAGAAGGGTACAACTATTTCCACTATTTGGAAGTACTTTGGCTTTCAGGAGTCCGACGTGGAGCAAAACAAAGTACAGTGCAGGATTTGTTACCAGGTTGTGTTGGCACCACACGCTAACACAACCAATCTCTTTAATCACCTGAAATACAACCACAAAGTGCAATACGACCAGGCAGTAATACAACAAAAAGCAGATGCCCGCTCGACTTCATCCACCACATCATCACAGTCATCGATTCTGGACGCATTGTACAGAGCAACGGCCGACGCGACGAGCTCGCAGAGACACAGAGATATTACAGGTGCCATTACATTTCACATCGCTAAAGATATGTGCCCAGTTAGCACTGTTAGCAACCAGGGCTTTAAGCAACTTGTCAACACGTTGGACAAGCGTTACGCGATGCCGTCTCGGTATTATTTCAGCAGGTCTGCGCTGCCTGCACTATATGACAAATGCCGTGGGGAAGTTGAGAGAGATGTGGCTTCAGCTGACTACTTTGCTACCACAACAGACCTATGGTCTAGCCCAGGGGTGCCCAACCAGTCGATCGCGAGATGTGTCTAAAAATAGAACAACAATATTCTGTTTTATCGTTAATGTCCTGTAACATAATCTTCCTGTGCCAGAATAATGCACTTGAACGCATCAAAGCTTTGTGATTGGCCGGCGTCACCCCATGTGTCGGGGCGTGTCTGAGGGTCTTCAGTACAGGTGGCAATATTGTCACCTGCCTGCGCTCATCTCTGAAACCAGACCATGTAAACAGGCTGGTGTTTCTTGCGAACAATCTTTAAGAGATGACATGAGCAGCCCTACCAGCATTTGCCATGGTGGCCTAAACATTTTTATTTGGTCTTAAATTGTAGTTCAACATTTATTTCCTGTTACTTCTGGACCATGACGGTTGGCCAGCCTTCAACGTTTAACTTAGTGGAATATGTTGAATATGTTTTACCAAAATGTTGGCTATATGTTAAGGAGTTTTCAGTAGGTTGTGACAGTGCACTGCAACATGTTTGATTTCATTTATTTTGGTCTAATTTATTTTTATTTATCATATTAATAATATATGTTTAGTATGGTTTTGGAAGTGCGCTCCAACATATTTGTTGATCTTGTTTATTGGTAAAATATTATTTGTTTTAAAGTTCAATAAATGGTCAATGAATAATCGTCAAAATAATCGTGATATCAATTATTGACCCAAATAATCGTGATTATGATTTTTGCCATAATCGCACAGCCCTACTTTAGACCCTTTATCAGCACTTGCTGCAGGTAGCAGATCCTGAAGTAAAAGTACAAACGCCACACGGTGAAAATACTCCATTACAAGTTAAAGTACTGCATTCATATCTTATTTAAGTAAAAGTATGTATTATTAGACACATGTATTTATTATAATAATTAAAATGTATTACGGAAGAGCAGACCTACCAAAATAAATATATTTATAAAAATACATACATTGAATAATATGCCATTTAATGTACTGATTTAAATATTACCATACATGTCGGCACTAGTTGGTTAAATGTGACATACATTGATACTTTAGTTTGAATGTGTTTTGGATTCATTCAAATTGCGGAAGAATAATTCATAAAGAAATTAATGAATAAATATGTTCAATAATAAATTAAACACATCTAAAATGTTACTTGATAAAGAATAGGGGAACCAAAGCAGGGACGTGCACAGACATTTGGAGGGGCTATTGCTCTAAACTGGAAAAAGGGCCTCCCCCCCGAAAAAAAACATAAGACCTTTTGAAAATGTTAACTTGTTTTTAATGTAAAATAAACCAAACGATTATTACACTAAATTGAACAGTAATTCACATCTCATAACAAAATAAGCTATGGCGACTACTTGCATTCGGTGACTTGATTATAAAAATGAAGACCAGGGAAATTCTTTGTTTTGCGGTCCATATCTCATTAAAATATCTAATGTTAGTAACTATTAAAGACAAAATGGGGACAATTCTATTCTAATGTAGTTTGACCTTTGTAACTGCTGTGCAGTTCAGATGTTGGCAACCTCAGCCTCTTGCAGGACAATGACTTTGGTACGACACTATACATGCATTGTATATATTTGATGTCAACTCCTACCATACACTGCATATGTAGGCCTATATTTCAACATGATTAAAGGGAAACATTTTTTAACATACAGCATTTAATGATCAACATTTTAAAGCTGTTACTCATGTCTAAAAATAACCTTCTCTACACTTCAGCTAACTTTGGTATGGATGACCGTGAGTCGATGCGTGATCCCAGCACGTTTGAGGAGGACATCATGCACGGCGCCACAGCCTCCAACCTTTTGCTGGAGGCTGAGCCAGGCCCAGCTGCTCTCCCTGACAAGTGCAACCACATGGACTACGACTTCGGGGACTTTTTCGACTTTGCCCTGGAGCCCATTGACATCACTGGTAAGACCCTCCCGTAACCTTCCTGTAGAGATGTCTGTATCTAAACTACTTATTTTTTCTATTTTTGTATACAATTCGGAGTTCATTCTGCAGAAAGTCTCATCTTCAAGGTTCTAATTTTTCAATGTTCCACAATTTGAACAATATAGCAAAAGCAGGAAGATATAATAAAAAGTGCATGAAGATTATCAATATACCTTTGTTAGCCATTAGAGATGTTGCTGTACCTTTTCTAACCTATGAAACACTACTGGTTGTATTGTGCAGTTGCAGGCAACGTTGCAAATATGCACAGGACTGTTTTAAAAAACCGTGCAGCATTGATATTTAATTGAAAATGAATTCTTTATGTAATGCAAAACAGTTTCCCAAATGATATATTTTAGAATAATGCACTTGAACGCATCAAAGCTTTGTGATTGGCCGGCCTCACCCCATGTGTCCGGGCGTGGCTGGTGAGCAGTGCACTAGTTCGCTGACGTTGTCCGTGTCAACAGCATGGATGGTCAACAGGAGTGACAGTCCGCACACACACAAGACCGCAATTATGGCAGAAGCAAAAAAGCCCAAAATATAAAATTTTCACTCCAAGTGGGAGGATCATTATTTTTGTATCTATTCCAATTCAAAGTCCGTCTGTCTCATCTGCAATGCGAGCGTGGCTTTATCGAAGAAGGGTAATTTAGGAGCGGCATTTCAAAACAGTGCACAAACGCTACGAGACGGAATTCCCTCCTAATTCTGCCCTACGCTCCAAAAGGGGAGGGGCCTGAGAGCACAGCTAAATGCACAGCAGTCCATTTTCACCAGGCCCAATAACAAGAGCAAGGCTGCTACCAGAGCATCTTATCGTGTCCGTCACGTTCTTGAGAAACACATGAAGTCTTTCAAAGACGGCAAAGTTGTGAAAGAAGCTTTCCTGGAGGCTGCGACGCGCTTTTGTGGGACAGTAAAAATAATAGCAGCATTTCAACAGGTTTTTGATATAATAAAAACTCAATTTAGATACCGTTATTAATCTGCTGTAAGTTTTAGTTTGTTTGAATTTATTCATGATAATTATTGTACAAAATGGTATAAGAATGCAAACATTAAGATCTGTTCTGTTTAAATTGATTATAGTCTATCAGTTCAGAAACTAGTGTTGCTTGCATCCTATTTTAAAGGCATTTATTTTTATACTCTAATAAAATGCAACAAAAAATGGGTTTGATTCTATTAATGTTGTCTTTTTTATTGCACTGTTGCTGCAGCAGATTACTGTGTAGCTTCAGATCTGAGTTGTCTTATTAGTAAGCCTAATTTATACTTTTGTAGCAACACTATTTTTATATAATGGCAAAGAAAGGGTTCTTCAGAGTCTTTTCTTTTTTTCCTGTGTCATATGTGGCAGCACTGCCACAAGTTCCTCTTCAGAGAGGGTCTTCAGTACAGGTGGCAATATTGTCACCTGCCTGCGCTCATCTCTGAAACCAGACCATGTAAACAGGCTGGTATTTCTTGCAAAAAAAATCTTTAAGAGATGACATGAGCAGCCTTACCAGCATTTGCCATGGTGGCCTAAAATGTTTTATTTGGTCTTAAATTGTAGTTCAACATTTATTTCCTGTTACTTCTGGACCATGACGGTGGGCCAGCCTTCAACGTTTAACTGAGTGGAATATGTTGAATATGTTTTACCAAAATGTTAGCTATATGTTAAGGAGTTTTCAGTAGGTTGTGACAGTGCACTGCAACATATTTGATTTCATTTATTTTTGGTCTAATTTATTTTTATTTATCATATTAATATATGTTTAGTATGGTTTTGGAAGTGCGCTCCAACACATTTATTGATCTTGTTTATTGGTAAAATATTATTTGTTTTAAAGTTCAATAAATGGTCAATGAATAATCGTCAAAATAATCGTGATATCAATTATTGACCAAATAATCGTGATTATGATTTTTGCCATAATCGCACAGCCCTAGGCTGCCTACAGCTTCTCTATACATTTTACATCCGTCAATTTTTGTGCATCCTCATTGTAGTCTAGCTTTTAATCACATGGTGTTTCCCTAGTTCTACACTCCTGCATGTCAAAACGATTCAGGATCTTTTCCACATATCTCTTGTGGGATATTTTTACACAACTGGCAGACTGTTCGAAGTCCATGCCTAGAAAATGTTTTAAACCTGCCCAGGTCCTTCATCTTGAATCTGGTGGAGAGCATACCTTTCACCTGCTCTAGGTTTCTAGTGTTGTCTGCTGCGATGATGAAATCATCCACCCAAATCACAATTATCACTTTTCCTGACTCTTTTGACTCCTTTGTGTAAACACAGGGGTCTACTGGTTCTGTATGAAGTGGTCTTCAATTAGACATGCATGAAGCATCTCGTTCCAATTTCGCCCAGACTGTTTCAGGCCGTAAATGGATTTTTCTAGCTTGCACACTAGCTTCTCTCCTTCTTCTCGTAACCTTCAGGTTGTTCCATATATTAGTCCCTATCAATGGGTGCGTGCAGGTAGGCTGTCTTCACATCCATCTGGTGTAAAATCAAGTCTTCTTCGGCTTGCCTTCTGCATAACTACCCGTACACTGGTCAGATTAGCTGTAGGGGAGATGGCTCATCTCACCGTAGTCTATTCCTTCCCTCTGACTGTAGCCTTAGCTACAAAACCTGGCCTTGTACCTGTCGTGCCCTTCAATACCCTCCTTGATTGAGTACACCCACTTGCCTCCCACTGTCTGTCTACCCTCGGGTAACTTTGTTAGAGTAAAAGTATGATTGTCCTCCAGAGACCCTCATCTCCTCATCCATCGCTCTGTCCCATTTTCCCGACTCATGGGATATCATGGCCTCTTTAAAGGTCTGAAGTACACCACTCACTACTCTGTAGCAGTAATCTATGCTGGTAAGTGTACTGTCATCCTCCGTCACTTCTCTCTGGGCATAGTCTTTCAGATACTTTGGGGGTTTATGTTCCCGGGAGGGATATCTCCACTGCATGAGGCACGTGACGTCACCCTAGGGTGCTTCTCTCGCCATCATCCTCCGGTGGCTGTTGACCATCTGTCTGCATGTCTGTGGCTCAGTACACTAGGCTGTGGCGTCTCTTTCTCACACCCTATTCTGGAGTCCAGCTCTGGCTCCTGTGTCTGTGTCTCGTTCTCACATGTTGTCTTTGTGACAAACTTTACTAACCTGTGCTTTTGCACTTTCTCCCCTTACCGGGATAATAGACTAGAAAAGCGGGGCTGCCCTTGTCATGTCCTACAAAAAGTCCTTTCTCACACCTGGACTCGAGTTTTCCTCTGTCCTGTTGGTAAGCATAACACACTGACCCAAACTTGTGCATCCTGGCTAGATCACACCTTTTTCCTGTCAGTGCCAGTATATGGGGTGGTGCCCGTGTGCTTGTTAAAACACCGATTTCTGGTGTAAGCTTGCTTCTTGGACCGCATAATGCCATAGACTCTTAGGTAAGTTACCGTCTATTAGCTTACACCTAGCCATTTCGAAAAGAGTGCGCCCTTACCTCTTAGCTATCCCGTTCTGGTGCGGGGAGTAAGGACAGGACGTCTCGTGTCTGATCTTGCTCCTTCTCAGCAGTGACTGAAACTCCTCTATTTGTAAACTCTGTTCCGTTGACGGACCTCAGGCATTTTTACGCTGCCATACGGGAGCTACATCTGCAGGAATCCCTCTGTGGCCTGAAGTGCATCACTCTTTGCTTTGAGAAAGTAAACAAACACTGCCCCTGTATACACTGTGAAAGACTGCATATATTTAAAGCAACCTATGGACTAGGGATGCCAGTGATTATTCGATTATTCGTTACAGTCTCCATAATCGAATATTATTTTTAAAAATCGATTTTATTTATATATTTTATTATTATTTATGTTTTTTTTTTTTTTCTGGCTTAGTTTCAACCAAAATATAGACTAATGCTAATAATAGTAATAGTATTAATAATTGTAAATGGCCATTGGTCACACCACCAGTTTGTTTTACTGTAAACTTGGAGGAAGCCTGCGTGCAGAGCAGACTGCTGCTGCAGCACGCTACACACCGCCCCCGCCCCCCCCCCAACACGTAAAATGAACAAAGCGGCAGGTAAAAAGAGTTCCTCCTCGTGGAACTACTTCGAACTTACATGTCCAAAGGAAGTTAAATGCAAGCTCTGCGAAAAGACGTTGGTCTATCACAGCTCAACAATGCGTTTTGAGTGCATCCATTTGAAGATGCGCGATGCGCGCACAATTTATTTATTGCAATGCTGCTATTATTAATAATACAGGCTACAGCCCTACAGGGGTCGGTCGAATAATTGATTATTATTCGCCAGGGCTGCCGAATAATCGATTTTGATCATGGTCAGTTTCTGGCAACCCTACTATGGACTCATTATTTACTGGACCGGCTAGATCTGTGTTAACTAGCTCAAGTGGTGTTTTACTTTTTCTGTGGGACCTCTGTTCCTTGTTTGAGTGAACTTTCCCTTTATACACACATCACATTCTTTGTTAGGTCTATGCTTTTCACCGTTAATGTGCATGCCTACTGTTACCGCCTGCTTGCAGTATATCCTCGTAATTACAATGACCCATGATCTCATGCCATGTCTGAATATCATGACTGACATTACACACATCATTTTCATTACATTCTGTTTGTAGATAATACATTCTCTTGTACACCTCAATGTTAAATCTCGTACCGTCAGGCTCCACAAGAACATCGTTACCTTCATTGAAGAACACCTTGGCACCATTTGCAGTAGCAGATTTTACAGAAAATAGTTCTTGGGGGAACGAGGGTATGTAGAGGGCGTTCTTCAACGTCACTGTACACCGGCGCCCCTCACTGTCTATGAGGCATACCTGTGCGTCTCCTCTCCCGTGCGCCAACCCGAAAGTGCGCTTCCCGTCTGCCAGCTCCATGCTGTGTCTCTCCGGCTCGAAGGTGCTGTCAAAGTTCTTGAATCGGTTCCTGTCGTTGATAATGTGACGCACCTGTGTCCACGATCAGTCCCTTCCTTTGGGCCTGCTGCTGCGCTGACCGGCTGGCGTATGCTGTCTGCGCCCCGAAGGTGAAGTCCTCTCTTCCCGCTGCTCTCCGGGCGTCGTCTCGACTCGCCTCACGTCCACCGCTGCCGCCATCTTGTCCACAGCCGCCATCTTGCACGCGCGCGTACCGAGCGCCCTGTTCGCGCTTCTTTCTACACACTCTGTCTGCGTGTCCCGAAGTTTTACAGAAACTACACCAAACAGTTTTTGTGCAATTATCCTTTCGGTGACCCTTTTCTCCACATCGCCAACACGCCATCTCCGTCGGGGGTCCGGTCTTTTTCTTTGGCGCTGCCCGGGCCTTCATTACCCTTGCTCCCGCCTCCTCGGCGACCGGGTCTGAGTCTTCTGAGGCCTCGAAGTTCCGCAACTTGGCCTTGAACTCCCCCAGCGACATGTCCGCTGAACCGTGCGTCACCAACAGTGTGAACGGTTTATACATCTCCGGTAGTCCCCTCATAACCATCGCCATCATTAGTCCATCGCTCGTGCTTCTCCTGCACTTTTGAGCGCCGTGATGATCTGTTCCGCCCTGATGACGTATTCAGTCACAGTCTCTGTGTTAGCTTTCTTCAGCGCGGTCAATGTTATATACAGGGATACAATCCGGGGCCTACCTCTGCCGATGTAGTGTTCTCTTAACACTTTTAGACTCTCTCGGCCTTTGTGTCCCGGAATATCAGCCCCAAGCTTGTGTTGTCTAGGAGTGGTGCTAGTTCGCAGTATGCGTCGGCGTTCAGCTTAGTATCCAGGGCTCGCGCGGCCTCCGTTATTTCTCCCGTGAGGCCCGTCAAAATTGTCTTTTTCAGCCCCACTCCGTGCATACAGCACAACATCCGCTCTTCCCAGAGCTCGTATTCTTCTGCCCTTCCGTCAAACGTGGGCCACTTGCTTCTGCCTCTGGTCGCCATCTTTTGATTGTAGCTTAGCTTAGCTGCCCGTTAGCTTAGCTTTTTAGCGTCCCGCGGTTTTCCCGCCGCTAAACTAGCCTAAACTTTTCAGCTAACTAGCTATCGTTATTTCGCTCTTCCGTGATCTGGGCCCATAACCTGTTGACAGAGTCACATGTATAGCAATAAACTGGTCATGACGACGAGGTCTTCTTTAGCCTTAACTGGCGTGGTTTATTTTCATATGTGCATTGCACCACTTGACCTGCTCTCCATGAGAGCTAGAGAGTAGAAGGGGAGGGAACAATCCCTTATATCTGATACCTGACGTCAGCTACAATAGCTGCGCCTCCTTACGCCTATAGCGCCCTCTTACTGTGGAACAGTTATAGTGCAGTTACATGCAGACATATTAATACTTACACTTAACACACTCCCACTTATGATGATATGTATACTGTACAACTTTTCCAAGAAAAATAACAGTTCAAAACATCAAAGAACATGGCAGTCAATATTACAATGTTCATTACAAGTAGAGCCTTTTTCTTAGTGTGACACAAGGTGGTTTGTCTGTAACCATATTTACATGTCAACCATCTCTAGGAGGAAATGGAGCAGATCGCCACATGGTTACAGGAGGACTCGCTCCTGACTCCTCAAAGTAGGCTCCGCTGTGTTTGCTGTGGAGTGCCCTCCAGCGCACCAGAAGCCATCTGAACAGTGTGACATGCAGGGGGGCGGCGCCAGGGGGGCTAGGGGGTGCTGAAGCACCCCCGGATTTCAAAGCACCCCCTAAGCACCCCCAAGAAATATGTGTTTTTGTTTTTTTTCGAAAATTATTATTATTATTTTTATTAAATTAGAAATATTATTGATTACATCAATGCATATGTTAAACAAACACATTTTTGACCAAAAACATAAAGCCAACACAGGTGATATGATTAGGCCAATGGTCAGCACCCATTGGATTTTTGACCTACCCATAGGCTAAATTACTTTGTGACACTTGACTGACTTCTGTTAGCTGCGCCAAATGATTTGCTAACAGCAAAGTGAAAAATTGATCGTTTTTTAGTCCTTAAACGACCACGTGTGGACACTCAATCAAAACCACCTGAAAGCGAGAGGGATTCTGCACATAATAGGCCTCGTGAGTACAAGTAGCTTACTTCTGGGTCTCTGTGTTTCATTCAAGCCCTGCTCTGTGTGTGTGTGGTGTGTGTGTGTGTGTGTGTGTGGGTGTGTGTGTGTGTGGCACGAGCCATTTTGTGTGCGTGCGTGCGCGAGCGAGCGAGAGAGCTCGCCTCGCGCACCAGTGGGTATCTACCGGAGATCGTGTGGTTAGCATCTGGTGCTAGCTAGCCAAGCTAATGGATATAAGGAGCTTTTCAACAACAAGGTGGAGGGAGAACTCTCTCCTGTCAGACGGAGAGTCTCAGGTAACCTCAACTCAGGTGAAGTAAAGGACTCTCTCAATGTTTAGATAGTTAACTTTAGTCTAGTTATCTCAGTGGGTCTCAAACGGTTTGTTTTAAAAGGGGAGTGATTTGTAAAATATCTATAAAGAAATAGAAAATCTGTTGACAGTTCTGTTTCGTATGGGTTGTTGAGAGATGTATCCATAGATCTCTTAATGTTGCTCTCAAAGTGCACCAGATTGATGCTTTTAACTTAAATATGTAACAACAAATCTTCCCGGGGGAGCTAGCCCCCGGACCTATAGCGCCCTCTTACTGTGGAACAGTTATAGTGCAGTTACATGCAGACATATTAATACTACTAGGGGTGTAAACGGTTCACAAACATTTCGGTTCGGTACGTACCTCGGTTTTTAGGTCACGGTTCGGTTCGGTACGTTTTCGGTACAGCAGAAAAATTCTCACAAAAACATAAAATATATATATATATTTTTTATTATTATTAAACTGTGAACTCTAATAAATAAAAATATAACAAAATGAACAAAAGTGCAGCATTTCGATGAACTGAAATCTGTGCTTGAACTGTACTGTAGTACTCTGTTCGTAATACTAGTACTCAGACCTGAGCAGCCAGCAGATTGACATTAGCCGGCAGATTGCTTCTCATTGTATTTTCAGGTTTTTTTTTAGAAAAATTAACTTGTCCACATTGCTTGCTGAAAGGGCAGATCTGCTGGCACTAACAATGTCTCCTGCTGTGGATAACACCCTCTCGCTAGGGACAGAGGTAGCAGATACAGCCAGGTAGCGCTTTGCCAACATGGCAACATGAGGATATTTGGCCTCATTGTTCTTCCACCATGCAAGTGGGTCGGAGTCCAGTGAAGTGCTGTCCGCTGCCATGTATGAGGTAACCTCTCCCTTCACCAGGTGCAAAGTGGGCTTGTTTCTCTCCTCAGTGTTGAAGAGCTCACCAAACAGTTCTGCCATGGCTGACTTCCTGATGGGAGGAGGAGGAGGAGGAGGATGGGAGGAGGAGGAGGAGGAGGAAGATTCTACAGATTCCTCTGGGTCTGCTCTCCCTGCGGATGACATGGCTCCTGCTGTCTCTGTGGCCTCCCTCTGCAGAATTAAATGACAGAAATAATGTTATATTTTACATGAGAGTACTATTCACATTGTAACAGCTATAACATGTTTCAAATTAAGCAAAAATTGAATTTATGCATAAGGAAATTAATTAATTGTATACCTGTTCTTCAATGGCCACAATCTCTGTGGTGAGACTGTTGTAGATGTGTTCACGGCAGGCATTATCCACATGAGAAAGGGCCTTGAACCTTGGATCTACAGCTGTGCATTTATGAAGAAAGTCCTGAAGAGCAGGGTCAGTGTATCTGTCCTTTAGGCTCCCTCTGATGGCATGGCAGCTTTGACTTCCTTAGTTACACGTCCTTCTCATTTGGTCCCATGGATTTAATCAGCATTGTTTTGAGAGGCAGGATCATTGAAACTGATGGAGTTGTTTCAGTGCACATCAGTGTTGTAATTGTTTTTAGGGGTTTAAGGACCTCAATTACCTCCTCTGCCATTCTCACATCCTGGTCACTCAATGTATTAATGTTTTTGTTTTTCTTGAGGGTCTTTTCTGTCAATGCTGAGTAAACAGCAGCTTGCTGCTCAAGATACCGCTCCACCATGTCATAACTGTAGAGTTCCAGCGAGTGGGGACATCATGGATGAGTTTGTGTTTTGGCACATTGAGCATCTCCTGTTTGCACTGCAATATTATGTGCAGCTGTGTGCTACGGTGGAAGAAAGACACAACACTCCTGATTTCTGCCTAGCAGCCTGGACACCTGGTAATTAATTGTGTGAGCAAAGCATCCAATTTGGGGGCCCAGTCCAGCTTCACTGATTGCATTGACAATGTTTCTTGCGTTATCTGTTGTGACTGGAATTGTGTTACCTGGCCTCTCCAACTTCCATTCTGAACACTACCTCCTTCAGTACCTCTGCCAGATTTGTGCTTGTGTGCTGTTCGTAAAGGGGGCGAGTTTGCAGGACGTTGGCTTTGCATGTTCCAGTTGCAGTCGGGTGGTTAATGTAGTGCGCCGTTACAGTTAAATAACTCTCGGTGGCCCGAGATGTCCACCCACTCGGTCGTTAGAGCAATAGAAGATGCCTTGGATAGGTCGTGGACAACTGTTGTTTTACTTTATTGTAAAGTGCTGGTATCACTTCCTGGCTGAAGTGCGGACGAGAGGGAACCTAGGTAACGAGGCTCGACCACTCTCAACATGTGTTTGAACCCTATATTCTCCACAACGGAATATGGTCGCATGTCCGCTGCTATGAAAACACCTATGGCGTTTGTGATAGCTGTGGCTCGGTCGGAACTTTTTACGAGTGGTGGAGGCTTAAATGATAGTGGGAGTTGAGTTTGCACTTCAGTCATTTTTCGTTTGGTACCGGTAATATTTACGTTCGGGGTGATGTCTTTTCAGATGCGTGTGCATGTTTGTTGTATTGCCGGCCGCGTAACCAATGTGTGTCGAACAATGCCGACAAACAGCTTTAGTTCGGTCCACCTGTCTTTGTCCGTCATCGTTGTATGCAACTGCAAAACCATAATGTTCCCAAACCGGAGACTTTAATGTTGGTGGAGGATTTTCGAGCTCCACTTTCCCCTGGCGTTCGCCATTTTGAGAGTTCCTCAAATACTGACTAAATTTGAACGCATCCCTGTGACCAGCTCTCATAGCATGCCTCTCTCGTCCAATGAAATTACTTGCTCGCTCTATGACGCGTGGAACCCAATGTGAGCAAATGACTCTGAATGCTTGCGCCCGCAGCACCTGAGATTACTTCCAAAAAGTTGTTCACGTTCTAAATTTTTTTACGTTTTAACGTTATATTCGTTCGGTACCACTTCGGTACACACCCGTACCGAACCGAAGTGCCCGTACCGAATAATTTCGGTACGGGTACGTGTACCGTTACACCCCTAATACTTACACTTAACACTCCCCCACTTATGAATGATATGTATACTGTACAACTTTTCCAAGAAAAATAACAGTTCAAAATATCAAAAGAACATGGCAGTCACTATTCCATAATAGGCAATATTTTACACACCGAACATGACCCCTGCAAATTTTTTCTATTTCAGTTTGGAGACAGGCTTGGTCATAGCATCTGCAACCATGTCATCTGTGGGACAGTAAACCAGTGTCATCTTTCTCTCTCTGATGACAGATCTAATTAAATGATATTTTATATCCACATGTTTACATCTCTGTCGGCACACAGGGTTTCTGGCAAGTGCAATGGTTCCCTGGTTGTCTTCATAAACAACCGTTTTCTTATATACATAGGTATCCATTCCTTCGAGCAGTTGTTCCCAGATAAATACATTACTGTATTGTCAAGGCTAGAGCCATATATTCGGCTTCACAAGTTGATAGTGCCACTGTGGGCTGTTTCCCTGTTTTCCATGAAACCAGTGAGCTGTCTGTACCCATTACTCACACAATACCCTGTGGTACTTCTCCTGTCTGTGGCGGTCTGCCGCCCAATCTGCGTCACTATAGGCTTGAAGCCCTAAGCCCCTCGCTGCTCTTCCTGTAACAAAGCTGTTTATCTGCTGTACCTTTAAGATAACGGAAAAACATGTTTTGCTGTAATCCAGTGCTCTTCTGTGGGAATCAGCAAAATGCTGTGATAACTTACTCACGACAAAACATAGGTCAGGGCGAGTACATGTTGTCAAATAAATGAGGCTGCCTTAGGGCTGTGCAATTAATCGTATTTTAATCGCGATTACGATTATGGTTTGCGACGATTATGAAAACAGCATAATTGACAAAATACGATTATTTTTTGCTGGTGCGCTTTCGCCCCTCCCTAAAAGCCCACTCTGGCCACGTGGGAGTGACATGTGTTGTGAGTGTTCAGCGCGAGCGAAGATGTCAGAACAAGAGCAGCAACTCGTTAAAAAGAAGGGTTACAACTATTTCCACTATTTGGAAGTACTTTGGCTTTCAGGAGTCCGACGTGGAGCAAAACAAAAGTACAGTGCAGGATTTGTTACCAGGTTGTGTTGGCACCACACGCTAACACAACCAATCTCTTTAATCACCTGAAATACAACCACAAGTGCAATACGACCAGGCAGTAATACAACAAAAAGCAGATGCCCGCTCGACTTCATCCACCACATCATCACAGTCATCGATTCTGGACGCATTGTACCGAGCAACGGCCGACGCGACGAGCTCGCAGAGACACAGAGATATTACAGGTGCCATTTACATTTCACATCGCTAAAGATATGTGCCCAGTTAGCACTGTTAGCAACCAGGGCTTTAAGCAACTTGTCAACACGTTGGACAAGCGTTACGCGATGCCGTCTCGGTATTATTTCAGCAGGTCTGCGCGCCTGCACTATGTGACAAATGCCGTGGGGAAGTTGAGAGAGATGTGGCTTCAGCTGACTACTTTGCTACCACAAACAGACCTATGGTCTAGCCCAGGGGTTGCCCAACCAGTCGATCGCGAGATGTGTCTAAAAATAGAACAACAATATTCTGTTTTATCGTTAATGTCCTGTAAACATAATCTTCCTGTGCCAGAATAATGCACTTGAACGCATCAAAGCTTGTGATTGGCCGCGTCACCCCATGGTCGGGGCGTGTCTGAGGGTCTTCAGTACAGGTGGCAATATTGTCACTGCCTGCGCTCATCTCTGAAACCAGACCATGTAAACAGGCTGGTGGTTTCTTGCGAACAATCTTTAAGAGATGACATGAGCAGCCCTACCAGCATTTGCCATGGTGGCCTAAACATTTTTATTTGGTCTTAAATTGTAGTTCAACATTTATTTCCTGTTACTTCTGGACCATGACGGTTGGCCAGCCTTCAACGTTTTAACTTAGTGGAATATGTTGAATATGTTTACCAAAATGTTGGCTATATGTAAGGAGTTTTCAGTAGGTTTGTGACAGTGCACTGCAACATGTTTGATTTCATTTATTTTGGTCTAATTTATTTTATTTATCATATTAATAATATATGTTTAGTATGGTTTTGGAAGTGCGCTCCAACATATTTGTTGATCTTGTTTATTGGTAAAATATTATTTGTTTTAAAGTTCAATAAATGGTCAATGAATAATCGTCAAAATAATCGTGATATCAATTATTGACCCCAAATAATCGTGATTATGATTTTTGCCATAATCGCACAGCCCTACTTTAGACCCTTTATCAGCACTTGCTGCAGGTAGCAGATCCTGAAGTAAAAGTACAAACGCCACACGGTGAAAATACTCCATTACAAGTTAAAGTACTGCATTCATATCTTATTTAAGTAAAAGTATGTATTATTAGACACATGTATTTTATTATAATAATTAAAATGTATTACGGAAGAGCAGACCTACCAAAATAAATATATTTATAAAAATACATACATTGAATAATATGCCATTTAATGTACTGATTTAAATATTACCATACATGTCGGCACTAGTTGGTTAAATGTGACATACATTGATACTTTAGTTTGAATGTGTTTTGGATTCATTCAAATTGCGGAAGAATAATTCATAAAGAAATTAATGAATAAATATGTTCAATAATAAATTAAACACATCTAAATGTTACTTGATAAAGAATAGGGGAACCAAGCAGGGACGTGCACAGACATTTGGAGGGGCTATTGCTCTAAACTGGAAAAAGGGCCTCCCCCCGAAAAAAAACATAAGACCTTTTGAAAATGTTAACTTGTTTTTAATGTAAAATAAACCAAACGATTATTACACTAAATTGAACAGTAATTCACATCTCATAACAAAATAAGCTATGGCGACTACTTGCATTCGGTGACTTGATTATAAAAATGAAGACCAGGGAAATTCTTTGTTTTGCGGTCCATATCTCATTAAAATATCTAATGTTAGTAACTATTAAAGACAAAATGGGGACAATTCTATTCTAATGTAGTTTGACCTTTGTAACTGCTGTGCAGTTCAGATGTTGGCAACCTCAGCCTCTTGCAGGACAATGACTTTGGTACGACACTATACATGCATTGTATATATTTGATGTCAACTCCTACCATACACTGCATATGTAGGCCTATATTTCAACATGATTAAAGGGAAACATTTTTTAACATACAGCATTTAATGATCAACATTTTAAAGCTGTTACTCATGTCTAAAAATAACCTTCTCTACACTTCAGCTAACTTTGGTATGGATGACCGTGAGTCGATGCGTGATCCCAGCACGTTTGAGGAGGACATCATGCACGGCGCCACAGCCTCCAACCTTTTGCTGGAGGCTGAGCCAGGCCCAGCTGCTCTCCCTGACAAGTGCAACCACATGGACTACGACTTCGGGGACTTTTTCGACTTTGCCCTGGAGCCCATTGACATCACTGGTAAGACCCTCCCGTAACCTTCCTGTAGAGATGTCTGTATCTAAACTACTTATTTTTTCTATTTTTGTATACAATTCGGAGTTCATTCTGCAGAAAGTCTCATCTTCAAGGTTCTAATTTTTTCAATGTTCCACAATTTGAACAATATAGCAAAAGCAGGAAGATATAATAAAAAGTGCATGAAGATTATCAATATACCTTTGTTAGCCATTAGAGATGTTGCTGTACCTTTTCTAACCTATGAAACACTACTGGTTGTATTGTGCAGTTGCAGGCAACGTTGCAAATATGCACAGGACTGTTTTAAAAAAACCGTGCAGCATTGATATTTAATTGAAAATGAATTCTTTATGTAATGCAAAACAGTTTCCCAAATGATATATTTTAGAATAATGCACTTGAACGCATCAAAGCTTTGTGATTGGCCGGCCTCACCCCATGTGTCCGGGCGTGGCTGGTGAGCAGTGCACTAGTTCGCTGACGTTGTCCGTGTCAACAGCATGGATGGTCAACAGGAGTGACAGTCCGCACACACACAAGACCGCAATTATGGCAGAGAAGCAAAAAAGCCCAAAATATAAAATTTTCACTCCAAGTGGGAGGATCATTATTTTTGTATCTATTCCAATTCAAAGTCCGTCTGTCTCATCTGCAATGCGAGCGTGGCTTTATCGAAGAAGGGTAATTTAGGAGCGGCATTTCAAAACAGTGCACAAACGCTACGAGACGGAATTCCCTCCTAATTCTGCCCTACGCTCCAAAAGGGGAGGGGCCTGAGAGCACAGCTAAATGCACAGCAGTCCATTTTCACCAGGCCCAATAACAAGAGCAAGGCTGCTACCAGAGCATCTTATCGTGTCCGTCACGTTCTTGAGAAACACATGAAGTCTTTCAAAGACGGCAAAGTTGTGAAAGAAGCTTTCCTGGAGGCTGCGACGCGCTTTTGTGGGACAGTAAAAATAATAGCAGCATTTCAACAGGTTTTTGATATAATAAAAACTCAATTTAGATACCGTTATTAATCTGCTGTAAGTTTTAGTTTGTTTGAATTTATTCATGATAATTATTGTACAAAATGGTATAAGAATGCAAACATTAAGATCTGTTCTGTTTAAATTGATTATAGTCTATCAGTTCAGAAACTAGTGTTGCTTGCATCCTATTTTAAAGGCATTTATTTTTATACTCTAATAAAATGCAACAAAAAATGGGTTTGATTCTATTAATGTTGTCTTTTTTATTGCACTGTTGCTGCAGCAGATTACTGTGTAGCTTCAGATCTGAGTTGTCTTATTAGTAAGCCTAATTTATACTTTTGTAGCAACACTATTTTTATATAATGGCAAAGAAAGGGTTCTTCAGAGTCTTTTCTTTTTTTCCTGTGTCATATGTGGCAGCACTGCCACAAGTTCCTCTTCAGAGAGGGTCTTCAGTACAGGTGGCAATATTGTCACCTGCCTGCGCTCATCTCTGAAACCAGACCATGTAAACAGGCTGGTATTTCTTGCAAAAAAAATCTTTAAGAGATGACATGAGCAGCCTTACCAGCATTTGCCATGGTGGCCTAAAATGTTTTATTTGGTCTTAAATTGTAGTTCAACATTTATTTCCTGTTACTTCTGGACCATGACGGTGGGCCAGCCTTCAACGTTTAACTGAGTGGAATATGTTGAATATGTTTTACCAAAATGTCAGCTATATGTTAAGGAGTTTTCAGTAGGTTGTGACAGTGCACTGCAACATATTTGATTTCATTTATTTTTGGTCTAATTTATTTTTATTTATCATATTAATATATGTTTAGTATGGTTTTGGAAGTGCGCTCCAACACATTTATTGATCTTGTTTATTGGTAAAATATATTTGTTTTAAAGTTCAATAAATGGTCAATGAATAATCGTCAAAATAATCGTGATATCAATTATTGACCAAATAATCGTGATTATGATTTTTGCCATAATCGCACAGCCCTAGGCTGCCTACAGCTTCTCTATACATTTTTACATCCGTCAATTTTTGTGCATCCTCATTGTAGTCTAGCTTTTAATCACATGGTGTTTCCCTAGTTCTACACTCCTGCATGTCAAAACGATTCAGGATCTTTTCCACATATCTCTTGTGGGATATTTTTACACAACTGGCAGACTGTTCGAAGTCCATGCCTAGAAAATGTTTTAACCTGCCCAGGTCCTTCATCTTGAATCTGGTGGAGAGCATACCTTTCACCTGCTCTAGGTTTCTAGTGTTGTCTGCTGCGATGATGAAATCATCCACCCAAATCACAATTATCACTTTTCCTGACTCTTTTGACTCCTTTGTGTAAACACAGGGGTCTACTGGGTTCTGTATGAAGTGGTCTTCAATTAGACATGCATGAAGCATCTCGTTCCAATTTCGCCCAGACTGTTTCAGGCCGTAAATGGATTTTTCTAGCTTGCACACTAGCTTCTCTCCTTTCTTCTCGTAACCTTCAGGTTGTTCCATATATATGTCCCTATCAATGGGTGCGTGCAGGTAGGCTGTCTTCACATCCATCTGGTGTAAAATCAAGTCTTCTTCGGCTGCCTTCTGCATAACTACCCGTACACTGGTCAGATTAGCTGTAGGGGAGAATGTCTCACCGTAGTCTATTCCTTCCCTCTGACTGTAGCCTTTAGCTACAAACCTGGCCTTGTACCTGTCGTGCCCTTCAATACCCTCCTTGATTGAGTACACCCACTTGCCTCCCACTGTCTGTCTACCCTCGGGTAACTTTGTTAGAGTAAAAGTATGATTGTCCTCCAGAGACCTCATCTCCTCATCCATCGCTCTGTCCCATTTTCCCGACTCATGGGATATCATGGCCTCTTTAAAGGTCTGAAGTACACCACTCACTACTCTGTAGCAGTAATCTATGCTGGTAAGTGTACTGTCATCCTCGTCACTTTCTCTCTGGGCATAGTCTTTCAGATACTTTGGGGGTTTATGTTCCCGGGAGGGATATCTCCCACTGCATGAGGCACGTGACGTCACCCTAGGGTGCTTCTCGCCATCATCCTCCGGTGGCTGTTGACCATCTGTCTGCATGTCTGTGCTCAGTACACTAGGCTGTGGCGTCTCTTTTCTCACACCCTATTCTGGAGTCCAGCTCTGGCTCCTGTGTCTGTGTCTCGTTCTCACATGTTGTCTTTGTGACAAACTTTACTAACCTGTGCTTTTGCACTTTCCCCTTACCGGGATAATAGACTAGAAAAGCGGGGCTGCCCTTGTCATGTCCTACAAAAAGTCCTTTCTCACACCTGGACTCGAGTTTTCCTCTGTCCTGTTGGTAAGCATAACACACTGACCCAAACTTGTGCATCCTGGCTAGATCACACCTTTTTCCTGTCAGTGCCAGTATATATGGGGTGGTGCCCGTGTGCTTGTTAAAACACCGATTTCTGGTGTAAGCTGCTTCTTGGACCGCATAATGCCATAGACTCTTAGGTAAGTTACCGTCTATTAGCTTACACCTAGCCATTTCGAAAAGAGTGCGCCCTTACCTCTTAGCTATCCCGTTCTGGTGCGGGGAGTAAGGACAGGACGTCTCGTGTCTGATCTTGCTCCTTCTCAGCAGTGACTGAAACTCTCTATTTGTAAACTCTGTTCCGTTGACGGACCTCAGGCATTTTACGCTGCCATACGGAGCTACATCTGCAAGGAATCCCTCTGTGGCCTGAAGTGCATCACTCTTTGCTTTGAGAAAGTAAACAAACACTGCCCCTGTATACACTGTGAAAGACTGCATATATTTAAAGCAACCTATGGACTAGGGATGCCAGTGATTATTCGATTATTCGTTACAGTCTCCATAATCGAATATTATTTTTAAAAATCGATTTTATTTATATATTTTTTTATTATTATTTATGTTTTTTTTTTTTTTTCTGGCTTAGTTTCAACCAAAATATAGACTAATGCTAATAATAGTAATAGTATTAATAATTGTAAATGGCCATTGGTCACACCACCAGTTTGTTTTACTGTAAACTTGGAGGAAGCCTGCGTGCAGAGCAGACTGCTGCTGCAGCACGCTACACACCGCCCCCGCCCCCACCCCCCAACACGTAAAATGAACAAAGCGGCAGGTAAAAAGAGTTCCTCCTCGTGGAACTACTTCGAACTTACATGTCCAAAGGAAGTTAAATGCAAGCTCTGCGAAAAGACGTTGGTCTATCACAGCTCAACAATGCGTTTTGAGTGCATCCATTTGAAGATGCGCGATGCGCGCACAATTTATTTATTGCAATGCTGCTATTATTAATAATACAGGCTACAGCCCTACAGGGGTCGGTCGAATAATTGATTATTATTCGCCAGGGCTGCCGAATAATCGATTTTGATCATGGTCAGTTTCTGGCAACCCTACTATGGACTCATTATTTACTGGACCGGCTAGATCTGTGTTAACTAGCTCAAGTGGTGTGTTTACTTTTTCTGTGGGACCTCTGTTCCTTGTTTGAGTGAACTTTCCCTTTATACACACATCACATTCTTTGTTAGGTCTATGCTTTTCACCGTTAATGTGCATGCCTACTGTTACCGCCTGCAGCTTCAGTATATTCTCGTAATTACAATGACCCATGATCTCATGCCATGTCTGAATATCATGACTGACATTACACACATAATTTTCATTACATTCTGTTTGTAGATAATACATTATCTTGTACACCTCAATGTTACATCTCGTACCGTCAGGCTCCACAAGAACATCGTTACCTTCATTGAAGAACACCTTGGCACCATTTGCAGTAGCAGATTTTACAGAAAATAGTTCTTGGGGGAACGAGGGTATGTAGAGGGCGTTCTTCAACGTCACTGTACACCGGCGCCCCTCACTGTCTATGAGGCATACCTGTGCGTCTCCTCTCCCGTGCGCCAACCCGAAAGTGCGCTTCCCGTCTGCCAGCTCCATGCTGTGTCTCTCCGGCTCGAAGGTGCTGTCAAAGTTCTTGAATCGGTTCCTGTCGTTGATAATGTGACGCACCTGTGTCCACGATCAGTCCCTTCCTTTGGGCCTGCTGCTGCTGCGCTGACCGGCTAGCGTATGCTGTCTGCGCCCCGAAGGTGAAGTCCTCTCTTCCCGCTGCTCTCCAGGCATCGTCTCGACTCGCCTCACGTCCACCGCTGCCGCCATCTTGTCCACAGCCGCCATCTTGCACGCGCGCGTACCGAGCGCTCTGTTCGCGCTTCTTTCTACACACTGTCTGCGTGTCTCGAAGTTTTACAGAAACTACACCAAACAGTTTTTGTGCAATTATCCTTTCGGTGACCCTTTTCTCCACATCGCCAACACGCCATCTCCGTCGGGGGTCCGGTCTTTTTCTTTGGCGCTGCCCGGGCCTTCATTACCCTTTCTCCCGCCTCCTCGGCGACCGGGTCTGAGTCTTCTGAGGCCTCGAAGTTCCGCAACTTGGCCTTGAACTCCCCCAGCGACATGTCCGCTGAACCGTGCGTCACCAACAGTGGTTTATACATCTCCGGTAGTCCCCTCATAACCATCGCCATCATTAGTCCATCGCTCTGTGCTTCTCCTGCACTTTTGAGCACCGTGATGATCTGTTCCACCCTGATGACGTATTCAGTCACAGTCTCTGTGTTAGCTTTCTTCAGCGCGGTCAATGTTATATACAGGGATACAATCCGGGGCCTACCTCTGCCGATGTAGTGTTCTCTTAACACTTTTAGACTCTCTCGGCCTTTGTGTCCCGGAATATCAGCCCCAAGCTTGTGTTGTCTAGGAGTGGTGCTAGTTCGCAGTATGCGTCGGCGTTCAGCTTAGTATCCAGGGCTCGCGCGGCCTCCGTTATTTCTCCTGTGAGGCCCGTCAAAATTTTCTTTTTCAGCCCCACTCCGTGCATACAGCACAAGATCCGCTCTTCCCAGAGCTCGTATTCTTCTGCCCTTCCGTCAACGTGGGCCACTTGCTTCTCTGCCTCTGGTCGCCATCTTTTGATTGTAGCTTAGCTTAGCTGCCCGTTAGCTTAGCTTTAACGTCCCGCGGTTTTCCCGCCGCTAAACTAGCCTAAACTTTTCAGCTAACTAGCTATCGTTATTTCGCTCTTCCGTGATCTGGGCCCATAACCTGTTGACAGAGTCACATGTATAGCAATAAACTGGTCATGACGACGAGATCTTCTTTAGCCTTAACTGGCGTGGTTTATTTTCATATGTGCATTGCCCCACTTGACCTGCTCTCCATGAGAGCTAGAGAGGTAGAAGGGGAGGGAACAATCCCTTATATCTGATACCTGACGTCAGCTACAATAGCTGCGCTTCCTTACGCCTATAGCGCCCTGTTACTGTGGAACAGTTATAGTGCAGTTACATGCAGACATATTAATACTTACACTTAACACTCCCACTTATGAATGATATGTATACTGTACAACTTTTCCAAGAAAAATAACAGTTCAAAACATCAAAAGAACATGGCAGTCAATATTACAATGTTCATTACAAGTAGAGCCTTTTTCTTAGTGTGACACAAGGTGGTTTGTCTGTAACCATATTTACATGTCAACCATCTCTAGGAGGAAATGGAGCAGATCGCCACATGGTTACAGGAGGACTCGCTCCTGACTCCTCAAAGTAGGCTCCGCTGTGTTTGCTGTGGAGTGCCCTCCAGCGCACCAGAAGCCATCTGAACAGTGTGACATGCAGGGGCGGCGCCAGGGGGGAGCTAGGGGGTGCTGAAGCACCCCCCAGGATTTCCAAAGCACCCCCTAAGCACCCCCAAGAAATATGTGTTTTTTGTTTTTTTTTCGAAAATTATTATTATTATTTTTATTAAATTAGAAATATTATTGATTACATCAATGCATATGTTAAACAAACACATTTTTGACCAAAAACATAAAGCCAACACAGGTGATATGATTAGGCCAATGGTCAGCACCCATTGGATTTTTGACCTACCCATAGGCTAAATTACTTTGTGACACTTGATTGACTTCCTGTTAGCTGCGCCAAATGATTTGCTAACAGCAAAGTGAAAAATTGATCGTTTTTTAGTCCTTAAACGACCACGTGTGGACACTCAATCAAAACCACCTGAAAGCGAGAGGGATTCTGCACATAATAGGCCTCGTGAGTACAAGTAGCTTACTTCTGGGTCTCTGTGTTTCATTCAAGCCCTGCTCTGTGTGTGTGTGTGTGTGTGTGTGTGTGTGTGTGTGTGTGTGTGTGTGTGTGTGTGGCACGAGCCATTTTGTGTGCGTGCGTGCGCGAGCGAGCGAGAGAGCTCGCCTCGCGCACCAGTGGGTATCTACCGGAGATCGTTGTGGTTAGCATCTGGTGCTAGCTAGCCAAGCTAATGGATATAAGGAGCTTTTTCAACAACAAGGTGGAGGGAGAACTCTCTCCTGTCAGACGGAGAGTCTCAGGTAACCTCAACTCAGGTGAAGTAAAGGACTCTCAATGTTTAGATAGTTAACTTTAGTCTAGTTATCTCAGTGGGTCTCAACGGTTTGTTTTAAAAGGGGAGTGAATTTGTAAAATATCTATAAAGAAATAGAAAATCTGTTGACAGTTCTGTTTCGTATGGGTGTTGAGAGATGTATCCATAGATCTCTTAATGTTGCTCTCAAAGTGCACCAGATTGATGCTTTTAACTTAAATATGTAACAACAAATCTTCCCGGGGGAGCTAGCCCCCGGACCCCCCTAGAGGAGGTGAGGACCCTCCTAGAGGAGGTGAGGTCCGCTCCCCACTTGTAAAAATAGCACTTTACCCCTGCCTATATGCCGTGAGCTGATTATCGAGCCTTCATTGTAACAGTCGCGGGTGCACTGTGTGTGTGTGCGTGGGGAGTGTTGCAGTAGAAAATTCAACTGTAGCGCTGGTGCATGAATGGGAAACCCTAAATGTGTGAGCACCCTCTATGAAACGTCAAGCTACCCCACAGCACCCCCTAGAGAAAATATCTGGCGCCGCAACTGGTGACATGGGACCTGGACACGCAGCGCTCACAGCACTTAGCAGAGATGGCAGAGGTATGTAATCACTGTTGCTTTACTAGTGACATCAGAAACTGCCAATAAGAGCAAGATTTAGTGAATTTTTGCATCGGCTTCGGTCCATTTGTAAGGTACGCAAGTCCTTGGAGCAGATCCGATTCTTTACAGATCACAAAGATGTTTTGGCGCATGAGATAAGATGAAAACGATCTCCTCAAGGACCAGATGTAACGCCTAGTATCCCTTCAAGGTTTGACAGTTTTACCTATAAATAAACATATTAAAATTATAAAAGTGTAAGTGACCACATTCAAACTTCCAAACCTTCAATCTGCACTATGAAATAGTATTTCTAATTTGTTGTATGGTATTTTCCAAAAGGCTAATCGTTCAAATTCTTAAATTATACTGCAGTGCAGGACTGCAGGTATAAAAAATGTGAAGGCTTTCTACTTATGTCTTTACAATATAATTTACACGTTTTTTCAGTAACACAAGCCATGTTAACTTACCTATCTTGTTTGGCAATGGTTGAGATGTCAATCTTCAGGTTCTGGACTGTGTCATCAGCTTTGTTGTCTTTGTTGTTTGACTGTTTGGGAGACAGTCCAAGGTGGTCCCATAAAAAGCTAATATTTCTGGGAAAATATATACTTAAAAATATATATTTGTCGTGACAGGCTAACATGGTGGGAGACGATGAGGCAACAAGAAAAAGGACCCAAATTCAGATAGAGAGGAAGATATCAGGGATTTTTTGATAAAGTGAAAGTAGGCCTATGTACTGACATAGGCCTATAATGTCCAGTCAAAAGAAAAAGAGAGCCCAAAGGTACAGAAATTGGGCAGGGGATAAATAGTGCAGGCAGAAAGGCACATATTCAGAGTCAGTTTCCAGGTAACAGAATACTTGCAGGGTTCAGGGTCTGGAAGGCAACAGCATGACTCAAAATAAACAATCTGCAGGAGAATGAAAGCAAACCGGACAGATATATAAAGGGCTGATGAGGCAAAGTAGAAACGGGTGAGCAAGAGTGAATGAGAGTCAGGTGACTGGGACAGGTGAAAGACTCGTCTAGTCGGACTGATTGGGTATAGCAATACCTAGGGAAGTGAGCATGTGGCACAAGGGAGGAACATAGGGGTAAAACAGGATTGAGAAACATTGCAAACTAGCAAGTCCATTGACATCAGGACAGCAGAAAGCTTACACATCTTCCGGCGCAGACTGAAAACTCATCTCTTTCAACTCCACTTCGAGCAATAAAATGAAAATCAGAAAACAAAAAACTAAATAAAATAAAAAGCACTTATATACTAACTAAGCACTTACATACTAACAAAGGACTGGAGAGCAGACTACAGAGCAGCTTCTTTCCTCAGGCTGTGAGACTCATAAACTCAAACTCATGTATTATTTTCTCATGTTTAGCAACAAGGGACAACAACTGCAGTTTGTGAAAATGACAATGAAATAACTTAATACCTTAGAAATATTACACTGTCACCATTCTCTGTTGTGATAGATTCCCAGATTAGCGAGGTGGCTAAAATGCTGTACCAGCAGGGTCTCACAGAGTTGATTCACAGCAGCCCCAGTGAGCAGGTGGCCTACCTCCTGGTGGAGAGAGCCTCCTTACTGGAGACGAGCCAGGGTCCAAGCAATCTGATGGGTAATGGAAACATACCCAGCCCACTGGGGACCGAAACCCAGCCACTGAACACCAGGTTAGATGATATTTTCAATTGTACACTCAGTTCTTAACAAAGCAATGGACAGATAAGCTTTACAGTGTGTTCGATGTATATGATGTCGACACACAGGTCAACCAATACTGTGGTTGACCACACGGTTTTCCTGTTTACTCAAACCAGCAGATGGAAAACGTTCTACAAACCATACATCTATATCTGGTACTTGGGCATAGGACTTAGTCTATGTTTCTCTGCTCTGGTCTTTCCACAAGGGGGCATCTCATCACAGCCAGAGCCCATGGAAGAGACTATTTGGACTCCACAAAGCTGCTCAGAGCAAACATACTTTTATTCCTGTAGGTCCTTTTATCTAGAGTAATATTTCTGCTTTCCATACAGTACTAACCAACACTAAAAATGCACTCGGGTCAGTTGAAAAATCAGGGAACATCAGCCAAACTGACTTAATTTTGTTCTCCCAAGATGCATGCTAGCGTATGAGTATTTTGCATGTTTTCTGTTAAACAGCATCAACTTTATCTGCAACCTTTTTTTTTCTTCCAGCGTTGTTAAGCTCTGTTTCCAGCTCAAACTAGGGCACTTTGCATGGCAGAAGAAATGCAAGATCCCACACCACTGATGCATCTTGATCCGGTGCACTTCTTAAGGTCTCGTGTCTGTTCTTGCATGCCTGTATGAACATTCTTGTTTTAGTTTGTCGGTTCTCGTCATTGTCCAGCAATCACTTAACTCTTGGTCATTTAAATAAGTTGCCATCCCTCACTCTTTCTTTAGGCTGAGGCCAGACATTTGGCAGGCAGTTTGGAGAGGGAGTGTTCCCATCTGGAGCGGGACCTGGAGGAAGGGTCCCGCCGTCTGGCCATGGCCCACAATGAGATCCGACACTTGACTGATGAGCTGGAGTCTTCTCATTTGACCCAAAGAGCTTATGGTGAGTGACTAATATTTATTTTTGCACATTCTATGGACAATCTTGCACTAATGTACATTCTCAAAATATTGAAGTGACTGTTATTCTGTATATATTGATTGTTGTGTTTTTATGTAGGTCATAATGTGTGCACATGTAAAAATGTGTCATAGACTGTGTATGTATACATATTTGCACATATATTTTTAAATGTTATATACATTTGTTTTTATATTCGGGATTGTGGGAAATGGTATTTCAATCTCTCTGTACACACAAACTGGAAGATTGACAATAAAGTTGACTTGACTTGAGATTAATCAGCCACTTGCAAGCAGACTATGTGATTTTTAAAGAGATATTGTTTTATGGTAACACAGTAACAGTTCCTACATTTTTTATTTATCATTAAAACAAGGTTGAAAGCTGAAATATTTATTTATTTGGTTTGTTATTTTATATTTTCTTGATTACCATTTACCTCTTTCATCAACTTGTTTGTTTATTTATTTGTTTGTTTATTTGTTGTTTTTATGTTTTTGCTTTGTTTGTTTTTTTAGGAGAAGGGGTGGGATTACGTAAGTGTAAACTTCTTCTCACCCCTTTTCGGATGTGTAAATAGGTAG
Source organism: Gymnodraco acuticeps (assembly GCF_902827175.1). Classification (NCBI taxonomy): domain Eukaryota; kingdom Metazoa; phylum Chordata; class Actinopteri; order Perciformes; family Bathydraconidae; genus Gymnodraco; species Gymnodraco acuticeps. The sequence goes on along the minus strand of NW_022990235.1, from coordinate 966,340 downwards.
TTCATTTGTTTATATAATTTGTAAATCAGTAATATTTTTGTTTATCAATTTGACACTGCTTAAGTATGTATAGTATAATAATTCTCATGTTTCATTTCATTATTATTATTATTTCTTTGTATTATTGCACATTCTAAATTAATCAAATCAAAAATCAAATCAAGTAGAGAACAATCATCTCAATTGTTCATGTTACTCCTCTAAATATTGCATATAACATGTGATTTTACCATCATACAATATCTGCATAGACTGAACTGAAAAACAGTTACTACCTACTTCTACAGTCAGGAGATTTGTGTTTATCCTATCGTCTGTGCTTTTTAGAGCCTGAGCTGCAGGCAGCCCAGCAGGAGAAAGAGCAACTCAGACAGGAAGTACAGAAACTGAAGAAATATGGTGAGAATTGTTATTTTTTATTTTATTATAATGTGCAATATATACATATATTTGAAAGTGTTTCCAGGTCATTTACATATGTGATTAAGCTCATGTTGGGTGTAAAATGGAGACAGGACCTTTTCTAAAGTCCCCACACAGCTCAGAGTTATTCTTTTTGTATAAAGCTCACACAGGATGGAGATTAGTCTAGCATGAACTGAATAAGGGGAAAGCACCATTTATAGTTTCTATTTTACTAAACTAAAGTTTTATGGATCTAGGCCAAGATCTTTAGGTTGTGGGGGAAACCCACACAAACAAGGGGGGGAATGTGCACACTCCACACGGTGTTTTTGTTAAATCATTTTTAAAAAAGAGCCTAAAATAAAAATAAAACATGTATAAAAGTTTATAAAGTGTGCAACATGTTAGAATACTCACAATCACCCAGCCTTTAACAGAGGAAATATAACACTATAACACCTCTTGTTGTTAAATACTATGATCAATATGTGCAATACATGCAATTTATACCTGGCTGCTAAATCCTCAGAACTTTTACAGGATGTGTATTTTGTAAAATGTGTAACTTTTTTATTATAATTTCTTTTTTTATCTTTAGTACTTTTGTATGCATGCTTAGGTAACAGCTTCCTGAGGCATGTCCTGTGCAAATAAAACTGGAGATGGCTGGTTCAGGCCCACACTCAGAGACCCCGGGCCCACTGAGTACACACTCTCAGACACATACACTCTCTCACAGATACACACACACACACTCATACATGCAAATGCAAGCATGTCCACACCCGCATAGCATACATAAACACAAGTGCACATGTGTGAGCACACATACCATAGAGATGCAGCCATGTTATTTTGACACTGCTGTAATGGTTATATCTCTCACAGGCTCTGCCATCTACTGGACTCTATGGGTACTACCCTCTATGCAAGCATTCACCTACTGAGATTTCTAAGACGTAGCCAGCCTTGGGGCGGGCCTACCTGAATGCACGCGCATCTCACCGTATAAAAGGAGGCCTCGTCTCCTGACCGTCATCCCTTTCTCTTCAGCGAGCGGGCAACAACTGAAGCAGAGATAAGATGTTTGACAGAAGAAGAAAGAGTTATCATACCTCCAGGGAGTCGCCACCTCTAGAGACCCGGGCCTGTCCTTCGTGCCCTGGCTTAAATAGTGGGCGCCGATCCCCACCACCTCTGCTTCGAGTGTTTGGGGGACCAGGATATGGCCGAGGCGGTGCCATTCACGTTTGCCATTCCAGTGGGGCGGATGGCTCCGTTGCCGTTGTCGGGCACTTCCGGGTCCGACGTTCATGGAAGTCCACGCCCAGGGCTGTACTCTCCCTGGGTGATGATCATGGCGGCGGGTGTGTGGGCTACTCGCTCATTGCTAGAGATGCCCCCGCCTCACCAGGTCAGAGCGATTATTGGGCCGCAAGGCCGAATTAGTAGCTTGATCTACGGTGTGGCCGCCGCTGCCTGCCGTGTGATGATGGGCCCGGCGCCACGAGGGGGCATTGCCCCCTCAGTTGTCTTATTTGCCCCCTCACTTTGAGCATCATTCATCCATCGAAAGGAAAATAAATGTCACAATTATTAAATAACTTTAAATAATTATTTTCCCCAACACACGTTACTATGTCTAGAGCAGGCAGTCAAGCAACGTGTAAAAAAGCCTCAACCCCAAGTGAGCTTGTAGTCTTAATTAATGTTAGCGTGTGTGCTTAGCTGTAAACACAGTCGGATGGGTGACCAAAACGTCCCCATTTTCCGGGCAAAGTCCCGTTTTCCGGGCAAAGTCCCCTTTTTCGGTGGCCAGTACCCGGTTGAAACTCCCGAAAATGTTCCCATTTTTGAATATGCGTTAAACAAACATAGAGCAAGGTGAAATAAAATGTTACATGTCAGTAAAAACAGAGTAACAGTGTTATGCCTGTTTGTAGCGTTAACGTATTTATTCTTCTACTACTTCTTCTTCTTCTACCTCTACTTCTTCTTCTTCTACCTCTACTTCTTCTTCTAATACCTCTACTTCTTCTTCTTCGACCTCTACTTCTTCTTCTAAGACCTCTACTTCTCCTTCTTCTACCTCTACTTCTTCTTCTTCTACCTCTACTTCTTCTTCTTCTAATTGAATGTACTTGGACAAAAGAAAGTCGGCTAGTAGTGTCAACTAAATCCATAGTATTACAACAAATGTGCTTTAAACAAGGTCAATTACGAATGTATGTTCTCAATCGCCAAGTACGGGATTGAATATTAAATTAGTTTAGATTAGATTTATTGTACCCAGGGGGAAATTCATTTTCACAGCACTGTGAAAACAATATGAAATCGGCAAAAAATAAGACGGACATCTACATATAGCACCACACATGATGGTTAGCTACTTGTTATTATTTACGGTTGCAATGCCTGTATGGATCAGGTTTTTGCCAAAGCGAGCCCTTTTACTAGAATGATAATAATATGTTATGTATTATATAAACCATGTGCACGTCACGTCCCCTGGGGCTGGGGGCCCGGGGAAAAGTGTAAGCGCATTACATCCGGGGAGGGGGTCAGATGCCCACTGACCCACAGCCCCCTCCCTCCTCACCAGTCCTGCGTTGCCCCAGCAAGCACAGACGATGAAAAGGAGCCAGACATGTCCAAGAGATAAAACTTTATGACGGGGCCTGGCGTTGACCAAGATGCCGCTGTGCATATGGACAGAGCTTTTCCAGTTACCCCACCCCCGAAGCACACAAACAGCTGTTCCGTGTGTCTAAGGGCAGCCGTGCGCTCCACATAATATGCCAGCGCACGCACCGGGCAGAGGAGGTGTAATTTAGCCTCCCTCGCCCCACTATGGGGGGGGGAGATTAAAACCCCCCAACCGAATAGCCCTCGACCTGAACGCACTCCTTAGGCTCTTGGGCACAAAGGAGGGTTTCGGTCTGAGTGTCGCTCCGCTCTGGTCACCCCGGATCATTAAACAACTCGGGTGCACCGATAAAGCGGTTAAATCAGACACTCTTTTGGCTGACCTTCACAAGGAGACGGGTAATAACCGGAAAAGCATACAATGGGCCCTTTAACACATCAATAATAAGATCATATGTAAAACATAGATCACTACCATGCTGCACATTTTTACAGTTGATGTCACTGCACAGCATTGCTTCTCTAGGAATTACAACCAAGTCTAATGATTTGTCAGTGAGTGAGGTATAGTGATTAATATCCTTGTCACTTAAATTTGACCAATCCAGGCTCCCTGTGTACGTTTTATTGTCATCAACAGATAGCACCGGAATATTTTCACCATTTAGGGTCAATACAAAAGGAATATGATCTGTAGTGGCCAACTCATAACAAATGTCAATGTTGTCCAGAGAAGCGTGTGCATCAGCTGTGCATATACAGTGATCTAGCCATGACATAGTATGCCATGCTTCACTATGTAAAGCTTTTCTCAGGTAGAAGAGATTTACTTGACAGTATGAGATTATTATCATTACAAAAATGCAGTAAACATTTGCCAAACAGAGATTTATCATCCGAAATGTCAGCATTCAAGTCCCCCACTACATACACACAGGTTGTGGCATTATCCTTAATGAATGCGTTAACAAATGCCATTCTATTGCGATATTCATCTTCATTTTCATATGATTCATAAGGTGTGTAAATATTTACGATAATAAATGGAATATGATCTGTAGTGGCCAACTCATAACAAATGTCAATGTTGTCCAGAGAAGCGTGTGCATCAGCTGTGCATATACAGCAGCGACGTGCAGTCAGGGGAGGCAGGGGAGGCAGAGCCTCACCTGTCATACTCCAATGGAACGGAAAAACAACTAAAGAAAAACGAAATAGTAATAATAAAATGTCTCCACTGATCTGTTTTTGTAAATGTGATTTATGTATGATTCCAATCGCTGTGTCTCGTCAATGTGTTAGTCGTGTTTGTTGTCACTTCATGTTTAGTCAGGTATGTAATTCCAAGTCTAGTCAGGTTTCTATGTAGAGTCAGGTTTTCTTGTTACTTCATGTCTTGTCTGCCTATTTCATGTCATGTCTCGTTTTCCCATTTCCTGTTTTATTTTGTACTTACCTCTGGTCTTTCCTTTCAGGTCCTGTTAATTCCTCACTTTGGGTGATTTTCCGTCATCGTCAGCGTCTGTCCCGCCCCTGATTGTTTCCACCTGGTCCCTATTCCCTCATGTATAAATAGTCCTTGTCTCCCTTTGTCTTGTGCCAGTTGTCTTGTTTCAGTGTGCTTCCATGTCCAGAGACCCAGCGTTAAAACCAGAGAGGAGAGTTTTGTTTGTTTGAAATCGAGAAGTTTTGTTTTGTCTTCGCATGAGTGATTTTTTGTTAAAACGTTGTTTTATTTTTTAATTAAAATCTGAGCCGTCGCATTTGAGTCCAGTATTTTTGTACCCCGTTCTAACACACAGGTTGTGGCATTATCCTTAATGAATGCGTTAACAAATGCCATTCTATTGCGATATTCATTTTCATATGATTCATAAGGTGTGTAAATATTTACGATAATAAATGACCTATTTTCATACTTGATCTCTATACCAATGGCCCAGTTGACGTCCAATCTTACCACTGTAACTAAAGGATCATATTTACTGTTCCAGAGAATCGCCACACCACCAGGTTACCTGCCATGGGCAATTTTATCACAGAGATCAGTAGTTGACTCCAACTCCATGAAAATTAGCATGTAGTGTATTCAGCCTTTCCAGATCTTGCTTGGGTAACCATGTCTCCTTGTAAGCACAGAATATCACATTCCTCCAACAGTTTATCAACAACCAGCCGCCTCGCTTTATCACCAGCACTGTGCCCCACACGTAGGCCACGCGTGTTATATGACACCACCCGCATCCTATTGTTTATGTACTACAGTCCTTTACATCAGCAGATGCATGATCTGATCATATTGTATGCCTTTTATCTGCTAATGTACAGGAGGAAGAGTGATAAACTGTCTGTCTAGTTGGCTTACATAACAGTTAAAGTTTACAGCCTAAAAAACATGGAGCATTTTTTCCCCTTTTATTAATTTTTATGTCAATTTGCACATTTCATGGTGATGCTCAGCCTCTCCCCTTAACTCCTAACAGTCATCATCATGTCAACCACAACACAGAGAAACACTGATAGAAATGTGTGTGTAGTTGTTGATACATTGCTGAGTGCTGACAGAGGGAACTACATTTGGATACAGATTTAAGAAATATCAGTTTTTGAGCATGTAATAAGCTTGTTTTGTCTTGCCTATATTACAACTATATTATAATATATTATTTATATTATTGAATTGATTATGATTATGAGTATTGTTATTAGTAGAAGTAGTTTATTTGCATTAATTATATTTTAATCTTTTTTAGGCTAGAATTTGGCAGGAAATGCAGACGTATTCACCTGTAAACGCATACTGAACGACATACAAACAAATTGTTTTTGCGCTGATCAGGGGGTACTTGGCTGAATTTTTTTTTCAAAGGGGGTACATTATTGAAAACTTTGAGAACCACTGTCCTAACCCATCATCCAAGGGCAGTTGGACCCAAAATCCGCATTTCTCTAACAGGGCTGCAAAAGAGGGGTATGAGCAGTATGAGGCATGGCCACTATGGGTGAACTGTATGTTAAGCAAAAAACTTCACAGACATGTGTTGTATAGGTATGGCCCTACAATATATTTTTCCAATATATCATAATAGGTCCACTTTAATTTCAATCAGAATTCTTTTTTTTTTTTGTATAATGGGACACAGGGTTCGGTCCGGATTGATTTAGACCAACCAATACACCACATCCTGTTTACTCAAACCAGCAGATGGAACACTTTCTACAAACCACATATCCGGTCTGAGACATTCATTTTTCTGTGTTTTTTTTAATAGTTTTTGTTTTAAGTGTCGAACTAATGTGTGCCACTGGTATAGATAAAGATATGACACATTTATTCAAGGTTCAAAGGTTTATTGTCATAACATATACATACTATGGTGTATGTAATGTATGAAAAACTTAGATCGCAGGTTCCTCAACAGTGCATTGATGTAATAAATAAATGAACTGCAAAGCTGAATGATCAATTTACAAGAAATAATCAGTAAATAAATAGGTCTTAAAAAATGTAAGGCAGCCTGTATATCTGTGTGTCTCAGGTGGTATCTCTGCAGAGCGAGGAGGAGCAGCAGCAGCAGCAGGGGAAAGTCAACCAGAGTGATGAGTTAGCTAAAGTAAGTCTCACTGTACAGAACCCCGGCCTTTACATCGGACACCGAAACAGTCAGTCTCTAACTCTGAGTAACTGTAATTCAGTATTTAACAGCTTCAGATCTTTTGTTTGGAATGTAAAATGCTTGAGTGTCCTACACTTTAAATAATGCAAAGTAATTAGTTTACTCATTTGTATAACAATGTGTGTGCAAACATTGAGAAACTGTAGTAAAGTTAGCAAGACATGGATTATGATGACATTACAAAATATTACCTGTTGGAAGCCTAGGTGTCTGTATCATTTTGAAATGTAGAAATCCCCATTTGCTAAACTTGTGAATTGCATTCTGAATGTAGAGGCTGTGATGAGACAGACTTTTGGTAGCTACATTGATCTGTGGTTTTTCCCAGGTGGTGCTTCTGCAGAGGGAAGTGAAACAACTGCAGTTGCAACACATTGTCAAACATGTTGGTATTACCAAACATAACTCATTAAATGAATTTTGGAGTTGATACATGTCTGAATGTTGATCTTGTTCTGGTTCCAGTCCCAGGAAACTAAATTAAATCAGAGCAAAGAGTTCTGCAGAGATTTACAAGATAAGCTCAGCACCCAGTCAAAATGCCTTTTGGAGGAGTCAGAAGTGAGTGATATAAATTATGATTATAACTCAGAAACAGATTATTTTTTACAAGAGATATTGAGTACACAGTAACGGTACAATATAGCTTGTTTCCTATTATATAATGTCAAAATTGTTCTTTTATCTTTTCAGATACTTTCCCTCAAACAGCAGCTGGAAACATCTAAAAATGAACTGGATAACCTTACTGCTACCGTCTGCACCAAAGAAAACCATCTTCAGGAGCAAAAGTAGGGAACTCTAACTCCACACACCATCCAGCAGATATATATATATATACATACTGTGCTGTATGTGCATGCAAATTCTCATTGTTGCAGTAACATCTAGATAAGTGAAAGTTTCTGTGTTTGTTTGAAGACTGGGTAAGCCAAAAGAGGCAGATTCCCAGCACTCTGAAAACACTGACTGCCAGGTGAAAGATGATAAAGAACTACAGACACAACAACAGCTGCAGAATAAGGAAAACACACTGCTTAAGGTAATTTATTCTATATTTGAATTACCGGAAAATGTGTAATTAATCAGGTCAACTGCATGTGTGGTTATTGTGGAGGAAATTCTTAAGAGAAAGTGATAAATGGACACAGTTTGTCTTTTATTGTATATAATAAAGTAATAAAGAAAGTCAATATAAAAGTGAAATCGATCCCAAATGTAGGAACAGAGCCACTTCATCCTCAGAGGATAATATGGCTTTGCACCCAGAACACAGCTTACAGTCACACTATATAGTAGAGAGAATAGCCAACTGGTCCCACCCTTACATTCCCTTAGGCATCATCTAAACATCCCCACCATTAAACCATAAAACCCCCTTGTCCTTTTACACTTCCTTTTGCCCTCCTGAAATGTAAACCCTTAACATATGTCTCTGTTAAACACATACAAGACTAAAAATACAATTTAACAGCAATCAGAGTAAAAGACTATATGATGATTTGACACAACAGTTATGTTTCATAACTCCCATTCATCCTACGACTGTCGACAGGTACTAAAAGACGGAAATAACTCTTGCTACCCATGTGACAAACTAACAGTACAAAGCTATTCATTCCCTTTATTGTTTCTGCTGTAGTTTCACGTTCAACATGCACTGTATATTTTACTGCTGTTGTCTGTAATTTGGATCGCAGGAGTCTCTAGATTATCAAGACGCAGTAAAGGTGTCACGGCTAGGCAAACCAGTATGAACTAGTGATGGCAGTTTGACACTGAAGCTTCGAACGGAGCTTCAACCCTGGACTTCCTATTCCATAGAAGCAGTGCTTCGAAGCTTGCTTCAAATCACGTGACATATGACGTCCGAAGCAGCAACTGCTTCAATTCACGTGACATGTGACGTCCGAAGCAGCAACTGCTTCATTTCCTGAATGAATCAACTGACTGGTTCACGGTCCATTCACGCGATTCAATGCACTGCCTCGTCTCGATTCTGACAGGTGACAGGTTGAAACAGTTTCAAACTTGAGTGCTTCAACACTTTATGACCGCTCTAAACAATGCACAATGTGTGGGTTGTTGTCGTAGTTTGCGTTGTTGCTGTTGAGTTGTTGTTGTTATTGCATTTGATATCATTATAGAGCAAGCCAGGAAGTAAGATAGGTCGTTCTGGCTCGGGAAACACTTTGAAATGTGGAGAAGTTGTGAACAAAAAGACAATTATCAGTAATATAAAAACAGTTAAATATTTCAAGGAATAGATAGCCCAGTGGATAGAGCCGGCGACCCGAATGCGGCAATGTTTTCCGCGCAGCTGGTTCAAAGCCCGGAATGGACGTATTTTAATCATTGCTTTTCAACTTTAATAACTGATAAAAGGCCCTCACCGCCCAAAAACATGTCTAGCACTCTCTAGTTTCTTCTCAATAACCCAATACACACAATTATCAATCTTTAATTGCAAATAGAACATGATATTCAGTCTTAGTGTGTGTGTGCATCGAATATTTTTCAAGGCAAAGATACGTTAAACCCACTGCAGCCTTGCACTTCGCCAGAAGAGGTCGCTGTAACTGAAGCTTCGAGAAATGAACCTATTTCCGACACAATTGTCCAAGTGGTTCGACGCTTCATTCAAAGCTTCATTTTGCCATCACTAGTATGAACCCAAAAGCACGACTCGACAATTAAAGTACAAATAAAAGTCTTTACTGAATAAATAGTGACACTGTGAGCTCTCCGTAGAGGTAACAGGTTTCGATAACAAAAAACACTCTTACGAGGAAAAGGTTAACATAGTATCAAAAGTAAAAAAGATAAAGTAAATTCCAAAAACTTGGTTCTTAGCTCTCAGCAGATAACATGGACTTCACGCTGGCAGTGAGGCACATGGAACGAAACGAACTGGCAACAAGACAAGGGAGACAGAAACTATATATAGGCAGGCTAAGGGGGAACAGGTGCAGACAATTAGGGCGGAGTCGACAATCACAGTGGAGGGAAAACACACAAGGGGAGGAAGTGAGGTAATCTGCAACAAGAAGGAAAGGTTACTACAAAATAAAACAGGATACAAGACTGAACTTAAAACATTAACTTAACAGATTTTACGAGATATAACAGTACCCCCCCTTCTAGGGACGGCTCCTGACGGCGCAGGCACTTGTGGATGGCGTTGGTAGAAATCGTCAAAAAGATCCTGACCCACAACAAAACTTGATGGAACCCATGAGCGTTCTTCAGGCCCATAACCCTCCCAGTCAACGAGGAATTGTCTGCCTCTTCCTCTCTTGCGTACCGCCAACAGACGCTTGACTGCATAAACCGGACCACCCTCGATCAGTCGGGGGGGGTGGAGGAGGTTTGGCTGCGGGGACCAATACACTTTCTTTTGCTGGTTTCAGTCTTCCCACATGAAAAGTTGGGTGGACTCTCAGGGACCTGGGAAGGCGCAAACGGACAGACACAGGATTAATAACCTTTGGCACAGGAAACAGACCTACAAACCTAGGTGCAAGTTTTCTGGAGGCGACGTGAAGAGGAAGATCCTTCGTTGAGTGCCAGACCTTCTGGCCAGGCTTGTACACGGGAGCTGGTCGGCGCCTCTGATCTGCTGCCTTTTTCATTCGCTCAGAGTTTCTCATAAGTATTTTGCGAGCGGCACTCCAGATGCGGCAACAACGCCTCACCAGGGCGTGGGCAGAGGGTACCGTGACCTCCTTCTCAGTCTCCGGGAACACAGGTGGCTGGTAACCATAGGCACATTGGAAAGGGGTTAACCCGGTAGCAGCGGTGGGAAGCGAGTTGCGGGCATATTCAACCCAGGTAAGGCATCTGCTCCAGGACGAAGGGTTCTGAGCAACCAAACAACGAAGGCACGTCTCCAACTCCTGGTTCAGGCGTTCTGTTTGGCCATTGGACTCTGGATGGTATCCGGACGAGAGGCTGACTGTGGCTCCGATCAGGTTACAGAACTCCTTCCAGAACCGCGATATAAACTGTGGTCCTCTGTCTGAAACAATGTCTTTTGGAAAACCATGAACACGAAAAACGTTAGTCATCATTACTTCAGCCGTCTCTTTGGCTGATGGAAGCTTGGGCAAGGCAATAAAATGTACCATCTTCGAGAAACGGTCCACCACCGTGAGTATGGTGGTGTTACCTTTAGACTCCGGTAAACCCGTGACGAAGTCCACAGAGATCTCAGACCATGGCCGGCTGGGAATAGGGAGTGGCCGGAGAAGCCCCATCGGCGCCCTGGAGGATGTTTTATTCCGAGCACAGACAGGGCCCCCCACATACTCCTGAACTTCTCGCTCCATTGATGGCCACCAAAAACGTTGCTTGATGAAAAACATTGTTCTCTTAACCCCTGGAAGGCAAGTGAGCAGCAGGGTGTGAGCCCAATGGATCACCTGTGAACGCATGGTAATGGGCACAAACAGACGATTTTGCAGGCAACCACTATGTGCAGGGCTCTTACCGTTAGCTTGCTTCACCTCTGTTTCTATCTGCCAAGTCACCGCTCCAACCACACGGTTCAGTGGCAGGATGGCTTCAGGCTCTTTGGCAATAGGCTCGGGGTCAAATAGACGTGACAGGGCATCGGGCTTCATGTTCTGGGACCCCGGCCTGTAAGACAAAGTAAAATTTAAAAGCGGTTGAAAAATAAAGTCCATCTAGCCTGACGAGAGTTCAAGCGTTTAGCTTTTCTTACGTATTCCAGATTCTTATGATCCGTCCATACTAAGAATGGAAACTGAGCCCCCTCTAATCAATGTCGCCACTCCTCCAGAGCTATTTTTACAGCCAGTAACTCACGGTTTCCCACATCGTAGTTCTGCTCAGCCGGCGAGAGTTTTCTGGAGAGGAAAGCACAGGGGTGCATCTTGTTGTCCTTCTCCGACCGCTGCGACAGGAGCAAATTAGATCTTAGGAATGCATATCATCTGGTCAGAATTCGCGAAGGTGGTGAATGGAACACTGGTTTCAACAGGCCATTATGAGTATTTAGTTATGCCTTTTGGTCTCACCAATGCTCCTGCAGTTTTTCAAGCCCTTGTCAATGACGTTTTAAGAGACTGCTTGAATCGGTTTGTTTTTGTCTACCTCGACGACATTCTGATATACTCACCCGACAAAGACTCCCACATCCATCATGTACGCCAGGTTCTCCAGCTTCTCCTCAGGAATCAGTTATTTGTCAAGGCTGAAAAATTTGATTTCCATGCCACTACTGTTTCATCATATCCCCGGGTCTTATTCAAATGGATCCTGCTAAGATTAGTGCAGTAGCCCAGTGGAAGACTCCTGACAGCAGAAAGAAGGTCCAGCAGTTTTGGGGGTTTTCTAACTTCTATCGAAGATTTATTAGAAACTTCAGCGCTATTGCACTACCACTTCATGCTCTTACATCCCCTCAGGTTCCGTTTGTGTGGTCTACTCAGGCCGAGGAGGCTTTCACTCGACTCAAAAGTATGTTCACCTCTGCCCCCATTCTAACTGTTCCTGACCCAAGCCGTCAGTTTGTGGTGGAGGTGGATGCCTCCAATCTATGTGTAGGTGCTGTCCTGGCAGAAAACAAATCTAAATCTCATGATAATCTCTAAAGTCATTTTTGTATTCTAGCCACTATGTTTATATACATACAGAGTAGACACTTCCTCCATCCTGTATAGTACATTTAAAACGTTGACATTAATGACAACATATAACAATGTCCCTTCATAGTACAATAATATATTACATATCAAGTAATGATAATAATATATGTTGTATGGCTTTTTTTTGATGACATTTAAATCAATATAATATTAGTAAATCTGTTATTTGGTCTATTTTCTTACAGTAAAAAACATGAAATTAAGGAAAAGCACAAGGTGAGACTGTGTCAGGCCAAACAGACATGTGGTCATGAAACCATGTGGCGTGACGAGAAGATAAAAAGTCTGGAGCGAGAGCTGTCCTTGTGTTCCCATTCAGTAGCAAAGGTAAATCCGCCGCTTTGTCCTTCTTTAAAAAAATAGGATGTTTGAGGTGACGCAGCCAGATATAAGTCATACATTATGAAGCTGCTTATGAATGAATGAATGTCTCTTTATCTTTCTGAAATGTATCACCATTTGTTTGTTTTATAAATATATATATATATATACACACAGTGGGGCAAAAAAGTATTTAGTCAGCCACCAATTGTGCAAGTTCTCCCACTTAAAAAGATGAGAGAGGCCTGTAATTTTCATCCTAGGTATACCTCAACTATGAGAGACAAAATGAGAAAAAAAAATCCAGAAAATCACCGTCTGATTTTTAAAGAATTTATTTGCAAATTATGGTGGAAAATAAGTATTTGGTCAATAACAAAAGTTCATCTCAATACTTTGTTATATACCCTTTGTTGGCAATGACAGAGGTCAAACGTTTTCTGTAAGTCTTCACAAGGTTTTCACACACTGTTGCTGGTATTTTTGGCCCATTCCTCCATGCAGATCTCCTCTAGAGCAGTGATGTTTTGGGGCTGTCGCTGGGCAACACGGACTTTCAACTCCCTCCAAAGATTTTCTATGGGGTTGAGATCTGGAGACTGGCTAGGCCACTCCAGGACCTTGAAATGCTTCTTACGAAGCCACTCCTTTGTTGCCCGGGCGGTGTGTTTGGGATCATTGTCATGCTGAAAGACCCAGCCACGTTTCATCTTCAATGCCCTTGCTGATGGAAGGAGGTTGTCACTCAAAATCTCACGATACATGGCCCCATTCATTCTTTCCTTTACACGGCTCAGTCGTCCTGGTCCCTTTGCAGAAAAACAGCCCCAAAGCATGATGTTTCCACCCCCATGTTTCATAGTAGGTATAGTGTTCTTTGGATGCAACTCAGCATTCTTTCTCCTCCAAACTCTAGTTGAGTTTTTACAAAAAAGTTCTATTTTGGTTTCATCTGACCATATTGTTGTGGAATATTTTCCAAGGCCCATAACTTTGACCCAGTTTATCAGTTCAAACTGTCCTGACTGAGCACACGCACCTCGTAACCTTGGCTGCTGTGCTCTCAGTGTTCTGTCTCCCTGTTCCTGCCTGTTGGCGTCAGCTGATAGAGGTGTTATGATTCTATGTCCCTGCCTGTTGACGTTAGCTGATAGAGGTGTTATGATTTTATCTTGTTATGCAGCAGTTTGATGATGCTCTTAGAACTAGTTAAATACATGGATCTGAGGTAGAGTTCTTTAGAATTGACGTAGCAACCCACCCGTGCAGTCTCACCGAGGCTGCTGTGATTTGTGATGTGAACTCTCCGGCCGTAACTCCAAATAAACCTACAGTGTTTTGACATCAAAGCTCCTGCTCCTACCGTGTCTCCTTCCTGAGTCGGTGACTCCCACTGCATTGCTACACAGAAGTTTCCCTTACAATTTGGCGTTGTCGGCAGGATACCAACAAATCTTCAGAGCTGGTAAGTGTGATTTTCAAATATACATTTGGACATTGCCTTACCAGAATCTGTGATTGACGGTATCCTAAAATTACCTGTGAAACTGAGCGGCTGCGTTTCGTTTTTGGTTAATGAACATTTGGGGATAATAAACCCAGGAGATCAGTGTCTGGGGACTCAGTCCTGGATGATTTCCTCTGTGTGTGCTGCTCGGGACGGAAGTGCCATACAAGCATACACAGCTCATGTTTAGAGTAACCTTAAAGAAATACATCAGTAAAGTGGAGCTTCTGTATGAAAGCAATGTAAAGATTTGTATTGAACAAATCGCCGAATTCTGGGGTTTCAGCGGCCAAAACAGCAGTTAAAAATAAGCAGCCAGAGATATTCCCCCCATCGCCTCTGTGAGCACGGCTCCAGCAGCAGCCACGGGTGTGTGTGTAAACATCCCCCGTGTCTGGGTGGCTGCAGCCGTGCAGCTGAGAGGAAGAAAGTCACAGTCCTGTCTATATCTTTAACTCACACCACCGCCATCCCTATTAAAAACGGGATGGTCTAAAAGCACTCGTTGTTTGTGACCGTCTTCTGCATTGCTGGTAAGGCTGGGGCAGCACGAGGTGCGTGCATCACCTGATGCGCCACAGCTCTCTACTCTGCTGGAGGAACATTTCCTACGTTGCTTGGAAGTGTTGCCTACATTGCTGGACCAGCTGGTAGCGGTCCGGGGTGCATACATAAAAAAGTATAGGCTAATTGATCACAGGTGGGCAGTGGCAAGCAAGTGTGGAACAGAAGCTGTGTTTCACCGTTGTGATGAACTCGATGGCGGGTATATAGGCTGGTCGTGTAGGACTACAGTTAACTGTGCTGTTTTTGGAGAGAAAGGGTAGAGAAAAAAAAGTCTATGTTCTCCTGGTCGGGGGATCATAGCGCCACTAGAATATAGTAGTGGTTGTCGCAAGAGGATAAGCTAGTTATCGCTTTTGGACGGTCTTCAGGCACGATCTTAGCACTTGTACAAGGGTGGATGCGCAAGTAGGTGCTCCATTTCTATAATTCCCTACCCCCTCTGAAACCTCCTAATTCGGACTAAATTGAGCTGGATGGGCTTTGCTGTCACGCTGGTGTTTATTAGGGGTTCATGTTTTGTTTGTCTGATTGTTTGTATGGGGGGTCTATATTGGTTTGTCCCGCCGTCTTGTGTATGTTTTGTAACAACTAATAATGAATCAGTCCATAGACAGGGTAAAATGAACTAAACTTTAGTTATCTCACCAAAAGTAAATGACTTGAGAAAAATAAATAATATAAAGATGTAAAGCAAAATTCTGATCGTATAAATGTGCTGCAAAATGAAAATAAATAGCAAAAGTGTGTTTTTATGTCCTGCCTCTGAGTGCAGGGGAAAATGTAAACAAGAAGCCCACTGTTCAGGGTGTGCGCTAGGTGTAAGAAGAAAAGAAGATTATTGCTTTAAGAATCCATTCTTAAATGGTATTGCTGGTATGTTAAGATATCTTTGTGACCTTGTATAAACCATATGCCCCGTCCTGCGCCCCGAGACCCTCAGAGACCTGCCTGAGGAGATCAGGGTTGCAAAATCTGTTTTTTTTTTAGGTCAATCTTGTATTATTTGTTTAATTTATTCCTAAATCTATATATTGTATGGTAATAATGAATAAAAACATAATGTATTGAACACATTCCGAAACAAATCAGATAAGACAGAACTAGACTCAGACTACTAATTGTTGTTGAAAACTTTTGCGCTGTTGTTGCAAAATGGAAACTTTGTTGATTGTCTGTTCCAACTGGCCACTGGAATCAGATAATTAATATAAGTTGAAGTTCAATTACAGTTTTCAAAATAGTTTAACATTCTTTATTAAACTGCTTCAAATTATTTCTCGTATTAACCAATTGGTCCCCATAGACATTACTAAAATTAAAATAGTTGTTAAACTACTGACAAGTTTTCTGAAACCGAGCTTATGGACAATAGAGTAAAGGTCGCTGGTTAAGCCAGGATCAATATATATTTGTTGAAGTTTTTATTGTGTGCATAATAAATGTTTTAAACCTTGGGCAATCTCTTTAGATCAGTATCACTTTTGTGTTGCAAGCCAAATCCAGGGGTTCTACTCGAGCCCAATTTTAAATAAGTATTGAACCCAGCTCGAGCTAAATTTCAAATGTATTTAATTAATGTGCAAGTGTTTTGATTTATTTAAAAATGTTCCAGTCTAGCTTCCTTCGAGTTTAGTGTAAACAACATATTAGTTCTCATAACATTCTCACTGCTGTGCTGTCCCAAATGTTTTAAACCTTGGGCAGACAAGCACACACACACACACACACACACACACACACACACACACACACACACACACACACACACACACACACACACACACACACACACACACACACACACACACACACACACACACACACACACACACACACACACACACACACACACACACACACACACACACACACACACACACACACACACACACACACACACACACACTTTGCATGAGTATTCACTTTATCCAAATTGTAAATTGTTGCCTTCTTTAAAGTTATTAGTAATTCAAGATTAATTATTAAATTAAATTAGGTACATAACATATAATAAACAAAATAACTTTGACTTGATACATTTGTTCACAACATTAGACCTTGTCCTCTAATCTCTACTAGAATAAGATAAGTGTCCATGTTTGGGTGTTTTAACACTCCTGTAATGTACCTAATCTTGTTATCCTTTTCATTACAGAGCTGGGAAAATGGTGTATTGCTTAGATTCTGATCCGTGCAAGTCCAATTTTGACTGACTTTAGTTCTAATGTTAATGTTAATTTGATTTCAACCCATAAGTAATTATTTAGATTAACTCAACATTTCACATGATGATGGATTAGTGCTCCACATTTTTTCCACTAATTTGTTGTGCAATTAGGCCAATGGTAAAGAGAGACATTGATGAACTTGTGTCCCTTTAGTTGGTACGTGGTTCCATTTTGTCTATGGCCTTGGACGGCTTCACTAAGAGTCACCCAGTTCTGCCCTGCTACAGTCCGGCTGAGTGCAGTCACAGAGATGCTATGGCTGCTCTACATGAAATGACATTAATGGTTTGGTCCGAGAATGGACACCATTCCCTGCTCCCAGAGACAATGCTTCCTCAAACTGAACAATACAGCCATTGATACTGTCTCACGTGGGCCACTCCCCCCACCAAGCCATGAACTGAAAGCTTGACATCTGCTTTGAACACCTGGAAGCCTCCCGGTCACACCAGCACCAACTCTTGGGTCAGTCAGATGGGACTAACGGCTTAATTTAGGGCATTTGGTTCAGAAATATGACTCTCGTTACCGCAGAGTGGGTTTTTTTTTTTAAGGCTATTCATACTGCTATGCAGAGGATGCCTGTAAGTTGGCAAGCTGTTAAAAGCCCCTACTATTTTGAAAATAGGCCTAATGTCAGGGGCCTCTTAGTTCTACATGTATTCACATTATATGGACAATGTTTCCACCTGGTGAAACTAAAGGCTGCACGGTACTCAGGCTACAATACGACCATTCTGTTCTGCTCTGATGATTCAATTGATAGATTCTACATCAAAACAATTAGCTTTTATTGTTTCCAATCATAACGTCACCTTAAGTGAAGGAATGCAAACCTGTTTTCAAATGTAAGGTTTTGAATTTGTTTGACATTTCTCAGTAATAACACCCTCAGACACCCAATTCCATTCATGCTATGCCATCAGTAGTGACTCAGATGTTAGGGGGAAGAAGCTTTTCCTCCCAAATCAGATATGCTTTGTTTTTCAACAAAGGTATCAATTTCCTGCTTAATATATGTTTCTCACAATTGTTTTGTTTTTTTGCAAGCTGCACACAGGTGATACTGAGTCTTCTCGAGTAATAGATTATGTTAATTATGTTTAATTCTCCTATGTTTAGCCCAATTCCTTTCACAAAAGCTGATTACGGTTTAGTAAGCTGGAATGACATAGCATCCAGAATTAGCGACGAGGCGGAGGATTGTTATACTCCTTCCTACCCCATAGACTCTGAGCAACCTTTACAGTACAAGGGCTTAGTCTCTCTCATTGTTGATACAGTAAATAAAAATTACCTGCCTGACGGTTTCAAACGGTTGATGTTTTTAAAACTAATATATATGAAGAAATACGTTAACCTAGCTTTTGAATATAGATTCCAGTTAGCTCTAGCTCAGACTAATTGTTCGGCTAACGTCACAAGTCCATGCATAATGCAACCACACACACCCGCTTTGTTAGTTGAAGCTTTGGTAACAGTTGTGCCCTGGTTTGGCTCTAGAACAGTGGACTCCGTTGAGGTTAAAATACATGACTGTACGCAGCCAATACCCTTAGGCAATTCCCCTACACGTGACTGCTCAGTATATGTTCCCCCAATTGTGGTGCATGAATGGAAGAATGTGTCCATCTGCTTCCAAAATGAAGTAGGATCTCACACCTCTCCTGATGTGGGACACAGCGACTGTAACACCATAGTGAGAGTACATTTAGCCAGAATTCCCCTCCCACAGAGAGTTTACTTAGTTTGTGGGGATCGCGCGTACGGCTGTGTGCCATATGACGTTTTTTATGGCACCTGTTATCTAGCCTACCTAATCCCTTTAATCCGTAAAGTAGAGGCTAAGGAGATCGCAGCGATTCTTCCCTCTCTACACAGGAACAGCAGGTCAATTACACAAGGACAGATAGCTAGCCTATTTTTGCCTTGGTACGGTATTTATGTTACTCAGCAGGAAATTGTGGCACTGTCCAAAGTTGTAGAACACCATCTAAATGTATCCAACACAGCGATGTTAGCTGAACACAAAGAATTGCAGGAAGTCAGGACAGTAGCACTACAGAATCGCATGGCGCTTGATCTCCTCTTAGCTGCCCAGGGGGGCACATGCAAGGTGATAGGAAGTGAGTGCTGTTCTTTCATTTCTGATGCCACACCTGAGGTTATGGATATGGCTCATGACACTGCCAGGGGGATAAAAGAATTGCATGAAACTCATGGGTTTACATTTGGGGAATTAAGTGGAACCTTTGGATCCTGGGGAGCGGGGTTGGTTAAATTTGTTGTTACTGTTTCAGTGTTTATCTTGGTTGTGCTAATCCTAGTGATCTGTTTGATCACTGTAGTTAAATTAGCCATACGAGGGGTTGCCAAGACTGCCCTCCAGGCCCCACAAAGGCTAGTGGGGCATTCGACTGTAAAGGACACAATATTAATGTACAACGCTGAGCTTCCAGATCCCTGGGTCTCCATCGCGGTTTCTGACCCATGGGTACCCCCGTTCAGCGATTGAGATGTTAAAGTTGATATTCTGAATAAAGAACAGATGTTTTGATAATTGATTACAGTTGATACACTGGATTAAAGAACAAATGTCTGATTTTTCCTTTTCAGGTTGTTATACAAATAAAATGTCTGATTCTTCCTTTTCAGATTTTGAACAAATGTATTTGAATGAAATATATGTATCACTAAGTGCCTTACTCTTGAATAAAGCGTAATGAAGTAAACGTAAAGTAATGTTAAAGATTGAGGACACTGTAACTTTACAGATTACAGATTGATCGATTCATCACTGAATTTATACCTTAACTAGGAACCTTAGCTGGATCTCTCATGATTCTGATTTTATACCTCAATTGGATTTCTTATAATCCTAAATTCTAATTGTGTTTTTAATAAGTAATTGCCTTGAAGTAAATCTTTGAGATGTAAACTGATTTAGAATTTGTGTTTGATGAATGAGATTAACTGAGTGATAAATGATAAAAGATCTTATTTTTGAAACATATATTTTGCTATTATATTTTGTATTTCACGTGTTTATTATTGTGCTTTTTGACAAAAGATGCCAAGCACTGAAGAGAGATGATTTTTATTATGATTGACTGTGTTCAATCATGGTGATTGAAGTGTTTTCAATCTTGTTCTACTTTTTTATGTAATGGATGTATCTGAGCGCACCCAACTCTGAAGACGCTTATTGATTTAAGTAATGACTGAAATATTCTTAGACTAATGTTAATTGGTTATCAATAGATTGATAAAAAGAGTGAAACTGTAAGAGAATATTTTAATCTGATCTTGATTATAGAGTTTCTTATTGTTTCTTAGAATCTGTGATATTGCAAACATGCTTTGTATTAAAGTCAAAGCTCCTCTCTGAAAGTTGAGGTCACGGGTCAAAAGCTTCGCCCCTTTCCTGTGGGGGAAGGGTCCAGGCCTGCCTGCATTTTGCGGGACAAACAGATTATTGTCCCACATCTGCTATTGATTAGGTAAACGCATGGCTCCGCCTCTTCTCATGTTGATGCGTGCTGTGGTTTCTTTGTGGCAGAGATGGCTTGGTGGGTGCACAGAAATGTGTGAAACGAAGTGATCTCCCCGGCTGTATTAATGTACTTGTACGTAAAATAAACTCTCAGTGCTTTGGCTAACGACGATCCCGTCTCCTTCATTCCACCTCAACATTGCAACATCAGAAGTTTTTCATCACAGAAGCGGGGTTGGTTCTTTAGTTTCTTCCTCCACCGGTGTGACGGTACTAGGGCAGGTATGCCTGTGAAGGTATGTGATTTTGTGGCTAGGCCAACGGTCAACTTGTTGGGCTTGTGCACTAAGGAGGAATTATCGGGGATAGCAGAGCATTACAGTGTCAGGCTTGCCCCGAGCATGAAAAAGCAGCAGCAGCGGTTAGCGCTGGTGGAGGCTTTGACCGCCAAGGAGGTTATGGAGTGCTCTGTGGGCAAACCTGAGGAGGAGGAGGTAGTCACATGTGACCCGGTTTCGGAGAACCAGGTTTTGCTGAGGAAGATGGAACTAGAGTTTAAATTCGAGCAGCTGAGACATGCAGAGCGGTTATGCGCTCGGGAAGCGGAGGAGGCAGAACGTGGGCGCGTGCATGAGCTTGAGCTTGGAAGGCTTGGGGTAGAGGCGCGGGCAGTGCATCTTGAAGCTAGGTTCGATGCTACTAGGCACCTACGTCTGGTCCCGCAATTTTCAGAGAAGGATGTTGACAAATATTTTTCTATGTTCAAAAATATAGCCACAACTCTGAAATGGCCTAATGACCAGTGGACATTACTTCTCCAGAGCGCACTCACCGGGAAAGCACAACACGTTTACGCGTCACTTTGCACCCAGGATTACGCCGTGGTGAAGGCTGCTATCCTTAGGGCTTACGAGCTTGTGCCGGAGGCGTATAGGCAGAGGTTTCGCGCTCTTAGAAAGAACAATGTGCAGACCTACGTGGAGTTTTCTTACGAGAAGGAGCTGTTGTTTGATCGTTGGTGCGCGTCGGAGAAGGTGGACACTTTGGTTAAGATGCGGGAACTCGTGCTTCTTGAGGAGTTTAAGTCCTATTGTTTGCCCGATAATGTGGCGATGTACATTAATGAACATAAGGTGACTGAGTGCTCGGTGGCTGCGAGCCTTGCGGATGAGTTCGTGTTGACGCACAAAGTGCTCTTTGACAGACCTAATTATCCCGTGCGCAGTGTGGAGAGTAGACTTGAGTGACAGGCCTGTGGCCTCTGGCGGTGGCAGTGTGGGCGAGGTTGCTGAGCAGGGAATGAGGGGAGAAATGCGTGAGTGTTTCCACTGTGGTAAAAAAGGCCACATAAAGGAGAACTGTTTTGCCCTTACCCGTCCCAGTAAACAAATATCGTTGGTAATGACACCCACACACACATCTCTGAGTAGGGATGCCAGTAGCGCGGCTGGGTTTTATTTTGCTCGCGAGGAGCTTATCGCGGAACAGGGTAGAGATCCAAGCCTGTCAGGCCTTTTTGCGAACACTGTGGGAGTGGGAGAGAGTGAGGTTTCTAAAAGTTGCTATATCCTGAGGGACGGGGTATTGCTGCGTAAATGGTCTCCTAGCCTCGACGCGTCAGCGGAGAATGATTGGAATGTGGTGACGCAGGTTGTGGTTCCGTTTAGATACCGTCACGATATTCTGTGTTTGGCTCACGATCACAGGCTCGCAGGACATCTGGGGGTCAATAAGACATATGATAGAGTGCTGCGTCCATTTTTTTGGCCAGGGTTGAAACGGGATGTGGTGCAGCACTGCAGGGGGTGTTCAACGTGTCAGGTGGTGGGTAAACCTAACGGGGTCATTCCACCGGCGCCACTCTACCCTATCCCGGCAGTGGGGGAACCTTTTGAGAGGGTTATCATTGATTGTGTGGGTCCACTCCCTAGAACCAAGGCAGGTAATAGCTTTCTTTTGACCATTATGTGTGCCAACACACGGTTTCCGGAAGCGATTCCACTGAAACGGATAATGGCCAAAACAGTGTCACAGGCCTTGGTGAGGTTTTTCTCCGTTTTTGGTTTGCCTCGCGTGGTACAGTCCGACCAAGGTACGAATTTGTTATCCCGCATCTTCTCGCAGGTTTTAAAGCAGCTGGATATATCGCATAGTTTCTCTAGCCCATATCACCCACAATCCCAGGGGGCTTTGGAAAGGTTCCACTCCACGCTAAAAACAATGCTTCGGGCGTTCTGTCGTGACACGAAGTACGACTGGGATGAAGGGGTTCATTTAATGTTGTTTGCCGCAAGGGAGGTGGTGCAGGAATCTTTGGGATTCAGTCCTGCAGAGCTGGTATTTGCACATTCGGTTAGCTGCTGAGGGAGAAGTGGTTGGGGGAGAGCGAGCCGAAGAACCTGTTAGACTATGTCTGTGGCTTTAGGGAGAGGCTGAAGAGGGCATGTGAACTAGCGAGGACAAATCTGAGTGACACACAGGGGAGGATGAAGGGCTGGTATGACAGGAAGGCTCGGGATAGAACGTTTGTGCCAGGGGAGAGGGTTTTAGTGTTGTTGCCTGTCCCAGGCTCCAGCTTACAAGCACGGTTTAGTGGGCCGTACCTGGTTAGAGAGAAAGTAGGGGATTTGGACTACCTGATCGAGACACCGGATCGTGGGCGGAAGACTCGCTTGTGTCATGTTAATATGATTAAGCCATATTATGTGAGGGAGCCTCTGGAGAATCCTATTGACAGTATTGTTGTTCCCTCTGCGAGTGTGTCCACTGTGCCGGTGTCAGTTTGTATGTTGGCCCCATCTAGCGTTGATGAGAGTAATGACAGTCTTTGTTTTTCAGAGGGGGTTGGAGAACTGGAAGATGACGTCATTATTCCGTCCAAGGCGGTCGTGGAGGGATGGTTGACAAACACTGAGTCATTGATCACTCTTGACTGTCATCTTGGCCATTTATCAACAACGCAGCGAGATGATATCAGGGGTTTGGTTGGGTCTCATTGTGAGCTGTTCTCCGATATTCCTTCGCATTACCCATTAAACAGCACGCGTATCGCGTGAATCCATATAAGCGGGCGCGGTTACAGAAAGAGGTGGAATACATGCTCACTAACAATATCGCTGAGCCCAGTTTCAGCCCATGGAGCTCGCCGTGCTTATTGGTTGATAAGTCAGACAAGACAGATAGGTTTTGTACGGATTTTCGCCAGGTAAATAACGTGACTAGGCCTGATAGTTTTCCATTGCCCAGAATGGAGGACTGTGTCGACAGGGTGGGGAGTGCGTCTTATGTAACCAAGCTGGATTTGCTGAAAGGATACTGGCAGGTGCCACTTACGGATCACGCTAAACTAATTTCTGCATTCGTGACACCTGACAGCTTCCTGCAATATACGGTAATGCCGTTTGGTATGCGCAACGCGCCTGCGACTTTCCAGAGGCTGGTGAATCGTGTGCTGTCAGGCGTAGCTAATTGTGAGGCCTACCTCGATGACCTCGTCATCTATTCTGACGATTGGGAGGGGCACATGGTTAGTTTGTGGGAAGTTTTTGACCGGCTTGGTCAGGCAAATTTGACCCTAAACCTGGCCAAGTGCGAGTTTGGCAGGGCGACCGTCACCTATCTTGGCAAGGTAGTGGGGCGGGGGGAGGCCCGCCCTGTCCACTCCAAGGTGGAGGCTTTCCAGAGCCTGCTACACGTCGGGACCTCCGGTGTTTTCTGGGGATGACGGGGTATTATAGGGGTTTTTGCAGGAATTTCTCAGCGGTAGCTTCTCCCCTCACGGATCTCTTGAGCCCGAAGATCCCATTTCAGTGGACGCCTAGGTGCACTTTTGCGTTTCAGCAATTAAAGTCCATCCTGGTCAGTGCTCCTGTCCTCGCAGCGCCTGTGTTCACAAAGCCTTTCAAGTTGGCTGTGGATGCTAGTGAGCTGGGCGCAGGCGCGGTGCTTCTGCAGGACGATGACGGGGGTATAGAACATCCGGTGTCGTATTTTTCTAAAAAGTTTAATATACACCAGCGGCGCTATTCGACAATTGAAAAGGAGGCATTGGCCTTGATTTTGGCTTTCTCCCATTTCGAGGTGTATGTCGGTTCATCCCAGGTACCGATTAAAATATACACCGATCACAACCCGTTGGTCTTTATAGGCAGGATGCGGAATTCGAACCAGCGGCTAATGCGCTGGAGCCTTTTCCTGCAGGCCTTTGATGTTGACGTGGTTCACGTCAAGGGCAAGGACAATGTGTTGGCTGACGCGCTATCACGGCTGTAGTCAGGGGGGGGGGTGCTATTTATCCATGGGGTGGTGTGGGGGTTATGGCCGTCCATACCGGTGCTGTTAGTACAATTCGTATTTGTTATTGTGCTGACAGTATTATTGTTTCTTGTTTCCTTCTTCTGTTTATGTTCATTCCCCCATTTCGCCTTGGGGTTATGGACATAAAGTTGGGTGTGGGGGTGTTTGTGCCCTGATCAGGCGCTCCTAGTGTGATGTGTCATGTCTAGCTGTAGTTTCCTGTTATGGTTTTGTAGTTCTTATCATTTCCCCTCCAGGTGTACCCATTTGTAATTAACCCAGGTGTGTCTTGTCTCGTCATTTCCTCATGTATAAGTATTCTGCCTTCCCCTTTGTCTGGGGCTGATCCTATCTGTGCAGTATGTGTTCTTGTCTGTCACTACTTTATATTTCCTTTGTTCAACCATGGTGGTAATTATTAATTAAATTCTTTTTTTGATTACTTCGGCTACCGTCTCCTTTATTATGTTGCCTTGACTCGACATTGAGCCTGCTAACAGTCAATGGTAACGTAATACCCCTTTATACATCCAGAATTCCTATTATGTGACTATCGAAAAATATATAAATCACCATAAAATCTCACTGACTGAAATAAAATGTTAAAGTGATCTTTTTGATGCTGTTAAAAGGACCAATAACTAAAGCATAGGGTAGATTTTTTTTACAATGATACATTTGCATGTAATAGTCACCTCAATATCATCCTACACAATCAACACAAATATGTGTAAAATATTGACATTTTTATATGTTTTATACTACTAAAACAGCCTGGGGTCAAATTGACCCCAAGGATAACAGGAGGGTTAAAGAAGAAGTTACAGGTCTGTGAGAGCTAGAAATCTTGTTTGTTTGTAGGTGACCAAATACTTATTTTACCGAGGAATTTACCATTAATCCTACAATGTGATTTCCTGGATTCTTTCCCCCCATTCTGTCTCTCATAGTTGAAGTGTACCAAGGATGAAAATTACAGGCCTCATCTTTTTCAGTGGGAGAACTTGCACAATTGGTGGCTGACTAAATACTTTTTTGTCCCACTGTATATATAATTGTGCTTTAAGTCATGAATCTCAATATCAATATTTATTCATACCTTTGTTGGTATAGGAGTGTTTGCTCTGGAAAAAGGATTACTCGTTTTTTTTTCTTCTGTAGATACAGCATGTATTATTGATTTAGTGACCATGGCAACAACCTGTCATAAAGTATGTAAATTATTATATATGTGGTGAAGGTCCACAGGGGAGAACTAAATTCCTCTACTACTCTATAGACTTTTTTTAATCCGTGAGATTAATTGAAGGAACTTTATTTGTTTTTTTGTTTTCCAGGAAAAGGAGCTCATCACACGTATTACTGTGGAGAATGAGAAATTGCTGGTGGAGAGGAGAAGGCTTTTAAAACAGCTAAACGAGGAGGAGCACAAAAAGAAAGACAGTTATCTAACAGCTTCTTTGTCCAAATGCAGGTACTGGCTTTACACAGTCAACACATGAAACAGACACCAGTTGATAGGATGATTTCATATTTAGCTAATGAAAACTTTTGTGTGTGGATTTCTTAGATATGGAAAACAAGAAACTAGGAAACAGGATACTCCACATGACCAATTAGTGTAAGGTTTCAGCATTAGAGTTATTTTAGTTTATTGTTTTGTGTTTATTATTGTGGCCTTGCATTTTATTTTGTTATTGACTCTACCCTCTCTTTTCAGGGGCCTATACTACGAAGCTGGTTCAACCTAACCTGGATATGTTTGAGTTAGCCGGTTGGCCTAATCCAAAACATACGCGCTCTCGCTAAACTGTACTACGACGCTGGTTATCAAGTGGATCGCTCAAGCCAGCCGTGTCCTATCTAGTTAGGTGCGCGTTCACATGAAAGGGGTGGTATTTGGAGCATTCGACCAATCACAAACATGGAGAAGCATACTGACAGCGCAGCGTCATACTTCCTGAATGAAAAGTGAACTTTAATACTAGTCAAAAATGAAGAAGTTAAACTTTAAACATCCATGACTTAAACACTTTATCCAGGATAAAAGCCACATAGTCTGCACCTGCAAGGTGAATACAGCTGGCAAAAGAAAAAGTGTTTGAATGCGTACATTAACAGGTTTATGATATCACTGCCCTGTCTAAAACACGATTTGACTTTAATTACATTTGTCTCGAGTGTTTCGTCAACTTAATGTGTTGCTTAAAATAATACTTCTGCACACAGTAGGCCTATGTGACACTGTGAGTGTTGCACGGCCAGATACGGCTCAGCTGACTCAGATAAGAAAATATATGATACATTATAAAGTGATATGCCGCGGACTGTAGGCCTACTTAATGTTACTCTGATCCGGTTACTTATGTTGTGGTAGATATGTGGTAAGTGTTCTTAACGCTAATGTTATAATAGTCAGATTGCTCTGAAGATAGGTGATATTGTGGTGACACGTTATTGGACATAATTCACCTTGCTTATTGTGTTGCCACACGGACCCTTTAGTGGGGAACACCGGTAGCTTTAGCTGCCATTCCTGCTAGCTCATCAGGCAGAGCAGTGCATGTGTTAACCTCTCTGAAAGTAATGGATAATAAAGATTGGAACTCCATTCTTAATACACCGCCTCCGACTCTCTTTTCACGGCACTACACTGGTGACCCTGACTTTTCCGAGAAAGTTTCCGGAAAATTAACGAACATGGCTGAGCGCGATGTTTTCATAAAGCTGCCGGAATTCTGGGAGCACGCCGCGGAGGCATGGTTCGCACACGTGGAGGCACATTTCGCCTGCCGACAGGTCCATGACGGGGACCTAAAATACTACCATGTGGTAGCAGCGCTGGGGAGCTCCACGTCGTCCAGGTTGGTGGGATTCATCGCAGCCCCCCCACATCATGGCAAATATGAGGCGATTAAGGCCCTTCTCCTTAAGACATTTAGCTTATCTGCTAAGGAGAGGGCCCGTCAGATACTTGACATTCAAGGCCTAGGAGACAGCAAGCCATCCCAGCTAATGGAGAAAATGCTAAATCTGCTAGGGGGGGAAGATCCCCGGATTTTATTCACGGAGATTTTCCTGCGTCACTTGCCTCCCCGGGTACAGACGGCGCTGGCCAACACGCCTGTCACGGAGCCCCGTGCTTTGGCTGAGGAAGCGGATCGTTTTTTCCTGGCTACGCAACAGCCCGGGGCAGAGACGTTAGCCGCGACGCTCAGCGGCCCACCGGCAGTCAAGAAAGCGTGGCGGAGGCCGGACACGGCTGTGGCTAGCCGGCGTGGAGACGCCGGAGAGTGCGTTTACCACGCACGTTTCAGGAGAAGGGCGAAGAGATGCATCGCTCCGTGCAGCTACAAACCCCCGGGAAACGGAGGGGCCGGCGCTCAGTAGTGGCTCTGAGTGTCGGCGGCACGTGCAGGCTCCTCTTCATCAGCGACAGCGTTTCGGGGAGCTTGTTTCTGTGTGACACGGGCGCTCAACGGAGCGTAGTTCCAGCGTCGAGTGAAGACGTCGCCCGTGGGGGGCACGGACCGCGATTGACGACGGCTAACGGCAGTCCCATTCGCACGTACGGCGTGAGGCCTATGTGTTTGTGCATCGGAGGACAGCGTTTAGGCTGGGATTTTGTGACAGCGGACATTTCTTTTCCCCTCCTCGGAGCAGATTTTTTGTGTGCTCATGGACTCTTAGTGGACGTTAAGAATAGGCGTTTGGTTGATGCCTTAACGTTTTCTTCCCTCGTGTGCACACTTGGCAGCGCAGCGTACGCTGTCAGGCTGTCAGGCTCGCTGTCAGGTGCAGACACGTTTCTCAGACTGTTGGCCGAGTTTCCAGACCTGTCGCTACCCACCTTCTCTGCGCTTACCACTAAGCATGGCGTGGAACACCACGTCACTACCGGGGGGCCTCCTGTCTACGCCAGGGCCCGGCGGTTGAACCCTTCTAAGCTGGCTGTAGCGAGGGCGGAGTTCGCAACCATGGAGCGCCTGGGCATTGTCCGCCGCTCCGACAGTCCTTGGGCTTCCCCCCTGCACGTCGTTCCCAAATCGAACGGCGGGTTCCGCCCGTGCGGGGATTACCGCCGACTCAACGACGCCACTACGCCGCACATTCAGGACTTTTCGGCGCATCTGGCCGGTACGGGGGTGTTTTCCAAGGTGGACCTGGTGTGTGGATACCACCAGGTGCCCATGCAGCCCCTGGACATTCCCAAGACAGCAGTGATAACGCCTTTTGGACTTTTTGAGTTCCTGCGGATGCCTTTTGGACTCAAGAATGCCGCTCAGACGTTCCAGCGCCTGATGGATTCGGTGCTGCGGGACCTGCCGTTTGTGTTTGTTTACCTCGACGACATACTCGTCGCCAGCGCTTCAGTGCAGGAGCACCTGTCTCACCTCCGAGCCCTTTTCACACGGCTCAACGAACACAGATTAATCATCAATCCTGCAAAGTGCCAGTTCGGGGTGTCGGACATCGATTTCCTGGGGCACCGCGTCACCAAGGGCGGTGCGACACCTCTGCCAGCGAAGGTGGAGGCTGTTGCGGCGTTTCCTCGCCCGCTCACAGCCCGGTCGCTCCGTGAGTTTCTGGGGATGGTGACTTTCTACCACCGTTTCATCGCCCGGGCCGCACACATCATGCGGCCGCTGTATGAAGCGTTGAAAGGCAAGACCCCCGTCCAGGAGATCGACTGGACAGCAGAGGCGGACGGCGCTTTTGCTGAGGTCAAGACCGCGTTGGCTCAGGCGGCTTTGCTGGCACACCCATCATCTACGGCTCCCATCTCCATCACCACGGACGCGTCAGACTACACGGTCGGCGCAGTGCACGAGCAGTGGGTGGAGGGCGCTTGGCAGCCGCTCGCCTTTTTCAGCCGCCAGCTGACGCCTAGAGAACGCAAATACAGCGCCTTTGACCGGGAGCTCCTCGGACTTTATTTGGCCGTGCGGCACTTCCGTTTCATGCTGGAAGGCCGTGAATTTACGGCGTTTGTCGACCACAAGCC
Source organism: Gymnodraco acuticeps (assembly GCF_902827175.1). Lineage (NCBI taxonomy): Eukaryota > Metazoa > Chordata > Actinopteri > Perciformes > Bathydraconidae > Gymnodraco > Gymnodraco acuticeps. Next base: position 936,526 of record NW_022990235.1, on the reverse strand, counting down.
GCTCACCTTCGCCATGTCAAAAGTGGCGGAGCCTTGGTCGGCACGTCAGCAGCGGCAGCTGTCCTACATATCGGAGTTCACTACGGACATTAAGCACGTGGCTGGCAAGTCGAACCTGGTTGCTGATTGCCTCTCCAGGGTCGTCATCGGTGCCGTCCAGTTGGGCCTGGACTATACTCGCATGGCGGCAGACCAGGTCACAGATCCCGGCGTCCAGGCCCTGAAGGTGGAGAGCGCGGGGCTGCGCTTGGAGGACGTGGTGTTCGGCGACGCGGGGCATTACTCTCCTGTGTGACGTCTCTACGGGCCTGGCGCGGCCTGTCGTCCCTGCCAGCTGGAGGCGTCCTGTGTTCGAGGCTGTGCACGGCCTGTCACACCCCGGCGTTAAACCTTCAGTGCGTTTGGTAGCGGCGAAGTTCGTTTGGCAAGGACTGAAAAGGGACGTGAGGACTTGGGCCAGGGAGTGCGTGGCTTGTCAACGCGCTAAGGTGCACCGCCACACGAAGGCCCCGTTGGAGCGTTTCCTGGTGCCTGAGAGGAGGTTTGATCACGTCAACATTGACCTGGTTGGTCCGTTGCCTTCCTCTCAGGGGTTTTCCTACCTCCTCACCATGGTGGACAGAACGACCCGTTGGCCGGAGGCGGTTCCGCTCGTTTCGACATCAGCCGCAGACGTTGCCCGGGCCTTCATTGCAACGTGGGTGTGTCATTTTGGCACCCCGTCAGACATTTCCTCAGACAGAGGCTCTCAGTTCACGTCCGAGCTCTGGAACGCTGTGGCAGGCGGTTTGGGGGTTAAGCTGCACAGGACTACCGCTTACCGCCCTCAGGCTAACGGCCTCTGCGAGCGCTTTCATCGCTCCATGAAGGCGGCCCTCAAGGCAACTGGGTCGACAAGCTGCCCTGGGTGATGCTGGGCCTGAGGACCGCACCTAAGGAAGATCTGCAGTGTTCTACAGCGGAGATGGTCTACGGTCAGCCGCTGAGAGTTCCGGGGGATTTCCTCCCAAATGCATCGGCTCCCTGGTCGGCGTCGGCCCAGCGGGCTTTCCTGCGTGACGCCGCTGAGGCCTTTGCTCCGATCCCTACTACTCAGCACGGTACTCAGGTGTCCCAGGTTCCGTCGACCGGTCGACCTGGGTGGCAAGGCCGAGCACGTCTCGGTGGACCGGGTGAAGGCTGCTCACCTGGACTTGGACCAGCCTGTGGTGCTGGCTCGACCTCCGCGACGGGGCCGCCCCCCGGCCTCGTCCCCTGTCACGGATTTAAAACCTGTTGTTCCGGTCCCTCCCCTTCCGGGGGCCGCACAGGCGGGAGTCACTTTTCCGACTCCCGTGCTCAGGAGTCGTGGGGGTCGGCGTGTCGTTCCTCCCCGCCATGCTGATTTTGTTTATGTGTGAATTCTGGGGGGGCTTGTGTGGTGACACGTTATTGGACATAATTCACCTTGCTTATTGTGTTGCCACACGGACCCTTTAGTGGGGAACACCGGTAGCTTTAGCTGCCATTCCTGCTAGCTCATCAGGCAGAGCAGTGCATGTGTTAACCTCTCTGAAAGTAATGGATAATAAAGATTGGAACTCCATTCTTAATACACCGCCTCCGACTCTCTTTTCACGGCACTACAATATTCTATTAATGTTCACGTTCACACAGTCGGTGATTTTTGCCGGCCGTCTTTCCTGCGACGGCAGCTTTTCTGTATTTCCTTTCTCCTGTAATATGACTTGATCGCTTTAAACTCCGTACACTGAGCTCTGATTGGTCAGCAGGCAGTGCTTTCACTGAGTTGAGCTCTTAGCCTGCAACCTAACCTGGTCCCGACCAGGTTAGCCGCTAAGCATAAGTTACCATGGAGATCTAGCCTGCTAAAAAGAGATCCAGCTTCGTAGGACCGGAAAGCCGGAGTTTTCCCTGAATTTAGCCGGCTAAGCGAAAATCCTGCTTCGTAGTATACCCCCCAGGTGTCCTGTTGTTGTGTGTCACCTGCCAGCTTGTGTGTCTCATGTGCTCATCATCACCAGCCCCGCCCCTGATTGTTTTCACCTGTCCCCCATTAACCGTTGTGTGTATTTATAGCCCTGCTCTCCTTTTGTCTTTTGTCGGTTCGTCTTGTCTCCACGTCGAGTCCATGTCTGTAAACATTAGTGATCTGTTGAGCAACCTAGTAGAACCTAGAGATAGTGATGGCAAAATGAAGCTTTGAATGAAGCGTCGAACCACTTGGACAATTGTGTCGGAAATAGGTTCATTTCTCGAAGCTTCAGTTACAGCGACCTCTCCTGACGAAGTGCAAGGCTGCAGTGGGTTTAACGTATCTTTGCCGTGAAAAATATTCGATGCACACACACACTAAGACTGAATATCATGTTGTATTTGCAATTAAAGATTGATAATTGTGTGTATTGGGTTATTGAGAAGAGACGGAGAGGGCCTTTTATCAGTTATTAAAATTGAAAAGCAATGATTAAAATACATCCATTCCGGGCTTTGAACCAGCTGTGCGGAGGACATCGCCGCATTCGGGCCGCCGGCTGTACCCACTGGGCTATCTATTCCAGCGACGTGCGGTCAGGGGAGGCAGGGGAGGCAGAGCCTCACCTGTCATACTCCAATGTAACGGAAAAACAACTAAAGAAAAACGAAATAGTAATAATAATAAAATGTCTCCACTGATCTGTGTTGTAAGTGTGATTTATGTATGATTCCAATCGCTTTTTATAGTCAAAATCAGCAAATTTGCCGAGCTCCGCTACAACTACGGGTAGCGATGAGAAGAGAGGCAGGGACGAGCTCTGCCTCTCGTAAGCCCACAGTAACTGGCTGGAGCGCGGGCACTAATTTAACGCGGGCACTAATTTTGTGAGCGCGCTCAAGCCAGTTACTCTGGGGTGAGGTGAGGCACAGATGAGCTCTGCCTCACCTCAGAATGCGTCACCCCACAGAAACTGGCTGGAAAGCGGGCACTAAGCGCATGCCTGCACCATCTCACTGTATGTCACCAATGTAATGTTTGTAGATCCCTTTATTACATTTATCCTCGCCATCCATAGTCTCTAAATAACTTATTTCACGTATATATGATATTTAGGCCCGCTGGTCTCATCATACAACGGCAATGAAAAAAGCACCAGGAGAGGCAGCCATAACCTCTGCCGCACTGAAGGGGGCGCAAGTGAGCCCACAGGTTCTTGTTGCTACTGTTATTCTACGCAGAGACGGTAGACACGAACAACAAACTAGACTTTTGAAACTAGAGGAAGATAAGGAGGACTTTTACAAAAAAGTAATAGAGATTGTTGTCCAGAAGGATAGCATGGACTTCATCTTCAAGTCAAGGTAAGACCACAATTGTAATGAACATGGGATCTTACCAGTGGCGTTTTTATATGTACAAAAGTGGTGGGGCACAAAAAACTTAGATGTCTATATATAAGCTTCTGCAGTGAGGTTCATGGCTGGTGAGGCTCTGACTCTTCAGGTTTACAAATATTATATTTTGACCTAAATCAAAATATAATATTATTTTCAAAAGCTTTTTTTGTCTGATGCTTCAATTAATTTTAAACAGACAGTTCAACAAAAGGATACCCAAAAAATGTAATTGTATCATTTAAATATTGAATTGTTCTCTCTTAGTAAGATCCCATTTTCATGGCGGTGGTAAAATTGCAGTCTTACCTTGACATGAAGATGAAGTCCATTTGCCTATCCTTCTGGACAAAAATCTCTATTACTTTTTTGTAAAAGTCCTCCTTATGTTCTTGTAGTTTCAAAAGTCTATCATAAATCTGATCTAATCAATAGATTTATGATTCGAAAATTATAAAAGTAGGGTAGACATGTGGATATTATCCGGCTGAACAAAACGTGCATTTATCTAACAGGTTTGTTTCCCACAGATCTTATTTGGAGCTATTTTCTAAAATCCTATGGAGAAATATCATTGCTTTTTTGTGGAGGGAAGCCATGCGCAGTTTATTTCCGGGTTGTAGGACGCCTCACTGCAGCTCTCTCTCCTCCTCTTCACACACCACACTTTTCGCGGCACACGTACTTACAGCCAATCAGCTCTGAATGATGTGAGATGACGTATGGTGGGGATGGCAGCACTATGCCCCTATGGTCATTATTTTTTTGCCACACACATTAAATAGGACAATACTCTGAGCATGCGCAGTGTAGTTTTTACAGTCACCATTGACTTAAACAGGGAGAGGGAGGGGCAGGATCGGGTTTTGTCCCACATGGCTCTAAACAGCTCAATAGGCACACACTGTAGACACTAATTAGAAGAACACAGACTAAAACAGCAATGTACAGACGAATCAGATGATTAAACATGATCTTAAAATATATTTTATATATTTTTTAATTTATTTTTTGCATTTTTTTGTAATCATTACTTTTAATACTTTCTGCTGACACTAGGTGGGGCTGTGCCCCACCTGCCCCTAATGACCAGTCGCCACTGGATCTTACTAAGAAAGAACAATCCAATATTTAGATGTTGGGTATCCTTTTGTTGAACAGTCTGTTTAAAATGAATCGAAGCATCAGACTAAAAAAGCTTTTGAAAATAACCGAATATTTCGATTAAGGTCAAAATATCATATTTGTAAATCTGACAGTGCCTCACCAGCCGTGAACCTCACCGCACGTCACTGATCTATTCCTTGAAATATTTAACTGTTTTTATATTACTGATAATTGTCTTTTTGTTCACAACTTCTCCACATTTCGAAGTGTTTCCCGAGCCAGAACGACCTATCTTTCTTCCTGGCTTGCTCTATAATGATATCAAATGCAATGCCAACAACAACTCAACAGCAACAACGCAAACTACGACAACAACCCACACATTGTGCATTGTTTAGAGCGGTCATAAAGTGTTGAAGCACTCAAGTTTGAAACTGTTTCAACCTGTCACCTGTCAGAATCAAGACGAGGCAGTGAATCGCGTGAATGGACCGTGAACCAGTCAAGTGATTCATTGAGGAAATGAAGCAGTTGCTGCTTCGGACGTCACATGTCACGTGATTTGAAGCAGTTGCTGCTTCGGACGTCACATGTCACGTGATTTGAAGCAGTTGCTGCTTCGGACGTCACATGTCACGTGATTTGAAGCAGTTGCTGCTTCGGACGTCACATGTCACGTGATTTGAAGCAGTTGCTGCTTCGGACGTCATATGTCACGTGATTTGAAGCAAGCTTCGAAGCACTGCTTCTATGGAATAGGAAGTCCAGGGTTGAAGCTCCGTTCGAAGCTTCTGTGTCAAACTGCCATCGCTACCTAGAGATCTTGTGAGAATCCATATGGCGCGTTTCCACTGCAGGCCTCGCTCGGCCTCGCTCGGTTTGGTTAGGCCTTATTAGGCCCAGTGTCAGTACCAGATATGTTCGGGCTACCAGATATGTTCGGGTGTATTTCCGTCGCATCCGTCATATTCGTCATATTTTACGGCAACTCAAGAGGGCCATCACGGTCAAATTCCGAACATTTAAACATAGCCGACACTTCATTCTTTACTTTGTCCGTTATTATATGTAGAAGATTATACTTTTTCTCCGTCATGTTGTTTCCTTAGCAACAACTTCAAACAGACATAGCCTACACTTCATTCTTTACTTTGTCCGTTATTATATGTAGAAGATATTACTTTTTTCTCCGTCATGTTGTTTCCATAGCAACAACTTCAAACAATAACAACTAATCGCTAGCCGCAAAGCTAGCATCACAGCCACTGCTCCGTTTTCGGAGACTTTGCACACGTTTTCACAAACATTTTCACACGCTAGGAGTACTTCCACTAGCTTCGTCTTGATCTGTAGATGTGATTTGATGTGTCGTGTGTCCCCCAACTCCTCTCCAAAGTTCAGATATTTAATAAAATACTCAGGGGAGTTTCCTGAATTTTCATGCCCAAAACCAAGCACTAGGCCCTGGGTAAATTAAGAGGCTGATCTCGGGCACTTTTGTCCACTTTCCCTGGTGGTCGAAACTCAAGCCAGACATCCCTGGAATCGTCTCAGAGAGTAGATGATCAGTGGGGCCTTGTTTTTACTGAATGATGTGTTTTTTTTATGGGGAATTAAAATATGAGCTTATTTTTAGGATTTTCGGAGACTTTGCACACGTTTTCACAAACATTTTCACGCTAGTATATAGAGTATGGGAGTACTTCCATTCGCTTCGCCTTGATCTGTAGATGTGATTTGATGTGTCGTGTGTCTCCCAACTCCTCTCCAAAGTTCAGATACTATATAAAAATACTAAAAGGTAAATAAAACATTAAACATCATGACAAAATAACAACCTGAAATATATGTATTCCATCTACACATTTCGTAATTATCTAATCTAGTGGCCTTATAAAAGTGTTGGCTAAAGTAACGCAGAATATATATATTTTTTAATTGTAAATAATTAGAAACATTATTTATGTGCACAAGTACATGGGACCCCATCACAGCACGCCACACATAACAAGCTTTCCCGAGTTCCTCCGGCTGCAGTTCCACAGACGGCCGGTGTGTGGCAGCAGAGCGCTGGGAGCAGAGGGAGGTGAGTATATGACGGATATGACGGATGACGGATGCGACGGAAATACACCCGAACATATCTGGTAGCCCGAACATATCTGGTACTGACACCGGCTCACATTAATGCTGCGCTTCCATTACAGTTTAGGAACTGGGGTAGTTACTATAGTAACGCAGTGTAGGGCGGAGCCGTGACGTCATCTTCAATGAGAGCCCCAGAAAAACAACACAGCCGTTAGCTCTTAGCACTCAGAGCTCACAGCTCCTCATATCTGTTCAGAAACTAGAAACAAGTTAAACAAGTACAAACCACAGACTGCCTGTGTCATGGAGAATACAGTCGCTGGTTTATTTATGTCTGTATAGGCCGTTGTTGTGAGTGTGGACGGTCGGAGCATATATAACGTTAGCTTAGCCAAGCTCCATTTAGAAAACACGCATTTTAAAAGGGTTTTTCGCCTGCCGTCTGTCTACAGACTTGTCAAAGCATTAATTCATGGTTTTTACTAACCGGTATCAGTATGTTGTTACTTCGGCATCATTTTGAAACGTGTATTACAATTAAATCACGGTCAAATATGTTCATCTTGTTGTAGTTGTAGCCCCCTTGCCATCGATTCTCTCTCTAGTTTAGCATACTCAGCCCGACTCAGCCTGGTTGTTCCTGGCCCTAGAACCACGATTTTATGGGACCAGAAAAACTGTGAATTAGGACCCGCTAGCCGGTACTAGGCCAAGTGGAAACGCAACCAAAAACGGGCCCCGCACGGCTTGGCACGCTTAAAGCGAGCTACCCGCTGCAGTGGAAACGCGCCACTAGTAGAACCTAGTAACCTAGTTGAACCTAGAGATCTTGTGAGAATCCTAGTAGAAGCTAGTGATCTTTTGTTTTTGAAAAGTCTTTTATTAATAAAAGATATTTTTGGAAGTCAACCGAATCGTGCATCTGAGTTCTTGTGAGTCCTTCGTGTCAGAACGAACCGACCTTACAAGATGGACTCAGCCGATTCCACCGCGTTAAAGACAGCCTTGCAGTCGCAAGGAACACTCCTTCATCAACATGAGGGACAGCTGACAGCAATAAATCAAGGGGTCCAGGACTTAAATGCCCGTCAGCACAACTTCCAGTCAACAGTGTCAACGGAGATAAATCACCTGGCTGAGAAAATGCACGACATACTTACGGAGCGTCCACACAGCAGCGTGCGTTGACGCTTGGAGGTGGGCGTATCTGAAGCTTGGGGCAACGCGACCAACAACCAATCACATGAATCTTCCGCCCCCGACATACAAAGCAATAGCAATGTTAAAACGAAGTAAAATGGATATAAAATCCCCAAACAGGCGAAAACCTACCAGTTTCATCCACTGTCTCTGCCACCTCCCTCCATGCCTCGCTCCTCCGGGTTGTATCCCGGTAGAATGGGTAGATGAACAGAGACTGATTACATTACATTGCATTTAGCTGACGCTTTTGTCCAAAGCGACTTACAATAAGTACATTCGACCAGGAAGACACAACCTTGAAGAAAACAGAATCATATAAGTATATCAGGTTTCATAGAGCCAAACATTTCAAGTGCTACTCAACTGGCTTTAGGTAATCCAGTCCTTTATTGGTATAAAAGTGCTTCGTTAATCGTTCTAACGCTCGAAGTGGAGTCGAAAGAGATGAGTTTTCAGTTTGCGCCGGAAGATGTGCAAGCTATCTGCCGTCCTGATGTCAATGGGGAGCTCATTCCACCATCTTGGAGCCAGGATAGCAAACCCACGTGTTTTCGCCGATGGGAACTTGGGTCCCCCTCGCAGCGAGGGCGCAACGAGTCGTTTGGCTGATGCAGAGCGTAGTGCACGCGCTGGGGTGTACGGTTAATACTGATCATACAGCACCGGGTGATTCACTACCGCTATAATGAATTTTCCCTCCATTTTTTGGAATATGAGGAAATGACCTGCGTAGTCTCTCCCAGAATACACGCGGTTTGATTGGCTAGCGCTTGTACTGGCAGATTTGCATAAACGGGATTTCATTGGCTGACGCCTCCGTCGAGGCGTCAAAAGTTGAACATTGCTCAACTTTTGAAGCCAGCAACGCTCCACGTCGCTTCCCAAAATGCAGTTCGGCTAAAAGTGACGTCACCCCATTCAAAGTGAATGGGCAGAAGCGTTGGAAGCTTCAACGCACGCCGCTGTGTGGACAGGCCGTGAGGCTTACCCTGCTGTTCCTGCGGCAGAGTTTTCTGGTCCAGCGGAGGTCGGGTTTGCTGATATCCCAGTTCAAGTACCCATGCCATCGTCTACACTCCGCCTCGCTTCGCCAGAGAAGTTCTCCGGGGATTCTGGAAACTGTCGTCCATTCCTGGTACAGTGCGATCTCCATTTCAAACACCAGCCTGCAGCATTTCCCACAGATCAAGCTAAGGTTGCTTTCATAGTGTCTCACTTGACGGGTAGAGCGGGAGCCTGGGCAACAGCAGAATGGGCCCGAGACTCGCCTGTTTGCCAGTCTTTAAGGCTATTCATGGATACTATGAACAAGATTTTTGACCAGACATCACCCGGGAGAGAGTCAGCGAGAGCCCTGGTGAACATCAAACAAAGGCAGAGGAGAGTGGTGGATTACGCTATCGAATTCCGGACCCTGGCAGCGGAGAGTGGGTGGAACTCAGCGGCTCTTTTTGATGCGTTTCTGCATGGATTAGCGGTCCCATAAAGGATCAGTTAGCTCCATTAGAGCTGCCTGAAGATTTGGACTCTCTCATCGCCATGGCTATCCGGGTGGACCAACGCCTAGCAGAGAGACGCCGGGAGAAAGGAGAGAATGCAGGATCCACTCCACTGTTCAGACGGGAGTTACCGAGGCAGCACTACGCTTGGCGGAGAAATACCCGGACGTCTCCAGAACGACCAGCGCCCCCTGCCGCCATGGAGGAACAGATGCAGCTCGGAAGAGCCAAACTCACCCTGGAGGAGCGTCAGCGCCGTCTACGGGAGAGGCGGTGCTTCTACTGCGGCCAGCAGGGTCATTTTCTGGCAGCCTGTTCGGCAACAGATCAGGCTCATCAGCAGGAAGAGGGACGCTGGTGAGCCGAGTGACTTCTTTCGACCCTCCCTCGAGAAAATTGATTCAGGTACAAATGAAACTTAATGATAAAACTGTGACTCAGGATGCATTAATTGATTCAGGGGCTGATGAGAGCTTGTTAGACTGGGACAGGGCCGGACTGGGACAATAAATCAGGCCGGGAATTATACACCCAGCCAGGCCACTACCAGTTTTTTGTGCCATTTTGCTGAATTTATTTGTCAATTTTTACAGCGTTGCTGCCCGTAGTGATAGCCCTCTAAATCTACTACCCAAAAATAAAAATATGGACATGGGTTACTATTTTTAAAAATGTGCACATTTATTTAGGAACCTATGTGAACATATTTTAAGTGGGGGTGGACCTCAAATCCTATAGGGGGGTCCGGGGGCATGCTCCCCGGTAAGATTTTTTTTTTAAATGTTGGACTTAAATGCATCAATCTGGTGCATTTTGAGGGGGAAATAAAGAGACTACACCCATATGAAACATAACTGTATACATTTAAATAATCATAAAATCATAAAAACAGGGCCATAACCAATAACATACCATATCCAATATGAAAAAACATTGAAACTTGTTTATTTATTTGTTTTTGGTTCATTTATAGTTGTGAGTGTGTCTGTGCTCCTGAACCAGCCTCACCTGTCTCCCTCCTCTCCCCCTGCTCCTCTTTGAGGCAGCAGCAAATACTAGTTTTAGCTCTCAACAAGTTTTAATAGTTTATCTTACCTTTTTCACCTAGTTAACTTTTTTTTTTATTATTCATGCATATTTTACTAATCACTCCCCCCTCAAATGGAAATATGTGTTTACATAAATGGTGACCAAACCGTTTGAGACCCACTGAGATAACTTAGACTAAGTTAACTATCTAAACACTCAGAGTCCTTTACCTCACCTGAGCTGAGGTTATCAGTCTCTCAGTCTGACAGGAGAGGACTCTCCTCCACCTTGTTGTTGAAAAAGCTCCTTATATACTTTAGCGCAGCTAGCTAGCACCAGATGCTAACAACAACAATACACGTAACCAGTGCGCGCGCTTTATCTCACTCGCTCGCGCCACACATACACTAACACAGTGGTTCCCAAACTTGTTGTGCCCAAGGCACACCAAAGGACAAGTAAAAATCTCAAGGCACACCTATTGTGCAAAATAGCCCTTATAACACGTGTTATCACTCATATCATGTAAACTTTATCAAATTAGGCTTCATCAAAGCAGCAACACACTCATTTAAACCAGACAGGTCACAAAATAAAAAACGAGGCAAAGGAAATTCAGCACAGATAACTGTCAATGCAAGGAAGCTGCATTGTCCATGGTCCTGAACTACAAATTATACATGTAACATTTCAGCAATCAGAATTGAAACATGTGCTATTGTAAATATTTTTGCAGACTTAAAAATTAGTGAGATACATGTGCCTGTCGGGGCGCGCAGAATTCTTTAATTCTTGGTGGCACTGAGAAAAGGGCCACTTGCAAGTCCTGTTCAACAGAGCAGTGACCTCCTGTTGTTCTTCATGTAAATCATAGTAGAGAACGCCAACTCCAGAGATGGGGTCGTTACTAAAAAAATGTAATATATTACATATTACTTTTTTTTTTTAAAGTAATATATTACAGTACTTCGTTACTATCTACATAAAGTAACTCGTTAATTTACTCGCCCGAGCACGTACGAACTGCGCATGCGTGAGTGGCAATAACTTTCCTTACCAGCAGGCGGCGGTAGTGTGTATTTGTCATTCAAAACAGGCAACAACCGGAAGACAGAGAAAAAGAACAGACTACGTGATATAAACAAACAACAAATAGCTTGTGCGGTAGCTTCACCTTAGCATGTGTTCTTTGCAGGTGCTTGTTGACGTTTGACGTGGTGTTTCCAGCAGTGGATAACAGCTTCTGGCCTGGACACAGTTTGCACCTCACCGTCACATTCCTGTCTATTCTTCGGACGAACTCAAAAATAATGGGCATACTGACTCAGCCATGTTTATGCAGCACTACACGTGGAGATGTGGACGCGCAAGTCGCGCAGATTACGTACATATAAACCTACAAAGTACTGATATAGTAAATAAAAAAATAATAATTGTTTGTGTAGTTGTATATTGCAATAATAACGTATGGTTGTCACAAAATCCCACGGCACACCCGGACTTGCCTCACGGCACACCAGTGTGCCGCGGCACACCGTTTGGGAACCACTGCACTAACACACACCCTCCCGAGCTTGAATGACACACAGACCAATCGAGGGCATTAGTATGATCTGTATGAAAGTGGCTATGTCGGCAGGCCACATCATGTAGACAGCCAGTCACCCTCTGTGAGGCAGAGTCAGACCCACATTTGCGCAGCGTTGAGTTCACAATACATACATAAAAAAAAAATCTCAGGCCAGCAGGCCACTTAGCAGGCCAGGCCATCGGGAAACCTCCCGGTCCTCCCGATGGCCAGTCCGGGCCTGGACTGGGAGCTGGCTAAAAGTTTGAACTTAAACATTGTCCTTTTAGATCAGCCATTAGAGGCTAGTGCTTTGGACGGCCGCCTTTTATGTACATGTACACATCGCACTGAGCCCATAGTTATTGCCATAGATCAGGAACACCGTGAGCAGATTAGTTTTCATTTATTTAACTCTGCGCAACATCCTCTCATTTTGGGTTACCCTTGGCTTGTTAAACATAACCCTCATGTTGACTGGCATACAGGAAAGGTTAAGGGGTGGGGGAGTGATTGCTCTCGTTCATGTTTAGCCTCTCATACAGTTTTGAGTGGACGGCACAGATCTAGGAACTTTAAACAGGCGCCAGGTAGTGACAGTGTCACTTCTTCGAAACATTCTGACTTTCCTGACTTGTCCAAAGTGCCTGAGTGTTATCTTGACATTAAGGAGGTCTTTAACAAAACACGAGCTACTTCCTTGCCTCCCCATAGACCGTATGATTGCCCCATAGACCTTCTCTCTGGCTCTACTATCCCCAAAGGACAGTTGTACTCTCTCTCTGGTCCAGAAAGGGAGGCCATGGAAGAATATATCGGATCATCACTCAAAGCTGGCTTGATTCGGCCATCATCATCCCCAGCAACAGCAGGTTTCTTTTTTGTGGGGAAAAAGGACGGTTCATTAAGGCCCTGTATTGATTACAGTCCACTAAATCAGATCACGATAAAGAACAGATATCCCCTTCCACTCATCTCTACTGCGTTTGAACTATTACAAGGAGCTAAGTTGTTCACCAAATTGGACTTAAGTAATGCTTATCACCTACTGCGCATCAGGGAGGGGGATGAGTGGAAAACAGGGTTCAATACACCTACAGGACATTACAAATATTTGGTTATGCCTTTTGGACTTTCTAATGCACCTGCTGTTTTCCAAACACTCATCAATGATGTATTAAGAGATTTTCTGAATATATTCTGTTTTGTGTATCTTGATGATATTCTCATCTTTTCTCCTGATGAGAAAATCCATGTTCTTGAGAGACTCCTTGAGAACAATTTGTTTGTAAAAGCCAAAAAATGTGAGTTTCATGTCAACTCAGTGTCATTTTGGGGCTTTGTGATTTCCCCAAACAAAATGGAAATGGACCCAGCAAAGGTCAGTGACGTGGCTAATTGGCCAACGCCAAGTTCCAGAAAAAAAGTTCAGCAATTTATGGGGTTTGCTAACTTTTACAGACGTTTCATACGCAATTTCAGTGCCATTGCCTCTCCTCTCCATGCCCTTACCTCTCCCCATGTTCAGTTTGTGTGGACTTCACAGGCAGAGGACTCTTTCCAGAAACTGAAGAAAAGGTTCACAACAGCTCCCATCCTGACTGTACCTGATACCAGCCGACAGTTTGTGGTAGAGGTAGACGCCTCCAACGACGGCGTTGGGGCTATATTGTCCCAGAGGTCAGCGTCGGACAACAAGCTTCATCCTTGTGCCTATCTCTCCCGAAAGCTGTCATCTGCTGAGAGGAATTATGACGTGGGAAATCGGGAACTGTTGGCTGTGAAGATTGCTTTGGAGGAGTGGCGGCACTGGTTGGAGGGAGCGGAGCAGGATTTCCTGGTCTGGACGGATCACAAAAACCTGCAATACATCAGGAAGGTCAAACGTTTGAACTCTAGGCAGGCCAGATGGGCTCTATTCTTTAATAGATTTAGTTTCACTCTGTCATATCGACCTGGTTCACAGAACGGAAAGCCTGATGCACTCTCCAGAATGTATGATCCTGAGCCAGTCCCCAAGAGTCCAGAAACCATTCTGCGGCCAGACCGAGTGATAGGTAGTGTGACCTGGCCCATTGAAGTCAAGGTCAAACAGGCAAACGGCGGGAATCCTGTGCCTGGAGGGTGTCCTCAGAATCGCTTGTTTGTGCCGGAGTAACTTCGATCTCAAGTGATTCATTGGGCCCATACGTCTGTACTTACCTGTCATCCAGGAAATAAGAGGACCATCTTCATGGTGAAACACAGATTCTGGTGGCCAGCTATGTGGAAGGATGTTGCAGAATATGTGGCAGCGTGCCCTGTGTGTGTCAGGAGCAAAACTTCTCATCAAGCTGCGGCAGGTCTTCTCCAACCTCTGCCCATTCCCCACAGACCATGGTCTCACATTGCGTTGGACTTTGTGACAGGATTGCCAACATCGGCAGGTAATACCACAATACTCACTGTGATTGATCGGTTTTCTAAAATGGTACACTTTATCGCCATGTCCAAGTTACCTACTGCCAAAGAAACAGCAGAGGCCATGTTGTCCCATGTGTTCAGGATCCATGGTTTTCCCTGTGATGTCGTTTCAGACCGAGGCCCACAATTTGTGTCACGTTTTTGGAAGGAGTTTTGTCGCCTAATCCAAGCCACTGTAAGCCTGACCTCCGGATAACACCCACAGTCTAATGGACAAGCGGAGAGGATGAATCAGGATTTGGAGACCTGTCAGAGATGCCTGGTGTCCGAGAAGCCTACCACCTGGAGTAAAAGTCTGATTTGGGTTGAGTATGCGTATTGGTCCTTTTCCTATAGCCAAAGTGGTTAACCCTGTTGCTGTCCGTTTATGTCTCCCAAAGTCCATCAAGGTCCACCCCACGTTTCATGTCAGAAAGCTGAAACCGGTTAAAGAGAGCAGACTGGTCCCTGCCTCCACGCCCCCTCCACCTCCCCGGATCGTCGACGGAGGTCAAGTGTACACTGTGGATAAAATACTGTCTGAAAGTAAGAGGGTCAGAGGTAGACAGTTCCTGGTCGATTGGGTAGGGTATGGATAAGAGGAGAGGTGCTGGATCCCAGGCAGCTTCATTGTGGACAAGACTCTAATATCGGACTTTGACAGACAACAGTCTCAGGCTTCAGGGACGTCTGGAGCCGTCTGTAAGAGGGGGGGTACTGTAAGATTTCAGCGTTAGAGTTATTTTAGTTTATTGTTTTGTGTTTATTATTGTGGCCTTGCATTTTATTTTGTTATTGACTCTACCCTCTCTTTTCAGGTGTCTACACTTCCTGTCGTTGTGTGTCACCTGCCAGCTTGTGTGTCTCATGTGCTCATCATCACCAGCCCCGCCCCTGATTGTTTTCACCTGTCCCCCATTAACCGTTGTGTGTATTTATAGCCCTGCTCTCCTTTTGTCGGTTCGTCTTGTCTCCACGTCGAGTCCATGTCTGTAAACATTAGTGATCTGTTGAGCAACCTAGTAGAACCTAGAGATATTGTGAGAATCCTAGTTGAACCTAGAGATCTTGTGAGAATCCTAGTAGAACCTAGTGATCTTTTGTTTTTGAAAAGTATTTTATTAATAAAAGATATTTTTGGAAGTCAACCGAATCGTGCATCTGAGTTCTTGTGAGTCCTTCGTGTCAATTAGCTAGCTGTCCTGGAACGCAGCTTGCAAAACATGAGGTCGCTCCACTTTGCTGAGGTAACAGGCACAGTTAAGTCACCTCCTTTTTTACACACACTAGTTGCTGCTGTTTTGTTATAGTTTTGCCATGGTAAGGCAACTTTAGATCAGCTTTCTAACAAGGGACACGACCATACATTTGTAGCTATGCATGCTCATCTGAAAGGCTGTGTGTTTGCAGACATAGAACACTGAAGTCGTCCTCTGGGAAGTGATCGACTCTCTACAAAATATTCATTCAGCACTGTAGTTTATGAGATATTTAATCTGTTCAGACCTACCAAAGCCTCAGGTTACCAGGCTCAGCTGCCCTTTGTCAGCCTCAGGTGTACACATTCATATTTAGAAAGTTAGCACAACATGTTTAATCACCGTTAATCTCATATGAAATCTTAATTTTAAATGATGTTGTCCCTATCTCAAGTTTTGAACAAAGCTCTGGGGAACCATACTTTATTTATCCGTACAATGACTGCTAAGATTTTTGATTCTACAAAAAAATGATTTACCTTTGCTAAGTCTTATAAAGAAAGACACAATTATTTTGGAATGATAAACTATTAATCTCACGTACTTTTTGTTTTGTTTTAAGAACTTAAAAACACATCTAATCGCAGGCACATTTTAAAATCCATCCCTTTGCAAGATTCAAGGTGATTCTGATTCAGAATCTTAGCGCAACCTGTTGCCTGCTTAGAAACACACCATTAAATGTATATGAACTTTGATTGTGTCCCTAGTGTGATGATGACTGAGACGTCTGATATTCAGGGCTCTTCGGACAGTACTCAGAACAAGCAGAGACACGTGACTTCCCCCCCCTCTCGGTTTTGTCTGTGGGACTCGATCAGCAGAGATGTGCTACATGAATCTGACTTCCCCCCCAGAGACACTCAGACCACACGACTCTCAGCAGCTCAAAAGATCTGAGTTCCTAAAATGTCATGTTTATCTGCAACATGAATACACTGTACAGAATTGTATTTATTTGCGAGTAAAATTAATAAACAAAACAGCAGTATTTTTTTTTTTTAAAGTGACATACAAATAAATAAGCTGGATCAATAAGTGCAGCCAGTTTGATCAAACATGTAAAAAGTTGACTTATATATATATATTATACATCGAAAAAAATGCAACCAAAACATTTGATATCCGGATAAAAGACAAGTGTGTATTTATATAAGAAGTTGTCACTCCATTATGAAAATACTTGAAGATATGCAAATTAATTCCTGAGAGAACAAAATGAGCCAGGGAGCATGAGAACCTGAGACATTACATTTGTTAGCATTTGTCAAGTTTTTAAGGTGTGCGAAGTGTGTCATAATATTTTGGTGCCCACAGTAATCGGGTGACTTGTATGTCTCTCCTGAAACCGATGCTGGTATCCCAGCAGTACTCTGGAGAGAGAACCTTGCTGGGTTTGTGGAGCAGCATGTACTTGTTCAGATGGCTCTCATCGTGCCACAGAGCCTCCACATTGTTCTGTTTGTCCTCCATGATGCCCTGATAGCAGGCCTCGGTCAACGCTTTCACATTCTTCCACGAGCCCCCGAAGATGGCAGCGTGGTAGTAAAAATCCCCAGTTTCCATGTACGCCTTGGAGTTTGGGTTGCGGTCGTAGGTGTACAAATGCTTTGGAAGGCGGTAGTAGTGGGCGTGGAGTAGAGCTACTGAATCCCCAAGAGCCTCTGATCCAAATCTCCCAGTAAATACCTGATCCACATCAAAGCAGAAGACGTGCGTGCAGTGGTGGCGAATATCAGACTCTATCACATCTGATATGCTCTTCATTCGCATCATAGAGACGTCCTGCCACCTGGAGTTCTTCTCCACTTTGATCACCTTCATGCTTCTCAGAGGAGACAACTTGATGTTAGGCACCTTCTCTGGCATATCCGTAAACACGTAGTAGGTCACGGGCAAACCCACCATAAAGTGTTGCTCGGATGAGTTCAGGAATGTGTGTAGGTAAGCATCAAGGTATCTTTTGAGGAAAAGAAAACAAGTCACATTTCTGTTAGACTCTTATCACTCTACCTCCAGAGGAAACTGAGGTCCATTGATGCGTGCAACTAAATGTAGCAGATCTTATTTAGTCTGCTGCTGCAAGTAAAAACTGTTTGCTGCAATGTGCTGGGGCAGTGGTATCTGATCTGGTGACCTCAACCGACCAAACAAACAGTAGCCTATGACTTTATCTGTAACTGCACTACAATTAATTTTAAGACTAGATGCAGCATGTCCACTTCACATGTTTATGAGTACAGTAAAACATATATTTTCTAAGTTAGCTATAGTAACTATAAGCACTGGGTTTTTTGGAGGGTCATTATGTTTTGTGTTTTTTTTGTCATGTTTTACAGTTTGTCATACAGTTTGTCTGCGATAACAGAAACCTGGTGCTGCCAACTTTTTTTTTTTTTTTTACAATCTGTCCAACCATCACCCAGTTAAACATTAATGCACTAAAAATACAGTTGGCTGAGCAGGAGGTATTTAGGTTTGATGACAGATTATCTTTAGAGTTATTACTTTATTCATGTGAAAACCAACCTGCCCACAGCAAAGACTGTTAGAGCCACAGAGGATCCTCTCATCTTGTGCATCTCGTCATAGAGGCGGGGGTCAAACATCCCTTCCCAGATGATGGCAGCTTTCCAATATGTACAGGTTAGCACGTCAGGTCTGGACCTGAAATATAAAACAAATGTATTTTTTTAGACTGAATTCCCTTTTATAATACTCTTCTTTACCAACCTGAAGCTTACTACAGGTAAATTGTGACTCAAACACGTCATATGCATCTAAATATTTTTAGTAGTATTATTTTATATTTACACTCAACTTAGATTCAGTTAAATTCTGTTGCACTAAAACTTTAACTGCAATTTCAGGTTAAACATATAAAATAGCTACCCTTCTGATATGGATTAAGAAAAAATAGTTTTATGTGGCTCCATTAATTCAGCCAACATTTATTTATAAATACACCTTCTTCTTAGGAATTATTTAAAAAGGTGAAATACAAAAACCACCACTTATTTGTTGTTGCTGCTTTATGTCCAATCAGATGAAACCTGCGGCTTCTCAACATGATAGATAAATGTCTGTGTTGGTCTCAGGACTATCTGTTCAGCCAAATTGTAAACAGGTCTTCTGGTCTTACTGGAGATTGAGGCTGGCGTCCACACTGCTGTCCAGATTCAGCATCTTTGCACTTTCCAAATGGCATTTCTCCATAGGTAGGAAGCCAATAAAAAGTCTAAAACAAAAAATAAAAAAACTTGTCCATTAAGTAATGTTAGCATTTAGGCTTACAGTAATTGTTCTTGCATGTAGTGTCCCCTCAATTTAAACACAGACTCACTTTACAGATGCAGGTATTAAGTAGATTGCACAGAGTGTGATGGGAACAAAGAGCACACATTTCCAAACACTCCTCATCCTCTGAAGATGTCTGCGAAAAAAGAGCCAAAGATGTCAGATTAGTCAGATTAAACAGAAATCTCTGATTCTTAACATGTATGTGGCACCGTAGCTTAAACAACAAAGTAGTCTTTATTTTGTTCGTTTTTTATTTTAAAGATGTGAAATACCCCATTGTTGAAAACGCTGGGGTCAAGGCTCAGTTGAAGGTGATCTCTCTTCTGAAAGAACTGGCAGCAGCTGATGTTTCATGAATGAAACGGCCCGCACCTGAGAAAAGAAGAGGGAGTATTTTACTTAGCCTATTGAAATAATTCTCATTGAACCTCATTGGTTCAAATTCGCCCATCTAGGTATGGCAGTGCTTTTCTTTTAACTTTCGAGATAGTGGAGGTGATAGGGTAGCTTAATGTTGGTGTTAATTCCAAAATTATATTTTACAATATAAGATCTCAAAGAATAAACTATTGAATATTAACACAAGCAGCCATTCAAGAAGTTTGCCAAAAATAAAATACACTCACAAATGTGGTAACATTTTGATTTTAGGCTATATATGTTTTTTATTCCCCTATTCTCTGGAAGAGTTTAGTTAGAAAATACACAAACAGTGGTAGTTATGTTGCGTTTTACGGGAATTGCCAGTGTAAATAAAAACATATAGGCCCAGCGTCCAACAATTATACAAAAACCTTCATAAATTCTTGTCAATGTTCGAAAATATCACTCATAGTATGGAAACACCTTTAAACTGAATTCAGACAAAGAAAGACATTGTTGACCGGACCAATTGTGCACACAGGATAACAATTAAATTGACATACAAAGGTAACTTACCCGAGAGTCACCATAATTCGTCAAATACTAGCTTTACCAGGTAAGTAGTACCCCACCCTTGATGTTGTTTTAAGACACGATTCGTCTCCCTGCGGCTCAGCTTTGTGTTCTGGGTCAAAATGCAGAGGGGGAGCTTCTTGTTCAAAGGTATTCTCTGACGTTAACAGGAAAACTACCTCCCCCTCTGTTTTTCAGGTATGTTTTCTACCGACGGATACCGCTCCAATACGCTTCTCATTAAGTGTTTACTATGTTTACACCAGGGGTACTCAAACTTTTTATTAAAGGTCCACTTGTGAATGTTATACAAGGTCACTGGTCCGGATAAATGCCAGTAAAGTCCCCCAGAAACGGAGCGGAGCAACGAAACTGAAATTGAACTGAAAGCAGTTTCTTACGGCGCACTATGCATGGGGCCGCCTTGAGGGGATTTCCCGACATTTCGTTGCAGTAAATTAAAGGGTGTTTCATGTTGTCGTTGCTGTGGACCTTCTTAATCTACCTTCTTTGGGGGCCCCCTTCTGGTCCAAGCACTTGCCTGCCTTGCCTGTCGGCAAACGGCGCCCCTGGATACACACACTGATTCACCGGTGGATAACGATTTTATGGCTAACATTTGGATCTTTTTATTTTGTCTTCGCTGTCATTATTTGTGTGTTTACTGAGAAGAATTAAGCACGTTAATTGTTTAGTCTAACTTCCTACCTGTGTCAATTCATAGATGATTCCATCAGCTATTTAAAAAACCCCAAGGCTGTACTTCTTGTGATAACATTACATTACATTGTATGTTACTTGTTATACGCTTTTATCCAAAGCGACTTACTCAATACTGTGGGCACTCCCCAGTCCCACAGGAGCAATTTATTGTCAATGTTCGAAAAATATCACTCATAGTATGGAAACACCTTTAAACTGAATTCAGACAATATTTTAAAGATAAGAAAGATATTGTTCACCGGACCAATTGTGCACACAGGATATTGGATAACATAATTAAATTGACACACAAACGTAACTTATCCGAGAATCACCGGCATTCATCCATAATTCATTAAATACTAGCTTTACCAAGTGTAGGAGCCATTTTGTGGGTGATGTTGGTGTGTTAGTTTATTTAAGTTATATGTATAGTGCAATATTATTTATGAACACGGGGTGGCGGGGTTTAGCTGCACCGGGTGTATATAAGGAGGTCATAGGTGACAGGAGAGGGGTGGACACAGTAGGAGAAGAGCATACCGATTCCATCAGCCCGGCAGATGCTCATAGAATCACTAGAACGCTAAATTAACCCTGGTATGTAAAGACGAATAAACATCATCATAAACCACAACTAAGGACCGGAAAATCATCTGTTTGTGTCTGCGTCTGGATCACTTTTCAACCCTTCTGTGAAAGTAACGGCAAAAATATATAGGACATAGGAAAAGGAAATTGCCATTACATTAAGTGGAATTGGCAGACATATCTTTGTTATTGGTCTCACTAAGATGTTGCTCTTGGTTTGAAGTCGAACTGTGCGCACAATACCTTGTGCGTCTGGTTTTGTCTCCAGTATTCTGCCCATTAACCAGGAGCCACGTGCAATAAGTGGAATCACACTTTTGAGTGAAACTGGACAATTGGATTCACTTCAAATTGGATTAAGGATCGTTTTCGGGGAAAACAAATAATTGGATTATTGCACCATCGACTTCTCATCACGGATCAGCTGCACACGCCACAATCAGCTGGAGATTGTTCCCACCTGCGAGGACCGAAGAGGCTGAGAGAGGACTGGGAAAGCGGCCGGGTATGTGCACCGTGCAGCATGATAAGTAGATTGTAAAAGAGATATTAAGCTGTATTGGACAATGGCT
Organism: Gymnodraco acuticeps; assembly: GCF_902827175.1. Taxonomy (NCBI): domain Eukaryota; kingdom Metazoa; phylum Chordata; class Actinopteri; order Perciformes; family Bathydraconidae; genus Gymnodraco; species Gymnodraco acuticeps. The sequence continues at coordinate 914,859 of NW_022990235.1, read as the reverse complement.
TAGTAAATGGATGTGGTGCTGCAACATTGTCAGCTGTTTGAAACAGCGCGCTGTCAGCTAACGGACAATTCCTGAGAACGAAACTTAAAGGGACAGTGAACATTAATCATGTCTGTGACATCTGACGTCACGTCACAAGATGGCGCTGTAGGACTGCAATCTGTGAGAGAAAAAAGGATTATCACTCACACTGCCAAAGGATTGGAATTGTTTATTGCAAACTGCCAAAAAGCAAGAAACTTCAGTTACAAACAAGTAAAGAAGTTAATGGAAGTACTGAAAGAGCTTATGAGCTCAGAAGACAATGCAAAGGAAATACAGTTGAAACGGGTTGAATTTAAGAAGTTGTGTGATGAACTAAAAGAAAATCACAAATCATTAACTGACCTTCAACTGCCTGAAGAAGAAATGGGAAAGCAAAGGCAGTGGCTGCAAGAAAAGATGCATATATTTGATGGATTTATACAAGATGCAAATGTGTGGTTATCTGAGAGTGGACAGGCAATTAGACACTCTATTGTGGGAAGTGCCATAGAACAAAGTGTCAGCTCAGATGACATCGGACCTGATGACAGCATTTCAAATGCATCACACCCTCAGTCAAAATACAAACCTGGTTCATCACACGCATCATCTACCTCTTCTGCTCGAATTAAAGCCCAGGCAGAAAGGGCGGCTTTAATCGAAAGGGCGGCAGCACTGAACAGTCAACATGAGCTTGATGTAGAAGGGGAACAATTAAAACACCAGAAACAACAGTTGGAAGAACAGGTGAAACGGAAAAAGGAACAACTGGATATACAAACTAAGCTGGCAGAAGCCAATGCCAGGCTAAACGTGCTCAGCATGGGATCAAGACACACCTCTAGAGCATCAGATGGGATGAGCTCTTACTACAGAAACCCTACAGCAAGATTTAACGTACAGGCCACTGAATTCTTGCCTCATCAAGCCCAAACCTCTATTCCCAGACAAAGTATAAAGACACATGTGCAGGGACATGTTGACATCACACCACCTGTAATCAACAATGGTAATCAAGGTGACATCTATAACCTAATCCAGAGGCAAAATGACAACACTGCTATGCTGGCTCAACAACATCTCACTTCTACTTTACCTCCAAGAGACATTCCTGTTTATGACGGTGACCCATTGCAGTTTGAAGCTTTCATCCGTGCATTTGAAAAAGGAGTAGAGCGGAAAACTAATGATGAAAGTGACTGCCTGCATTACCTAGAGCAATACACTAGAGGACAACCACAGGACCTAGTGCGCAGCTGCCAACATCTGCCTCCAGCTCAAGGTTATCAAAGGGCAAAACAGCTGCTTAAAGAGCACTTTGGTAATGAACATAAGATCGCCACTGCATACATAAACAAAGCATTTACCTGGACAATGATCAAAGCCGAAGATGTGAAAGCACTGCAAGCCTTCTCTTTGTTCCTAAGAGGTTGTTGCAATGCAATGGAACATCTCACCTATATGGATGAAATGAATGTTGTTTCAAACATGAAACACATACTTCAGAAACTACCCTACAAATTCAGAGACAAGTGGAGGAATAGAGCATGTCAGCTACAGGAAGAGTGTGGGCATTGAGCTACATTTCCTGACCTTGTTAGCTTCATAGAGAGGCAAGTGAAGATACTGTCAGATCCTCTGTTTGGAAGCATCCAGGATGATAAACCAACTGCAGCTATCAAAACTGTTATCTCTACCTTTTCAAAGGGAAAACCAAGCCTAAGGGGAAGTAGTTTTGCAACAATTATTACCTGCCCAAGAACACCAGTGCTAGAACATGTAACAACGAATGGAATGAAAATACCTCCATCAAGCCACAACTCCCTACATTTGTGTTTGTTCTGCAGAAGAAGTGGTCACTCATTGGAGCAGTGTCCACACATCCTGAAGAAAACACACAGAGAAAAAATTGACTTTTTGAAAGGAAAAGGGGTGTGTTTTGGATGCCTAAAAATAGGACACATGAGCAAACACTGCCACAGTCGTTTGACATGTTATGTGTGCAATCAAAGTCATCCTGAAATACTCCACATTGAACAAAAAGGCAAAAGAGAGGAAGCAGAACACACAAAACAGAATGGGAAGCCAATGGAAAGTAATAGTGTCATCTCACCTCATACATGTGGTCACATTGGGGCCGGTGATAACTCCATCTTCTCCATTGTACCAGTACAAGTAAAGAGCCACAAAGGGGACAAAGTGTTAGAAACTTATGCATTTCTGGACCATGGAAGTTCATCCACCTTTTGCACAGAAAGTTTAATGAGGAGGCTAAACCTTACAGGACAAAGGACTAACATTCTCCTAAAGACAATGAATCAGAGAAAGATTGTGTCTAGTCATCATATCTCAGGTTTGGAAATATCGAGTCTGGACGAAAACAATTTCCTTCAACTATCCGATGTGTTTACACATAAAACCATGCCTGTTTCCAAGCACAATATTCCTCTACAAGAAGATCTGGAAAAATTGCCTTACTTAAAGGACATCAAAATTAATGAAATTGCTTCTGGCATTGACCTACTCATTGGGACAAATTCTCCTAAGGTATTGGAACCTTGGGAGCTGATCAATAGCCAAGGAGAAGGACCGTACGCTGTAAAGACCCTACTGGGGTGGGTCTTCTATGGTCCCCTAAAAGGAAGCAACGACAGCAGAGATGCTAATGGCCACCCTGTTGCTACTGTCAATCGGATATCCATGGTACACCTAGAGGAGCTATTGGTCAAACAATACAATCATGACTTCAATGAAAATACAAGTAAGGAAACAGAGGAAATGTCCAGAGAAGACAAACAATTCCTGAACATTATGAATCACTCTGCAAAAACCACAGATGGACACTACTGCCTAGACTTACCATTTAGACAAGAAAATCCTAGCATGCCAAATAACCGATGCGTCGCTGAGCAGTGTATCCAAGGCCTGAAACGCAAGTTTGGAAAAAATGAGAAATTTCACGATTAATACACTTCCTTTCTGACGGAAATGATCAACAACGATTATGCTGAAATGGTACCAGTAAACCAGCTAAAGCCAAGTGATAACAAGCGTTGGTATATACCTCACCATGGGGTATATCACTCGAAGAAAGGAACATTAAGGGTGGTCTTTGACTGTGGTGTTGTCTTCAAAGGAACATCACTTAACTGCCAACTGCTTCAGGGTCCACATCTAACAAACTCACTCATTGGAGTCCTTATCAGATTTAGACAAGAACCAGTTGCCTTAATGGCTGACATCAAAGCAATGTTTCATCAGGTTAAGGTGTCAAAGGGGCATATTGACTATCTGCGATTCCTGTGGTGGCCCAACGGTGATGTGCAACGGGATCTTGCTGAATACCGGATGAAGGTACATCTTTTTGGAGCAGTATCATCACCCAGTTGTGCAAACTTCACATTGAGAAAGACTGCTGAGGACAACAAAGATAACTTTACAGCAGATGTGGTAGACACAGTTAAAAATAACTTCTACGTGGACGATTGCCTAAAATCCATGCCCTCTTAGTCAGAAGCAGTAAAAATGGTAGGAGACCTGATTGCTCTCTGTCGAAAGGGAGGATTTATGCTGTCAAAGTGGATCAGCAACAGCCGTGCAGTATTAGCATCCATTCCACAACAAAGCAGAACCAAAGAGACCAAGGACTTGGATAGGGACAAGCTACCAATGGAAAGAGCACTGGGATTGCACTGGTGTGTTGAAACGGATGTGTTCAAGTTCAAAATTGCTGCACAAGAACGACCATATACAAGACGTGGCATCTTGTCTGTTGTCGGCTCTATATACGACCCCTTGGGATTTCTGGCACCATTCACCCTACCAGCCAAACTGATCATGCAGGAGCTTTGTAGGAAGAAACTTGGATGGGATGAAAACATACCACAAGCTTTAGTTCAGCAATGGTCAGGATGGCTAGCAGACATCAATAAGATGGCAGAGTTTCAAGTGGACCGGTGCATGAAGCCAACAACCTTTGGTCATGTCAGACATGCACAACTGCACCACTTTTCTGATGCTAGTGAAAGCGGCTACGGCACTGTTTCATATCTAAGACTGGAGAATGATAACAAAGAAGTGCATGTTTCATTCATAACAGGAAAAACCAGAGTGTCACCATTGAAACAAGTTACAATTCCCAGAATGGAACTTACAGCAGCAGTCCTGGCTGTCAAAATCGACACAATGCTGAAGAACGAATTACAGCTGCAACTGGACCAATCCGTCTTCTGGACTGATAGCACTACCGTGCTAAAATACATAAAAAACGAAAACAAACGCTTTCAAACATTTGTAGCAAACAGGATCTCTCTTATAAGGGATGCCACGGATGTATCACAATGGAGGTATATTGGAACAAAGGAAAATCCTGCAGATGAAGCCTCTAGAGGACTAAAGGCAGACCAATTCTTAAACTGTAGGAGATGGATCAAGGGACCTGAGTTTCTCTCCAAGCCAAAACTACCACCTGGACTCTTTGTAAAGGAAGACTTGTACATCAAACGCAGATGGAGACAAGTGCAATATATGGCAGATCTCTTTTGGAAAAGGTGGACACAGGAATACCTGCCTCTAATCCAAAATAGACAACGGTGGTTAAAGAAAAAAAAGAAGCTTTGCTCCAGGTGACATTGTTGTAGTGGCTGATTCCACTGCTCCACGTGGCTCCTGGTTAATGGGCAGAATACTGGAGACAAAACCAGACGCACAAGGTATTGTGCGCACAGTTCGACTTCAAACCAAGAGCAACATCTTAGTGAGACCAATAACAAAGATATGTCTGCTCCAGGAAGCTGAGACATAAAGAACAGCAAAGACCGATGACCCTTAAAATAAGGGAGAAGAAGAGAAGAAAAGAAACTACAAATTCTTTAAGAATTACATGCTAACACATACACACCTTTTGTATAGCTCCTTTATTATTTATTGGTAATTGTCTTTTTTCTCATACTAAAGCCAATTAGGGGCCGGTGTGTAGGAGCCATTTTGTGGGTGATGTTGGTGTGTTAGTTTATTTAAGTTATATGTATAGTGCAATATTATTTATGAACACTGGGTGGCGGGGTTTAGCTGCACCGGGTGTATATAAGGAGGTCATAGGTGACAGGAGAGGGGTGGACACAGTAGGAGAAGAGCATACCGATTCCATCAGCCCGGCAGATGCTCATAGAATCACTAGAACGCTAAATTAACCCTGGTATGTAAAGACGAATAAACATCATCATAAACCACAACTAAGGACCGGAAAATCATCTGTTTGTGTCTGCGTCTGGATCACTTTTCAACCCTTCTGTGAAAGTAACGGCAAAAATATATAGGACATAGGAAAAGGAAATTGCCATTACACCAAGTAACCCCACCCTTGATGTTGTCTTAAGACCAACCCGGTTTCACGGCAAGACGTGAACAACATGTGACGATTTACCATGCTGGGAGACGTGAACATGTCACGGTTTCGTCCCCTTCAAACGTGACAGCTACACGGTATTGTTAACCCATGTTAACCAGTGGAGAAATAACTGGAAATACCAAGCAAATGCTACCCCGACGTAATGATTTATTTTTTCATAGTCACACTCGATTACAGCAATTTTCTTGTTGCCCCAGCTGGTCGACACCTCTTTTAGCATAAACAAAGGCTACATTAATGTATTAAATCGATGTTAATCCAGCGTGTGGATGTGGAATTAACGGACGTGACGTTGTGCGATTGAGTTGCCAAGCAACAGCTTTGGTTCATGTTAATTTACAAACTATTCAACTACAACTGTAGTTAAATTTAAAAACATGTTAGAAGGCCTCACGAAATACTTTAATGCACATTAAAATGTAAATGTGAAGGAATGTGTGTATAACAAAATACATCGGTCATTAAACGAAACCGGAAACAGACGTAGGCAAGATCCTCAGCTCGATGATTGGATGGTTATCCGCAATGCATGCTGGGATTTGGTGTTTATGTGATGTGAAATCTGAAAACGTTTTTTAAAAATACAATAATACTTTATTCCGAGTGTGCTTGCTTTTCTCTTTGAAAGTCATCACATAACGGCATTGTAATACACGGTTCGGCTGCATTAAATATTACATATCTGCCGTAATTCTCTATTTATAAAGCCCTGCTGAGAAGACTTCTAGACAAACAGGAGAACTGCCGCCAAAACTGAAAACGTGACGTGGATCATAAATATATAAGCAATTAAACAGCATCTTACATTTATTTTCACACCATACGTCTCCTTGCAGTATCAACACTAATTCGGCTGACTTTTATATTTGATCCAATTGGTAGATAGGCTGTATTTACACCATAACCGTGCAGAGCTGATAGAAAGGGACACCTGGTGGTCAAAGCACGTTATTGAATTGTATTATTTTATTATTAGATATTAATAGGAGGATGTGCAAAACAGACAAACTAATAAGGCTTAATTTAAACATTAAAGAGTACTTTAGGTTAAGGTCTTATTTTGAATAAGAAAAAAGCTTTAAGAAGAATATGGAGGGATGAAACCCTCTTGAAACCGCAGGTCCTTCCTTCCTGCAGCCGTCAGACTTTACAACCAGCATTGCCCCTAGTAGACCCTCCTACACACACCACAACACAGACTATAACACCCCTTGCTGCTAAATACAAACCAACTTTGTGCAATATGTGCCTTATGTGCAATATATATATGCCATTAATAACTGTGTAATTTATACCTGGCCACTAAATCAATATATATGCCGTTTTGTTTTTTGATCTGTATTTTTGAAAATTATGTAACTTTTTATATATTTTTTTTAGCATATTGTTTATTATATTATAACTTAGTACTTTTTTAGCATATTGTTTATTTTATTCTAACTTAGTACTTTTTTTAACGCATGTAAGATATGCAACACTAAGCTGTCTGTGGCTCTTTCCTGCTGTAACACTGCACATTTCCCCTCTTTGGAACTAATAAAGGTATTCTGATTCTGATTCTTTAATGGTAACACATGCAGAGCACACAGCACACACAGTGACATTTGTATCTACAGATAAATATTAAGCCTGACAAAGTACTTAACGTCTAATATATTGCTTTCCTGCAATGTTAACTATGTTTAAGCACTTATTTGTTTATTATTAAACTGATATTATACATATGTATTATACTCTTATAAGATGTATGTAGATAGTATAAGAAATGTGCAGAATGACAGTTTAATGGTGGAGTATACACACATATTGATAGATGTCTTGTAATGCACTGTTGAGGAACCTGCGACCCAAGTTTTTCATTCATTGCATAACTAGTTGTGTATAATATGATATGTCAATAAACCTTAGCTTATAAAATCTTGAAAGGGATGTTCAAACTAGTCATTATATACAGTCTTTAATGAACTATTAGTAGAGAATAACGAGTAATGAATATACTTTATAGAGATCCTATTAATATCTAATAATAAAATAATAAAATTCAATAACGTGCTTTGACCACCAGGTGTCCCTTTCTATCAGCTCTGCACGGTTATGGTTTAAATACAGCCTATCTACCAATTGGATCAAATATAAAAGTCAGCCGAATTAGTGTTGATACTGCAAGGAGACGCATTGTGTGAAAAGAAATGTAAGATGTTGTATAATTGCTTATATATTTATGATCCACGTCACGTTTTCAGTTTTGGCGGCAGTTCTCCTGTTTGTCCAGAAGTCTTCTCAGCAGGGCTCTATAAATAGAGAACTAAGGCAGATATGTTGATTGATTGAAAAGTTTATTAACAGCTTGTATATTGGGTACAGTACAGTACAGCTCAAAACATACAATTGTTAAGGGGATGCAGACCAGAGAAAGACTTTCGTCTTGTTTACATCAGGGTCCCCCATTTCCAATTCATCATATCATGTCATGTCATATTTAATGCAGCCGAACCGTGTATTACAAAGCCGTTATGTGATGACTTTCAAAGAGTAAAGCAAGCACACTCGGAATAAAGTATTATTGTATTTTTAAAAAACGTTTTCAGATTTCACATCACATAAACACCAAATCCCAGCATGCATTGCGGATAACCGTCCAATCATCGAGCTGAGGATCTTGCCTACGTCTGTTTCCGGTTTCGTTTAATGACCGATGTATTTTGTTATACACACATTCCTTCACATTTACATTTTAATGTGCATTAAAGTATTTCGTGAGGCCTTCTAACATGTTTTTTAAATATAACTACGGTTGTAGTTGAATCGTTTGTAAATTAACATGAACCGAAGCTGTTGCTTGGCAACTCAATCGCACAACGTCACGTCCGTTAATTCCACATCCACACGCATGGATTAACATCGATTTAATACATTAATGTAGCCTTTGTTTATGCTAAAAGAGGTGTCGACCAGCTGGGGCAACAAGAAAATCGCTGTAATCGAGTGTGACTATTAAAAAATAAATCATTACGTCTGCTTGGTATTTCCGGTTATTTCTCCACTGGTTAACATGGGTTAACAATACCGTGTAGCTGTCACGTTTGAAGGAAACGAAACCGTGACATGTTCACGTCTCCCAGCATGGTAAATCGTCACATGTTCACGTCTTGCCGTGATACCGGGTTGCTTAAGACACGATTCGTCTCCCTGCGGTTCAGCTTTCTGTTTTGGGTCAAAATGCAGAGGGGGGGCTTCTTGTTCAAAGATCTTCTCTGACGTTAACAGGTAAACTACCTCCCCCTCTGTTTTTCAGGTGTGTTTTCTAAGGACGAATACCGCTCCTATACGCTTCTCATCGAGACTCAGTGGCGTAGCAAAAAACAGAAGCTCTTAGATTCAGTGCATCAAATAAGGAACTGATTAGAACGGTTATAAACCTACTTGAATAATTCATTAAGCAATATTGATCGAGCTCTAATGATTTGTCAATGCAACTACATCACATTCTATTAAAATCCTTTTCTTCTACTAAAGCTTAGCAGAGTGCAGCATACTGGGTTCTCCCTTTAAGCTTTCTTCAGAAACTCATAAGATGATTTTAAATGTCCATTCCTCCAACACATCTTTGAGAAATGGCAGGGAGCCACTGCAGTCACGGGATAAATATGTTTCTATTGTTCCATTCTGAATGAACTAAAGGCAAGACATCCCTAACATAAAGTGTCTCTGTTGTTAGCATGTATGTCTACGACCCCCATTTCAATACTTTGTCAAATCATTCAAATTGGATGCTTTGAAGACTACATATTAATCTGACTCGCTGACATTATGGTGATTATATGTGTATCTTAAATTGGTGAAGATATAATTAATAAACATTGTACATGAACACTGTGAATACAGTTAACGAAGAGCAGCACATCGCTTTACAGAAGAGGAAAGACTGACACAAATCACACATTAACAGGGGGAAGAAAAGCTATTGATTTGACAGTTATAAAAAAATGTGACAATTTGAGTGTCAATAAGTATCAGTTAAAAACAGAGATACAGTGGCATTTGGCAAAGTGACATACAAATAAATAAACTGGATCAATAAGTGCAGCCAGTTTGATCAAACATGTAAAAAGTTGACTTATATATATATATTATACATCGAAAAAAATGCAACCAAAACATTTGATATCCGGATAAAAGACAAGTGTGTATTTATATAAGAAGTTGTCACTCCATTATGAAAATACTTGAAGATATGCAAATTAATTCCTGAGAGAACAAAATGAGCCAGGGAGCATGAGAACCTGAGACATTACATTTGTTAGCATTTGTCAAGTTTTTAAGGTGTGCGAAGTGTGTCATAATATTTTGGTGCCCACAGTAATCGGGTGACTTGTATGTCTCTCCTGAAACCGATGCTGGTATCCCAGCAGTACTCTGGAGAGAGAACCTTGCTGGGTTTGTGGAGCAGCATGTACTTGTTCAGATGGCTCTCATCGTGCCACAGAGCCTCCACATTGTTCTGTTTGTCCTCCATGATGCCCTGATAGCAGGCCTCGGTCAACGCTTTCACATTCTTCCACGAGCCCCCCGAAGATGGCAGCGTGGTAGTAAAAAATCCCCAGTTTCCATGTACGCCTTGGAGTTTGGGTTGCGGTCGTAGGTGTACAAATGCTTTGGAAGGCGGTAGTAGTGGGCGTGGAGTAGAGCTACTGAATCCCCAAGAGCCTCTGATCCAAATCTCCCAGTAAATACCTGATCCACATCAAAGCAGAAGACGTGCGTGCAGTGGTGGCGAATATCAGACTCTATCACATCTGATATGCTCTTCATTCGCATCATAGAGACGTCCTGCCACCTGGAGTTCTTCTCCACTTTGATCACCTTCATGCTTCTCAGAGGAGACAACTTGATGTTAGGCACCTTCTCTGGCATATCCGTAAACACGTAGTAGGTCACGGGCAAACCCACCATAAAGTGTTGCTCGGATGAGTTCAGGAATGTGTGTAGGTAAGCATCAAGGTATCTTTTGAGGAAAAGAAAACAAGTCACATTTCTGTTAGACTCTTATCACTCTACCTCCAGAGGAAACTGAGGTCCATTGATGCGTGCAACTAAATGTTGCAGATCTTATTTAGTCTGCTGCTGCAAGTAAAAACTGTTTGCTGCAATGTGCTGGGGCAGTGGTATCTGATATGGTGACCTGAACCGACCAAACAAACAGTAGCCTATGACTTTATCTGTAACTGCACTACAATTAATTTTAAGACTAGATGCAGCATGTCCACTTCACATGTTTATGAGTACAGTAAAACATATATTTTCTAAGTTAGCTATAGTAACTATAAGCACTGGGTTTTTTGGAGGGTCATTATGTTTTGTGTTTTTTTTGTCATGTTTTACAGTTTGTCATAAAGTTTGTCTGCGATAACAGAAACCTGGTGCTGCCAACTTTTCTTTTTTTTTTTACAATCTGTCCAACCATCACCCAGTTAAACATTAATGCACTAAAAATACAGTTGGCTGAGCAGGAGGTATTTAGGTTTGATGACAGATTATCTTTAGAGTTATTACTTTATTCATGTGAAAACCAACCTGCCCACAGCAAAGACTGTTAGAGCCACAGAGGATCCTCTCATCTTGTGCATCTCGTCATAGAGGCGGGGGTCAAACATCCCTTCCCAGATGATGGCAGCTTTCCAATATGTACAGGTTAGCACGTCAGGTCTGGACCTGAAATATAAAACAAATGTATTTTTTTAGACTGAATTCCCTTTTATAATACTCTTCTTTACCAACCTGAAGCTTACTACAGGTAAATTGTGACTCAAACACGTCATATGCATCTAAATATTTTTAGTAGTATTATTTTATATTTACACTCAACTTAGATTCAGTTAAATTCTGTTGCACTAAAACTTTAACTGCAATTTCAGGTTAAACATATAAAATAGCTACCCTTCTGATATGGATTAAGCAAAAATAGTTTTATGTGGCTCCATTAATTCAGCCAACATTTATTTATAAATACACCTTCTTCTTAGGAATTATTTAAAAAGGTGAAATACAAAAACCACCACTTATTTGTTGTTGCTGCTTTATGTCCAATCAGATGAAACCTGCGGCTTCTCAACATGATAGATAAATGTCTGTGTTGGTCTCAGGACTATCTGTTCAGCCAAATTGTAAACAGGTCTTCTGGTCTTACTGGAGATTGAGGCTGGCGTCCACACTGCTGTCCAGATTCAGCATCTTTGCACTTTCCAAATGGCATTTCTCCATAGGTAGGAAGCCAATAAAAAGTCTAAAACAAAAAATAAAAAAACTTGTCCATTAAGTAATGTTAGCATTTAGGCTTACAGTAATTGTTCTTGCATGTAGTGTCCCCTCAATTTAAACACAGACTCACTTTACAGATGCAGGTATTAAGTAGATCGCACAGAGTGTGATGGGAACAAAGAGCACACATTTCCAAACACTCCTCATCCTCTGAAGATGTCTGCGAAAAAAGAGCCAAAGATGTCAGATTAGTCAGATTAAACAGAAATCTCTGATTCTTAACATGCAGAAGTATGTGGCACCGTAGCTTAAACAATAAAGTAGTCTTTATTTTGTTCGTTTTTTATTTTAAAGATGTGAAATACCCCATTGTTGAAAACGCTGGGGTCAAGGCTCAGTTGAAGGTGATCTCTCTTCTGAAAGAACTGGCAGCAGCTGATGTTTCATGAATGAAACGGCCGCACCTGAGAAAAGAAGAGGGAGTATTTTACTTAGCCTATTGAAACAATTCTCATTGAACCTCATTGGTTCAAATTCGCCCATCTAGGTATGGCAGTGCTTTTCTTTTAACTTTCGAGATAGTGGAGGTGATAGGGTAGCTTAATGTTGGTGTTAATTCCAAAATTATATTTTACAATATAAGATCTCAAAGAATAAACTATTGAATATTAACACAAGCAGCCATTCAAGAAGTTTGCCAAAAATAAAATACACTCACAAATGTGGTAACATTTTGATTTTAGGCTATATATGTTTTTTATTCCCCTATTCTCTGGAAGAGTTTAGTTAGAAAATACACAAACAGTGGTAGTTATGTTGCGTTTTACGGGAATGGCCAGTGTAAATAAAAACATATAGGCCCAGCGTCCAACAATTATACAAAAACCTTCATAAATTCTTGTCAATGTTCGAAAATATCACTCATAGTATGGAAACACCTTTAAACTGAATTCAGACAAAGAAAGACATTGTTGACCGGACCAATTGTGCACACAGGATAACAATTAAATTGACATACAAAGGTAACTTACCCGAGAGTCACCATAATTCGTCAAATACTAGCTTTACCAGGTAAGTAGTACCCCACCCTTGATGTTGTTTTAAGACACGATTCGTCTCCCTGCGGCTCAGCTTTGTGTTCTGGGTCAAAATGCAGAGGGGGAGCTTCTTGTTCAAAGGTATTCTCTGACGTTAACAGGAAAACTACCTCCCCCTCTGTTTTTCAGGTATGTTTTCTACCGACGGATACCGCTCCAATACGCTTCTCATTAAGTGTTTACTATGTTTACACCAGGGGTACTCAAACTTTGTATTAAAGGTCCACTTGTGAATGTTATACAAGGTCACTGGTCCGGATAAATGCCAGTAAAGTCCCTCAGAAACGGAGCGGAGCAACGAAACTGAAATTGAACTGAAAGCAGTTTCTTACGGCGCGCTATGCATGGGGCCGCCTCTAGGGGGTTTCCCGACATTTCGTTGCAGTAAATTAAAGGGTGTTTCATGTTGTCGTTGCTGTGGACCTTCTTAATCTACCTTCTTTGGGGGCCCCCTTCTGGTCCAAGCACTTGCCTGCCTTGCCTGTCGGCAAACGGCGCCCCTGGATACACACACTGATTCACCGGTGGATAACGATTTTATGGCCAACATTTGGATCTTTTTATTTTGTCTTCGCTGTCATTATTTGTGTGTTTACTGAGAAGAATTAAGCACGTTAATTGTTTAGTCTAACTTCCTACCTGTGTCAATTCATAGATGATTCCATCAGCTATTTAAAAAACCCCAAGGCTGTACTTCTTGTGATAACATTACATTACATTGTATGTTACTTGTTATACGCTTTTATCCAAAGCGACTTACTCAATACTGTGGGCACTCCCCAGTCCCACAGGAGCAATTTATTGTCAATGTTCGAAAATATCACTCATAGTATGGAAACACCTTTAAACTGAATTCAGACAATATTTTAAAGATAAGAAAGATATTGTTCACCGGACCAATTGTGCACACAGGATATTGGATAACATAATTAAATTGACACACAAACGTAACTTATCCGAGAATCACCGGCATTCATCCATAATTCATTAAATACTAGCTTTACCAAGTAACCCCACCCTTGATGTTGTCTTAAAACCAACCCGGTTTCACGGCAAGACGTGAACAACATGTGACGATTTACCATGCTGGGAGACGTGAACATGTCACGGTTTCGTCCCCTTCAAACGTGACAGCTACACGGTATTGTTAACCCATGTTAACCAGTGGAGAAATAACTGGAAATACCAAGCAAATGCTACCCCGACGTAATGATTTTTTTTCCCATAGTCACACTCGATTACAGCAATTTTCTTGTTGCCCCAGCTGGTCGACACCTCTTTTAGCATAAACAAAGGCTACATTAATGTATTAAATCAATGTTAATCCAGCGTGTGGATGTGGAATTAACGGACGTGACGTTGTGCGATTGAGTTGCCAAGCAACAGCTTTGGTTCATGTTAATTTACAAACTATTCAACTACAACTGTAGTTAAATTTTAAAACATGTTAGAAGGCCTCACGAAATACTTTAATGCACATTAAAATGTAAATGTGAAGGAATGTGAGTATAACAAAATACATCGGTCATTAAACGAAACCGGAAACAGACGTAGGCAAGATCCTCAGCTCGATGATTGGATGGTTATCCGCAATGCATGCTGGGATTTGGTGTTTATGTGATGTGAAATCTGAAAACGTTTTTTAAAAATACAATAATACTTTATTCCGAGTGTGCTTGCTTTTCTCTTTGAAAGTCATCACATAACGGCATTGTAATACACGGTTCGGCTGCATTAAATATTACATATCTGCCGTAATTCTCTATTTATAAAGCCCTGCTGAGAAGACTTCTAGACAAACAGGAGAACTGCCGCCAAAACTGAAAACGTGACGTGGATCATAAATATATAAGCAATTAAACAGCATCTTACATTTATTTTCACACCATACGTCTCCTTGCAGTATCAACACTAATTCGGCTGACTTTTATATTTGATCCAATTGGTAGATAGGCTGTATTTACACCATAACCGTGCAGAGCTGATAGAAAGGGACACCTGGTGGTCAAAGCACGTTATTGAATTGTATTATTTTATTATTAGATATTAATAGGAGGATGTGCAAAACAGACAAACTAATAAGGCTTAATTTAAACATTAAAGAGTACTTTAGGTTAAGGTCTTATTTTGAATAAGATAAAAGCTTTAAGAAGAATATGGAGGGATGAAACCCTCTTGAAACCGCAGGTCCTTCCTTCCTGCAGCGGTCAGACTTTACAACCAGCACTGCCCCTAGTAGACCCTCCTACACACACCACAACACAGACTATAACACCCCTTGCTGCTAAATACAAACCAACTTTGTGCAATATGTGCCTTATGTGCAATATATATATGCCATTAATAACTGTGTAATTTATACCTGGCCACTAAATCAATATATATGCCGTTTTGTTTTTGATCTGTATTTTTGAAAATTATGTAACTTTTTATCTTTTTTTTTAGCATATTGTTTATTATATTATAACTTAGTACTTTTTTAGCATATTGTTTATTTTATTCTAACTTAGTACTTTTTTAACGTATGTAAGATATGCAACACTAAGCTGTCTGTGGCTCTTTCCTGCTGTAACGCTGCACATTTCCCCTCTGTGGAACTAATAAAGGTATTCTGATTCTGATTCTTTAATGGTAACACATGCAGAGCACACAGCACACACAGTGACATTTGTATCTACAGATAAATATTAAGCCTGACAAAGTACTTAACGTCTAATATATTGCTTTCCTGCAATGTTAACTATGTTTAAGCACTTATTTGTTTATTATTAAACTGATATTATACATATGTATTATACTCTTATAAGATGTATGTAGATAGTATAAGAAATGTGCAGAATGACAGTTTAATGGTGGAGTATACACACATATTGATAGATGTCTTGTAATGCACTGTTGAGGAACCTGCGACCCAAGTTTTTCATTCATTGCATAACTACACAGTAGTTGTGTATAATATGATATGTCAATAAACCTTAGCTTATAAAATCTTGAAAGGGATGTTCAAACTAGTCATTATATACAGTCTTTAATGAACTATTAGTAGAGAATAACGAGTAATGAATATACTTTATAGAGATCCTATTAATATCTAATAATAAAATAATAAAATTCAATAACGTGCTTTGACCACCAGGTGTCCCTTTCTATCAGCTCTGCACGGTTATGGTGTAAATACAGCCTATCTACCAATTGGATCAAATATAAAAGTCAGCCGAATTAGTGTTGATACTGCAAGGAGACGCATTGTGTGAAAAGAAATGTAAGATGTTGTATAATTGCTTATATAGTTATGATCCACGTCACGTTTTCAGTTTTGGCGGCAGTTCTCCTGTTTGTCCAGAAGTCTTCTCAGCAGGGCTCTATAAATAGAGAACTACGGCAGATATGTTGATTGATTGATTGAAAAGTTTATTAACAGCTTGTATATTGGGTACAGTACAGTACAGCTCAAAACATACAATTGTTAAGGGGATGCAGACCAGAGAAAGACTTTCGTCTTGTTTACATCAGGGTCCCCCATTTCCAATTCATCATATCATGTCATGTCATATTTAATGCAGCCGAACCGTGTATTACAAAGCCGTTATGTGATGACTTTCAAAGAGTAAAGCAAGCACACTCGGAATAAAGTATTATTGTATTTTTAAAAAACGTTTTCAGATTTCACATCACATAAACACCAAATCCCAGCATGCATTGCGGATAACCATCCAATCATCGAGCTGAGGATCTTGCCTACGTCTGTTTCCGGTTTCGTTTAATGACCGATGTATTTTGTTATACACACATTCCTTCACATTTACATTTTAATGTGCATTAAAGTATTTCGTGAGGCCTTCTAACATGTTTTTAAATATAACTACGGTTGTAGTTGAATCGTTTGTAAATTAACATGAACCGAAGCTGTTGCTTGGCAACTCAATCGCACAACGTCACGTCCGTTAATTCCACATCCACACGCATGGATTAACATCGATTTAATACATTAATGTAGCCTTTGTTTATGCTAAAAGAGGTGTCGACCAGCTGGGGCAACAAGAAAATCGCTGTAATCGAGTGCGACTATTACAAAATAAATCATTACGTCGGGGTAGCATTTGCTTGGTATTTCCGGTTATTTCTCCACTGGTTAACATGGGTTAACAATACCGTGTAGCTGTCACGTTTGAAGGGGACGAAACCGTGACATGTTCACGTCTCCCAGCATGGTAAATCGTCACATGTTCACGTCTTGCCGTGATACCGGGTTGCTTAAGACACGATTCGTCTCCCTGCGGTTCAGCTTTGTGTTTTGGGTCAAAATGCATGGGGGGCTTCTTGTTCAAAGATCTTCTCTGACGTTAACAGGTAAACTACCTCCCCCTCTGTTTTTCAGGTGTGTTTTCTAAGGACGAATACCGCTCCTATACGCTTCTCATCGAGACTCAGTGGCGTAGCAAAAAACAGAAGCTCTTAGATTCAGTGCATCAAATAAGGAACTGATTAGAACGGTTATAAACCTACTTGAATAATTCATTAAGCAATATTGATCGAGCTCTAATGATTTGTCAATGCAACTACATCAAATTCTATTAAAATCCTTTTCTTCTACTAAAGCTTAGCAGAGTGCAGCATACTGGGTTCTCCCTTTAAGCTTTCTTCAGAAACTCATAAGATGATTTTAAATGTCCATTCCTCCAACACATCTTTGAGAAATGGCAGGGAGCCACTGCAGTCACGGGATAAATATGTTTCTATTGTTCCATTCTGAATGAACTAAAGGCAAGACATCCCTAACATAAAGTGTCTCTGTTGTTAGCATGTATGTCTACGACCCCCATTTCAATACTTTGTCAAATCATTCAAATTGGATGCTTTGAAGACTACATATTAATCTGACTCGCTGACATTATGGTGATTATATGTGTATCTTAAATTGGTGAAGATATAATTAATAAACATTGTACATGAACACTGTGAATACAGTTAACGAAGAGCAGCACATCGCTTTACAGAAGAGGAAAGACTGACACAAATCACACATTAACAGGGGGAAG
The DNA here is from genome assembly GCF_902827175.1 of Gymnodraco acuticeps. Lineage (NCBI taxonomy): Eukaryota > Metazoa > Chordata > Actinopteri > Perciformes > Bathydraconidae > Gymnodraco > Gymnodraco acuticeps. Next base: position 897,031 of record NW_022990235.1, on the reverse strand, counting down.
AAAAGCTATTGATTTGACAGTTATAAAAAATGTGACAACATTTGAGTGTCAATAAGTATCAGTTAAAAACAGAGATACAGTGGCATTTGGCAAAGTGACATACAAATAAATAAGCTGGATCAATAAGTGCAGCCAGTTTGATCAAACATGTAAAAAGTTGACTTATATATATATATTATACATCGAAAAAAATGCAACAAAAACATTTGATATCCGGATAAAAGACAAGTGTGTATTTATATAAGAAGTTGTCACTCCATTATGAAAATACTTGAAGATATGCAAATTAATTCCTGAGAGAACAAAATGAGCCGGGGAGCATGAGAACCTGAGACATTACATTTGTTAGCATTTGTCAAGTTTTTAAGGTGTGCGAAGTGTGTCATAATATTTTGGTGCCCACAGTAATCGGGTGACTTGTATGTCTTTCCTGAAACCGATGCTGGTATCCCAGCAGTACTCTGGAGAGAGAACCTTGCTGGGTTTGTGGAGCAGCATGTACTTGTTCAGATGGCTCTCATCGTGCCACAGAGCCTCCACATTGTTCTGTTTGTCCTCCATGATGCCCTGATAGCAGGCCTCGGTCAACGCTTTCACATTCTTCCACGAGCCCCCGAAGATGGCAGCGTGGTAGTAAAAATCCCCAGTTTCCATGTACGCCTTGGAGTTTGGGTTGCGGTCGTAGGTGTACAAATGCTTTGGAAGGCGGTAGTAGTGGGCGTGGAGTAGAGCTACTGAATCCCCAAGAGCCTCTGATCCAAATCTCCCAGTAAATACCTGATCCACATCAAAGCAGAAGACGTGCGTGCAGTGGTGGCGAATATCAGACTCTATCACATCTGATATGCTCTTCATTCGCATCATAGAGACGTCCTGCCACCTGGAGTTCTTCTCCACTTTGATCACCTTCATGCTTCTCAGAGGAGACAACTTGATGTTAGGCACCTTCTCTGGCATATCCGTAAACACGTAGTAGGTCACGGGCAAACCCACCATAAAGTGTTGCTCGGATGAGTTCAGGAATGTGTGTAGGTAAGCATCAAGGTATCTTTTGAGGAAAAGAAAACAAGTCACATTTCTGTTAGACTCTTATCACTCTACCTCCAGAGGAAACTGAGGTCCATTGATGCGTGCAACTAAATGTTGCAGATCTTATTTAGTCTGCTGCTGCAAGTAAAAACTGTTTGCTGCAATGTGCTGGGGCAGTGGTATCTGATCTGGTGACCTCAACCGACCAAACAAACAGTAGCCTATGACTTTATCTGTAACTGCACTACAATTAATTTTAAGACTAGATGCAGCATGTCCACTTCACATGTTTATGAGTACAGTAAAACATATATTTTCTAAGTTAGCTATAGTAACTATAAGCACTGGGTTTTTTGGGGGGTCATTATGTTTTGTGTTTTTTTTGTCATGTTTTACAGTTTGTCATACAGTTTGTCTGCGATAACAGAAACCTGGTGCTGCCAACTTTTTTTTTTTTTTTTACAATCTGTCCAACCATCACCCAGTTAAACATTAATGCACTAAAAATACAGTTGGCTGAGCAGGAGGTATTTAGGTTTGATGACAGATTATCTTTAGAGTTATTACTTTATTCATGTGAAAACCAACCTGCCCACAGCAAAGACTGTTAGAGCCACAGAGGATCCTCTCATCTTGTGCATCTCGTCATAGAGGCGGGGGTCAAACATCCCTTCCCAGATGATGGCAGCTTTCCAATATGTACAGGTTAGCACGTCAGGTCTGGACCTGAAATATAAAACAAATGTATTTTTTTAGACTGAATTCCCTTTTATAATACTCTTCTTTACCAACCTGAAGCTTACTACAGGTAAATTGTGACTCAAACACGTCATATGCATCTAAATATTTTTAGTAGTATTATTTTATATTTACACTCAACTTAGATTCAGTTAAATTCTGTTGCACTAAAACTTTAACTGCAATTTCAGGTTAAACATATAAAATAGCTACCCTTCTGATATGGATTAAGCAAAAATAGTTTTATGTGGCTCCATTAATTCAGCCAACATTTATTTATAAATACACCTTCTTCTTAGGAATTATTTAAAAAGGTGAAATACAAAAACCACCACTTATTTGTTGTTGCTGCTTTATGTCCAATCAGATGAAACCTGCGGCTTCTCAACATGATAGATAAATGTCTGTGTTGGTCTCAGGACTATCTGTTCAGCCAAATTGTACAGGTCTTCTGGTCTTACTGGAGATTGAGGCTGGCGTCCACACTGCTGTCCAGATTCAGCATCTTTGCACTTTCCAAATGGCATTTCTCCATAGGTAGGAAGCCAATAAAAAGTCTAAAACAAAAAATAAAAAAACTTGTCCATTAAGTAATGTTAGCATTTAGGCTTACAGTAATTGTTCTTGCATGTAGTGTCCCCTCAATTTAAACACAGACTCACTTTACAGATGCAGGTATTAAGTAGATCGCACAGAGTGTGATGGGAACAAAGAGCACACATTTCCAAACACTCCTCATCCTCTGAAGATGTCTGCGAAAAAAGAGCCAAAGATGTCAGATTAGTCAGATTAAACAGAAATCTCTGATTCTTAACATGCAGAAGTATGTGGCACCGTAGCTTAAACAATAAAGTAGTCTTTATTTTGTTCCTTTTTTTTTTTAAAGATGTGAAATACCCCATTGTTGAAAACGCTGGGGTCAAGGCTCAGTTGAAGGTGATCTCTCTTCTGAAAGAACGTGGCAGCAGCTGATGTTTCATGAATGAAACGGCCCGCACCTGAGAAAAGAAGAGGGAGTATTTTACTTAGCCTATTGAAACAATTCTCATTGAACCTCATTGGTTCAAATTCGCCCATCTAGGTATGGCAGTGCTTTTCTTTTAACTTTCGAGATAGTGGAGGTGATAGGGTAGCTTAATGTTGGTGTTAATTCCAAAATTATATTTTACAATATAAGATCTCAAAGAATAAACTATTGAATATTAACACAAGCAGCCATTCAAGAAGTTTGCCAAAAATAAAATACACTCACAAATGTGGTAACATTTTGATTTTAGGCTATATATGTTTTGTATTCCCCTATTCTCTGGAAGAGTTTAGTTAGAAAATACACAAACAGTGGTAGTTATGTTGCGTTTTACGGGAATTGCCAGTGTAAATGAAAACATATAGGCCCAGCGTCCAACAATTATACATAAACCTTCATAAATTCTTGTCAATGTTCGAAAATATCACTCATAGTATGGAAACACCTTTAAACTGAATTCAGACAAAGAAAGACATTGTTGACCGGACCAATTGTGCACACAGGATAACAATTAAATTGACATACAAAGGTAATTTACCAGTCACCATAATTCGTCAAATACTAGCTTTACCAGGTAAGTAGTACCCCACCCTTGATGTTGATTTAAGACACGATTCGTCTCCCTGCGGCTCAGCTTTGTGTTCTGGGTCAAAATGCAGAGGGGGAGCTTCTTGTTCAAAGGTATTCTCTGACGTTAACAGGAAAACTACCTCCCCCTCTGTTTTTCAGGTATGTTTTCTACCGACGGATACCGCTCCAATACGCTTCTCATTAAGTGTTTACTATGTTTACACCAGAGGTACTCAAACTTTTTTATTAAAGGTCCACTTGTGAATGTTATACAAGGTCTCCGGTCCGGATAAATGCCAGTAAAGTCCCCCAGAAACGGAGCGGTGCAACGAAACTGAAATTGAACTGAAAGCAGTTTCTTACGGCGCACTATGCATGGGGCCGCCTTGAGGGGGTTTCCCGACATTTCGTTGCAGTAAATTAAAGGGTGTTTCATGTTGTCGTTGCTGTGGACCTTCTTAATCTACCTTCTTTGGGGGCCCCCTTCTGGTCCAAGCACTTGCCTGCCTTGCCTGTCGGCAAACGGCGCCCCTGGATACACACACTGATTCACCGGTGGATAACGATTTTATGGCCAACATTTGGATCTTTTTATTTTATCTTCGCTGTCATTATTTGTGTGTTTACTGAGAATAATTAAGCACGTTAATTGTTTAGTCTAACTTCCTACCTGTGTCAATTCATAGATGATTCCATCAGCTATTTAAAAAACCCCAAGGCTGTAGCCTACTTCTTGTGATAACATTACATTACATTGTATGTTACTTGTTATACGCTTTTATCCAAAGCGACTTACTCAATACTGTGGGCACTCCCCAGTCCCACAGGAGCAATTTGGGGTGAAGTGGCTTGCCCAGGGACACAACGACATGCTGACTGCAGTGGGGTTTCAACCTGTGCCCCCCTGATCCAAACACCATCGCACCTACGCCACACGCCTTCCCAACATAACAGATAACAATTTTTGTATTTTGCATGCATGTTGCATGTAAATAAAAACATATAGCCTACCATCCAACAATTAGACAAAAACCTTCATAAATTCTTGTCAATGTTCGAAAATATCACTCATGGAAACACCTTTAAACTGAATTCAGACAATATTTTAAAGATAAGAAAGATATTGTTCACCGGACCAATTGTGCACACAGGATATTGGATAACATAATTAAATTGACACACAAACGTAACTTACCCGAGAATCACCGGCATTCATCCATATTTCATTAAAAACTAGCTTTACCAAGTAACCCCACCCTTGATGTTGTCTTAAGACACGATTCGTCTCCCAGTTGAGTAAAGTTAGAACGATATTGGCAGATTCGGATTTCACGGATCAATAACTCATGAACAAAACGTTATTCACACACAAATGATGTCTCCTATGTACCGTGGTAAGGTTGACAACGAACTACAATCATATGTTGATAAAAAAAAAACAATATGCGCCGTCCTCCGAGCTGGACACATTAAATTGGTCTCTTTCAGCAGCCGGAGATGAAACAAGTGCTCAGGGACCGTCTGCAAAGTGCAACTCCGAAAAAAGAAAATACAATAATATTCAATAACGTCACTATTATACAGTATATTTCTACCAAACTCACTACACACATCAATAGTCTCCTGGTGGTTGGACTACAGCAGAGAGTTTGAAAGAATGTGCTTTGGAATAATTTGAATAATTTTGGTGAATATTTATAGTGTAAAATCTTCAATAAATATGGTATAATCTTCAATAGCGTCACTATTATACAGTATATGTCTCCCAAACTCACTACACACATCAATAGTCTCCTGGTGGTTGGACTACAGCAAAGAGTTTGGAAGAATGTGCTTTTGAATAATTTTGGTGAATATTTATAGTGTCAAATCTTCCATAAATATGGTATAATCTTCAATAGCGTCACTATTATACAGTATATGTCTCCCAAACTCACTACACACATCAATAGTCTCCCGGTGGTTGGACTACAGAAGAGAGTTTGGAAGAATTTGCTTTTGAATAATTTTGGTGAATATTTATGGTGTAAATTCTTCAATAAATATGGTATAATCTTCAATAGCGTCACTATTATACAGTATATGTCTCCCAAACTCACTACACACATCAATAGTCTCCTGGTGGTTGGACTACAGAAGAGAGTTTGGAAGCATTTTCTTTTGAATAATTTTGGTGAATATTTATAGTGTAAAATCTTCAATAAATATGGTACAATCTTCAATAGCGTCACTATTATACAGTATATGTCTCCCAAACTCACTACACACATCAATAGTCTCCTGGTGGTTGGACTACAGAAGAGAGTTTGGAAGAATGTGCTTTTGAATAATTTTGGTGAATATTTATAGTGTCAAATCTTCAATAAATATGGTACAATCTTCAATAGCGTCACTATTATACAGTATATGTCTCCCAAACTCACTACACACATCAATAGTCTCCTGGTGGTTGGACTACAGAAGAGAGTTTGGAAGAATTTGCTTTTGAATAATTTTGGTGAATATTTATAGTGTCAAATCTTCAATAAATATGGTATAATCTTCAATAGCGTCACTATTATACAGTATATGTCTCCCAAACTCACTACACACATCAATAGTCTCCCGGTGGTTGGACTACAGAAGAGAGTTTGGAAGAATTTGCTTTTGAATAATTTTGGTGAATATTTATGGTGTAAAATCTTCAATAAATATGGTACAATCTTCAATAGCGTCACTATTATACAGTATATGTCTCCCAAACTCACTACACACATCAATAGTCTCCTGGTGGTTGGACTACAGAAGAGAGTTTGGAAGAATGTGCTTTTGAATAATTTTGGTGAATATTTATAGTGTCAAATCTTCAATAAATATGGTACAATCTTCAATAGCGTCACTATTATACAGTATATGTCTCCCAAACTCACTACACACATCAATAGTCTCCTGGTGGTTGGACTACAGAAGAGAGTTTGGAAGAATTTGCTTTTGAATAATTTTGGTGAATATTTATAGTGTCAAATCTTCAATAAATATGGTATAATCTTCAATAGCGTCACTATTATACAGTATATGTCTCCCAAACTCACTACACACATCAATAGTCTCCCGGTGGTTGGACTACAGAAGAGAGTTTGGAAGAATTTGCTTTTGAATAATTTTGGTGAATATTTATGGTGTAAAATCTTCAATAAATATGGTACAATCTTCAATAGCGTCACTATTATACAGTATATGTCTCCCAAACTCACTACACACATCAATAGTCTCCTGGTGGTTGGACTACAGCAGAGAGTTTGGAAGAATCTGCTTTGGAATAATTTTGGGGAAGATTTATAATGTATTATAACATACTGTATATACAATGTTACACATTGTATATAGGCTACAGTATGTTATATATAAATTAAGACATGAAACAACTTTTTCATTAGCTATGAAACAGTAAAATGGTCACAATCTTATGAACGATCCAAATGCAGCACTCGAGAAACCAAACCAAGGAGTATTGGTAATGAACTTTATTTGTAATAATACCAGAGCAGAGGGATAACAGAACAGTATCAGCCGGATGATGGGCAGGCAAACGAACCAGAGGACAGCGGGCAGAAGGTGAGTCAGGGCCGGGCAGAGGGTCAGGGAGCAGGCGAGGCGGTCAACGGAGGTACAGGCAGGATCAGGGATCAGGCAGAGCAGGCAGAGCAGGCAGGTCGGGGACAGGCAGGGTCGGAACCGGGTAGGCAATCTAGTAACACACGCGTGAAAGACTAGCATGAAGGCAAAGTACGATCTGGCAACGGGTGTGTGTCTGGTGAGGGTTTAAATACTGGTAGTAAAGCTAATGGGTGCAGAAGAGAAAGACAGTGAGCAAAAACGTGGGTGTGGTTAACAGGTGAGACAGGTGAATGGAAAACTACTGGTGAATGATGGAACAGACAAAATAAAGTTAACATTGAAAAATAAAAAATGTCAGGCTTTTCACCTATCTTACTGTACAATATTAATGAACAAATCCACAATCTAATGTCAGACATGGAAAACATCATGAACATCTGTGACTACTTTAATCTGTAATTGAAAATATATTTAACATCTTAATTAAGAATATAACAAGTTAAAACTGTGGACAGGTGATTATTATGTCACGATCTGTCTTTATGGTGTTTTGTCTTGTCTAGATCTGTCTTTGGTTTTCTGTCTGCGTTGTGTTTTGTCCTATTTAGATCTGTCTGTGGTTCCCTGTCGTTAGTTTCCCTGGTGTGTCTGATTACCCGATTGTGTTCACCTGGTGTCCCTGTGTTTTCTCCTCCCTCCTCACCTGTGTCTTGTTTGTGTGATTAGTCTTGTGTGTATTTAAGTTCTGGTTTTTCTGTCTGTCTTTGTCGTTTTGTCTTGTGTCATGACTAGTTCGTCGATCAGTGTTCTGTTTTGTCTTTGTTTATATCCTAGCCTTGAAATAAAGGAATTTTCACGTTAATCTGCATTTGGGTCCTACCTGCTTCACACACCGTAACATATTAATCATTACTTCAGTTGCCCAAAATCTTTAGCAAAGCTTTTTTCTGGATTTTTATTTGTTTTGTACAAAATTCAGCTTTCATTTAGCCGATTTCAAATCACTGGCTGGGCTGGATTTCCCCCCACATGCCGTTTGTAAGTGCACTACTTCTACTGTGGTAGTAGTTCAAACTACAAGCCTTACCTCCCCAAATCCTGGTACCTCTGGTAAAAGTTACACAAACTCACCTCTAGCCTCTTTAGTTTGTGAGGATACACAAAACACAATACCACGGGGTATTCTTTTTGGGTATTCGTGCAGCAGGCATTCCGAGGCACTGCGTGTGAAACCATCTCCCACAAGTTTCACACTGAATCTACATGGGGACAAATACAACAAAGATATTAAGAAAATGTAAAGTGTAGGACACTTGTAAAGCAGGCATATTCATTTATATTTTAAAGAGATTATACTTTTTTTTATATACAGTATATATAAATATTTGTTGTTATTCAGGTTATCTGTACTGTGCTAAAACTTTAACAAATTATAAGAAAAACAAAAGGAAACCTGTAATGCATACAAATATACAAAATGTCATTACTTTTATGTTATTCCTGAAATCTAACTCCAGATGATCTATATATTATCTATTATTCAGATTATCTTCTGGAGTTTAAAAAAAAATCATCATTTAGTCTCACCCAAACAGCATCAACAGCAGTTGTGGGCAGGTCCTCAATTCCACAGAAGGAACAGAAGTCATCCTTTGAAACTGAAAAAATAACGGGTGTATTACTGTTCAATTTACAGGAAGCCGTCCATATATTCATTTCATATTTTTGGCTAATACCTGATCCTCTGAGAATTTCTTCTGCCATGTCTCTTCGTAGATGTTGTGATGACTTGATGTGAAACGTCTTTGGAATTTTGGGAAATTCCTTCACTGTCATCTTGGCCATCTGGACAGATGGTAAAATAACATGACGTTATGACGTGTTTTTGAATTTCCCTTTAAAATAAAATGCTTTATTATTAATGAACACAACATGTTGCATTAAATCACCTGCATGACAAAGGCTCCACAACTGGTGGCATCTTTCTGGAAGGTGTGGGTTATTTTTCCAGGCTGCCATTTGATGCTAACCCAGTCCTCTTTTCCCAGTCTGTTCCGGCGCATCTTGAAATACTCTCTAGAACAAGAGGAAATAAAATGTAATTGGCGCTTACTCTTTGCCTTTACCAAATGTGCGTTTAACCAATGTATTTCCTGTAATATATTTGATATTACCCAAATTTGTAAGCAGCCTTTCTGGAGTCCTCAACTTCATTTGACCCTTGCAGAGGATCAACCACATAAATGTGGTTTGAAAGGGTATGGAGGTACTGTTTTAAAAAGTAGCATACGGTATAATTAAACCAAACCTTTTTCAATATGTCAGCAGCAACAATAATGTATCAGCTTTTCTTCAAAAATGAAAACCACAGTTATTAAAATCACTTCAACTGTTAAAAAAGCTATTAAAAGTAATACTGAAGAATTTACACCATAAATATTCACCAAAATTATTCAAAAGCAAATTCTTCCAAACTCTCTTCTGTAGTCCAACCACCGGGAGACTATTGATGTGTGTAGTGAGTTTGGGAGACATATACTGTATAATAGTGACGCTATTGAAGATTGTACCATATTTATTGAAGATTTTACACTATAAATATTCACCAAAATTATTCAAAAGCAAATTCATCCAAACTCTCTGCTGTAGTCCAACCACCAGGAGACTATTGATGTGTGTAGTGAGTTTGGGAGACATATACTGTATAATAGTGACGCTATTGAAGATTATACCATATTTATTGAAGATTTTACACTATAAATATTCACCAAAATTATTCAAAAGCAGATTCTTCCAAACTCTCTGCTGTAGTCCAACCACCAGGAGACTATTGATGTGTGTAGTGAGTGTGGGAGACATATACTGTATAATAGTGACGCTATTGAAGATTATACCATATTTATTGAAGATTTTACACTATAAATATTCACCAAAATTATTCAAAAGCACATTCTTCCAAACTCTCTGCTGTAGTCCAACCACCAGGAGACTATTGATGTGTGTAGTGAGTTTGGGAGACATATACTGTATAATAGTGACGCTATTGAAGATTGTACCATATTTATTGAAGATTTGACACTATAAATATTCACCAAGATTATTCAAAAGCACATTCTTCCAAACTCTCTGCTGTAGTCCAACCACCAGGAGACTATTGATGTGTGTAGTGAGTTTGGTAGCACTCTACTGTATAATAGTGACGCTAGTGAATATTATTGAATATTATTGTATTCTCTTTTTTCGGAGTTGCACTTTGCAGACGGTCCCTGAGCACTCATCCCTTTTCCGGCTGCAGATAGAGACCAATGTAATTTGTCCAGTTTTGAGGACGGCGCATATTGGCTTTTTTTTTTATCAACATGTGATTGTAGTTCGTTGTCAACCTTACCACGATACTTAGGAGACGTCATTTGTGTCTGAATAACATTTTGTTCATGAGTTATTGATCCGTGAAATCCGAATCTGCCAATATCGTTCTAACTTTACTCAACTTCGTCTCCCTGCGGTTCAGCTTTGTGTGTTGGGTCAAAATGCAGAGGGGGGGCTTCTTGTTCAAAGATCTTCTCTGACGTTAACAGGTAAACTACCTCCCCCTCTGTTTTTCAGGTGTGTTTTCTAAGGACTGATACCGCTCCTATACGCTTCTCATCGAGACTCAGTGGCGTAGCAAAAAACAGAAGCTCTTAGATTCAGTGCATCAAATAAGGAACTGATTAGAACGGTTATAAACCTACTTGAATAATTCATTAAGCAATGTTCTGAATGTAGTAACCTTCCCAAAGTGTACATTATATATTCAGTATTCACTCTCTTCTTGTTGTGGAGAAACATATCTGGCCCTTGTTAATCTTCATCATACAGAAGACATGTTTATCACTCCCTGCTCTAAGATACTTTTATACAATGTTCATTGTTATTAATGTCACATTGAGACATTACAGTGGGAGTTGTTGAAGGCTTTTTATTTACCTTCGGCACATTAAATAGACCTTATAATTTCTCGTCAGGAATATAGATATGAGATGGTAGACACTGACAAACCAAGGACTCTTAAACAGGAAACCACAAATCGTGTTCTGTCTAGCAAAAGGTTAACACAATTACTGTCATAGTCTGCTCCATCATTCACCAGTAGTTTTCCATTCACCTGTCTCACCTGTTTTCCACACCCACTCATTAGCTCACTCTCTTTCTCTTCTGCACCCATTAGCTTCTGCCAGTATTTAAACCCGCACCTTACACACACTCTTTGCCAGATTGTACTTTGCCTCATGCTTGTCTTTCCCGCGTTTGAAACTAGATTGCCTACCCGGTTCCGACCCTGCCTGTCCTCGATCTGCCTGCTCTGCCTGTTCCCTGATCCTGCCTGTCCCTCGACTATCCTGTCTGGCCTGTTATCCGACCCTGCCTGTATCCCCGCTGACCGCCTCGCTTACTCCCTGACTCTCTGCCTGTCCCTGACTCACCTTCTGCCCGCTGTCCTCCGGTGCGTTAAACTGCTCGGTTGGAATTCCTCAGATCCAGTGGAATCTCCAATAAAGTGTATTACCAATTCTCCTTGGTTTCTCGAGTGCTGCATTTGGGTTCTCCTTAAGATTGTGACAGAACAATCTGGCCAGAATATGGACCCAGCGCACTCCTCTGCACCTAGAGACCGTTTCGTGAGAGTTGAGGACGCTCTCCAGAGGCAGGAAGCCTCGATAGCCGCCCTGGCCACCGAGGCTCATCATGCTAACTCTTCACATGACCAGACGCTAACCTATTTAGCTGCGCAGCTACAGCAGCTAACGGCTACTGTGCAGCAGCTAGTGGCAGGAGTGGTCGCTCCAGCGCCTCTTCCTATGCCGTCGACACCGGCTTCTGCATCACCTCTGATGGGATTTACCCCGGAGCCTCGGGTGGGAACTCCGGAGCGCTACGCCGGGGAACCGGAGGGCTGCAGCCCGTTTCTTACGAACTGTTCTATCCTGTTTGCGCTGCAGTCACACACTTTCGCTTCTGAAGCTGCTCGTGTGGCCTTCACGGTCAATCATTTGACTGGGAAAGCCCGACTATGGGGCACAGCGGAATGGGAGCAACAAACACCCGCCTGCTCTTCGTTCCCCCGCTTTTTCTGCGGAGCTGCGCAAGGTGTTTGGACCCGTGTCTGTGGGTCCAGACGCTGCAGGAGGACTACTGAACCTGAGCCAGGGTAATGGATCTGTGGTGGATTATGCCATTGAGTTTCGCACCCGGAGCCGCCTCAGCAACTGGAATTTTGCAGCCCAGTGTGATGCCTATCTGCGTGGTTTGGCGGATTACATTAAAGACGAGCTGGTGTCGTTTGATCTGCCCAATTCACTGGATGGGTTGATTGAACTGACTTCCCGCATGGATCGGCGCATCCAGACACGGAGACGGGAGCGACGATCGGCGGGAGTTCAACATGCCTGGGCGCCCCGACGTCCGAGTTTGGCTACGACACCTCACCTCACTCCAGAGCCGCAACCAGGGGGGGATGAGCCCATGCAGGTGGGTCGCACCAACCTCACTTTGGAGGAACGTGAGCATCGCAGACGTCGTAATCTGTGTCTCTACTGCGGCCGGGCCGGCCATTTTGTTTCTCACTGCCCGGTAAAAGGCAAGGCTCAGCAGTAATGGGGAACATACTGGTGAGCCAAACCCCTGGATTTGTTCCCACTCAGAGACCATTGAGCCACGCCAGGTTGCTATTACCGGATAGCTCTCAGGCGCTTGCTGTTTTTATTGACTCTGGTTCGGACGCGAATATTATGGACGAGAAGCTTATGCTGCAGTTGGGAATAGACCGGGTTCTTTTGTCTCGCCCAGTTCCAGCCAACGCTTTAGACGGTCACCTGCTGGGGACAGTGACTCATCAGACTGTACCCGTTCACATGCTCCTGTCTGGGAACCATCACGAAACTATTCAGTTTCATGTTCTCCGGTCTCCACATATTCCGCTGATCCTGGGTTATCCATGGCTCCGCCGCCACAACCCTAACATTGACTGGGAGACGGGAGCCATTTTGGGTTGGAGTCCTTCTTGTCATCTGATCTGCCTGAAACAGGCTGCCGCGCCTCAGCGTTCGGTAAACCCCAGCCAAGTTCCAGATGTTACAGGGGTTCCACCGGAATATCTGGACTTCAAGGAAGTATTCAGCAAGTCGAGGGCTACTTCCTTACCACCACACCGGCCCTACGACTGTGCCATCGACCTGCATCCCGGGACCAGCCCCCCCAGGGGTCGATTGTACTCCCTGTCTGCTCCGGAAAGAGTTTCCATGGAGACTTATATCAATGACTCTCTGGCGGCTGGGATTATTCGCCCGTCCTCATCACCTGCTGGCGCAGGGTTCTTCTTTGTAGAGAAGAAGGACAAGACCCTAAGACCCTGTATCGACTTTCGGGGTCTTAATGACATTACGATCAAGAATCGATACCCACTGCCTCTTATCTCTTCTGCATTTGAGTTGCTGCAGGGAGCAACCATATTCACAAAGCTGGACTTGCGTAACGCGTACCACTTGGTACGTATTCGCGAGGGGGATGAGTGGAAGACAGCCTTCAACACCACCTCGGGGCACTACGAGTACCTAGTCATGCCTTTTGGGCTTACCAACGCCCCTGCAGTATTCCAGGCGTTGGTAAATGACGTGCTCCGAGACATGTTGGACCGACACGTGTTTGTTTACTTGGATGACATCCTGATCTTTTCCAAGACACTGAAAGAACACGTGCACCACGTCCAGGCGGTTCTCAAGAGATTGCTCGAGAACTCGCTGTTTGTTAAAACGGAGAAGTGCGAGTTTCACACATCCTCTGTCTCTTTTCTGGGATACATTGTGGGACAGGGGAGTATCGAGATGGATCCTTCCAAGGTTGATGCAGTCACTTCCTGGGCGGTTCCAGAATCCCGGAAGCGGCTACAACAGTTCCTCGGGTTCGCCAACTTCTACCGGAGGTTCATTCGTGGATACAGTACCTTGGCCGCTCCTCTCACAGCCCTGACCTCCTCTAAGGTTATGTTCCAGTGGTCCTCCTCGGCTGAGGAGGCGTTCCAGAACCTTAAGGCCAGGTTCACCTCCGCCCCCATCCTCCGAGTACCCGATCCTGTAAGACAGTTTGTTTTGGAGGTGGATGCCTCTGATATGGGGGTGGGAGCCATCCTGTCTCAGCGAGCAATGAACAGCCAAAAACTCCATCCTTGTGATTTCTTTTCAAGGCGTTTGACTCCAGCGGAAAGAAATTATGATGTGGGAAACCGGGAGCTGCTAGCAGTGAAGTTGGCTCTGGAGGAGTGGCGTCACTGGCTCGAGGGGACCAGTCAACCTTTCCTGGTGTGAACCGACCACAAGAATTTGGAGTACATCCGGTCGGCCCGCAGACTGAATTCCCGACAGGCTAGATGGGCCCTTTTCTTCACTCGGTTCAATTTCTCCCTCTCCTACCGCCCTGGTTCTCGGAACATTAAGGCTGACGCTCTTTCTCGTCAGTTTGGAGAGGGAGGTAACATTCCCAGGGGCTTGGACACCATCCTTCCGACTCCTCAGCTCGTCGCCGCCCTCATCTGGGAGGTGGAGGAGAGGGTCAAGGCCGCCCAGCAGGACCAGCCGGGACCCAGTGCCTGTCCGCCGAACCGCCTGTTCGTTCCGCAGACGTTGAGGTCTGATGTTATCCAGTTGGCTCATAACTCCAGACTCACCTGCCATCCTGGGATCCAACGTACATGGGAGGTAGTCCAGCAAAGGTTCTGGTGGGCAACACTTAAGGAGGACACCAGGGAATTTGTTAATGCCTGCCCTGTTTGCAATCAAAACAAGTCTTCTCACCAAGCTCCTGCTGGTCTCCTACGACCTCTGCCTATCCCTCATCGCCCCTGGTCTCACATTTCTCTGGACTTTGTTACTGGTCTGCCACCGTCCAACGGACACACTGCCATCTTGACGGTGGTAGACCGATTCAGTAAGATGGCTCATTTTGTGCCGATACCCAAGCTCCCCTCAGCCAAAGAGACGGCGGAGCTGGTCCTGCTCCATGTGTTCCGGCTCCATGGGCTGCCTACTGATGTGGTTTCCGATCGTGGTCCTCAATTTACCTCAGTGTTCTGGAGGGAATTCTGCACGCTCCTTGGGGCCACGGTCAGTCTGTCATCCGGTTTCCATCCGCAATCCAACGGTCAGACAGAAAGAAAGAACCAGGAGATGGAGACGACCTTACGCTGTATAGTCTCCAAGAACCCAGCGGCCTGGGATAAACAACTGCTCTGGGTCGAGTACGCCCACAACACTCTGGTCAGTTCGGCCACCAAGTTGTCCCCATTTCAGTGTGCTTACGGGTTTCAACCCCCTCTGTTTCCAGCCCTGGAGAGGGAGGTTACCTGTCCGTCCGTCCAGGCTTTCATCCGTCGTTGTCGACGGACCTGGAATCAAGCCCGGAGAACTCTCGTTTGTTCGGCCAACCGATACGCCTCCTCTGCCAACCGCTGACGTTCCAAAGCACCTGTCTACCAGGTGGGCCAAAAGGTATGGCTTTCCTCCCGGGATATTCCTTTACGGGTGGATTCGAAGAAGCTTGCACCTCGATTCATTGGACCTTTTGAGATTGTCAGGATAATCAATCCCGCAGCAGTAAGGCTAAGACTGCCTCGGACTCTGCGGATCCATCCCACCTTCCACGTTTCCAGGATCAAACCTGTGCGAGAGAGTGCCTTGGTTCCTAAGGTCCCTCCCCCACCACCGCCCCGGATGATTGACGGCGGGCCTACGTACATTCTCCGACGACTTATTCGTTCCCGTCGCAGAGGAAGAGGAGTCCAGTACCTGGTGGACTGGAAGGGTTACGGCCCTGAGGAGAGGGCTTGGGTTCCAGCTCGTCATGTGTTGGACCCCCGGCTCATCAGGGAGTTCCATCGGCGTAATCCTGAGCAACCGTCTAAGACCGTCACGTCGACGGGCAGAAACACAGGGAGAGTCTCTCCTCTTACCGTCAGCTCTTCAGAGGAGGACAGCGAGGGGCCGGCTTCTGATGAGGACGCAGATTCCGACAGGGGGCAGGAGAGGGAGGCCAAAAGAACTTTTTCAGATGAGTATTAATCCCACCTCCCACCCTCCTCTGTAGATTAGCATTTAGGGACGTCAGGAGCCGTCCATTAAGGGGGGGGTTCTGTCATAGTCTGCTCCATCATTCACCAGTAGTTTTCCATTCACCTGTCTCACCTGTTTTCCACACCCACTCATTAGCTCACTCTCTTTCTCTTCTGCACCCATTAGCTTCTGCCAGTATTTAAACCCGCACCTTACACACACTCTTTGCCAGATTGTACTTTGCCTCATGCTTGTCTTTCCCGCGTTTGAAACTAGATTGCCTACCCGGTTCCGACCCTGCCTGTCCTCGATCTGCCTGCTCTGCCTGTTCCCTGATCCTGCCTGTCCCTCGACTATCCTGTCTGGCCTGTTATCCGACCCTGCCTGTATCCCCGCTGACCGCCTCGCTTACTCCCTGACTCTCTGCCTGTCCCTGACTCACCTTCTGCCCGCTGTCCTCCGGTGCGTTAAACTGCTCGGTTGGAATTCCTCAGATCCAGTGGAATCTCCAATAAAGTGTATTACCAATTCTCCTTGGTTTCTCGAGTGCTGCATTTGGGTTCTCCTTAAGATTGTGACAATTACCATATAGTCACGCACAACCTATGTGCTTCTTTTAACCCAAACCATGACATTTTCCTAAACCTTATTAAGTAGTTTTGTTTCAACTAACGATGTGTGTTCAACACAGGTGGTTTTTCAATTTCGCCCATTAAAAAAAAGCATTACAATGGTTTTTTTTTGCAAGTGAATGCAGCCATTTTTTGTCCTTTTATACTTGGTTTAATTTGTACAATAAAATGCAAATTACATGTTCACACAAGTCCAACCTAAATGATCATTCATTAAACTGAATCACCTATGATTCACAACGTTTATGGCTTGTGAACTGGAGTTGTTTAACCCTTTATTACTCGGCAGAGATGCTTTTCTCTTGCCCTGAAAGGTAATAATTGGCTGGCTAATTGGGTCACAATTAAGTGAGATAAGCAAAAAGAGTTTCCAAGTGTGTGAAGTCCAGAGCTTCAAAACACATTATCAACAAACATCTTCCTGGATAACCTGCCAATTTTGTAAAGCGTGAACACAGCACACCAACACCTGTTGAAGCAAAGGTGCATAAAGAAAGGGTCTGATGAGACATTATAATATTCAGGATTATGAAAAAAGGGCACACATTATTTTGTTAATGTTTATCTTGTTTGGCATTACAATCCCTTTACTAGGATGATTTCCTAGGGAAGAAAAAACTAAAAATGTCTCACCATCACTTGTAATTATAGAATGATTTATTATAAAACAGGTTGACAGGTAATATAGCTTATTTACAGTATATATCATGCCATGAAATAAAAGGCAAATGAAAGTGATAAAACAACAGCGTGGACCCTAGAGCTGTAACAAAGTTAAGGCTTGAATGTATATAAAATGGCAAAGATGTCATTTGTAAAACAATGGCAAAAGAAGTGCTTCAGTTATACATTATAGCTGAAAACCAAAAAGAAACGTCATCAATGTTTTCCAGGACAGAAATACATCTGTCAGCAGCAGAGAGGGGTAACATTTATTTTTGTCACTTCATTTATGCATTTGTACACCTGAAGTGGACAAAAAGCACTGAGTGCATGTTTCCCTTTATTAGGTGAACAATAATGATACATATTTTGGTTACTTTGGCACAAATGTATACCATTTTTTTTTACGTCTAAAAAAACATATTTTTATTTCTCTCTCTGCACTAGCAGAAAGCAGAAGCTCTCACATTCAATGCGTCAATTACACTTTCAATTAACTTTTTGTGCGGTTTGCGTTTTTTTGGACAATTCTTGTATTTAAGGACACATTAAAGGATTTCTTAAAATGTACCAATTTCAACTTGAGGACTGATTTGTATAACATTGCAAAATATATGTAAAACTAAATATATCCATTTATCTAAATATGAGTTACACATCCTGGTCAGCGCAATCTTAACAACAGGGTTAAAACATTACATTTTTTTTAGGGGCATTATGGCCACGTGTTGGTGAAGCATTGAACACACTGACATAAAAAGTGGCACAGTTTACATGAATACACGTTATATAAGCATTCACCTTTATGATCACTTGGCCACTCAGCTAACGGAAGACTTTTTTTGATGCAATGATAAAAAGTAATGTCCCATATAAAAAAAAACACAATGTTATTTTGTTATAACACAAAAAAAAAGTTTCCATGTACTTTAGCTGCCAGGAGCAATACTTTTTTTTCTTTTTACTGTGAAGTCACATAGAAAAAGACATTTTGTGGCCTGTCATTTCCAGGCCTGAAAGTGCTGAGAAGTCATCTTTGGATGTCCCCGATAATACTATCTGGTCAGCAAAAAAGGAAAGGAGGAAATACTCATTAAAAGAGCACCTTTTCACAAGATACTCATATGATCTGGCACATTTCTGTAACCAATTTTAGGGTTTGAAGTCCATCAGAGGATATCACAGGAATCGTCTCTGATGGGAGGGCGGAGACGGGTGAGGAGCTCAGATGAGGGAGATCCGTATAGGGATGGACGGAGACTCTGTCCTGTGCTGCGGGGACTGATGGGACACCACATGATCCACCATTGTGTGTTTGGACATATGTTTAATAAGGTACGTCTCCTGGAAAAAACAAGGATAGAAGCAAACTTTCAGACATTTCCGCTACAGTTAGTCCATATTTGTTATTTAACTCGACTTGGATTTCTTACTCACAGACGTGTACGCCCTGCCGCACATGCTGCAGCAGTAGGCCTTGGCATTTTTTATTGCGTGTGCAGACAGGTGGATTTGCAGCGAGGCAGAGTCTGAATAGGCACGGTAACAGTTGGAACATTTGAAGGGCTTGTCTTTGTTGTGCTGCCTCTGGTGAGACTTCAGAAGGGGGAAATAAAAAGGTACAGAAACTGAGTGACCTGCATGCAGCATTGCGAACGGTGTTGCCTTTTAAAAAGCATTAAGCTGTCCGAAAGAACTGGTAAATGTTTACCTGCAGATTAGATAGCTGAGTAAATGCCTTTTCACACCCTGGATGGGCGCATTTGTACGGTCGGTCACCTGTGTGGATTCTGAAACAGGAAAATATTATGTAAATGTTAGCTAAAAACAGGATGCTACAAAAATTGCATTGAAAAACAAATTGTCAAATGTAACAACTTTAAAATGCAAAAAAAAAAAAATGGAAACCTAAATCTCTATCAGATTTTCACTTCCTGTTTTTCTGGTTTGTTTCAAGATACATTTGAAGGTGAAGTCCTTGTTTACTCAAGGCCGGGCTGAGCAACTAAAGCATGCCTGCAGGTGCAAACAAAAGGTTTACAATGCATCGGCTTGTAATTATGGCTCCTTTATGCTCAAAGCTGCATTACAGTAGCTGGGGCGAATGTTACTTATGACTGTTTCAAGGCCCTCGCTCAAGCACCGCCGCAAATGTTGCCCTTTCCAACTGAAACAATTTGCATACAATTTTGCATCAACAACCCCTTGTGTTGCGGTGGGATGTGTTACACAGATTATTGCTGCAACAAATAGTAATTGGTAGGGATTAAGGTGACAAAGATGTGGACCCCCATAAGGGTCTGAGACATTTCTTTGAAAAATTACCTTAAAAATGTAGGTTTAGCTTATGGTGATTGTAATTGTACTGCTCCAACAGTCATTTGAGGTGACATTAGTTAAGGGCAATTACAATAAAATGTGAAATAATAATAATAACCCCCTGCCGTGAGAGGTAGTAGTCCTCTTTACATTCGTTGCCACGGGACTCAAGCCTGTGTGGCGGTGTCTAAATCTCCTCTAAACCTGTAAATTGCTTTGGATTGAACTGCAATGCAATGTAATGTAGTATCATTTGCTCCTACTTAAGTGACAAGGTTGCATACCAAACTGAAACACAATTTCCTACTGCTGCAACAAGTTATTTTAAAGGGTCGGTTTTTTATTCTGAGGGTATTGAGAGTTGAAATATTCTTTACTTGAAATCTTTCTTAACCTCTCCTAAACACTAGTCAGGTGATCATGCTGCCAACAGTGTATGGAAACAGCTACAGTCATTCCTCCTCTTTATGCTGACCATTAAAATAACAATTCCTAATGCTGTTCCAATGTAAATGATGAGGGGAAAAATCTACCGCCCTCTTTCTGCTCAAAAATGTATTGTTCAGGCACTAAAGAGAACATTGTCTCAAATGGGGTTATAGTGGATATTTTAGACTGTAACCAAAACACTTCTTCTCCTCAGATCTGAAATATGCAGTCAAAGAAAATGAGGTCAGTTGGTTCAATACTGCTTTAAAAAAAGTACAATATTTAAAGTTTTACTAAGAATAATTTTTGGATAATTCAAAGATAACACCAAGTTTATTGGAGACTATTTATATTGAAGCCTGTGAAATAATACATGAAACCTAAAGTATAGATGAGGTTTAAGCAGAAATCATAAGTGGGAAGTGTGAATTGGAAGAAAGGTTTTTTTCGTTGTGTAATTTGGTTGAACTGACATTTAAAATGTGGATCTAAGTACTATATGTGCATATCATTAATACCTGCTGGAGACTGCAGGAAAGTTGAACAAATAAAAATATTTGTAATCTGTGATTTAAGAAACATACCTCAAGAACGATACATAAATCCTTTTGACTACAACCATATTCCACCACAGTTTCGGATTTATTTGCTCATTAGGAAACAGCACAATGTAGTGGGCTGCTCCAACAAGTAATATAAGTTAAGGTATTAGTCACTTAGATATAGACAATAACATCAAAGACACGGCTGTCAGGGCCATGCTGTGTTGAGATCAGACCTGGTGTGCTGCTGCAGATGGGAGAGCTGGCGGAAACATTTCTCGCAGTAGGAGCAGCGGTAAGGTTTGATGCCCAGGTGTATGCGCAGGTGCTGGGCCAGGTACGATGCGTTTGCAAATGACTTTGTGCAGTGAGGACACTTGTGAGCCTTGGCCTCTGTGTGTGTTTTGGAGTGGATCTGCATGTCTGACTTGGAGAAGAAGGTCAACGGACACATTTTACACCTGTATTAAAACACAGTGACACAGAAAGAGGACACACTTTAAGGACACACACAGAGACACAACTGCATACACAGAACACATAGACATATATACAGTAATTGTTCTGTTGATGAAATGTAGATTTGTATTTTCTCTAGTGTACTAGTGTTCACGTCTTGTTCTATACATTACATAATTTTTGAGCAGATTTTATATTTTAGTGAGCCAACTTCAACATGTTTTAGACATTCATTTAATTCCTATTCTATTTTATTCTTTATTGTAGATTAAACCGCTAGGTTCACAAATCAATATATTTCCTCCTATTTACCAGTCCAGAGAGAGATTTATAACCTGCCATATCTCCTGGAATACTAAAGCAAACAAGTTTGAGCCATGATATCATGGTGAGACACTGCACCTTTGTTATGTATGTAACGTTTCATTCTTACCTGTAGGTTTTTCCTGGTTTGGTAGTAATACTGACACATGACTGGTCGTTGCCTGAGGCTAGGATTGGGTAGGGCACTACCAAAAGAGACGACCCATTCTCTGCTTTAATCCTCTTCCGCCCTCGTTCCTCCTCCTTCGGAGGAGGGCCAAGGAGTCCTACGAGGCCGCCGTTGTTCTTTCCAGACTCAATTCCATGGCTGCAGGCTAAGCCTGTGATGAGGTGAGGCATTGGGGCTCCGCCCAGCCGGCTGTGGCTGCTCAAGGTGGGGGTGGTGGGGGTGATTATCTCTGAGGTGTTGAGGTTGCCTGTTCTGGAGGCCAGCGCCACACCTGATTGGTTCAAAAGTAATGACAAGGACATGCCTGAAATAAGTTATCATCTAATTTCCAATTCATACACCAAGGGCAACAGTCTGAACACACTGTAATCATATGAAATATGTTAGGGTGCTAACAGGATGCTAGGATGCTAGGATGCTGACAATTGGTAAGCAGGCTAATGTAATACGAATCCTCTTTGCACTACTGTTTGCAACCCAACACTAATTTTTTCGTTAAATGTTTACATTATTCATAGTCCATCTCCTACACATACATACAGCACAGAGAAGTCTAAATTTCACTTTCACATTATTTGAATAACCAACGACAAATGAATACAATCAAACAACAAATACTGTTTCAGGACAACATTCTTTGTTTGTGCAGCAACTGGAGATCCAACTGTACAACATTTTTCATTGTAATTTAAGGCACCTTGTATGGCGACTCAAAAGGTGCTCTATAAATAAGACAAGTTCATGTTCAAGTTACCTGAGACATGGTTTGTCCTGGAGGGATCGATGAGTTGGCGCAGATGCCAGTCTTCCCATAATCCTCTGGCTTTTATAGCTGCCTTATCGTCCAGATTCAAGTTTACATCTCCCAGAATACGACCTGGTAAAAATGTGATGGAGAATTCATATTAACAAAAAACCGTATAACTTTCGTCATCGTGATCAACTTTAGTGCCTAAAGGAAAACAATTCAAGATAATGAACAACACTTTCATTTAGCTCATCATACAGCAAAACTAATAGTCTTAACCTTTGTGTTTTATAATATTGACATACTTTTGCTTCAGTAAGGTTTTGAATGCAGAACATTTAGTGGAGTATTTCTACAGTGTGTTGTACTTTCTGAATACTTCTTCCAACACTGGTATTAGTGAGTACTGGAGATGCAGGTGAGGAGTACCTGTCACTGAGCTGGAGGCGGGGCGGGCGTGCAGGGCAATATCAGGCTGGGACGGGCTATGGCTGTGGAGAACCTGCATCTGCTGAGCTTTGGACATCCCGTGCTGGCTGCCATCCGCCTGGATGAAGGGAGACAGCAATGGCTGCTGGGAAGGGGCTGAGGCAGCAGGCAGATGCTGAGGTCTGATCTTCTCTGCCATCAGCTGCTCCTTGATTTTATTGATCAAGACTAGGTTATCCAGCTGACAGCCAGGAAACAATGTTTGAGACAAGAGAAAATCTGATCAGTTCATTCAGTGACACTTAGTGAGGAGATGGTTCCCTCTAGAGGCTGATACAAAACATTGCACCCAAAACTATTATACTGTAAATGTCGCAAATAGTATATGATATTTAACGTTTAACCTGGTTTTCCCAACATTTTTGTCTTGACTCCTTATCACAGGCTAGGGAATTTACTATTTATTTTTATGATTTCTCCAATTTAAAGAATTTATAATACTAACAAGTATATCACAAGAATTAAAGCTAAAACAAGAGAAGATTAAGAAGAAAAAGCACAGCTATTTTAAAATATCCCTTTATACATCAGGTGAACCCTCAGATTAATCTCAGGACCAAGTAATGTCATTATGTTTTGCTGACATTTAAATGACAAGTAGAGCTAGAATAAGCAGCCACTTAGCTTAGCGCAAAGACTGGAAGCAGAGGGAAACGGCTAGCCTGGATATTCAAAGGAAAACTAACTTTTAAAGCTCACTAGTTAACATGACATTTCTCCTTGGTTTAATCAAAAACAGAAGTTTAAGAAGGACAATTTATTAATCAATCACAATTTTAATTTTAAAACGTCAGTTCTTGTATAGAATAAACAAACCATGACAATTTGTCAGCTTAAAATGGTTTAAAATGCTTTACCTTCTGGCTGCAGCTTCATATTTACCGTACTACAAAGTGGTATCAATCTTTTCACCATAAATATATAAGCCTACTCCCCAAATGTCAAACAATTTCTTTAAAATTATGCATTATTTTAAAAACATTTAAAAACAACACCAAAACAAGAAGCTGTTTAGTAACTTCCACAGGCTAACATAAGAGCATAAGAGAGAATACCAGAGTTGCTCACCTGGCCGGGCATATTAGGAGGTGGATGCCAAAAATAGGGATTGTTAAAGCGAGGTTCAGCCATCCTGAAATAAATACACAAGGATCATAAATAAGGTGAGTGCTGCTTCTCTGTTCATCAGTGAAGCAGTATGCATCAAGTACAAAATGGTAGACTGGTTAGACAATGCTTCTTAACGTTAATTAAACAAAGCAACATTTACTTGTGAATCCTCATCCGGTGAATAGGTGAGTGATTTATCATTCTTTTGGTTTAATTTCAATTTTTAGAGTTGTAATTTAGGCTCAAAAAGAGAAGATCAGAGCAAACCTTGAATCATCTAGCAACTTCTCAGGATAATTCCGATTATAGTTCCTGTAGTTTATCCTGCTGGGGAACCACCGCAGTGATATTTGCCTTCAAAACTACATTTATGTGAAGAACTATTGTACGTGTACAAAAAGGTGGTGAAAAAAAAAGGTGGTGAAAAACAAGCAGCAGCTGACTGTTTGACGTGATGGTTTAAGATAACTTCTCCCAGTCTTGTGATAGAGTATTTTCAAAGACATTCTGTAAAAGTTATACCCCTTTCCACAAAGTGTAAGAGGAGACGTGTGTCTTTACACGAAGCTTCATCACAGATAGCAGAGAATATGTTCCTGTTGTCGAAGGAGGACGTTTAAGTGAGTGATGCAGCTTTTTCTTAAGATTTCCAACCACAGGACTTCAGAATAGGCATGCTGCCTGAGAGATAGGCTCTCACGTGATTACAACGGCTAGTTAGAGAACTGTTATCAGAGAAAACAGAAATGTTAAAAGTGATGTGACTCAGATCCTAATCTGTCACTGTCTGTCTCCTGCTCGAAACATGGGGCCCCGACAGGTTAATGGGAAACAGAACAGCACAGTCTGCCCTCATAGTGGAGCAAGACCTGAATAACATAATCAAAAGCTGAGAAGTCAGTAATCAAACTGAATATAATGAACATGGAAAGACTAAATGAGGATGCTGCACACACATATTGAATTGTAAGTGACAGTATTTTTTTCTTCTTTTTATAATTCAACATAGGAGCATGTATATTCTCTTTAAATGACAATATTTGATTATTATGGTCTGAAGTTGGGCATAATGCTTCTCCACACTGACCAGAAACCGTTTTTACGACACTTGCGAAAGTTTTGATCTTAAAAGGTTTTTCTTTCCATAGCTTCTCTTCTTAACCTCGTATGAAGTTTCTTTTTTAAAACATTTTGCATTGCGTGCTTTGGCACACTTCACCATTCCTAAGTCTGTTTGGCTTAGCAGAGGCATAACACAGTCCATATCCGTGAGCCAAGAGAAACAAAAACGATACGTTCAGGGGTACGAGCGTACAGAAAACCCTACAAAATATTTCTCTAATGATGCCAGTGGGGATCAGTTTCACTTCCTGGAGACTTTCTGCCTCGAGGGAGGAGGCTCAGTAGTTCGACGGCATCTCTGTGCCACTTCTTTGAATGACACACAGAAAGAAATGAATGGCAGTGAAGTTCTTTCTATGATCAACAGTTCCTGTGTGTTGCTGTATATTCATAGTGTATGTAGGATATAACAGAGTCCTCCCTATAACCTGTGGAGTCAGGTCTAGACTGCATTGCTTTTGTGTTAACTTTATGGGGCCAGGATAGTGTTGTTGTGTTTGCTTATTTTTGCTGAGTTTATAAAAAGCTTTATTAGGACTATTCATTTCCTTGTGTAACAGTGTTCAAAGCATTTCCAGCAGGTAGAAAATGTAGTGTTTCATATGCAGGTGCATTACAGCGTTGTAAGGCTGCACAGAGGGTTATTTGTCATCCCTTTCATGATTAATATTAGTTACTTGTGTTGAAATACAATTTTTCTTTAAAGCAGAAAATGTTGAAAAATTGTCAATATAATTTCCAAGGACGCATGTATTGGTCTAAAACTATTTTCAGTTAACTATAATATATATCAAATTATCACATTACATTTTGATATTAAATCAGTATTGCACCTGGAGCATTATCAACCGTTTTAATTGATTTTCTATCGATTGACTCAAAAAGGCTGTTTTAATTTCTTATTAAAATGTTAAACTTGATGGCCTTTTATAAATAATAAAATTCTTTATCAATAAATTACCAACATGTTTCACTGCATTCTAATTTAAGGTCAGAAGCAAACACAAATATCTTGTGGCTTTCAATACTCTATAAAGATTTGTAAAGTTTCAATAAAACCACATATAAAGGATATTAAAAAGGTGATGCTTAGACATACTTAGACTACATGCTGTTAAATCTGCGATAGCTGTGTGTCTGTATAATTAAACTAGTAGAGGAATCTAAATATAAAATAATTCTGCAGATGGTCATATATCAAGTGTTACCACAAACACGTGCATGTAGCAACTCCTTTGCAAATAGCATCAGTGTAATAAACAGTTAGAGCACCTCTAGAGAGAAATGCAATCCCAGGAACTAAAGTTAGGGTTAACTTTGGCTCCGTTTCTGTACATGCTGTGCTGAATTAAGCCAAAGAAACAGAATCTAATGTTTGCATCTATTAACCCGAGCAGCTTGTAACGAGAGCATCTCCTCCAGAGAAACGATCCTCCGCAGCGCCTCGCTCCCTTCGCCTCTCCCACATTCTCAGACAGTTTATTAAAAAAAAATCAGACAAAAGGAAAACAAAAATGGCAGCCCTGTCTTATTTTTATAAGCACTGGACGCCATATTCTGCAGATCCGAATGTAATAAGGAGATAATTCCTCCAGATCTAGGCCTAATTACGCGCTGTTGTGATGCGTCGGCGTGTGGCGTATTTGCATTAAGCGTACGAATGATTGTTTACTTTGATTTGCAGGTTTGAATAGCCCGGCTTGAGGAGGAGAAAAAAGATCCTGACACTTCCTACAACAATCATCATGCCTTCGCTGAATGCTCTGCAGCTGCTGAGCCACAAACCCAAATGTCGATGTAGATTCTGGCGCGTACTGAAAGCTGTTATTTGCACGACAGAAGAGAAGAAATCAGTCTTTATCGGTGCAAATGCTGTTTTTGTAATACAACTTTTGCACGACTTGAGCAGAAACGGTGACAAAGCCACACATGGAGAGCTGTGTGCGAGAGATAAGAGCAAAAATAAAAAGAGGCAGAGAATTTGCATCGAGCGGCCAACATACCTGAACCAGCGAGGGAAGAAATGTTTTATAAAGGATTAGACTCTTCTTTCTGCCTGCTCTCAGTCGGACTTCAAACCTTCCGGGTCGCCTGCTGTTCACTTCTGGGGGCTGCAGGCGTCTCACAACACTGAGCTGAAACTGATTTTTTCAACCCATTTTCGTGTTTCTATTTTAACGCGGGTTAGTTTCTTGCAGATGTTGTGGTCGCATTAGATAAACTCGTGCAGTGGGTATGCGTGGGTAGCTTATATTGATCATATTTTTTCCTGTAGACTACAGTCTGCCTAATATTAACATGTCTACATTTCATTTATATAGCATTTTATACATAAAATGCAACTCACATGCGTCACAGATTGCACAAAAAGGCACACATTGTAAAAAATGCTGCTCCAAAATCAAGTAAAAGATGAATAAACACAAGGTGTTTTCGCTTGGAATAAGTAAAAAGATCTGCCTATAGAACAAGTGAGAAATAGCTTGGTAAGATTTATTGAGATTAGTTTGGGATATTTAGATAAATATATATTGTAATTAGCTGGGAAAATCAGGACATTACAAAATAAGCCAGAAATGCTCCAAAGATTTCTGTTGGTGATTGTCCAATACAATTTGTTTTCTTAAATCAAGTACGATTTATTTCTTGAAACAAGATGATCCATCTTTTACAAATACCATAGCAGCTTAAATAACTTGTTTCATCTGAGATACAAATCTAAATCAATTATTTTCAATTATTTTCGAGTGTTTGACTTAAAAAGATACATAGACACTATATCTCACTGCATTGTTCTTAAGTTATTATGTATTATATCAAGTGTAAAGACATTCTGTCTAGAAATGATACAAACTGACTTGGCAAGAGTTCAGGTTTTCACAGTGCAGGTACAGTTATTGAAGCTGGCTGTCTCTTGTGCATCATCACCAACAATATTCTCAAATAAACACAGATAAGGCTGCTGTACAAACGAATAAACTCCAGTTTAGTGAATATTCTAATGAGAATAATGTTGCATGTATTTCAAAATCTGTATGAAAGTCAGAGCAGAAAATATGTGATCTTACTCCAGCAGTGTAAAGCAGATGATAATTCAACTCCTGAATGGGGTAAATAAAGGCCCATCTTCTCTCTAATGTTTATATTGACCTTGACATTATGCTGATTTGATGACAGCTTTGCTCAGACGCAGTTGATCAAATGAGCAGTGTGATTAAAAAAAAGTGGGGGGCATTCTAGGTCAAAACTGAAAGGGAATGACTGGTGCTTTGAAAGCTGCATTTTGACTGACTTATTGATTTGCCTGTATTACTATCAATCAGCCTTCTGTTTTCATTTTTCAGTGTGTATGTGTGTGCCAGGTCAGGACTGCAATGTAGAGAAGGCTAAATATGAAGTGTAATCCGCTCAGCAGCAGCATGACAGGCTGCTAATATGCTCTGTGCTTAGCTCAGCAGGAGATGGCACTGCTGCCACAAGCTGGAGGAACAGCGATCATGTTGCCTCATGGATGAAAGTGTGAGGAGATAAACATGATGAGCCAGGCAGGCTTTCAGATTACCTCGTATTCAAAATACTTGGCTGGTGGTGATGTAGATGTAATATGTTATCCAACTCATTTGTATCAATAAAGAATAAAAACCAAAACATTAAAGGGGAGATATTTTGCTCATTTTCGGGTTTATACCCATATTTTGGTTCATACGAGAACATATTTACATGCTGTAAAGTTACAAAAACATGTTATTTTATCATACTGTTTATCTTAATACACCTGTATTTATGTTGGGAAAAGCCTATTGTGCTCTTATTTGCTTTTGAGAAACATATGGCACAACTTGGCTCTGGTTCTCAGGCTGTAAGAGGAGTCTGGGGGCGGTACATGTTAATGAGCCTGCATATAACACAGGAAGGGGGGCAATTCAAATGGCTTTCTAAATCTTTTCTAACTAAGGTTTCACCAAAAAACTGACAAAATTTGTAATTGTACAGTGTGGCTTGATAGGCACTCTAGATCGGCTGCACACATGGTGCACAAGAACAGCAAAAGTGAGTTGTTCATGATATTCCTGTTTTAAATATATACTATGCTTATAAACTGCCAACTGAGCAGTCACATGACCATTTTTAATTGTCATAAATATGTCAGCATAAACAACTGAAACTGTTTCCGTCATTTATAAGTATTGAGGAACATTCAATTCCACCTTTAGTCCACTCACCCTGCACACAAGTCTGCTTTCTTACCTGCATCATCTTGACCTACATGGTGTTTGCACACACACAAACAAAGTAACACACACACATTCAAATGTTTCTTCTCATGTTCATAATGAAATGCAAATCTCCACTGGTTTCCATCGCACAGCTTTAACTGGGGATACAAAAGAGGATAATTAGAGAGATAGACCTATCTAATGTTATTATTACATCCACCAAAGCTAAATACAAGCAGTTAACATTCACTTTAGTATGCTTATAATAAGGGGCTGTTTATTTACAAAACTGTCACATCACCTCCACAACACAATTAATATGCTTTATATACATACACTTTTCACTATTAGAAATGTAAACATTTTAATAGAGCATTTTATGAACTTAAACTTTATTTGAGCTTCATCTGACTCTGCTTTGCAAAAAATCCCGTTTACATATACTGTGACTCAGTCAAATAACTAAACATAAAACCTGATAACTAAATGTGGTTTCCAAACCTCTTCTTCGTATCAGTGGATCACAAACAGACGGGTCTAATGGCCTCCTGATTTTTAAAAGCAGTCTCATGAGCAGGTCCATTTCAAAGCTTTTCAAGGTATTTTGATTGTGTCACACAATCCTCGTCTCCTTTCTCGACCTCGGAAACAGCACAAGGTCCATTGAGGGGCTGTTTTGGGGCTTTTAATCCATCACACTTATCAAGGATGAAAACTCAGCTTTAAAGCCAAAGTGAATGAGTCTCTGAAAATTACAATTTCATGACAATTTGGCCAACGCCCATACCCTAACGAATCATGCGATATGATCAAAAGATCCAGAACGGCTGTTTAATTGACCTTATGGTGTTTGTGATCGCTGTTTACAAGGTTAAGGGTGAACTTTTTGGGTGTAATGTTTTCAAGTCATCAAATAGGGAATAACAACTTCATCTTTTCACGTTTTTTGCATCTTATTCCATCCGTGACGAGAATAGCGCTTTATACCAGTTTTATTTCCAAGATTGGTTCGAACATGAAGTACAACTAAATCCAAATGTCTTGTGACTTTTAATCTGAGAACAGAAAATGAGGCAGTTTTTTTTTTGTAGATACATAATGTATGATGCAACTCTAGTCTGTTTGTTAAACATGACCACCCTACCCGTCCATAATGGAAACTAAAGCAACCACTGTCGTCCATGATTCATAAATAAGGTGGAACAGCATATTAATAGGGTCTGAGGTTTAAATGTAACATATTTAAAGCATGAATGAATCATTTTGTGATGTGTTATGTGATCTACAGTCCAAAACTGCTAAATGAAACAACCTGCATGCTGTAACCTTTGAAACTAAATACTGTAGTTTGAACAAGGTGTAACAGGATTGTTTGCATGAAATATCTTTTGTCCAATACTTTAACTTGTGTCACACACTTTTGATCTCTCACTGTCAATTAGTTAGTTACTTAATCAGTTGTTAGACAGGTTTTCTCACTTACACAAACTGTGCCACACCCTCTCTGAGACACTGTCACCTCTACCCAGGCCAGGTGCAGCAGGGAGCACAGGAGGTGAAGGGGGGAGGTCATTATCCCCATGAGGGCGGAGCAAAAAGAGAGGTGAAGAGAAGGATGACACATTTGAAGCTCATACTGACATGTTGCTCTGAAGGCTCCTGTGAGTACAGGTAAGAACTAATGAACTTTTCCGCACTTTTAAAGCAGACTCATAGTTTTGGGTTACCTGTAGTTTGACTGTTCATTCTGTAAACATGTGATAAGAGATTATGTTCTACAGGTTTAACAAGTCTGATTGAACAGTATCATGGTCTGGAGGTGGTTATGTTTACAGTCAAGTCACAACAACAAAGCCTGTCAGTACATTTGCATGTGTTCACATTACTGAGTAGTCTCACGGCATGTGTTTATTCATTGCTAGTGTTTAACATCACTTTTTACAATCATTTTAAGTATGTTGACATCAGTTGAGCTTCATTCTGAGTTTCCTCATTTTTCAACGTCTGTAACTGGTGTATCTGGTCCGTAGTTCACTACTAATGTAAACAAGAAAATATTGATCTGCAACCACGTCAGAAAGAATCCCTGACAGTGGAAGGATCATGTAAAAACATTACATACAAATACATATTAACATTGATGGGGGGTTTACTGACAGCAGAGTGCTGGGAATTCCTGAGCTTCTCCACCCTGAGGCAGAAAGAAAACCAGTGTTTCGTTACATTTAACCCATGTATGTGTTGTGTTTGCAGCCATGGACGGTGTGTTGGAAGGAGCGACGGTGTTATGTGTGTGTAAACTGGCCTGCAGTCTGCTCTTCCTGCCATCGCTGACTTCCTCCTACAGTCCCGCCAGCTTCTGCTGCTGCTGCCTCCTGCTCTTCACCGACTTCCTGGTCACAGGTGAGCGCCAGTCCAGTGTTT
Source organism: Gymnodraco acuticeps (assembly GCF_902827175.1). Lineage (NCBI taxonomy): Eukaryota > Metazoa > Chordata > Actinopteri > Perciformes > Bathydraconidae > Gymnodraco > Gymnodraco acuticeps. The sequence continues at coordinate 865,340 of NW_022990235.1, read as the reverse complement.
CCCAGTATACTGCTCTCCCATAGCTGTATCAAAAGGATGTTTTTTAACGCCTGAAATATCTCAAAGTGTTGTTTTCTCATTCAAAACAATACAGATGAAACAACTTGTTGAAACAAACTTGCTCAGCCATCAACTTTTAGGATTTCATTTCATTTGACCTGGTTAATAATAAACAAAATAGTTTTATTGTTACACTAATTAAGACACAAATGAATAATCCAGGCAGATGTTGTAAAACACGTCTTCAGAGGATCTTTCTGATAATATTGTTTTCTTCTTTTAAATTAGCTATCTGCTCCACCATCTTTCCACATACTGCTCTACAGTGACCTGACTGATTGACCCCTTTATTCTTTTCTCCTACAGTTTTTCTGAGTTTCCTTTGGATCTTTGAGTCCTGGGTCTCTGAGCTGACCCTACTTGGCGACGTCATTGCCCTGCGCTTCCTGATCTTCCTCAGCGAAACATACGGTGCAGTGCTGCTCCTGATCACACCTCTGATCGCAGTGGAGAGTGTGACCAGACTGCCGTGGCCTCACTCTGTTGTCACTATCCAGAAGGCCTGTCCTAAAGTGGACTCTATCGAAAAGCTTTGCTTTGTTATTGAGGTAAATGTGGAAGAGGAGGAGGTCAACAAAGACAGTGAAGACACAGAAAAGCGCTGGTCTCATATTGTCAGCTACCTCTGCTGCCTGTCAGTGTGGGTCGCTGTCGCCTTAAATGTCAGTTTGCGATGGAAGCAGGAGGAAGTGAGGGCAGTTGCCTGTTTGCACTCAACCAACTCCCTTGTCAGATGTTTGCCCAACATGTTCAACCACATGCCAAGCAGCGTGAATGCCCGCTGGGGCATGGCCTTCCTCTTCTTCCTCCTGATCGTCCTGACCAAGAGCCTGGGCCTGATCAGACGAAACCTGGCACCTGCACAGACACACAGAGAGAAATCGGGAATTAACAACAATGGCGACAGTTGCTGTAAAGACCCTGTTCTAACACTGTCTTCCCCCTCCAGGCCTGTGAACCCTGGGATGGTGGGGTTGGAGCCAGAACAGTGTGTTGACCCAGAGAAAACAGAGAGCAGCTGCACTGTTCACAGAGCGTATTCCTGGAACAGCGTGCAGATGTCAGCGTATCACCATGGAGACTTTGTCCTCATCCCCCCTGAGTGCTTGTCTGTAGAGAGAGGACAGAAGCATGAGAGGACAACGAGAGGTACACCTTGTGCATTTCCCCTTGAGGAACATGTGGACTCACAATACAGGAGCCAGAGTGGGTGGCGACAGAGGGGTTTTCCCTGCCCAGGGGTGAATGTAATGATAGGTTTCCTGGCTGTGCTCTCCATTTTTGTGCTGCCTCTTTACCTGAGTATGAACATTCTAGTGATCAGGACTATAGAGACTCTACTGGGGCTTTGTATCACATCTTTAGTTTCATCTGCAGCAAACACAAGCAACAGCTCTTACATGAAACAATTGTATAAAACCGACGGGTGAGAAGCAAAAGTGGTGGTTTTTTGCAACACGATCACCAGATTAATATTGCATGTGTGCTGACAGCAGGTCTACCTGTCGACACCGAATAAAGTGTAAATAAGCATTTCTGAGCAGCTATTCACATGTGAGGAATAATATGTGGAAACTACTGAAAGGTGATGAGGAGGCAGGTTGAGGCGTGCTTGCAGTAAGACACTAAATAGACGGCTGGAAGGCCTGTTTTTTTTACTGTTCAGAGCCTTAAGATCTGCGGTGATTTGTCATTACACAATGGGTTGTAGAATGAGCCTCTCCTGCATAAATAAGTCTAATCCTGGGGCAAACAGCATTTTGAAAGTAGTAACATTAAGTGTTATGAAGCTGCATCATTTAAACCCTACATAAAGCAATGTATACATAAATACTGAGGGACTTGAGGGTGTAACACAGTTTGGTCTCGGTTTGTAAATTGTCTGGCATGGCCTTCCATATAACATACCAAATAAATCATATAACGTACCAATAAAAAAAACTTCTGTTGGCCTGTGCCAACACACAATGTTTTTAGGCCCCTTGTTGTGTTTTAAGAAATCATCAGTAACAACTTAGGCAACTACTATGCTACAACAAAATATAAAAACACCTTTATGGATCTTTTGTTGCCGATTACTTACCATCAAGTTAGTTCAAAAGTTTGCAGTTCAAATATGCTGCTGCTTTTCCAAGCCTTTTTACTTTCTTTTCTTCTCTCATCACACATTCAAGCCCCCAGTGTTCATGTATCATTTCGATCTAAATTCTTCACTTTCTTCTTACACATTACATTTCAGCATAGCAGTTTAGCGTCAGCTTTTCAGCATAATACATTCCCACTAGCAATTTCTGCAGGAATTGCATTCTCTAGTTGTTAACAGTTCCTCCAAAGAGAGGTTATTCTGTGAACCTCTCAGATATTTTCATTTAAATATCCACTTGAGGGTCAAAAAGAGGTCAACCTAGTTTCGTGAAAAGTTCAAAAATTTGAATCTATCATCTCAAGACAGTTCTTGTGATTCTTTAGTGGACCAAAAGCCAAATATACAATAGTTTGAGAGCCACTGACTGGACTTAACTTGAATTTAAAAAAGTATTTAAAACTAGATCCTACTCTGCAACGACAAAATACTTTTAGTCAAAGGGAACATTTGACATTTAAATAAATATAGTTTCTCCAATCTTACTGAGAGTTAGAGGAGACGATGACACAACCCTCTTGTGTCTCATTCAACATTAAGCTGGTTAGCTTAGTTTAGCATTTTAAGAATGTATATATAATAGAAAAAGCACTAAAATTGTATGTGATGTGTCCTACTTTTTTTTTTACAGTGTAGTAGTAACTGAGGACTCGGGGGGACGTCTGTCAAATATCTAATCTGAAACTAACTTCACTAGTCTCGTCAATTTGAACAGAGCCCAGTGTTCATGGCGAGCAACCAAAGCACAATGACAGAAAGACATAAATGGTATCTTTTATTTAACCGTAGCAAAAGATAGCGTGTAATTGTAGAAAGTCCTCTTTAACAGCTGCATTGTACTCACAATATATGTCTACGCTGTGTCTTGTTTAGTGTGAATGAGAGCTAGGCAGGGGCGGCGGGTACTGTAGGCTAGGGATTAGGCCTACATGTCAACACCAGAGGGCACTCCTGTACAACAGCAAACATTTAAACTCCTAAAAATGCTTTATGGATGAACTCTGGGACGTAACAGGAGCGGATGAAGGGGATTCAGGATTGGAAACAAAAGAGGGCTTTTTAAGGCTGACTTACCTGTGACGACGCCTCAGGGCAGAGTAATAGACCTGCGTCTCTTGTTTCAAAGTGCAGAGACGTGTGCAGACAAATACTGAACCGCAGCACTCACTGTCTCTAGCATGACTAAACAAGAAGATGCTTAATGCGTGTGTGTCGTGTGATCATGCTATTTGAGGACGGATAGATAGTGTTAAAACACAGTATTCACAGGAAAATGAATGCACACTGAAGACAAAAGGTTTTTGGAGAAAAAATGAAGTCGGGCCCCCCAAACACAAATAGTCAGGCTCAGTGGCGGCGCTGTGGGGTAGCTTGACGTTTCATAGAGGGTGCTCAGACATTAACTGTAGGGTTTCCCATTAATGTACCGGTCGCTATAGTGGAATGTTCTACTACAACATTCCCCACGCAAATAAACAATGTAGCCTACCCGCGACTGTTACAATGAAGGCACGATAATCAGCTCACGGCATATAGGTGTATGCAGGGGTAAAGTGCTATTTTTATAGGTGGTGTGTGGTGTGTGGTCCGGGGGCATGCTCCCCCGGGAAGATTTATTTCTAAATATTGAAGTTAAAAGCATCAATCTGGTGCACTTTGAGAGCAAAATGAAGAGATCTATGGATACATCTCTCAACACCTATATGAAACAGAACTGTAAACAGATTTACTTTTTCTTTATGGATATTTTACAAATCACCCTTTTAAACTTTATTCTTTTTTTTACTGTCATATAGTAGCCTATTTCATACCTGTTTTTCATTTATTCTCTTATTTTTTTATAACTATAATGATCATATAAACGTGTGCCTCGGAAATAATTGTTTACATTAATCGTGACCAAAACGTTTGAGACCCACTGAGATAACTTAGACTAAAGTTAACTATCTAAACACTGAGTCCTTTAGCTCACTGAGCCTCTCAGTCTGACAGGGGAGGACTCTCTTCCACCTTGTTGTTGAAAAAACTCCTTATATCTGTTAGCGTAGCTCGCTAGCACCAGAAGCTAACAACAACGATCTCCGGTTTTTTCT